>NC_090265.1:1542414811-1543055748 GCF_040414725.1 Anabrus simplex
CCAACGCCGTGTCCCATTTATCGTTCGCTACGTGCGCAGCACAGCGACGCATTTCACATCATGAGCATACCTCAGTGACGTCAGTCTACCCTGCAATTGGCATAAAGTTCTGACCACTCCTTCTTGGTGTTGCATTTGCTCTGTCAGTCAGTGTATAAATAAAATCGTAACGATCGCGAGTCTGTACATTGACTATTTTGGCGTAATTTTCGTACAGATATCTGTTTAAAGGGTAATAATGACCATCTGCATATTTTTTACTTTAGTTTCCTGAACGTCCTTATTTTCACCACCCTCCCTCACAACCAAGAATGCGGCAACATCTGCCATATGAGGTAGAAAATTAAAATTTGGCAAAATTATACGCTTTAGCCTGTAACCGATGGAAAACTTCCAACATCTTTAAACTTTTCACTTTTTATCCCCGAAGAATATCGACATATGGAGGCAATTTTAATAACGGTGCAGACCTTCGTTTAGAGGTATTTCGCGGCTAAACGGTAAGTCGTATCACGAAACGGATGGCACAATCTCAGTTCAATTTGGAGTGATCTACAACTTTGGTCCTATGACGTTTCGTCGTATTCCTTATATTCCTTATATTCCTTATATGTTAGACTTGTCTCTATTTCTCGATTATAGTTACATTTTGCTCTTTCTACACTTATAATTCGCAGTTGAAATCACTTATACGAAAGGTAGAATAATCTAATTCTATATTAGCCCACTCAGTATCCATACGTGAGCCAAATTCTATGTTTGTAGCTTTCATATTATTACCCCAAAAGTAATGCACTGTGAGAAAACCTCACCCAATTTTCACCCTATTCAACGTTTCTAACTCAATTTTACCCACAAATAGATGAGACGGGAGAAAATATCTTAAGACTAGCCATGTAGACCTCTAAATGAGGTGTCTTATGGTATAATCCATTCGTCGATATGATGGTTTGCAATATTTTAAACATTCATATACAGTACTTCGTATGTCGATCTGTCGATTTGTAGCGATGTAGAAAGGGTGTGTTTGTCATTATAATTAATATTTTACATCCCTAGTGACTCTCAGCAGGGGGGCGTCTGCTATTGTAGTCATTACTTCCACATCGACTTTGACTGGCAGGGGAATGGGATGCTTCTCCAACTCCTTTGCAACTAGCATTAGTAAGGAGGGACTGCCATTGTAAAGAATAATCCCCATCTCGTTTTGGCTGGCAAAAGTCAAGGGGGCATGAAATTTTATTCAAAACTCTCCTAACCGATTGTGCTTGGGTGTAGGGTAGTGTGCCCGTCATTATAAACGAAGTTACCCACCTAAAATGTGGCTGGAATTAGGCACAGTGGCCTTGCTACTCACTAACTGGGTGTGACTGTCATTAAGAAAAGGGGCCTGTCATTATAATGGTAATAGCACAACTCAATTTTTGACTGGCAGTAGCGAAGGTGCCTGCTATTATAATAAGATAATAATAAAAACTCCTCAACTGTAATCTGTCTGGAACACTGATCTCTATACCTGGATGGCTGGTAGCTTGGGTAGCAGTAAGCCGAATAGAAGATGACTGGCGTAGTAAGATGGCAGTGAGCGCACGGTGCAGTAGACCACGAGGAGCGCGCTTGCTTTGTTTATGCTTAGTTCAGTGACGCCAGGCCTCTTGATTGTAGTTCCACGAGTGTTCTGTGCTTAGTTATTGCAAAGTAAATAGTAGTGTATTTTACGAATTTAGGTTCGTTGCCTTGTAGTATACTTGTGGATTACAAGATTCAATTTAAATATGTATGTGTTTATCTGAGTCCGCCTCTGTGGTGTAGTGGTTAGCGTGATTAGCTGCCACCCCCGGAGGCCCGGATTCGATTCCCGGCTCTGCCACGAAATTTGAAAAGTGGTATGAGGGCTGGAACGGGGTCCACTTAGCCTCGGGAGGTCAACTGAGTAGAGGTGGGTTCGATTCCCACCTCAGCCATCCTGGAAGTGGTTTTCCGTGGTTTCCCACTTCTCCTCCAGGCGAATGCCGGGATGCTACCTAACATAAGGCCACGGCCGCTTCCTTCCCTCTTCCTTGCCTATCCCTTCCAATCTTCCCATCCCTTCACCACAAGGCCCCTGTTCAGCATAGCAGGTGAGGCCGCCTGGGCGAGGTACTGGTCATTCTCCCCAGTTGTATCCCCGATCAAGAGTCTGAAGCTCCAGGACACTGCCCTTGAGGTGGTAGAGGTGGGATCCCTCGCTGTGTCCGAGGGAAAAAGCCGACAGATGATGATGGGTTTATCTGAAATATGTATGAAGAAACATTCTACGGAGTATTAACATACCGCAGTGTTCAGCTAATGGATGTACAAACAGAACCGATCAGTAGAAGGAGAAATCATTTCATCGGGGAGTTTTATACTGTACATAAGAATCTTCCTAGGGTAGTGTTTTGAGTTTCAGGTTTATTGTATCTTATTTCGCATATTCCGGGAGCAAAATGGCAATTAATTTTTGTAGGTTTCCTTTCTCGAGACCCGAACATCTAAGATCATCGATTAGGAGTATCAGGCGGGAGAATTGGGAGCCTTCTAAAACAGCTGTTCTCTGCTCGGATCACTTAGAGGAAGACTGTTTTGATAGAAATGGACAAACTGTACACCTTAGAAGTGATGTACAGTCAACTGTTTTCAGTTTTACTGAACATTAACTGCAAGTAAAAATTTACTTATATTTTTTTTATTTCTCGTAATTAAACTGACGGTTTCGATGAAATAATTGACGTGACCTTATAACAATCTTAGAAAATGAAGTCTGGGGGAATTCTGGACCTTATTTACATCAGTAATAATTATGGGTGGGAGAAGGGAAAGTGTGGTGGGTGTTTGGGGCTATCCCATTATACAATTCGTGCTATGTGGGACTCTTTTAACTGGTGTTACATATATCTGATGATGACTATCAATATCGCTTTGCTAGCTGAATTTAATTAAAGAGGTCTGTAATAGTAAATTAAGCTGCAGGTAATGTGATATATTGACAAGTTTTGAATATTTGCTGGTTTTATAAATGTGCACATTTGCTTCACTGATATTTTAATTTGATAATATGCGCGTTATTTCATGGAAACAGGAAATAGAAATTCATTATCAAGCACCGATTACGACATGTCGAATCTAGGCCTGTATAGTGAGCTACGTTTATAGGTACATCATTTTAAGAATGCATAATTTCGTGGCATACATGTATACAATTTACAGCAATGTTTCCAGAAACTGGTTTTCACTTGTATTGTGTTAGGCCTACCGATCGCTAATTGCATGTATTCAGCACCTAAGTTAATATTTGTCGGCCGTTATTATACACTCATGTTTATTGCTATCCCGGAGATTTAGTGACCTCGGAATGACGTGTCAGTGATCCCAATGTCCTTATGCTTTGAGTGAACATGTCTCTATATTTTTAATTATTCCAATGCGCCATTAATTGCGACTTAAAATTGACTATATTATCATTGCTTCCCCCATAAGGAGAGCTCTAGGTTGGGTACGCCAACATGGCGAACCGCGCACTCATCTTGGCGTACTTTCTCCTGCAGCGGAGACCTGCCATCAGCGATCCATGTATAGAGATCAGTGGTCTGGAAGTAGGAAAAGGCACCTACCATTTTACGAAAACTTCCCAAATCAATTGTGACCGCGCAGTAGGTAATAGGGCTTCCCTTTATAATGAAAACTTACCTACTCGATTGTGAACAGCAGTAGGCAAGTGAGCCTGCCGTTATCATCACAACTCCGCATCTCGCACTTTACATTAGAAACAACGTACGGGAACCTCCGCCTCGCGCCTGCTGCTTCTGGATAACGCTAAGAAACATGCAATTTAAAAAGTCTTATTCACTGCATGTACAGTAATTTACTTCGATATCCGTATACATTGTAGAATGCCGTAGCGAAGCACGGGTACATTTGCCAGTTAAAGGAATAAAAAGAAAAGCCTGGACTAACAAGTGCATTGGATTATCAAATACTAGCGACTACCGTAAATATCAGAATAAACTAAAAAACATCTAACCCAAATTTTAAAAATCTTGCCACCATTACCCTATAATACTTAATAAAATCGCCCCTAATCATCCCCAATACAAAGCCAACGTTCTTGACAATTATTTTAAAGCAGTTTTCTCCCTCACTTTAACCCCCTACCTCTCCTGAATTAGAACACCCTCTAAAAAATAACTATTATATTTCAAGACATTCAAAAGGTATTAAGGAAAAAAAGAAAAGAACACAGTACTTGGAAAAGATCATATCTCCTATAAACATATTAAAGAAGCCCCATACCTATTCGTAGAATTATTAAGTACTATTTATAATTTAGTAATCCAAACTGGTTCCTTTTCTCCCCACTGAGGAGATGCAACAATATTATTTTTCCTCAAACCTCAAAAAACCACCATCCAAATTAGTTTCTTTTCACGCAATCAGCCTTCCCCCACAACTCTCCAAAATCCTAGAAACAGTCCTACCTGTCTAAATTCGGTAAATAATGGTAAATACCCACTATATTGTAACAGAGAAGTAAAGAGAATAAGAAGGAGATGCAGGTTGGAAAGAAATAGAGTTAGAAATGGCTGTGGAAACAAGGAGAAATTGAAGGAACTTACTAGGAAATTCAATCTAGCAAAGACGTCATCTAAGGATAACATGATGGTGAGCATAATTGGCAGTTATACAAATTTTAGTGAAAAATGGAAGGACCTTTAAGGCAGAAACAAGTTCCAAGAAGAACGTTCCAGGAATCATTAATAAACAAGGGGAGTGTGTATGCAAGGAACTTCAGAAGGCAGAAGTATTCAGTCAGCAGTACGTAAAGATGGTTGGTTAAAAGGATAATGTCCAGATAGAGGAGGTGACTAATACCAATGAAGTGTTGAAATTTACCTATGATAACAATGACATTTGCAATAAGATACAAAATTTAAAAACTAGAAAAGCGACTGGAATTGATAAGATTTCTGGAGATATACCAAAGACGATGGATTGAGATATAGAACCATATCTGAAGTACTTATTTGAGTCTTGTTTGCATGAAAGAGCTATGCGAAATGAATACAGAGTTGCTATAATAGCCTCTGAGTATAAAGGAAAGGGTGATATACATAAAGCTGAAAATTACAAACCAGTAAGTTTGACATGCGTTGCATGTACGCTTTGGGAAAGCATTCTTTCTGATTATATTAGACATGATTACAAAATTAATAACTGGTTCGATAGAAGGCAGTTTGGGTTTAGGAAAGGTTATTTCAATTAAACTCAACTTGCTGGATTCCAACAAGGTATAGCAGATATCTTCAATTCGGGAGGCCAAATGGACTGTATCGCGATTGACCTGTCTAAAGGATTTGATTATGTGTAAAGAATTGGAATCGGAGATAAGGCCTTTTGCTGATGATGTTATACTGCATAGAATAATAAAACGTGTGCTGGGGACCAATAAAATACCGAAGTATTATTGCAGATCACATGATTTCTAAAACAAATGTTGATAGAAGCCTTTCTTTTCAGAGCAGTGGGTTACTGAACAATATTTGCTGCTCACACTCTTAGACAATGAATTTGAGGTTATACTCAACCATGAGCGGCCAGGAAAAATGTGTTTACCGGGGTAGTTGGCCGTGCTTTTAGGAGCGCGCAGCTGTGAGCTCGCATGCGGGAGATAGCGAGTTCGAACTCCACTGTCGGCAGCCCTGAAGATGTTTTTCCGTGGTTTCCCATTTTCACACCAGTCAAATGCCGGGGCTGTACCTTAAATAAGGGTACAGCCGTTACCTTTCCATTCCAAGGCCTTTTCTGTCCCATCGTCGCAATAAAACATATCTGTGTCGGTGCGTCGTACAGCAAAATAGCGAGGAATGTGTTTGGCCGCCATTTTAAATAAACTTCAACCAGTTTGAATGATCGAGTCGTAACTCCAAGGTGCGAATTCAAAATTCGCGACATCTGCGCACTGTAAGGTGCGGACGCCAGTCAACTTTCCGGCACACTTTAATTTTGTCTTCATTACTAAGGAATTTTATAACCTATTTCATATCCATAACTAGGCTGTCTCAAGAGAGATGTGCACAATGAGTAGAGGAACTGTGACAGTTCTTAATCACTGGCGTCAGCAATTTTTTCTGCTGAGTCAGCACGCAAGGTCATTGACCCCATGACGTCAAGACCACGTGACCGTGACGTCACATTGTTTGTAAACAAAGCCACGTGCTTTTTGACAGCTATCAAGCTGACAGGTGTCATTTTGACGGACCTTAACCTCAGTTTTCGGACAAGTGAGCATCGCTAACCTCACTGCTGCCATCTTAAAATGGCCTAACCTCACTGTTGCCACCTTAAGCAGGTGGTGGCGCGTAATTTAAAATCCACGTGCTTTTGATATCTATCAAGACGACAGCTCCATACCACGTGGGCGCGGATTTTAAACAAGTGAACGTGGCTAACCTCAATGCTGCCATCTTAAGAGGGCCTAACCGCACTCTTGCCATCTTAACCACGTGGAGGGCGCGGAATTAAAATCTACGCGCTTTTGACAGCTGTCAATTGACAGGTCCTAACCACGTTGGCATGGAATTTTAAACAAGAAAACATGGCTAACCTAACAGCTGCCATCTTAATACCGTCTAACCTCACTGCTGCTACCTTAACCATGTAGGAGTGCGGAATTTAAAAAAGTGACAGGTCCTAACTACGTGCACTTGTTTTGCCGCGGAAGTTTGGTCGATCGCTATAGCCTCAATTGACTGTGGACTTAGCCACGTGCAGACGCGGAAGGTTTTGAAAAATTTTACGAATCCTAAAGCCAGGGACCTAACCACACTGTATTAGGGAAAGCTGCCCTTCTACACATGTTCCTTCCCGATATAGTTTTAATGCAAGCTACCCTTCTCAACAAGACCCTTCCCGACATAGTTTTCATGCAGGCTGCCCTTCTCGACATGACACTATCATCTTAGAAATCACAATTTTGTTATTAAAGAGCTAACTGATGTCGATCTCCCAGTCTAGTTTGCAAATAATACCGGATAATAGGATTAGTCATATATTTATCGAAAATATTACCTTTTACCGGATATACTTACGTTCTTAAACTGGAAGGCATAGTGTAGCGTTGTCTTCTTGTTCTTGTGTGTCAAAGAAATTTTTTTACTTACCCTTTTTACTCTTTTCGATTGAGGAGGGAGCGGTAGGAGGAGGAAGAGGATGCAGTAAGGAGAAGGTAATACTTCTTTACCCTTTTCAATTTTTTGTATTCATATTTTTCCCTTTCGATTGATAAAAGAAGAGGACGGAGCGGTAGGGAGAGGGTGCAGTAAGGAGAAGGTAATACTTTTTTTTACCCTTTTGAATTACAGGGTTTTTCAAATAATCATAAATAGATAGACAAAGGAAGAGGAATAGATGTGTAATAATATTCTATTTTAGTGAAATTAAACAATATACCATTTTGTATTATTTATTATCATCACCATTGTTGACATTTTTAATACTGATTTTTTAATATTTCAAGTTAATCTATTATAATAAAATAAACATTTTAGCATTCTTGTATTATTTGTGATTTTGAACTTCTGAAAATATTTTATATATTTATTATTTTTTGAAAATAAACATAAATTTACATTTTGAATATGTGATTTATATTTTACATTCTTGAATATATAAAAATAGAATTTTAATCAAATGATGATGTAATAATATTTTTGTAGATAATTTTTTCCCTTCTTGCACATTAATTATTATATGTACATTAATAAATATTTAATTAATATTTAAACATGGCATAACATATACAGTTATATGTTGTTGTACCCCCATAGCACACTCGTAAAGGAATCACTATTCCACATACGTCTGTCATCAAATTGAATTAATGAATATTTATTCTGCTCAATTGTAAAAACATCATGTCTGCGCGATTGTATTCTTTTCTGCGTACAAAACGCAGACTTTTTAGATGTTAGTACATTACGGTAGTGTTGAACATATAAATGGTTAACTGCGCTTGAACATACACATTTTGTCTTTTTACAGATTGTGAATTTTCCGTCTCATATGCATACATTTTTGGTGCTAAACCAATAAACTCTGTCATAATATTCATACCACATTCATCTTTCATGAGACCTATAACTTTCTTGTTAAGTGGCTTAATGTCAAATTGATTACATGGTGAAAAGAAAGAAGTGTCAAATATTCAGAATGGTTTCGCATGACATCGTATTCCGAATATGATGAATAAAACTAACTGTATCCATACACAAAAGTGTAAGATCTAAAAACTGCTGCTTTTCAAAACCATAATGAAAATCATACATTTCTAGTTTTGAAAAATCTAGTAGGACCATTTCCAAATAAATTGGTTTCGCATAAACCATCTCAGTTTTTCATTTCAACACTAATAAGGTCACGATCAATGACATGATAGGATTTAAAATTTAATTTTGTGATGTACTTGCGTGCCCCATACCGTCCATCCCATTGATTAATGTCGCGATGTTTGCGTAAATTTTCCATACTTTTTCAATAGACATTCAGGAGTTTGAAAACATACTCTCAAATGTTGTTGTAGAACGTTGACGATGCTCTGTATTTAAGTCCATATACGGTTTAAGCCATGCTTCCAAATTAAACGCGATAATACGGCGAATACACTCTAATTGTAAGCCGTATTCTAATCATTGAACAACATATTGTATGTGAATAACATACCACTTTTTCGAAAAAAGATTAGCTCGCAGTTTACAATGCTTTGATGTATTATCAGGCGGAATAATTTTTTCAACGCAAAAAAAGGAAGTTCTGAATGTGAATTATGAAAATTAGAAGGGTATGCAAGAGAAACCTCTAACACGAAACCGCGATTAGAATATTTAGCAGCTTGAAAAACATCAAACTGTTCAATTTCAGTTTCTGTTAACCATACAGAATATTTACATGATAGTGCCTGTGACATTACCCGCCCAACCAGATTATTAACATCGAAATACATAAGATAAGGATCTTCTTTCTCTGAATCATAATTCTTGAGGTATGGATTAAATGCAATCGCATGCCTCTTAACAAGCGAAACAAGTCCACCGCGAATTCTGCTTTCAAAATGCAAAAGTATGTTGACATCAGTAAGAAGATCAAGTTTAACACCTGTATACTTTAACATGGCATCCCACGAAAGACCGGAAATCGAGTAGTAATAGCAAGGGTCTAATCCATAAATAGTTAAACATATTTTACGTAACTTTTCAAACACTTCACAAATTAAAAGTGTGTCTACCTTTAAATACAAATCTGCATATTCACCTAATGACTTTATATGAAATGCTGAGCACACATTACATGCTTGCAAATTGTCTTCATCTGAAATCGATACTGTATGCTTATCGTATGAGATATGCTTAATGGTGTACTACATTCATTTAATACACTAGTAAATGCAGACTGAGGAGGTAATTTCGTTTCTTCTAACTCTTGAAAGCTTTGAATATAGTCATATGGCAGAATACCTTTTCTTATACAAAGTTTAAATTTCTCAGGATCTGGAAAATACTCATGAATATATTTCAAGTCCTCGTTTGAAAGTCCATTTACAAGTGTATCAAGAGAAAAGTTCATAAATTTGTACTAATCAAGAAAGCAAATGCTAATATCGCCTACACGATAACTGAATGAAATGAAGCGCTCATGATTTTGTGCAACTACAGAAAACTTGGTGCAATTTAATTGTGCCAACTCTCGAACAATGAAGTGACTCTCGTAGCCTGACAAGTTATAAAAAAGCAAGGAATAAATTTAGGAACACGATATAAAATGTTGCATGATTGATGTGCAGGTCCGCGATATTTACCAATAAAGTGGCAGTGACCTCTAACCTTAATCTCTGGGAAAGTAATTGGCTGTTTACGGATCATTCATAATCATATCATCCAATGTAATTTGAATTAAAACTGAATGTGATATAAGAAAATCAATCAATCACTACTGATCTGCATTTAGGGCAGACGCCCAGGTGGCAAATTCCCTATCCGTAGTTTTCCTAGCCTTTTCTTAAATGATCGCAAAGAAATTGGAATTTTTTTAACATTTCCCTTGGTAAGTTATACCAATTCCTAACTCCCCTTCCTTTAAACGAATATTTGCCCCAATTTATCCTCTTGAATTCTAACTTTATCTTCATATTGTGATCTTTCCTACTTTTAAAGACACCACTCAAACTTATTCGTCTACTGATGTCTTCCCACGCCATCTCTCCACTGACAGCTTGGAACATACCACTTAATCGAGCAGCTCGTCTCCTTTCTCCCAGTTCTTCCCAGCCCAAACTTTGCAACATTTTTGTAACGCTACTCTTTTGTCAGAAATCACACAGAACAAATCGAGCTGCTCTTCTTTGGACTTTTTCCAGTTCTTGAATCAAGTAATCTTGGTGAGGGTTCCATACATTGGAACCATACTCTAGTTGGGGTCTTACCAGAGACTTAAATGCCCTCTCCTTTATATCCTTACTACAACCCGTAAATACCCTCATAACCATGTGCAGAGATATGTACCATTTATTAACGATCATATTTATGTGATTACCCCAATGAAGGTCTTTTCTTATATTAACACCTAGGTACTTACAATGATCCCCAAAAGGAACTTTCACCCCATCAACGCGGTAATTAAAACTCAGAGGACTTTTCATATTTGTGAAACTCACAACCTGACTTTTAATCCCGTTTTTCATCATACCATTGCCCACCGTCCATCTCACAACACTATCGAGGTCACCCTGCAGCCGCTCACAATCTTGTAACTTATTTATTACTCTGTATAGAATAACATCATCTGCAAACAGCCTTATCTCTGCGTCCACTTCTTTACACATATCATTGATATATATAAGAAAACATAAAAGTCAAATAATATTGCCTTGAGGAATTCCGCTCTTAATTATTACAGGGTCAGATAAAGCTTTGCCTACTCTAATTCTCTGAGTTCTATTTTCTAGAAATATAGCCACCCATTCAGTCACTATTTTTTCTAGTCCAATAGTACTCATTTTTGCCAGTAGTCTTGCATGATCTACCCTATCCAATGCCTTAGATAGGTCAATTGCAATACAGTCCATTTGGCCTCCTGAATCCATTATATCTGATATATCTTGCTAAAATCCTACAAGCTGAGCTTCAGTGGAATAACCTTTCCTAAACCCAAACTGCCTTCTGTCAAACCAGTTATTAATTTCGCAAACATGTCAAATATAATCAGAAAGAATGCTTTCCCAAAGCTTACATGCAATGCATGTCAAACTGACAGGCCTGTAATTTTCAGGTTTATTTCTATCACACTTTCCTTTATACACAGGGGCTACTATAGCAACTCTCCATTCATTTGGTATAGCTCCTTCAACCAAACAATAATCAAATAAGTATTTCAGATATGGTACTATATCCCAACCCATTGCCATTAGTATATCCCCAGAAATCTTATCAATTCCAGCTACTTTACTAGTTTTCAACTTTTGTATCTTACTGTAAATGTCATTGTCATCATAGGTAAATTTTAATACTTCTTTAGTATTACTCATCTCTCCCGTCTGGACATTATCCTTGTAACCAACAATCTTTACATACTGCTGACTGAATACTTCTGCTTTTTGAAGATCCTCGCATACACACTCCCCTTGTTCATTAATGATTCCTGGAATGACCTTCTTTGAACCTGTTTCTGCCTTAAAATACCTATGCAAACACTTCCATTTTTCACTAAAATTTGTATGACCACCAATTATGCTTGTCATTACGTTATCCTTAGCTGACTTCTTTGCTAGATTAAATTTCCTTAAGTTCCTTCAATTTCTCCTTACTTCCACAACCATTTCTAACTCTATTTCGTTCCAACCTGCACCTCCTTCTTAACCCCTTTACTTCTCTGTTAAAATAAAGTGGATCTTTACCATTCCTTACCACCTTTAAAGGTACAAACCTATTTTCACATTCCTCAACAATTGCTTTAAACCCATACCAGAGTCTGTTTACATTTTTATTTACCATTTTCCAGCGATCATAGTTACGGTTTAAAGCTCCCTCATGCCTGTTTTGTCAGCCATATGGTACTGCCTAATAGTCCTAATTTTAATACCTTCGTTTCTTTCACATTTATTTTTAACTACGACAAAAACGGCTTCGTGATCATTAATACCATCTATTACTTCGGTTTCTCTATAGAGCTCATCTGGTTTTATCAGCACCACATCCAAAATATTCTTCCCCCTACTTGGTTCCATCACTTTCTGAATCATCTGCCCTTCCCATATTAACTTATTTGCCATTTGTTGTTCATGCTTCCTGTCGTTCGCATTACCTTCCCAATTGACATTTGGTAAATTGAGATCACCTGCTACTATCACATTCCTTTCCGTATCAATTCCAACATAGCTGATTATCTTATCAAATAATTCTTAATCAGCATCAGCGCTACCCTTTCTTGTCTGTACACTTCAAAGACATCATGTTGTCTATTATCTTTAGAGATGAGCCTTACACCCAGAATTTCATGTTTTTCATCCTTAACTTTTTCATAGCTTACAAATTCTTCTTTCACCAGAATGAATACTCCCACTCCTACTATTCCTACCCTATCTCTACGATACACACTCCAGTTCCGTGAGAGTATTTCTGCATCTATTATATCATTTCTCAGCCATGATTCAACTCCTATTACAATATCTGGTAAGTATGTATCTATTAAATTACTTAATTCGATTCCTTTGTTTTCAGTGCTTCTACAGTTGAGCACTAACATTTTTTATGTCATCCCTACTTGATTTCCAGTTCCCTGTTCGCTTAACACCGCTCCCTAAGCCAACTCGTTTCCCTGAATGTACCTGCCTATAACCCTTCTACAGAAGTTTTGTAACTTATATGTACCACTGCGGTTTAAGTGAAGGTCATCTGAGCGCAGATCCCTGTCTCCTACCCACCCATTAGGATCTAGAAATCTCACTCCCAGTTTCCCACACACCCACTCCATAGTCTCATTTATATCCCCAATCACCTTCCAGTCAGTATCCCTCCTACACAGTATTCCACTGATAACAATCTGCGCTTCCTTGAACTTCATCCGTGCTGCATTTACCAGATCCCACACATCCCCAACTATGTTGGTACTTATACATGCTTGCCTTACTTCGTTAGTACCAACATGAAACACTACCACCTTCTCCTTTCCCTCTACCTTCTCTTCTAGTTTCATCAACATCTGCCTCAACCTAATTCCTGGAAAACACTCTACCCTGGTTCCCTTTCATCCACACACTTTCCCCATATGTCAAACTATGGAATCCCCCATCACCAGAGCCTCAACCCTACCCACCTCATTTGAACCCCGCCCCTCCTGGTCAGCCCTATGTTTGCTGATAGCTGCAGAAGCTACTTCCTCCTCCCTTTTCTCCAACCCATTACCCTGTTCCACCTGTCTTTTCCTTTCCACTACACTACATTTCCCTTTCCTACCTTTTCCCTTCCTCCTACCTCCACACATCTCAGCAACAGTTCCCTGTTCCTCATCTTCCCTCGGTTGTTCTACCTGCAGTGATTCGTACCAATTTCTCACAGACACCTGTCCTGAATTTTGATCCTGAACAGAGCCCTTAGGCTGCAATCTCCTTCCCCTTAAAGATTAGACCACCTGTCTTCTACAATTCACCCATTTCCTTCCCATCCCTCCTTTAAACATACTGTATCCTGCGCATTATTTGAGGGAGGCATACTTTCCTTCCTGTCCTCTGAGAGAATCCTAATTATCTCTCTCAAACTCTCCAACTCCTCCCTCATACTCCTTAATGCCTGGCCACACCCACAGTTCCTACATTTGCACTGCGTAGCCAATATTTACGGAATAATGGGAAGAAAAGAAAAAATAAAATATCTTATTCTGTGCAAATAAAAATGAAAGGAAAGAAATATTTCCTATAAAATGAAAGGAAAGGAATATTGTCTTTGATAGTTCACAAAGATCACACAATAACAAGGTAATTAATATAAGCTACTACTACACTACGATACTACTTAGTTGTACGAATTTTTTTCTACAACACCCTAACAGAATGAAAATTGCTGTTAATTACTGAAAACGGAAAGTAATACACAAGAATTAGGTCTACACAATTCTAAACTGCAGTTAAGTCTACCCTAATTACTGCAACAGAATTCTAGTAAGCGAGTTAATACAGATACAACAGATACTATAGATACTACAGATCCTATACTATACAAGTATTTCACAGTAATAGAACACGATATGCTAACTCTTGTAATTCATTTAACAGCCATTCAGTACAGTTTTATCCGCGGTACATCTTAAACAATGATAAAAACGAATCATATGAACAAACAACTTAGTATGCTACAGAAAACGGTGTATGCTTCTGTATATAATCAGTATATGGTTCAGACAAGTCAGGTTGGCAACGATGAAAAAGTACTGTAAAACATTCGAAATCTACATAAACAGTAAACGGAACAGGTTCCTGACGATAGTAGTTTTAAAATTTATTTTGGCATTTTCACTATTTGGAAGAACAAGTTTTACGTCTGGGTGTGTTGTACAATCATCTATGTTTGTAGCTAACATCATTTCTGTTGTAAAGTATTGCAAGCATCTGTCACATATAAACTTCTTTCCATCGTGCGATGAAAGTTGAGAGCTTAATAAGCGTGCAAGATTTGTTATAAGATAGTAGTGGTCGTGTTTTAATTGCAAACATACATAAGATGAATATGGTGTTGTTTTCGAGAAGAAGCTGTGTAAAGTCGTCCAACAGTACTCTCTCCGTTTATACCGTACACAGAAAGTGAAAAATTAGGATTGTTCTTCTCAAATTTGAAAATGTTTGTTAAGTCCATTGGAAAAGTAACGCCGTCAAATTTTAACGTCTGTTGCAACTCAATAAACATATCCTTATACTTTGAAGTTCTTGAATGATTAAGTGTTGCTGGTTTTAACGCCATTGCGATATACCATAGAAAGTAATATTCATCCTTATTCTTGAATATTTATAACAGCTCTCTTATTTGCAATGGTTTTCAGAAGTGGGATATATTGTCTACCTGAATTTAACGGATCAAACTTACAGACATTAACCTGAAGATGAGAAATACTTTGTAGAACTTTATTGCTCGCACCTTCTTCAAACTTTTGAAATTTGGTAAGCAATTCGTCAACGTGTTCACGAAACCATTCTGAAATATTATCTGAACATAACAGTTTTGTCATGTTTCATGAATTTCATCATTATCTTTAAAAAGAATAAATGAACAAGTAAGTGAGGCATTTAACTTAGGCACAGTATGCATAGTTAGCAAAGACGTGAATATTTCTTCAAATGTATTTTGGCAAGATAATAAAAAGGAATTTGGATCTAAAATATTCAATAAATTTCTTATAATACCACTTAGTATACGTGATGGAAAGCATGTATGAATAGTCTCCCAATTAGATGTCAAGGAATTAAAAATAAATGAGTGTGTTAAATATCATTAAAACTAAGAATACATGTGTTGTTTTCTATTCTATGATATGTTAAGCCAATTGTTCTTTGATTTATATTTTGTGTTTCTGTATCTGTGAACGCATTAAATCTATTAGGTAAAATACCTTGAAGTCTTACAGTTGCACAATATCCTATCACCAAATTTCGTTGATAATCTCTGAAGTGAGATAATTTTAAATTGTTGATTAATAGGAAGATCAATTGGTCTTATTGTTGTTGTTGCCCCCGAAATCCGTCCTATATTATGTCCTTTCTAAAAACATCAAAATACTATTTTAGATTCAAAAACAAAAACATACAATTATTAAAAAGATAAAAACATACCTTTAAATAATGTACGCGTTGAATGTAGATACGGCAAACCTAGTCCTTTCTCCGATTAGTGCCAGCAAACCACCTCCCTAGTCCTTTTTGTGTGTTGTAGGTACAGTTGAAGATAATATATAGAAAGAAAGAAAGCCGCAAGATTTTTAGCAGATAACAACCAGCAATGATAGAGTAGACAGCAGATAACAACTCCCTAGTCCTTTCTGAGATGTAGCAGCAAGCCATCTCCCTAGTCCTTCCTGCGTTGTGGATACGAGCAAAAATTACTGATAATAATGCCAATAGTGATGATTTCTAAAAAGAGAAAAAAATCGTAAATACATGTATTATTTTACTGTTTAAATAAATTTATTTTTACAAACATGCATGCTTACCTTGTTGCAAAAGCTGCTTCGTTGAAAGTAAGAGAGGGGGAAGAATTGCTTGTCTGCTTATATATCGACGTATCGCTCGACGTTCACTATTTGTCAGCATTTTTACTACACTGCAAGATTCTGCCTGCCCGTCCGGATGTGACAACGTATCGATCAAAGTACAATATCTATCAGCATATTTACTACACTGCAAGATTCTGCCTGCCCCGTCCGGATGTGACTTAGCGTACGAAGCACTTTTACACTTACTATACGGTTCTATGCAGTACTGAGAATTATAATGAAATATTTGGTACATTCAATTTAGTGATGTAACCAAGTAACTTCTGCTCAGCCTGTTGGGCTGCACGAACCAGCCCTTTCCCTATCCTTACCGGGGGATCTAATCCGGCCAGCTTTCTCTATAAGAGCCTATATGTATAGCCGCTATCTTACCTCGAAGGTCGTAATTTTTAGGGAGCTGCATACAGTCGCCATCTTGTGCAATCGCCCCTAGGCCGTCTCGGGGGAATCGAACTCCCGACTACGATCAATCCTTAGATGCAGGTTTTACCTGACCAAGAGTCGACCCCCGAGCGGTCTAGGTAATAATCTCATCCCCTACAGTACATATACTGGGCATTATTTTAAAATCATATCTAAATTAATTTTATAATTTACTTCAACAGTATAAAATTGAATGTTAACGAGATGCAAGACGTGAGACACATGTAGTAGTGAACATTCACGGACGCTGAGTCAACATCCAGATCCCCTGCTGCAGAAAGCGGACTTTGTTCTATTCCGTTCTAGCAGACTACTTCTAATGACCATCGCACAGAGCTCTCTCCTTTACACAGCAAATCCAATTCAATTTCCCTTTTATTTTTGTATGTAAGTATTGATAATCTCAGGTAAGCTAATAAATGTGTATGCGTGTGTGTGATTACAATATCTATGTTTTACCGTACAGAAAAATGTGCGTGTGCGAGGAAGGGCCGGGTTCGATTCCTAACCACACAGCCCTCCAACCAAGCCATTTAACATACAGTTTATTTCTACAACGTTCGTTTAAATAGTAATCAGGTTATTAGTGATAGTGATTATTGTTTTTATGAATATAAAACCGCAGAAAGCTATAAGACCCCGGTCGGGTTGAGCAGCGGTCGCTTGACACCTCGAGGCTGTATCTAAGACCCCGTTCGGGCCAGCAGCGGTAAATCTACAATGGCTTTCGGAAGTAATATATATTGTCTACCTGAATTTAACGGAACAAATTTACAGACATTAATCTGAAGATACAACTTACGAGGGAACGGTACGAAGTCGGACGGCGAATTTCGATTTGCTTTTTACATATTCGTGAAGGTCTTTTCAAGCTGAAACAGGTAGTGGAAGTCTAATTTTTCGCTGGTCCTTTTTAAGGGGCCATTTGGGAGCTCAATGTTGGCGGTGCGCGCAATGAAATGTACAGTACATGCTGGCACACGTCAGCGCTCACAGCTAGTGGCCGTCTTGCCTCGCCTTCCCTCTCCACTCCTTCGGTTCTCCTCTGTCCCCCACCTCATACGGCTGCCAACAGCTGTGTACACGGGATTGCGGGTGAAGACTGACGTTAGTTGGGGCATTTTATTTACAAAGATGAACTCATTATGGAATAAATAAACAATAAAAATGGTTTACAAATCACTACTTAACGTACAAATAATACATAATCAAATATCATCTGCATCGTCATGACATTCAAAGTGTTCAAGAAATGACTTTATTCTAACACAGTCTGGCATTGGTCCATTGTTCATGGCATGATAGTGAAAATCCAACACAAAATGTGAATAACAAAACACAAGACAACAATGTGCGCACCTTATAAACGAAAAAGTGGTACAATCATTTCCAGCACACTTTGTATCAGTCAAATAATGAAAATTCTTTTGCGAGACAGTATGAAATTGTGGTATATTGTCATTAATGGAATAACCACCCGCTTTCCAACCATTTTTCAGCATTGGTACAAAACAATCAGCTTGTAATTGGTTATGCGCTAGTATTTGACTAGTTATAATGAAAAGTCTGTTTTTGGGTTTTAATTTTGACAGTCCGTGTAAATTCGTTACCCGGAAAATGTTTTTCATTCGACGGACTAAACATTTGAGTTGTCGGAAGAGTCCAAGATCACACGGCTGGCAAAGATACGTAGTTCCTTTCGGTATGTATTCAGTTTGTACATGTTTGTTCGTCAGGGATTCAAGTTGTGCATTTTTGCCCTGGCCACTGAATGAATATATGAGAAGATTTCTTCCGTCTTCCTGTAACTGCGGATGGAAAACGTTTTGAAACCAGTCACGTATATGCCCTTTCCCCATTTTCCCTCAAGATGAACAATCAATTACGACATATTTAAAGGCATTGATGTAGGCTTTGTTATTTCTTCTACTCTAGGTCCAAACTTTCCATTAATTTCTTGGAAAACGATCAAGAACAAATGTCCCATTTCTCCTGCTTTAGAAATGTGATATTGCACGGTGTGGGAGTGCGTAAAACTATTTCGGCAAACAAGCGTAGCAAGAACGTCTTTCACACAACGAAAACCATAACTTCTCTGTGTTGCCATTTCGTACTCAAATCGGGACTGGTCCGAATTCCAGATATTGGCATCCGGGATCTCTTTCTTTTCTTGCAATTTATTAATGAATGTTACAAACTTTTTAGCCACTTTGTGTCGTACTTCTTCGCCTGTTTTAAAAGTTTTACTGACTAGTTTGGTTACTTTTAGGAACCGAATGTTCAAACGCCTTTTAAGGTTTGTCAAGTATGAGTCGCTTTGGA
Source organism: Anabrus simplex (assembly GCF_040414725.1). NCBI lineage: Eukaryota > Metazoa > Arthropoda > Insecta > Orthoptera > Tettigoniidae > Anabrus > Anabrus simplex. The sequence continues at coordinate 1,542,433,880 of NC_090265.1, forward strand.
GAGAATGTTTGGGGCAATACAACTCTCTATCCTCACCAATTCAACGCTCAATGTCCGATTTTGTGACATATAAATAACGCATCCTTGCCTTGGTGAATTCTTCTTTCACATAAGCTCGAACCATTGCACATTTCCTAATTTCCCCATTGTGTTCAACGTGGTTGACGATTCCATAAATTTGTCTACGAGTCTTCTTATACTTCCGTACGGCGTGCATAGATCCTCGTTCCTTTATTTTTTGATACATGTCCAACAATGATTCGGAATCATAATCTTCCACTGACTTACAAGGTCTTCCTCGGCCATCACAAGACTTGTTATCTTCGTTAAATTCATCTCCGTGTTAGCGTTTTTTCGGTGTTGTTGTCCCCTCCTCAACGCCATCTTCGTCTTCTGAATCAACGAAAACGGCTTCTTCCTCCTGAATAAATTCGCATTTTCCCTCCAGAATTGCATCAAACGTTGTCATTATTTGTATATACATGATTTTCTCTTCATCAGAAAGCTCTGTAGCTTCCTGAATATTAACACCGTAGGCATTCATAAGAGCTGCAATAATGTTGCAAGCGGCCACAACAATGTAAAGAATCCAATGTGATCTCATGTATGTGGAATAGCCATCAGTCGTGGAGAACTTGACCGAAGAGAATAGGACTCGCCGTCTCATATACACAACTGTTGGCAGCCGTATGTGGTGGGGGACAGAGCAGAACCGAACGAGTGGAGAGGGAAGGCGAGGCAGGGCAGGCGCTGGCCGTGAGCGCAGACGTGTGCCAGCATATACTGTACAATTCAGAGCGTGCACCGCCAACTTTGAGCTCCCAAATAGCCCCTTAAAAAAGACCAGCGAAAAATTAGACTTCCACTACCTGTTTCAGCTTAAAAAGACCTTCACGAATATATAAAAATCAAATCGAAATTTGCCGTCCGACTTCGTACCGTTCCCTCGTTAGTCGATTCAGTCCGACACAGATAGGTCTTATACCGACGGTGGGACAGGAAAGACCTAAGAAGGAAGCGGCCGTGCCCTTGATTAGGGCATAGACCCAGCATTTTCCTGTTCCGAGTTCGATTTGTAACCATCATCCCGCTATGGATTTAAACCCTGAGACCTGCTGAACTGAAGGCTGTTCATTTACCAATGTAATGGGCCAGTCTACTTTCATGGGTTTAATTCACGGTTCTTAACAGAACAAGAACGGTGTTCGCACCGACACAGATAGGTCTTTTAGCGACGATAGGACAGGAAAGGGACATAGAAAGGAAGGAAGCGGCCATGCCCTTGATTACGATACAGCCCCAGCATTTGCTTGTTCCGATGGGCTTCTAATAGCCGTCGTATTGCGCATCACTCCCTAGGCCGTCAAAGGAGACACATACTTTTTGAATAAGCCAGGTTCGAATATGCTAAGTTGTAGACAGATAACGTTGAGGTAACGGAATTTTGTCCTGCAGGCCTACTAGGTAATAATTTCAACTTGGTGGAACATTATGTAAATAATTTTAACAATAATCCTCTTTCTAATGAATGCATGTTAGCGAGCCGATGAAGAGTGCATTGCAGTGCAAGCAGAAAATTAACACCCGTTTTCCTGTTGCGAGACAAACATGTGCTCGCACGCAGGGAGCCTCGCTGCTTACTTCCGATATATATCATGCAATTAGCAAAACACTCTGCTTACTTAACCACTGAATGTATTTCAATTTTACCGACTCGTTGGCTGAATGGTCAGCGTACTGGCCTTCGGTTCATAGGGTCCCGGGTTCAATTCCCGGCCGGGTCAGCTTCGCTTCGCACCGGTCCTCATCACGACACGCTACACGTGTACCGGTATAACTAAACATCGCTAATCATTTTACCGAGAAGACGGGATCGATATTGTTAGAGTGATGTGTTAATCTGTTTTAGCATTTGCTTTTTACCTCGGCAAATATAATGCGTGTTTTCTTCAAATAGTGTTTAAGGTTCTGTGATGTATGATCACGTAGCTATCAGCATGCATTGAGGGATAGCGGGGTCGAACCCCACTGTCAGAAGCCCTGAATATAGGTTTCCGTTGTTTCTCATTTTCACACCAGGCAAATGCTGGGGCTGTACCTTGATTAAGACCACGGTCGCTTCTACTGTGCGGTTTAGGTCATGTAGCTATTAGCATGCATTCGGGGATAACGGGGGTCGAACCCCACTGTCAGTAGCTCTGAAGATATGTTTCCGTTCTGTTGCATGCGTCAGTGTTTCTAATAGAAGAGGATCAAAGTTCGAATCCCATGATTTTTAATTCTGTTACGGTAACTAAATCAGACTTCGAAATCTCTATCTGTAATACAGATTTTTTTCTGTTGCATGTGTCAGTGTTCGAATCCCCCGCAAATCCATCTTCTTAAAACAATACGAAGAAGAATTATAGGTAACACAAAGATTTTTCATGGTATCTCCTGCTAAGTAGTAACTAAATGCGTAAAATTATTTTATCTGCATAGTGGTAGTGATTATTGTTTTAAGAGGAAGTACAACTGTACACTAATCACACTTCTAGATTATGATTAAGTTATAAAATCCCATCAATCAACAAGATACCGTGCGTCCTCCTCCTTCTCCTCCTATTATATAATCAAGGTAAGTTTTCTGTTTAGAACACGATAGGAAATGTATGCTGTCTATTCAAATCTTTACTGTACGATAACAACTTCCTCTGTAACAGGATTGAACCTGTACAGGTGGTCAACATGTTTTGTCTTGTCGGATGGAGACATACAGCATTTGTTTGTCCTAAAATCAATTCGATATCTTTTGTGTGTGCGCTTATTGCATGTATAACTTAAAGAAGTGCGTTTGTTATCATGTATAGCCTGTTTTCAACAGAGAGATTAGTTAATGCATGTATTAGAAATTGTTCTAACAGAAAGGGAACAGAGTTCGAATCCTTACGATTTTTTATTCTGTTACGGTAACTATTCTGTTTGCGTTATAATCAAGGTAAGTTTTTCTGTTTAGAACACAATAGGAAACGTAAGCTGTCTATTCAAACATTTACTGTAAGATAACAACTGTCCTCTGTAACAGGACTGAACCTGTCAACATGTTTTGTCTTGTCGGATGGAGACATACAGCATTTGCTTGTCCTTTGTTCAATTCTATACTTTTTGTGTGCGCTGATTGCATATATAACATAACAAGTGCGTTTGTTATTATGCATAGACTGTTTTAAACGAAGAGCTTAGTGTTCGAATCCCATAATGCATGTATTAGAGATTTTTCTAATGAAAAAGGAACAGATTTCGAATCTTATTCTTTACTGTAAGATAACAACTGGCCTCTGCAACAGGATTAAACCTGTCAACATGTTTTGCCTTGTCGGATGGAGACATACATCATTTGCTTATCCTACATTCAATTCTATATTTTTACGCGTGTGCTGATTGAAATCGAAAAGGAAAAATTGAAGAGATAAAAAGTATTTTCTCCTCCTTACCGCATTCTCCTCCCCGTACCACTCCATTCTCAATCGAAAAGAGTAAAAAAGGGTAAGTAGAAACTTATGCGACGAGGTAAAAAGAACAAGAGAACAACGCTACACCATGCCTTCCAATTTAATATCATAACGTAAGTATATCTGGTTAAAGGTAATATTATCGATAAATAATAGACTAACCCTCTCTTTGCAAACTAGATTAGGAGATCGTCATGAGTTAGCTCTTTATTAACAAAATTATAATTTCTAATGTCGAGGAGGACAGCTTGCATTAAAATATGTCAGGAAGAGTCTTGTCGAGAAGGACCGCTTGCTTTGAAACTGTGGTCCTCTTTAAAAATACTGTCGGGGTAGGGTCATGTCGAGAAAGGCACCTTGCATTAAAACTTTAACAGGAAAGGTCTTGTCGAGAAGGACAGCTTGCATGGAAACTATGTCGGGAAGGGTCATGCCGAGAAAGACAGCTTCCCTTAAACCTATGAGGTTAGAAACCCTCCAAGATAGAAACGGGGAAGGTGCATGTCGAGAAGGACAGCTTGCCTTAAACTATAGTCCTTAGGCCCCTCCAAGATGGTAACGGGAAGGGGCATGTCGAGAAGGGAAGCTTGCCTTATACTATAGTCGTTACATCCCCTCCAAGATGGTAACGGGAAGGGGAATGACAAGAAGGGCAGCTTGCCTTAATCCACTGTAGTTAGGCCAACTGGCTATGTCTTCGTTCAAAAATTCCGCGGCGTGGCTAAGTCCCGTCAAGATACATATAAATTCCGCGCTCCTAGGTAGCAGCAGTGAGAATAGGTCCTATCAAGACGGCAGCAGTGAGGTTAGCGATGCTCAGTTGTCCGAAAAAGTGAGGTTAGGGTCCGTCAAGATGACACCTGTCAAAGCGCACGTGGCTTCGTTACAAACAATGTGACGTCACGGTGACGTGTTCATGACGTCATGGGGTCAATGACTTTGGCCGGGGTCAATGACCTCGTGTGCTGACTCAGCAGAAAAATGTTGACGCCAGTGATTTAGAACTGTCACAGCTCCTCTACTACCACGCTAGTCGATTTCACATGATTATGTTCCTAATTGATAGGTTACTGTATGACTAGACAAATATTCGCTACACTTCGCAGTACCACTCAACACAATATAAATTTCTAACTTCTGAATGGAATGCAAAATACTAGCACAAATAGGCTCACTGTGTAACTTAGCAATCTCGCTGCTAACCGGCTAGCAAAACCGAACATTCCCGACTATTGGTTTGCTCCACGAAGGTGCAACTTTTCCTGTGAAGTTCAGGAATTCAAGGACTTTTCCCGTAATCACGCAACTGAGGCAACGGCTCTTACCCGAGTAGAAAGTAACATTTCTTTCACAAGGGATGATAAATAACATTTTCAGGGCTAGGAAAAACGTGATCGTACTAAGCGGTAACAGCGAAAATTCGTGACGCGATAAGCATTTTTAATATAATGTTGTTGTGGTCAGTGATCTCACTATTGTCTCTCCTGTTGCCTGATGGTGTTTAAAGTATGTTAAAATGGGACTACCTTCTGTTGAGTGGTATTTTCTGAGCTCTCAGTGGAGAGATGACATGGAATGATATTAGTAGATGAATAAGTTTGTGTGATGTTTTTAAAAGTAGGAAAGAAGATAAAGTTGGAATTCAAGAGAACAAATCGGGGCGAATATTTGTTTATAGATAGGGAATTAGGAATTGGAATAATTTACCTAGCGAGAAGTTCAATAAATTTCAAAATTCTTTGTAATCATTTAAGAAGATGCTTGGAAAACAACAGATAGAAAATATGCCACCCGGGAGACTGCGCTAAATGCAGATTAATGTTGATTGATTGAATTCCCTCTAACCCATTCCCAAATCCCCAGGTTTCTGCCTCCAGTACTCTACCCATGACCATTTCTTCCACATCTCCGCATCCCTTACAAAATTTCTCTCTCCAACGAGATGAACAATGCTTATTAGCCTTGATGTGGTAAAGGCATTTGATAAAGTAGGGATCTCAGTCCTAATATTTACTGTGCCATCCCCTGCTCCCTATTACAATCATCCGTTCTCACGCCAACATTCTCAACTTCCACTCTGTCCAGATTATTATTCACAATAGGCCTACTCTCTCCTACACTTTCACTATCAAAGATGGCATCCCACAAAGTAGTCCTCTCTTCCCACTCCTATACATTCTCTATTTTACAGAAATACCCAACCCTCCCCACCTTTAAGACCTTATCAATTCGCAGACGACATAGTAATCCTCATCCTAGGTACTCATAATACCTCCCTGCAAAATAATTACTTACTCTAAAAAATCGAAAAATGGCTAAATCGCTAGCTGATCAAAATTAACATAAACAAAACACAATTTATAATATTTACAGAACATAAACGTAGATCCTGCCCTACTAACCAAATCCATCTTCTTATTAACAACTAGCCTACCGTATCACAGAGTCCATCATACTCACCTCAATATTGCGTTTCAAAATCATGTCCGATGGATTGTACATATTAACAAAATTTACAAAAGGGCATACCACAGGTTTCACCTTCTCTGCCAATTGGTAGGGCAAACCCGGGGAGTAAGGGCCTGTCTAATTATAAATACAAAGTTTTTTCGAACTGTAACAACGTATGCATCCTTATACTGGATTTACATCTCCCCCATTAATTACATTGAAATCCTTAAATTTCCATGGCTAAATGGTTAGCGTTGGTCATAGGGATCCCGGGTTTGATACGCGGCTGGGTCGGGAATTTTAATCATAATTGGTTAATTCCACTGACATGGGGGCTGGATGTATGTGTCGTCTTCATCATCATTTCATTATCATTATGACACGGAGGTAGCCTACGGGCCTTGAATAAAAATACCTGCACCTGGCAAGCCAAACTTGTTCTTGACACTCCCGACACTAAAAGCCATAGATCATTTCATTTTTGACAGACATGCCATATGAATCGCCTATCGACTTCAGAAAGGCACAAGAATTGAAACTATTAATGACATATCCTTTCCCAACAATCCTCTCCCATTATCATTCTCTCTGCCTACGATACCTTAAATGTGAAACTTCCTGCAATCTTCCCCACCCTCTCAAAGCCATTGGCCTCTCCCCGCTCGCCCACACTATTATACATAGCTTGCCAATCCCCGCTACCTATCACCTATTTCTAACTCCAGTCTTTGCTCATTCCTTCGCAAAGGCTAAACCACAACTAATATTCATGATAGCTGCACACTCTGTAGAGGTATAAGGCGATACCACCGCCATCTGTAGAACAAATAAAGAATGCATAGTGATTTACTCTCAAAGAACTATGATGACCTGGCTATGACTACAGACAGATTTGGAAATATTTGAATTAGAAGCAATGTTTAGTTATCTATATATTAAAAAAATTGATGAAAACTAAAGTCAGTCAGTACGGCCATTCTATCCGGTCGATTTCCTTCATTTTTTAACTGAAAGGTATTCATGCACAGATTTGTCATCAGGCACTATAAATCACTTAACTTTCGCCTTACTGTAATTATTTGATTTTTCAATTTTTTGCCTCTTTGAAGCTATCATATCTTTGGCTCTAATTGAGGTACAGAGTTCGTTTTGGCTTAAGAACACTCAGTGGATCAACCCCTTTCATTTCAGCTCTTAACTATTCAAATTAGATGATTCTGAGGAAAGTTATGAGTGCACATTCAATTTGATGTCCCATTGCTTCAACATTTTTTTTCTCATTGAAGCAATTAAATCTTTCGTTCTAATTGAGGCACTCAGTTCGTTTTGGTCTAAAATCACTCGCTTTCTTTTGAGGTAATAACTACTTAAATTGCTAGATTCTGACGAAGACCTTTCAAGGACTTTTCAACAATTCAGCGCGTTGTGTTGTTCCAAGGAACGTTTAATTCAATTTGTTTGTGTGATGTATTTTCAAGTGTTTTGTTGACATAATATTACATTCTATTACCGCAGCAGATCATGTGCTTTATTTCATTAAGTCGGAACTTTGCAAATACATCCGTGAGGAGGGTAACGAACAACACCATACTTTGCACATTGCGGGCGGAGCCAGCGGGAAACTGCTATCTTCCAAAAAATTTATGAAAACTAAAGTCAGTGAGTCCGGCCATTCTATCCGGTCGATTTCCTTCATTTTTGTTTAACTTAAAGGTATTCATGCACAAATTTGTCATCAGGTACTATAAATCACTTAACTTCCACCTTCCTCAAATTATTTCATTTTTCATTTTTTTGTATCCTTGAAGCAATCATATCTTTGGTTCTAATTGAGGTACGGAGTTCGTTTTGGCCTAAGAACACTCAGTGGATCAGGTTCTTTCATTTCAGCTCTTAACTATTCAAATTGGTTCATTCTGAGCAAAGTTATGAGTGCACATTAAATTTGACGTCTCATTTCTTCAACATTTTCCTCATTGAACCAATCATATCTTTCGTTCTAATTGAGGTACGCAGTTCGTTTTGGTCTAAAACGCTCAGTGGATCAAGCGCGTTCTTTTGAGGTAATAACTACTTACATTGGTAGATTATGAGAATAGTTATGAGCACATTTGTTTCCATGCCGAAGATCTTTGAAGGACTTTTTAATAGTTCGGCGCGTAGTGTTATTCCAAGGAACGTTTAATTCAATTTCTTTGTGTGATATATTTTCAAGTGTTTTCTTGACACAATATTACATTCTATTACCGCAGCAGATAATGTGATTTATTTCATTAAGTCGGAACTTTGCAAATGCATCCGTGAGGATAGTAACGAACAACACCATACATTGTACATTGCTGGCGGAGCCAGCGGGAAACTGCTAGTATTCTTATGAAGAAGACTGTTATGTTTCCTTTTTTCCTCTTTTATGAGCTATTAACTACAAATGAACAATTTATTACCAAAAAGTGACAAAAAATCCTCGTTTAAAGTACAAGAAATTAACTTAAATTTATTACAGTTTATGTAAGTATGGTATATTTATATACAGCGTATATAATTATTTTTGCAAATATACAAAACGTGTGACACAGCACACTTTCCCCATGGATATACGTAACTAAAATAATTCTGTATCCTAGGCCTAAGAGCTCCAAGTTGAACTGAGGGAGAGTGAAACAACAACCAAAAAATAATACTTCGTAAGACCATACAAAGAATGATGATAATGGATCATCATTGGTTCTACTTTTTTGTTCTCAGTCAATCTCTGCACTGACCTATTCCTCTATTATAGCCAAGCCAACACTTTATTCCATAATAATGTCTTGGAACTCTACCACACTTACCCTCCTACTGTTGCCCAAAACAGATTGACTGTTATAGTGCTGACAAAATTATCACGTTTGGAAGAAAATAGAAAAACACTAACACACACAATAGTCTACAGGTATCTGGAAAAGGATGACTTGATATACCTAATTGACATAATGTAACCATGTATATTTATAGGCAATCGTTTAATGGTAAAAGAAAGTGCAAACTTTGCAACACATTGCAGGTAGCATATATATTAGTGATATATATCACCCAGTGAGATAAACCACTGCTCATTGTACATACCATCTCAAACTATCTCAAGGAGAAGAGTATTTCATTATTTGTGAAGCAATCAACCCATCTCACCTTCAACAACATATTTCAAAGATTTATTTTCTACTTCACATCTGCCCATCTTTCACTTGCATACAATGTAATTCTCCTCATGAATGTTATCAAATATGGATATGCTATACGTGGTCTACCAGAGGTCAGAGAAATGGGATTCTCTTGAGGTGACCCACAGTTCAGTTTTAATTCTAGCATGCAAACAACAAATGTGTCATCAGAGATCTTTTATGAGGCAATATCAGTGGCGTATACTGAGGGCTACCAAGGCTATCAGTGAAGCCCAAACCTCAAATGCGAGCGATGGAAATCTAAAGCACATTATACTGTAAGCATCTGACACATTGTTCCATTTGCAAACCTTGAAAGCAATGAGAAAACACGTCGCACGTATTTCTGAGAACAAGGCTTCGGAGACTGATATTGCAGCCCAGACTCTCGCCCCTTCCCATCGACTCGCCTCACGCGGCTTGCTGCTGTCGGCCTACAGGCGCGGGGACCGGCGGAGGATAGCAGTGCTAGGCTTCGGTCCGTCAGATCTCCACTGCTATCACCATGCGTTACTCATCGTATATACTTCATCACCTCATCCTTCTGTCTTAAATATATAGATAACGGAGTGCTGGTATTTCACTCCCGTTTACTTCTACATCCTTGTAGGAAGACACTGCAGGGCTGCCGTTATAGGAGTAATATAGTTTTCTTTTTATTGGTAGAATGAAACGAAATATTTCAGGTGTTATGTTCTCTTTTGTTGGTTGGAATCGAACCCGTGATCATGGGTCGGACACCACCACTGATTTTCCGAGGAAGATAATTAACCATTGGACAATCGGTACGACCGCTGTAAAATTCAACATTGTTATTTAACGATTATGATGATGTTAATAATAATAATAATAATAATAATAATAATAATAATAATAATAATAATAATAATAATGGTGCATGGCATCTACATAGGCTTGGTGGTGACCTAATAAGGATAAAATGAATGGCGAAGACGTCATAAACATCCAGTTCCCAAGCCAGGGGAATTAACAGTATGAGGAGTTGATTCTGAAAATTGAACCGGGGCCGTCGGACCAAAGGTAAGCATTCTATCCATTTAGTCTCAAAGCTGGACTTCAATTTGCTAAACCTTAGGCTACCAACTCGATTGATCAGCTGTTGAGTATTGGCAGTGGCAGAGGCCAGGGCAGTAGCTGGTGAAGCAGCCTTGACAACACAGCGGGCAGCTCCGTTGGCTGTTGGCTGCAGCTCAAAATGCTTAAGGCTTGATGTTCCCTAAACCAACGATCGAAAAGGGGTAGCCTAAGTCTAGTGGTAGCCCACGTCTTGATACCAGCATACGCCACTGGGCAATATCGTACGACAAGGAGAGCCGTAAGGAGTCTTTCCACCCTTCAAAAATCCGACTACCTCTGCTGAGTTTGAACCCGCAATCTTGGAATTCAGGCACTGACACTACCGCAGAGGGAGCTGTTCCTGACGTAAAGTAAATGAAGCACTTCAATGATAAAAATGCTTGCCTTCTCACTAACATAACAGTCCAGGGATGGATACAGCAGCCGGAATCTATCATCTACCTTCAACCAATGATGGGTATATGTCTAATGTTATATCACTTTGAAAATTACCTGGAAGCCAATGCTTTTGCACAGATAAACTATTAGTACCGTACAGCAATTACTATCCTCTAAAATTAAATACAGACTACTATTTTCCTTACCTTTAGTTGTTTGCAAATTAACATCACATGGTCAAAGAGGAAGACATATCTGTAAAGAGAGAGAAGAAATAGTACCAAACAAAGGCTTCACTAGTAGGTTTCTCTGTACATAAAGCTTCCAATAAAATGTATTTATTTTTCAGAATTTTGAATCAAAATGTTTCCTTTATTAAGCAAATATACTTGTGTACAACTTGGCACAAAAACTAATTTACAGACAATATTGGTTTCTTGGAGAAAAACGAGATAAATACTTTCTATCATACTTATGACATTACCGGATAATAAACCATTAAATGTGAATATAATAAAATTCTTCCGGGCTGTTATGCCGTGGTCCACTCCTCTCGCTTCTCCCAGACGTTTCGACTACTGCTGCGGTAGTCATCTTCTGTGGCGTCGTGAAGAAACGCTCTCCTGTATCCCGCTGGCGACTGCAAAAGTTGTTTTTTTCTTTTTTTTTTTATTGTGTTGATGGCCAGTGGATGGGAGCCCCGGGGCGAAAAATATGCCCCCCTACTCATCTGTTTCCGAGGGATTGCCGATGAGGCGAAAAGTCACTGTTCTCGCTACACTGGCGGGGGAAAAGCAGTCTGTCTGATAGGCTGGGAGGCCTATAGTCAGAAGAGAAACCCCCTCTTCGCTTCAGTTTACGTGCTCAAAAAGGAAAATTACATCGGAGCGGTATGGGTATCAGAGTGCTTCTTAAGAAACGGCCCTTAACAGGAGAGTAATTTAGAGAAAGTTTAGTGGTGAGAAGGTTTCAATTTAGAAAAGACCGAAAGGTTGGCCGGTTCGAATTTTAAAACAGGTCATAGAGGATCCAAGGGCCACGGTACTTCAGGCGAGTACTTGGCTTCTTAGTCCTCATGACCCGCTTTAACAGTAAAATACCAGGGTCCTCTGATTGGTTCGAGAGGATCCTAGCCCTGGTCATCCTCACTATTTTATTTATCTGAGATCTAAGTGTGGGGATACGAAGCTCGGCCCGTATCCTCTTGTTAGATTTCAGATATGGAGCTCTGGTCATCATTCTAAGTGTCTTATTCTGAAAGGCTTGTAATTTTGAAAGTGGAGTTTTCGCAATATAGCCCCAGGCCTCACAGCCATACAGCAGGATGGGCCTGATACATGTTAGGTAAATATTTCTCTTGATAGAAGTAGAGATATACTTATTGCCTAGCAGAGGTCTCAGTGCTTTCATCCGTGCCGTGGCACGCTGACGGGCCTGTTCTATATTGTGTCTCCAGGACAGAGTTCTGTCCATTATTAGGCCGAGATATTTAATTTGGTTCGTCCAAGACACGGGGACGTTATTGATAGTGAGGCGATCAAGGTTAGGCCGGCGCCGGGTGAAAACAATTGCCTGGGTCTTATCCGCATTTATTTTCACCTTGTTCCGGAGACACCACTCCCAGAAGGAGTCGATCCATTGCTGTAATCGTCGGACAGCATAGTCATTACGCTTCATGCCGATGTAAATGGCTATGTCATCCGCGTACTGCTGGATCTCTACACCTTCCCGTGTAGGAAGATCGTTCACATATAGGCCGTAGAGTGTGGGGCTCAGCACTCCACCCTGTGGGACTCCTGCTCTGAGTACCCGAGGGGTGGATTGCTCCCCTTCACAGGAAACATAAAATTTCCTGTTAGTCAAATACGACTGAATAATTTTGACTAGGTAATTTGGGACTCTATATAATTCCAAAAGTTTTACGATTAAATTATCGTGCCAGACAGTGTCAAATGCTTTCTCTACGTCGAAAAATACTGCTGGCACGCTACGGCGCATATTGAACGACCTTGTGACATACTGTGTCAGGCGCAGCACCGCAAGGGGGGCACTGCGCCTGGACCTGAACCCAAACTGCTCAGGACGCAGTATGTTGCGGGTGTTTAGATATCCATTGAGGCGAGAGAGAAGAAGTCTCTCGAAAAATTGAGAGATATGTGATAACAGGGTTATCGGGCGATAATTTTGTGGGAATAATTTATCCTTCCCTGGCTTCGGGAAGACTATCATTTTACCAGTCTTCCAGACGTCAGGGAAGTATCCCAGTTTAATGCAGGCCGAAAAGATGGTAGCTAAGAAAATTACTGCCCTGTAAGGCAGTGACTTGATTTCCTTGTTCGAAACCCTGTCATCACCGGGAGACTTCTTCTCGTTTAAATTTTTAATAACCCTGCGAACCTCGCGAGGCTGGAAGTCAGGTACGTTGAAGTCTGGTGTCCATTGTCTTTCGAATGCCAAGGCTTTTCTGCGTATCTCACGGGTCCGTCGTTCGTCGTCGTCAAAGTCATCGTCAGCTAAGTTGTGAGTTACGCACTGGCTCTCAATAGTGTCCGCGAAAGCCTCAGCTTTATCATAGGGGGAGAACACCAGGCCGTGCCGGCCGTGAATGGCACGCCGGGGTTCCTGGGTTCGAGTCAGACCGCGAGTGACACGCCAAAAGTCGCGCTCTGACTCCTGTTCTGAAAGATGTCGGCAGAATTCCTCCCATCTTTCAATCTTACGTTCCAGCAAGCGATTGTGGACTTCACGGGCTAGTTCCAAGTATTCCGCCCGATCAGCTGGGTCCCGGAATCGTTGCCATCTCTTCCTATATCTATTTTTAATTTGGATCAAATCCTTAAGGAGATCCGGTGTAGTGTCGTCCTCAGAACCAGGGCAGTTCTGGGAACGATTATTATTATTATTATGATTGGATTTAGCTGCTCGAATGATGTATTTCCGGGCATTGCAGACCTTATTATTAAGGTGCGCAATCGCACGGTCAACATCATTCTCGCTGGTGATCGAAAAGGTTTTCAGATTTTTATTGACATGCCACGTGAATTTGTGGTAGTCAAGGTTTAGTTTAGAAATAGGAAGAGACGGCTCATCAAGCCTGACCCAGGTAAGATTAAAGATGATAGGTTTGTGGTCGGAATTTAGCTCATCAGGGACTAAAAAATCAATAGCCCTGCTGTAGTACTTGGTAACTGCGACATCTAGGACATCAGGTAGGCCACCATTATCCGGATAGAAGGTGGGCTCCGTGGGGGCATATACACTGATGTCAGTATCTGTCATATGTTGCTGGAGTATTCTCCCCCTAGGATTTATAGTCCTGGAGTTCCAGTCGGTGTGCTTGGAATTCAAGTCGCCTCCGATGATAGAGGGCGTATGGCTGGGATTATTAAGCAAAATATCTAGCTCCGCCGTATGAAGCGGAGCACTGGGGGGAAGATAGGCCGCAAAAATACGATAATGATAATTACTGTGTCTAATCTCGATACCGAGAGACTCAATAGCTCCGAGAGGGAGGGGGTCTATGACGTGATGAGTAAGCTTGGACTTAATCAGCACGGCCACGCCCCCGCCCTCTCTGTCAACTCTGTCTTTGCGGTATACCGCAAAGTTCTTAATTTTGAAGGGCATATGAGGTTTCAGCCATGTTTCCCCTAGTAGGAGGATATCGATGTTATGCTCAGAGATGAACGACTCGAGTTCGTATCTCTGAGCAGAAACACCCTTGCAATTCCACGCACAAATTCTGAGGTCCATAGTCAAAGCGTGACAGCCTCTTTAGGGTTCTGAAAAGTACTGCATAACAGCACTTAACAGGACTCCAATTTTGTCTATCACGGTTTCACATGTCCTCAGTTTAGTCATGGTGTCCTTAATAATAGGCAGTAATTTTGAGAAATTAATCTGCCTCACGAGATTCAAAATGTCACCTATGCCCGAAAAGTCGGATATAGGTGACGCTTCCACTGAGGGTGCAGGGTTCGATGCAGGGGTGGGGGCGGCCTGGGCGCCTCCGGCAGCAGCAGCATAAGAAAAATTGGGGTCTACTGCCCGGGAGGGGGGGAGGGTCCTCCTTTTCTCAGCTTTGGAGAGCTCCCTAACTACCTTCTGTTCCATAATATTGCGGAACAGTTGGCAGCCCCTCCAGGAGGCGGGGTGGTTGCCCTGGCAATTAGCACACTTAGCTGCTGCCTCCGGTTGAAGAGGGCAGGCAGCAGCTGAGTGGTTTTCTCCACATTTGACACAGCGCAAAGGCATTTTGCAGTAATTAGCGGTGTGCCCCCACCGCTGACATCGGTAACACTGAGAAGGGCCCTCGCGGCCCCTGAAAGCCTCAATTTTCACGGCACACCCGCATAGGTGTCTAACCGAGAAGATGGTTTCTGAAAATTTCTCCTTAGGGAGGGTGACACTCATGACACTGAGGGGGATCAGTTTCTTAGTTGTGGCATCTCGCCTCGTGTATTGATATACATCTTGAGGCTGGTACCCCAGTGCCATGAGTTCCTCTCGAACCCAGTCCACGCTGACGGTTGCTACTATATTACGGATGATGACTTTTAAGAGCCTCTTACTCGCCAGCTGGTGAGTGTAGAAGCTCTTATTGTTGTCCTCAAAATATTGTTTGATGAGCTGATAATCGTTCTCATTTTCAGCGTGGAATTTCAGAGCGTCCCTGGTGTTGATCACTCTGATATTCCCAGTGCAGCGTGATTTCAAATAGTTGTAGTGTCGCTGATACTCCGATTTATCAGCGACAACAATTGGTGGAACAGCGACTTTTTTAGGGGCCACAACATCCATGGCCTCCCCCTGTCCTTCCTGAGATGGGCTCTGCCCTGTCTCGATGTTACTGACTGGGGTCGAACTCGCGACCTCAGCGGGTCTAGCAGACTGAGAGGGGGCAGTGCTAGTGGAGGGAAGGGGGTTGGTAGCAGGGGTAGATTGCCTAGGGATGAAATCCGCTAGGGTAAGGTTACCTTCAGTGGGCAGGGAAGCTAGGACGCTAAAGGGGTTTGGGGAGGTCACAGGCTTTGGTTGAATAGCTACTTGTTTTCCAGATTTTAGGGATTTACGGTCCCTACGATCGGTGCGGTGTAATTTGTTGCTACCACTAGTAGGTTTATTATTGCCGCTATTTGGTAGATGAAAAAGGTAGGCCATACTAGGGTGTATCTCCCCAGTTTTGTTGTAATTGGCTACCGCTTCCGGCATGCTGGGAAGTAAATTAATTGTGGAGGCAGCCTGGAGAGCCGGCAGGCCCGATTTAACATTGCAGGAAGGATTTACCTGCGGTAGAGGTGGAAAATCATTTCCACCACCTCCCGGTGGCGGGGAGCTAGCCATCATGCACTACTGAGTACTACAGACAGGCACACCAACAAGCAAAACAGCAAGCAGTGAGCACTTACCAGTAATATCCAGATAGTAGCCAAAAGGATTGCTAAAAATCCACTTCAGCACTTCTCTGTATATATACTGTTATATATTCAGGCAAGCACCACTAAAAACAAAGCTCGCACCAGGTCACAGCAGGAGTAAGCAGAACAGGGCGTCCGTATGACACTCCAGATTGTTCTCGAATCAAAAGTTGTTTGGGAAGCAGCTGTATTTATATGTAAGTGTGTGGCCTCCAATTGGTTCGCGCTGTGCAAACCGACATCTGATTGACTATCTGAAAGCACGACCTCCGATTGGGTCGCGCCGAGCAGCTTGACGTTTGGTTGGCTATCTGAGCACACGACCTCTGATTGGTTCGCGCCGGGCATGGATTCTGACTGGGTCACTCCGAGAAGTCTGTCGTCTGATTGGATCTCGGAGTGCACGACCTCCGATTGGGTCGTGCCGAGCAATGGAACCTCTGGTTGGTTGACTTTTTTTTTTTTTTTTTTTTTTTTTTTTGATGGCCAGTGGATGGGAGCCCCGGGGCGAAAATGATGCCCCCCTACTCATCTGTTTCCTAGGTTTGGCCGATGAGGCAGGAAGTCTCTGATCTCACTGCACTGGCGGGGGAAAAAACCATCTGTCAGATAGGCCAGAGGCCTATCGTCAGAAAAGAAACCCCCCAATTCGCTACTAATTTGTTTTCAAATAAAGGAGCCGGAGTAAAGTATTAAATATAAAAGCCCTTCTTAACAAACAGCCCCTAACAGGGAAAGAATTTTGAGATATTTAGTGAGAGGAATGTGTCAATTTGCAAAAGGCCGAAAGGGTTGGCAGGTTCGAAACATTAAGGCAGGTCATAGAGGATCCAAGGGCCACGGTACTTCAGGCGAGTACTCGGCTTCTTAGTCCTCATGACCCGCTTTAACAGTAGAATACCAGGGTCCTCTGATAGGTTCGAGAGGATCCTAGCCCTGGTCATCCTCACTACTTTATTTATCTGAGATCTAAGTGTGGGGATACGAAGCTCGGCCCGTATCCTCTTGTTAGATTTCAGATAAGGTGCTCTGGTCATCATTCGTAGTGTCTTATTCTGAAAAGCTTGTAATTTTGAAAGTGGAGTCTTTGCAATATAGCCCCAGGCCTCGCAGCCATACAGCAGGATGGGCCTGATACATGCTAGATAAATATTTCTCTTGATGGTGGTAGAGATATACTTATTGCCTAGCAGAGGTCTCAGCGCTTTCATCCGTGCTGTGGCACGCTGTCTGGCCTGTTCTATATTGTATCTCCAGGACATAGTTCTGTCCAGAATTAGGCCAAGGTATTTAATTTTGTTAGTCCAAGACACGGGGACTTTATTAATAGTGAGGCGATCAAGGCTAGGCCGGCGCCGGGTGAACACAATTGCCTGTGTTTTATCCGCATTTATTTTCACCTTGTTCCGGAGACACCACTCCCGGAAGGAATCGATCCATTGTTGCAGTCGTCGGACGGCATAGTCATTTCGTTTCATGCCGATGTAAATGGCTATGTCATCCGCATACTGCTGGATCTCAACTCCATCTAGTGTGGGAAGATCGTTCACATATAAGCCGTAGAGTGTGGGGCTTAGCACTCCACCCTGTGGGACTCCAGCTCTAAGTACCCGAGGGGTGGATTGCTCCCCTTCACAGGAAATATAAAATTTCCTGTTAGTCAAATATGACTGAATAATTTTGACAAGGTAAGAAGGAACTTTATATAGTTCCAGAAGTTTCACTATGAGATTATCGTGCCAGACAGTGTCGAAAGCTTTCTCTACATCGAAAAATACTGCTGGCACGCTACGGCGCATATTGAACGACCTTGTGACATACTGTGTCAGGCGCAGCACCGCAAGGGGGGCACTGCGCCTGGACCTGAACCCAAACTGCTCAGGTCGCAGTATGTTGCGGGTGCTGAGGTATCCGTTAAGGCGTGAGAGAAGAAGTCTCTCGAATATCTTAGAGATATGTGATAACAGGGTTATCGGACGATAATTTTGTGGGAATAATTTATCCTTCCCTGGCTTCGGGAAGACTATCATTTTACCAGTCTTCCAGACGTCAGGGAAGTATCCCAGTTTGATACAGGCCGAAAATATGGTAGCTAGGAAGATAACTGCTCTATATGGCAGTGATTTGATTTCCTTGTTAGAAACCCTGTCATCACCGGGAGACTTCTTCTCATTTAAATTTTTAATAACCCTGCGAACCTCGCGGGGCTGGAAGTCAGGTACGTTAAAGTCTGGTGTCCATTGTCTTTCGAAAGCCAAGGCTTTTCTGCGTATCTCACGGGTCCGTCGTTCGTCATCGTCATCGTCATCGTCAGCTAAGTTGTGAGTTACGCACTGGCTTTCAATAGTATCCGCGAAAGCCTCAGCTTTATCATAGGGGGAGAACACCAGGCCGTGCCGGCCGTGGATGGCACGCCGGGGTTCCTGGGTTCGAGTCAGACCGCGAGTGACACGCCAAAAGTCGCGCTCTGACTCGTGCTCTGAAAGATGTCGGCAGAATTCCTCCCATCTTTCAATCTTACGTTCCAGCAAGCGATTGCGGACTTCGCGGGCTAGTTCCTGGTATTCCGCCCGGTCAGCTGGGTCCCGGAATCGTTGCCACCTTTTCCTATATCTATTTTTAATTTGGATCAAATCCTTAAGGAGATCCGAAGTAGTGTCATTCTCAGAACCAGGAGAGTTCTGAGAATGATTATTATTATTATTGTTATTAAATTTAGCAGCTCGAATGATGTATTTCCGGGCGTTGCAGACCTTATTGTTAAGGTGCGCAATCGCGCGGTCAACATCGTTCGTGCTAGTAATCGGAAATGTTTTCAGGTTTTTATTGACATGCCACGTGAATTTGTGGTAGTCAAGGTTTAGTTTAGAAGTAGGAAGAGACGGCTCGTCGAGCCTAACCCAGGTAAGATTAAAGATGATAGGTTTGTGGTCAGAATTTAGTTCATCAGGGACTAGAAAATCAATAGCCCTGCTGTAATATTTGGTGACTGCGACATCTAGGACATCAGGCGGGCCACCATTATCCGGATAGAAGGTGGGCTCCGTGGGAGCATATACACTGATGTCGGTATCTACCATATGTTGCTGGAGTATTCTCCCCCTAGGATTTATAGTCCTGGAGTTCCAGTCGGTGTGCTTGGAATTCAAGTCGCCTCCGATGATAGAGGGCGTATGGCTAGGATTATTAAGCAAAATATCAAGCTCCGCTGTATGAAGCGGAGCACTGGGGGGAAGATAGGCCGCAAAAATACGATAATGATAATTACTGTGTCTAATCTCGATACCGAGAGACTCAATAGCTCCGAGAGGGAGGGGGTCTATGACGTGATGAGTAAGCTTGGACTTAATCAGCACGGCCACGCCCCCGCCCTCTCTGTCAATTCTATCTTTGCGGTATACCGCAAAGTTCTTAATTTTGAAGGGCATATGAGGTTTCAGCCATGTTTCCCCTAGCAGGAGGATATCGATGTTATGCTCAGAGATAAACGACTCGAGTTCGTATCTCTGAGCAGAAACACCCTTGCAATTCCACGCACAAATTCTGAGGTCCATTGTCAAACAGTGATTGCCTCATTAAGGTTCTGAAAAGTACTGAAAAGCAGCACTTAACAGGACTCCAATTTTGTCAATCACGGTTTCACAAGTCCTCAGTTTAGTTATGGTGTCTTTAATAATGGGCAGTAATTTTGGAAAATTAATCTGCCTCACGAGGTTCAAAATGTCACTCATGCCCGAAAAGTCGGAGACGGGTGACGCTTCCACTGAGGGGGCAGGGTTCGATTCAGGGGCGGGGGCGGCCTGGGCGCCTCCAGCAGCAGCTGCATAGGAAAAGTTGGGATCTACTGCACGGGAGGGGGGGAGAGCCTTTCGCTTCTCGGTTTTCAAGACCTCCCTGACGACCTTCTGTTCCATAATATTGCGGAACAGCTGGCATCCCCTCCAGGAGGCTGGGTGTTCACCCAGGCAGTTAGCACACTTAGCTGGTGCCTCCGGATTTAAGGGGCAGGCAGCAGCTGAGTGGTTTTCACCGCATTTCACACATCTCAGAGGCATTTTACAATAGTTAGCGGTGTGCCCCCACCTCTGACATCGGTGGCACTGAGAGGGGCCCTCACGGCCCCTGAAAGCTTCAATTTTCACAGAGCACCCGCATAAGTGCCTAACAGAGTAAATAGTCTCCGAGAATTTATCCTTCGGGAGGGTGACGCTCATAACACTCAGAGGTACCACCTTCTTGGACGTGGCATCACGTCGCGTGTACTGGTACACGTCCTGAGGTTGGTATCCAAGTGCTATGAGTTCCTCTCGAACCCAGTCTACGTCCACTGTGGAAACAATATTTCGAATGATAACTTTTAGAAGCCTCTTACTCGCGAGCTGGTGAGTATAGAAGCTCTTTCCATTAGCTTCGAAATACTGCTTCAGCAGTAGGTAATCATGCTCATTTTCTGCATGAAACTTCAGGGCATCCCTGGTATTGATAACCCTGATGTTACCAGTGCAGCGCGATTTTAAGTATTTATAGTGGCGCTGATACTCCGACTTATCAGCTACCACTATGGGGGGAACAGAGACTTTTTTGGGGGCTGATACATCCATGGCCTCGCCCTGGCTTTCTTGCGAGGAGCTCTGCCCTGTCTCTATATTATTTGGGGTCGAACGCGCGACCCCATCAGGCCTAGGAGGCTGAGAGGGGGCAGTGCTGGTGGAGGGGAGGGGGTCAGCTGCGGGAGCTGGCGGTTTAGGCAGGAAGTCAGCTAATGTTAGATTACCGTCAGTGGGCAAGGAAGCCAGGACTCCATATTGGTTGGAAGTGGAGACAGGTTTAGGTTGTAGTGGCCTATTTGCTTGTTTATACCTAGCATATTGCCTACGGAATTTTTTGGCTTGTGGGTGATCACTGCGAAGTAGGAGAGCCAGCTGCGCCGGTATCTCTCCTGTTCTGGAGTATTCCACAAGCTTTTCTTTGGTAATGGAGGAGGGCAGTAAATGAATAGCGGAAGAAGCCTTTGTAGCCGGCAAGCCAGAATTAGCACTACCAGAAGGAGATTTAGTAGCAGGCAGAGGAGGAAAGTCCTCTCCACCACCTCCCGGTGGCGGGGATTTAACCATCATGCACTACCAAGCACTGTAAGGTACACCAAGCAAGCAAAAACAGCAAGTGATGTAGCACTTACCGGATTATACCAGAGAAGTAGCCAAAAGGATTGGTTAAAGATCCAATTTAGCGCTTCGCTTGTATAATACTTGGTACCTTATAACACTGAAAATAAGCTCACACCAAAGCAACAAGTGGGAGAGTACAGCACTATGCGTCCGCAGTCACCAGAAGATTGTTCTCGAATGGCTGGTTGGTTGACTGTAATGTCGCTGATCTTAGTAAATTCGAGAACAATCTGGTGTTGTCTGCGGACGAGCTTTACTGCTCTTCCCGTCTTTGTGACTCAGTGTGTGCTTGTGTGGGTTTTTAAAGGTGCTATATTATATCCAGCGAAGCGCTGAATTGGATTTCACAAATCCTTTTAGCTACTTCCTGCATATAATTGGTAAGTGCTCATCGCCTGCTTTTGCTTGTTGGTGTGCCTTGCTTGTAGTACCCAGTAGTGCATGATGGCTAGCTCCCCGCCACCGGGAGGTGGTGGAAATGATTTTCCACCTCTACCGCAGGTAAATCCTTCCTGCAATGTTAAATCGGGCCTGCCGGCTCTCCAGGCTGCCTCTACAATTAATTTACTTCCCAGCATGCCGGAAGCGGTAGCCAATTACAATAAAACTGGGGAGATACACCCTAGTATGGCCTACCTTTTTCATCTCTCTGATAACGGCAATAGTAAACCTACTAGTGGCAGAAGCAAATTACACCGCACTGACCGTAGGGACCGTAAATCTCTTAAATCTGGAAAACAGGTTACTATTCAACCTAAGCCTGTAACCACCCCCAACCCCTATAGCGTCCTAGCTTCCCTCCCCACTGAAGGTAACCTCACTCTAGCTGACTTCATCCCTAGGCCATCTACCTCTGCCACCAACCCCCTTCCCTCCACCAGCACTGCCCCCTCTCAGTCTGCTAGACCCGCTGAGGTCGCGAGTTCGACCCCAGTCAATAATATCGAGACAGGGCAGAGCTCATCTCAGGAAGGACAGGGGGAGGCCATGGATGTTGTGGCCCCTAAAAAAGTCGCTGTTCCACCTATTGTTGTCGCTGATAAATCGGAGTATCAGCGACACTACAACTACTTGAAATCTCGCTGCACTGGGAATATCAGAGTGATCAATACCCGGGACGCTCTGAAATTCCATGCTGAAAATGAAAACGATTATCATCTTATCAAACAATATTTCGAGGATAACAATAAGAGTTTCTTTACTCACCAGCTGGCGAGTAAGAGGCTCCTGAAAGTTATCATTCGTAATATTGTAGCCACTGTCAGCGTGGACTGGGTTCGAGAGGAACTCATGGCACTGGGGTACCAGCCTCAAGATGTATATCAATACACGAGGCGAGATGCCACAACTAAGAAATTGATCCCCCTCAGTGTCATGAGTGTCACCCTCCCTAAGGAGAAATTTTCAGAAACCATCTTCTCGGTTAGACACCTATGCGGGTGTGCTGTGAAAGTTGAGGCTTTCAGGGGCCGCGAGGGCCCTTCTCAGTGTTACCGATGTCAGCGGTGGGGGCACACCGCTAATTACTGCAAAATGCCTTTGCGCTGTGTCAAATGTGGAGAAAACCACTCAGCTGCTGCCTGCCCTCTTCAACCGGAGGCAGCAGCTAAGTGTGCAAATTGCCTGGGCAACCACCCCGCCTCCTGGAGGGGCTGCCAACTGTTCCGCAATATTATGGAACAGAAGGTAGTCAGGGAGCTCTCCAAAGCTGAGAAAAGGAGGACCCTCCCCCCCTCCAGGGCAGTAGACCCCAATTTTTCTTATGCTGCTGCTGCCGGAGGCGCCCAGGCCGCCCCCACCCCTGCATCGAACCCTGCACCCTCAGTGGAAGCGTCACCCATATCCGACTTTTCGGGCATAGGTGACATTTTGAATCTCGTGAGGCAAATAAATTTTTCAAAATTACTGCCCATTATTAAGGACACCATGACTAAACTGAGGACATGTGAAACCGTGATAGACAAAATTGGAGTCCTGTTAAGTGCTGTTATGCAGTACTTTTCAGAACCCTAAAGAGGCTGTCACGCTTTGACTATGGACCTCAGAATTTGTGCGTGGAATTGCAAGGGTGTTTCTGCTCAGAGATACGAACTCGAGTCGTTCATCTCTGAGCATAACATCGATATCCTCCTACTAGGGGAAACATGGCTGAAACCTCATATGCCCTTCAAAATTAAGAACTTTGCGGTATACCGCAAAGACAGAGTTGACAGAGAGGGCGGGGGCGTGGCCGTGCTGATTAAGTCTAAGCTTACTCATCACGTCATAGACCCCCTCCCTCTCGGAGCTATTGAGTCTCTCGGTATCGAGATTAGACACAGTAATTATCATTATCGTATTTTTGCGGCCTATCTTCCCCCCAGTGCTCCGCTTCATACGGCGGAGCTAGATACTTTGCTTAATAATCCCAGCCATACGCCCTCTATCATCGGAGGCGACTTGAATTCCAAGCACACCGACTGGAACTCCAGGACTATAAATCCTAGGGGGAGAATACTCCAGCAACATATGATTGATACAGACATCAGTGTATATGCCCCCACGGAGCCCACATTTTATCCGGATAATGGAGGCCTACCTGATGTCCTAGATGTCGCAGTTACCAAGTATTATAACAGGGCTATTGATTTTTTAGTCCCTGATGAGCTAAATTCCGATCACAAACCTATCAATTCAATCTTACCTGGGTTAGGCTCGATGAGCCGTCTCTTCCTATCTCTAAACTAAACCTTGACTACCACAAATTCACGTGGCATGTCAATAAAAATCTGAAAACCTTTTCGATCACCAGCGAGAATGATGTTGACCGCGCGATTGCGCACCTTAATAACAAGGTCTGCAATGCCCGGAAATACATCATTCGAGCAGCTAAATCCAATCATAATAATGATAATAATCGTCCTCAGAACTGCCCTGGTTCTGAGGATGACACTACACCGGATCTCCTTAAGGATTTGATCCAAATTAAAAACAGATATAGGAAGAGATGGCAACGATTCCGGGACCCAGCTGACCGGGCGGAATACCTGGAACTAGCCCGTGAAGTCCGCAATCGCTTGCTGGAACGTAAGATTGAAAGATGGGAGGAATTCTGCCGACATCTTTCAGAGCATGAGTCAGAGCGTGACTTTTGGCGTGTCACTCGCGGTCTGACTCGAACCCAGGAACCCCGGCGTGCCATCCACGGCCGGCACGGCCTGGTGTTCTCCCCCTATGATAAAGCTGAGGCTTTTGCGGATACTATTGAAAGCCAGTGCGTAACTCACAATTTAGATAACAATGACGATGACGATGACGAGCGACGGACCCGTGAGATACGCAGAAAAGCCTTGGCTTTCGAAAGACAATGGACACCTGACTTCAACGTACCTGACTTCCAGCCTCGCGAGATTCGCAGGGTTATTAAAAATTTAAACGAGAAGAAGTCTCCCGGTGATGACAGGGTTTCGAACAAGGAAATCAAATCACTGCCATACAGAGCAGTAATTTTCCTAGCAACCATCTTTTCGGCCTGTATTAAACTGGGATACTTCCCTGACGTCTGGAAGACTGGTAAAATGATAGTCTTCCCGAAGCCAGGGAAGGATAAATTATTCCCACAAAATTATCGCCCGATAACCCTGTTATTACATATCTCTAAGATTTTCGAGAGACTTCTTCTCTCTCGCCTCAATGGATACCTAAACACCCGCAATATACTGCGACCTGAGCAGTTTGGGTTCAGGTCCAGGCGCAGCGCCCCCCTTGCGGTGCTGCGCCTGACACAGTATGTCACAAGGTCGTTCAGTATGCGCCGTAGCGTGCCAGCAGTATTTTTCGACGTAGAGAAAGCTTTTGACACTGTCTGGCACGATAATTTAATCGTAAAACTTTTGGAATTATATAGAGTCCCTAATTACCTAGTCAAAATTATTCAGTCATATTTGACTAACAGAAAATTTTATGTTTCCTGTGAAGGGGAGCAATCCACCCCTCGGGTACTCAGAGCAGGAGTCCCACAGGGTGGAGTGCTGAGCCCCACTCTCTACGGCCTATATGTGAACGATCTTCCTACACGGGAAGGAGTAGAGATCCAGCAGTACGCGGATGACATAGCCATTTACATCGGCATGAAGAGAAATGACTATGCTGTCCGACGATTACAGCAATGGATCGATTCCTTCTGGGAGTGGTGTCACCGGAACAAGGTGAAAATAAATGCAGATAAAACCCAGGCAATTGTTTTCACCCGGCGCCGGCCTAACCTTGACCGCCTCACTATCAATAACGTCC
Organism: Anabrus simplex; assembly: GCF_040414725.1. Taxonomy (NCBI): domain Eukaryota; kingdom Metazoa; phylum Arthropoda; class Insecta; order Orthoptera; family Tettigoniidae; genus Anabrus; species Anabrus simplex. The sequence continues at coordinate 1,542,459,355 of NC_090265.1, forward strand.
CCGTGTCTTGGACGAACCAAATTAAATATCTCGGCCTAATAATGGACAGAACTTTGTCCTGGAGCCACAATATAGAACAGGCCCGTCAGCGTGCCACGGCACGGATGAAAGCACTGAGACCTCTGCTAGGCAATAAGTATATCTCTACTTCTATCAAGAGAAATATTTACCTAACATGTATCAGGCCCATCCTGCTGTATGGCTGTGAGGCCTGGGGCTATATTGCGAAAACTCCACTTTCAAAATTACAAGCCTTCCAGAACAAGACACTTAGAATGATGACCAGAGCACCATATCTGAAATCTAACAAGAGGATACGGGCCGAGCTTCGTATCCCCACACTTAGATCTCAGATAAATAAAATAGTGAGGATGACCAGGGCTAGGATCCTCTCGAACCAATCAGAGGACCCTGGTATTTTACTGTTAAAACGGGTCATGAGGACCAAGAAGCCTAGTACTCGCCTGAAGTACCGTGGTCCTTGGATCCTCTATGACCTGTTTTAAATTCGAACCGGCCAACCTTTCGGCCTTTTCCAAATTGAAACCTTCCTACCACTAAAATTTCTCTAAATTACTCTCCTGTCAAGGGCCGTTTCTTAAGAAGCACTCTGATATCAATACTCCTCCGATATAAACTTCTTTTTTGAGCACGTAAACTGAAGCGAAGTGGGGGTTTCTTTTCTGACTATAGGCCTCCCAGCCTATCAGACAGATTGTTTCTCCCCCGCCAGTGTAGCGAGAACAGTGACTTTTCGCCTCATCGGCAACTCCCTGGAAACAGATGAGTAGGGGGGCACATTTTTCGCCCCGGGGCTCCCATCCACTGTGGCCATCAAAAAAAAAAAAAAAAAAAAAAAAAAAAAAAAAAAAAAAAAAGATCTTAGTAAACTTCGGCCGTACGTTATATAAAGGGGTGTACCAGGCCTTGCTGAGTTTCAGTCCTTCCTCCTTTCTATTAAAGTTATCCGGATGTTTATGTATTTCGATTGCTTCCCTGTAGAGACGGGCGTGAAAGTGGGATGTCGTGGCCAGTATGTCAGTATCCTCGTAACGGGTCTCATGATTTCCGTCAAGCAGTGCATGCTCCGCTACTGCTGATTTGTCGTATTGCCCCAAGCGACAATTCCTTTTGTGCTCCGTCAGGCGAGTATTGACACTTCTTCCAGTCGTGCCAATATAAACAGCTCCACAGCTGCACGGTATCCTATAGACCCCAGTAGATGTTAAAGGGTCACGTGGATCTTTGGCAGAACGTAACATGTTTCGTAGCTGTTGGGTCGGCTGAAAAATGGTTTTAACTTCGTGACGTTCAAGGAGCCTTCCAATACGATCCGTGACGTCCCGTATATACGGCAAATAAGCGATACCTTTCTTCCTGGGTTCTTCTCGCTTACTATTCGCTGGCTGTCTTCTGGGGTGGAGTGCTCTCCTGACCTCTTGTACCGTGTAGCCATTGGCTTGTAAGGCTAGATCAAGATGTCGTAGTTCCTTCTCGATGTACTCTGGTTCACAGACACGAAGGGCGCGATCCACCAAAGTCTTCATCATGGCGCGCTTCTGCCCAGGATGGTGATTCGAATTTTTGTTTAAATATCGGTCTGTGTGTGTTGGTTTTCGGTATACTTGATGCCCTAGGGATCCATCATACTTCCTCTTCACCAGCACGTCCAGGAAAGCTAATTCTCCATCCTATTCCTTCTCCACAGTGAATTGTATACGAGGATGAATACTGTTCAGATGTGTAAGAAAACCGTCAAGTGCCTCCTCTCCATGTCCCCATATTACAAAAGTGTCCTCAACAAAGCGGAACCAACAGCTGGGTTTATTTACAGCAGTCTGCAGGGCTTCCTCTTCAAAGAACTCCATATAAAAATTAGCAATAACAGGGCTAAATGGGCTTCCCATGGCAACACCGTCCGTCTGTTCATAAAATTCATGTTTCCATTGGAAAAATGTCGTCGTAAGTACATGTTCAAATAAAACTATTGTCTCCTCTGCAAAGAGATGTTGAATATGTTCAAGAGTATTGTGCCCGTTCGCATCTCGAAGACCAACTACAAAATGGCGGCGTAGGAAGGTATGGCCCATGCGATCTACTAAGGCAATGAACTTCATATTAATGCAGCGTATAGGAGGCTATGTACGTCACGGAACGGATAATTTTCGAAGACACTGCAGAACAGTAGAGGCTAATTTTGAATTGTTTAAAAAAAAATATAGCAGCGGAAGGATTGTTTAAGAGGATACTCAAGAAATAACATTCGCAGAAACAAGACGCAAAAACGAGCGGAGCTACACATTTAAAGAATATTCTTGGCTACTGTGGAGAATATTGATTATTTATAATCGGCGATAGCATACGATTAAATTATTCACCGGTGTATGCTAAGAAAAGAGCCGAAAGAATATATAAATAAATAATTTTTGGTGATATATGATTGACTTGGATTAGTGAGGAGCCACTCTACGGTCGAAGGAATAGGAATTCACCATTCTACAATATTTATAACTTCGTACGAGAGGATAGTAACTACCGTAGCAGTAAATCTAATAACTATTTTACGGAGAAATTTTCAGAGCAAAGAAAAACTTCGACGATATCTATAAATAATTGAAATATGGAATATATCATGACTAATTACTGCGGAAATGGAATTCTCTTCGTTGTCTACAGATTCAAAATGATGACTGTCTGCTAAATTGACAAGATGGACTGAACTGGGGATATGCACCGTCGAGCCAGAGGACCAGCTGTGGATGATTGGACCGGCCAACCAGTGGACATGATGACGTGGATGAGCACCGGCCAGCCAAAGGACCGGACGAGAAGGAGTGGACCGGCGAGCCATGTGACCAGCTGATGACCATGAACGTGCAATCCAACCAGAGATCCAGATCCGATCTGAGGGTCTAGCCGCAACCGAAGGATGGAGCAACAACCAGATCAGACGTAGCAACTGACGAGCTGTCCATACATTTCTTTAGTAGAGTAGTTTCTTGTAATCTGCACCCTCAATCTAACTTGGCATGTGCTGAATATTTGGTGATATTTTTGGAGTAATTAAGAACGCGTGTGTAATATAAAGTGAAGTGTGAGATATCTAAGATTTTAAGATAAGATGGAAGTGTAGAATTAGAATGCTAATATGACATATACAGGTTACCGCACTTGAATACTTACAGTGGAAACTAGTTTGGATAAAAGATGGAAGTGTTACTTGTGAATACCTAGAAGCAATGAGTCTAATTTGCTAGTGAAATTTCGATTAATCTCGCTTACCTGAATATAGATTACGTCACGAAGTACCTGCGCGATACAATGATTATTGTCAAATTAAGTATTCCTTTCTTCATAGAAAGAGGGCATTGAACTCGTACTACTGGTGTTAAGATAAAGGTTATTGACTACGTATTTTTACAAGGCAATTCTAGTATATTTAGCATTTAGTTTTGGGAGTAATGGCTATATGCATACGGCTATATGAAAGCCGGTGTTATGTTAAAGTGTCTTTGGAATAGTGTTGAAATGTGATTATTTATTGGAGTATATTGATGAATAGTTAAAGTGTAGAGGTTTGTTTATGTTCTACGGGATGTGTAAGAATTGCTATTCGACGAGATAACGTTATATTAGAATTTTAAGGTGAGTTTCTGTGCCATATTTGGAAGAATATGACAAGGAGAGAACATCGTGCAGATGACCATTTTAAGGTAAGATAGACAAGCATTATGGTAGAATAGTGTATCGTGACAGTTATATTTATGTCTGACATTGGTAAATAACAGGTACTATGAATAAGAGTGTACTTTAACGTACAGTTTACTAGACTCATGACTTAGTATACATCTAATATTTCGTGGTGCGGTGACGTTACAGGATAATACGCAATAATTTCATTCTATACTATCCATACAAGTTGAATAGCTCGTATATATATGAAGTATTGAGATAGAGCAGAACGCTAGAGCACATTGAGCCATTAATAGAGGAGTGTGTGAATTTGAAACTACTTGAAAAATTTAGTTAGATGTTTATTTCTTTTCATGTAATATGATTTCTATTCGAGTATTTTAAATATGAAGAATATAATAATGGTTAGTTAGGAGCCGTATGTCGTAGGCTTTAGGGGGGTATTGTCTTAGCCCTTGAGTTGTTACTTGTGCGTACTCGAAATATGTGACCAAATAATCAGAGTGCAGATCTATGAATGATTAATTTATGAATGGAAAGTTGATGAACACTTTTACGATTTAATACTCACACAAGAGTATATTTGGGAAATAATTACGTGAAAATATGAACAGATTCGCGTTTACAATCTTAGTCTTTCCCATGTAATTTTATTACGTTTTTCAAGTTAACGAATCACTAATTTTATCTCAGCATGACGACTTATATGTTGTGAGGATAATTTTAATAATTAACGGGACAGTATTCACAATGTATATTTTATTTGATTCCTTGATTGCTCAGTGATCTCGAATATAATTTGTGAAAATGAAATACTTTTCGGAACATGGCTACGAATATTGAGACATGTATTAATATGAATTTGAACATTAGTTATGAGAGAATGTAAGCATTTTTAAGCTTTAATTATTTTATTTTATTTGAGCCAGCGCTGACTCTAGTCTTTCAATGATTAAATATTAATCAATTAATACTACCCAGATTTCACTTCATCTAACATCAAACATTATTTTAGTCAATAAATAATCTTATTTTCTTTTTCTTAGTAACTGACTGTGTTTTAATTTCTGTTCAGGTAACGTCTAGTTGTAAGTTAGTTAATAAGTTTCATAGAAATAAGCAATTGACTAGTTCTACAATCGGACAGAGTTTCTTTGAAGTTATTGGTCACTGGTTCGTACTTGTGCGTGTAGATACTCCTGTGGTGCGTATTCCAGCGGGCAAATTCTCATTCGAAACCACGTAAAATAATTATATATATAAAATCAGAGATTTTATGAGCGGAAAATGGAATACCCTGAGAAGAAATCAAGAGCTACCGGGATAACTTGACACTGACCGCTGCATGAGCGGGTGCAGTATCCTTGATTAGTACCATAGTGAACAGCGAGACGACGTCAAAACTAACAAGTATATCCCCCGGTTGTACTCGCAAGTGTCGCAATCTGTTTATGAAATGGGCCGAGTCCCTGATGTGTGAATCCTTAGTCCCTACGTAAGGTTTCAGTAAATTGCTTAAATATTTTGCGACTTCATAAGTTGGAGAGCCAATGGTACTAACGATGGGACGAAGAGGGACGTCTGGCTTATGGACCTTAAAAAGACCATATAATCTTGTACACAAGGCTTCTGATTTCTTCAGCTTTTTCTGTTCTTCTGGTGAAATAGAAGATTTCTTAATCAGAGTATTGGTCTTGCGCAGGATACTCGTAGTCGGGTCACGGGGAAGTTTTTTTGTAGATCGATGGATCAAGAAGTTCTTTGATCTTATGTTCATAATCCACGGTGTTCAAGATAACAGTAGCATTACCTTTGTCAGCTGCTAATATGATAATACTTTCGTCGGCTTTTAAATTCTTTAGATCAAGCCCCTCCTTCTTGCTAAGATTACGTTTTGGTAACTTGGCCTTGTAGAGTATCTTGGAACAGTCGTGACGTATTTCCTCGGAAACCTCTGGCGGCAACTGACGTATTCCTGATTCTATGTTGGAAATAATATCTTCTATTGGGATGGTCGCCGGTGTAACAGCAAAATTGCCTCCTTTTGCAAGAACAGTAGTTTCATCTTCTGTTAAACAACGGTTAGATAAATTAAGGACTGTCCGGGCAGTGTCCACTCTGTCGATCGGATCCCTCGTCCTCATATTGCCACTTACGCGTTTGTACTTTTTCTTCTGCCGTAGCGTATCCTTCTTCTCCTGATGTTCCATGGTGTTGTAAGTAATCCTGTCAATTCGGTCCCAGTCACTCCAGTGCATCGAGTTGCCTGTCGTCAAATGTAGTGACAAAAGCCGTTCATCACTGAGGGCCAGTTCTTTACGAGTAAAATGAATACGTTCCCTAAGAAGGGCTTGTTCAGTCCTGTTATAAATTCTGTGTGCCGAAGGAGTTGAAAAGTCTCTTCCGTCGAAGAAATTGTGGAATAACACATGTGTCGCGGCAGCGGACTAAAAATGTAAGAGAGCACAGTAGATGGGATTTCTTCTTGCGAAGCGTTTCAAATTGACGACTTAAACGATAAATATCCTCCCCATAGAGGTGGGTCATTAAAGTATGAAGGCTTTCACGGCCGGTATCAATATAATAAAATTCTTCTGGGCTGTTATGCCGTGGTCCACTCCTCTCGCTTCTCCCAGACGTTTCGACTACTGCTGCGGTAGTCATCTTCTGTGGCGTCGTGAAGATACGCTCTCCTGTATCCCGCTGGCGACTGCAAAAGTTGTTTGGGAAGCAGCTGTATTTATATGTAAGTGTGTGGCCTCCAATTGGTTCGCGCTGTGCAAACCGACATCTGATTGACTATCTGAAAGCACGACCTCCGATTAGGTCGCGCCGAGTAGCTTGACGTTTGGTTGGCTATCTGAGCACACGACCTCTGATTGGTTCGCGCCGGGCATGGATTCTGACTGGGTCACTCCGAGAAGTCTGTCGTCTGATTGGATCTCGGAGTGCACGACCTCCGATTGGGTCGTACCGAGCAATGGAACCTCTGGTTGGTTGACTGTAATGTCGCTGATCTTAGTAAACTTCGGCCGTACGTTATATAAAGGGGTGTACCAGGCCTTGCTGAGTTTCAGTCCTTCCTCCTTTCTATTAAAGTTATCCGGATGTTTATGTATTTCGATTGCTTCCCTGTAGAGACGGGCGTGGAAGCCCTGCAGACTGCTGTAAATAAACCCAGCTGTTGGTTCCGCTTTGTTGATGACACTTTTGTAATATGGGGACATGGAGAGGAGGCACTTGACGGTTTTCTTACACATCTGAACAGTATTCATCCTTGTATACAATTCACTGTGGAGAAGGAAAAGGATGGAGAATTAGCTTTCCTGGACGTGCTGGTGAAGAGGAAGAATGATGGATCCCTAGGGCATCAAGTATACCGAAAACCAACACACACAGACCGATATTTAAACAAAAATTCGAATCACCATCCTGAGCAGAAGCGCGCCATGATGAAGACTTTGGTGGATCGCGCCCTTCGTGTCTTTGAACCAGAGTACATCGAGAAGGAACTACGGCATCTTGATCTAGCCTTACAAACCAATGGCTACACGGTACAAGAGGTCAGGAGAGCACTCCACCCCAGAAGACAGCCAGCGAATAGTAAGCGAGAAGAACCCAGGAAGAAAGGTATCGCTTATTTGCCGTATATACGGGACGTCACGGATCGTATTGGAAGGCTCCTTGAACGTCACGAAGTTAAAACCATTTTTCAGCCGATCCAACAGCTACGAAACATGTTGCGTTCTGCCAAAGATCCACGTGACCCTTTAACATCTACTGGGGTCTATAGGATACCGTGCAGCTGTGGAGCTGTTTATATTGGCATGACTGGAAGACGTGTCAATACTCGCCTGACGGAGCACAAAAGGAATTGTCGCTTGGGGCAATACGACAAATCAGCAGTAGCGGAGCATGCACTGCTTGACGGAAATCATGAGACCCGTTACGAGGATACTGACATACTGGCCACAACATCCCACTTTCACGCCCGTCTCTACAGGGAAGCAATCGAAATACATAAACATCCGGATAACTTTAATAGAAAGGAGGAAGGACTGAAACTCAGCAAGGCCTGGTACACCCCTTTATATAACGTACGGCCGTAGTTTACTAAGATCAGCGACATTACAGTCAACCAACCAGAGGTTCCATTGCTCGGCACGACCCAATCGGAGGTCGTGCACTCCGAGATCCAATCAGACGACAGACTTCCTGGAGTGACCCATTCAGAATCCATGCCCGGCGCGAACCAATCAGAGGTCGTGTGCTCAGATAGCCAACCAAACGTCAAGCTGCTCGGCGCGACCCAATCGGAGGTCGTGCTTTCAGATAGTCAATCAGATGACGGTTTGCACAGCGCGAACCAATTGGAGGCCACACACTTACATATAAATACAGCTGCTTCCCAAACAACTTTTGAGCGAGACAGCATCGGGACTTTGTTCAGTGCACACTGTGATTGTACTAGTGCTCTCTGATAGTGACTGGTGGTGCCGTACTGTGTTCGTTGTTTTTGTGTTCGTCTTGTGTTGTCCGAGTGCTCTTCTTTACGCCGACCTAGCTTTGTTTACGGGCCATGGAGCCCCCGCCTGGCGGCGGCGGGGCCCTTCCCCGTGCCAAGGGGCTGACTGGACTGTCTCAACAGCCGTCAACCTCTACGTACCCGCTGCCTACCAAGGACATCTCCTCTGAGGAGGACTCTGATACCAGCGCCCGGCCACCTGCCAAGTCGCTTGAGACCCTGGAATAGCAGGCTGCCCTGCTGAGGAAATTTGCTGCCACCAAGAAGACTGACCCTGCCTGGACGACTGTCAAGAGTAAGGTAAATAGACGCCGTAAAATTAAGGTTAGATTAATGCGCCGTTCCCCAAATTCTGGCCAATTACAAGCCTATGTACCTGCGAGCAATAGTTATGCTCCTCTTTCGACTGTTTCCGCCGGTGACAGCACAGCTGCCGAGGTATCAAAGGTCACGCAGGGCAACCCCAGCACTGTACCTGCCTCTGGCCCCCCGGCCAGTGCCTCCCGTTCGGCGCCTGCACGGTCTGTGTCAGACGGGAATGGGACAGCCCAGAGCACCGCTTCCGGCGTGAGGAACGAGTCCATGGAAGTGGAGGCTCAGCCTTCCGCTCAGGCGGGGGCTCCGCCCTCCGTCCCCAAGAGGAAATCGCTTCCACCCATTGTGGTATACGATAAATCTGACTACCAGCGGCATTTCCGCCACTTAAAACAACACTGCACTGGTGACGTCAGGGTCATTAACACTCGTGATGCCCTGAAATATCATGTGGAAAATGAGGCCGATCACCAGCTGGTGACACAATATTTTGAAGCTTCTGCAGCCCCTTTCTACTCTTACCAACTGCCGAGTAAGAGGCTTCTTAAAGTTATCGTTCGAAATATTGTGTCAACAGTCGGCACCGACTGGGTTAAAGAGGAGCTCGTCGCACTGGGGTATGACGTCCGCGACATCTATCAATTTACTCGGCAGGATTCTGCCACCAAGTACTTATTCCCCTCAGTGTGATGAGCGTAACTCTGCCGAATACAGAATTCTCCCGAACTATCTACTCTTTGCACTACCTTTGTGGGTCGAAGGTAACCATTGAGGCAGTGTTATAAATGCCAGCGGCTGGGTCACACAGCCAATTATTGTAGGATGGCCTTGCGCTGCGTTAAGTGCGGCGATAACCACTTGGCTGCTGCCTGTCCGCTTGCCCCAGAGGCCGCAGCCAAGTGTGTAAATTGTGGAGGGGAGCATCCCGCTTCCTGGCGTGGCTGCCGCCTCTTCAAGCAAGCCATTGAGCATAAGCAGAATGCAGAGCGCTTAAAAGCCCTGAAGCAGAGTGCTCTGCCGCAGTCTCGCCCTGTCACCACGGGGGTTACTTTTGCGAACGTCCTTGGTGGCAACACTACCCCCTCCTCCCATACCCCCCCAGACGCTGGGACGCCCCCTCTCGACCTTGGTGGTTTAGCTGATATTGTTGATCTGTGTCGGCAGATCAACTTTAGTAGACTCATTCCTATTCTTAGGATACTCTGACGCACTTGAGATCGTGTACAAATACACTTGACAAAATAGTGGTGCTGATTAATGCTGCTGTGCAGTATTTCTCAGCCCCCTAGACAGACGCGACTGACGCCACACACAATGGACTTGACAGTTGGTGCGTGGAATTGTCAAAGTGTTATCGGTGAAAGGTACGAGCTTGAGGCTTTTATCTCTGGCCATAACATTGAAATCATGCTATTGGGTGAAACATGGCTAAAAGAGCATATGCCCTTTAAAATAAAAAACATGGTAGTTTACCGGAAAGATAGAGTCGGAATGAAGGCGGGGGGTGGCCGTGTTGGTGAAAGCTTCCCTGACCCATCACGTGCTGGATCCCTTGCCCCATTCCGTACTAGAATCACTTGGCATCGAAATCCGACATCGAAACTACCACTACCGTATTTTTGCCGCTTACTTACCGCCTTCAGCGCCCCTCCATCTTGCCGATCTCGATGCTCTTTTAGACAACTCCGCTCGTGTTCCCACCCTGATAGTCGGTGATCTCAATTCCAAGCACCCCGACTGGAACTCTAGGGTGGTCAATCCTAAGGGTAGAATTCTCAGTCAGTATATGAGGGATACAGACGTTCTGGTATGTGCTCCTCTTGAGCCCACCATTTATCCTGCGAATGGTTTACCGGAAGTCATTGATGTGACAGTTTCCAAATTTTATAACCGGACTATTGACTTTCTAGTCCCTTCCTCTGACCATAATCCCATTGTGTTCAACCTTGCCTGGGACCATTTTGATGCGCCGTCTCGTCCCAACTTTCGTGCCGACTTGGATTATTCCAAGTTCCGCTCTCATGTGGACAAAAATTTGCACCCATTTGACCCTCGCAGCCGGGATGAGGTCGACCGGGCTGTTGAGCATCTTACTCGTAAGATTCTCAATGCCAGGCGGCACGTTCAAGATGCTGCCCAAAATTCTCGTTTGCCTTCTGGTTCACAAGATGACGAAGGTCTTTCCGATCTCCTCAAGGATTTGATCAAGATCAAAAATAGCTACCGGAAGAGATGGCAGCTCTACGGCAACCCCGCTGACCGGGCTGAATACAAGGAGCTAGCCAAGGTCGTCCGCCAACGCCTGCTGGAACGCAAGCTTGAACAATGGGAGGACCTCTGTCGCACTCTCTCTGACAACGATTCCGACCGCGATTTCTGGCGGGTAACTCGCGGCCTGAAGCGGCAACGGGAACCCCGGCGTGCGATCCATGGCCGTCGGGGTCTCGTTTTCTCCCCTTTGGAAAAAGCTGAGGCCTTCGCTGACTCGATTGAGAGTCAGTGTGTACCCCACGATACGCCTGACGATGATGACACTACTGAACGACTGGTAGCCCGCAAGGCCTCAGCTTTTCGGCTCACTAGGACGCCACGAGACCAAGTGACTGACGTAACACCTGCGGAGGTCCGCAAGTGCATCAAACGGTTAAACGAGAATAAGTCTCCCGGGGCTGATAGTGTGACTGTCAAGGAACTTAAATCCCTCCCCTATCGTGCAGTAGTCTTCCTTGCTACTATCTTCACAGCCTGTCTTTCTTTGGGTTACTTCCCTTCGGCCTGGAAGACTGCCAAGATGGTGGTCATTCCTAAGCCGGGGAAGGACAGGCTGTTCCCGCAGAATTATCGACCTATCAGCCTTCTTTCTCACCTTTCCAAAATTTTCGAGAGACTTATTCTTCATCGTCTTAAGGGTTACCTTTCTACCAGTAATATACTGCGACCAGAGCAGTTTGGTTTCCGGTCCAAACGATCAGCTCCCCTAGCGGTTTTACGCTTAGTCCAGTATATTACGGGATCGTTCAATATACGGCGTAGTGTGTCAGTGGTATTTTTCGATGTCCAAAAAGCTTTTGACGCCGTCTGGCACGATAACCTCATCGTCAAACTCGTGGAACAATTTCAGGTTCCCACTTATTTGGTCAAAATTATTCAATCCTACCTTCGGAACCGGCAATTTTTTGCTATTTGTGAAGGTGCCAAATCCACCCTTCGGCAACTCCTTGCGGGTGTGCCACAGGGTGGAGCCCTTTCACCTATCCTCTACGCCCTGTACGTGAACGATCTCCCGAAGGTTTCTGGTGTGGAAGTTCAACAGTTTGCGGACGACATCGCAGTTTATACCGCTCAGCGACGATACTGCGATGCCACCGCCAAACTTCAAGCTTGGATCGACAAATTTTTATACTGGTGTACCAAGAACAAGGCAAAAGTAAACCCGGACAAGACCCAAGCAATTCTGTTTTCGTACAGACGGCCGAGATTTCGTCATCCTCACATTCGTCGTCGAGAGTTACCATGGCTGAGCAAGGTGCGGTACCTTGGCTTGATCATCGATAGGGGCCTCATCTGGAGATGGAATATAGACCAGGCCCTCCAGCGGGCGTACGCCCGGGTGGCGGCCTTGAGTCCCCTTCTCTTCAACAAACACCTAAGTATTAGGATCAAGCGGTCACTTTACTTAGCGTGTATCAGGCCCATTATCCTCTACGGTTGTGAGGCCTGGTCGTCTCTTGGTCGTCTCCAGGTGCTTCAGAGCAAGATGCTTCGCCGCATGTCCCGCTCTCCATGGTACAAGTCCAATCTCTGCATTCATCGTCAGCTCCAAAATCCTACCCTGTTTGAACAGATCAAGAAGGTGGTTAAGATGACGAAGTCTCGGATTCTTCTTTCCCAGTCGAGCGACGAGGGCATCGCCCTGCTAAAAAGGGTAATCAGGACCAGGAAACCCAATACTCGTTTCAAGTACCGGGGGCCCTGGCTCCTGTACAACAAATTCTAAGTTTCGACTCCGTTTATTCATTCTCACGTTCTAAATTCTGTTTCTTGAGAGGACCCTTCTCCCTTGTTAATACCTGACGTCACGTAGCGATATGAACTGTCCGGACAGGACAGAGTGATTTTTCCCCCGCCAGTGTAGGCAAAAGCGATTTTCCTGGCTCATCAGGGATTCCACGGACACCGATGAGTAAAAGGGCACTATTCGCCCTGGGGCTCCCATTGACTCGCTACCTTGAAAAAAAAACTTTTGCAGTCGCCAGCGGGATACAGGAGAGCGTATCTTCACGACGCCACAGAAGATGACTACCGCAGCAGTAGTCGAAACGTCTGGGAGAAGCGAGAGGAGTGGACCACGGCATAACAGCCCGGAAGAATTTTATTATATTGACACCGGCCGTGAAAGCCTTCATACTTTAATTAAATGTGGATGTTGACATGAATATTGGCATAAATGAGAAAGTAGTAGAGATTATGTTAAAGACTTTATTTATCTTTGTAATTTTTCTTTCCTTTTCCTGTATTTATCCTGCTTTCTTTTTATCCTACGCTTCCCATATCAAAATGAAGATCTGTCAAGATGGTCCCTCAGTGAGTGTTGATGCCCGCCTTCCTGATGAAGCTGGGAAGCAGAAACAAGCTCGTTAAGTGCTGAGAAGGGATGGATGTAGAAAAATTGGAATTTATCAGGAAAGTGCCTATCTATTTAAAGATGGCAATGTGTGAAGATGTGGAGATTGTCTTTGTCCTTTTGTGTTTTCATGTTTGTCCTTGTGTCCTCTTTCGGTTGCTCTCTTTTCCCACACTGAAATTTCATTCTATTTGTCCTATTATTTGTTCCTTCTATTCTTCGTCTCCTTTTATGAGTTATATGAACTGATTTGACACTTGTTTGTTCCTTTTTGAAACATATTTATCTCGTTGAGATCCTTTTCTCCTTTTGTGTTTGTCCTGTGTTCCCTATCTTTTACCACCTGTATTTATCCCCATCTTATGGCTCTTTCCTTTCCCTCTACTTATCTACTTTCTTCTTATCCTACACTTCCCATATCAAGTCAAATCAAGATTGTCACTCAATGAATGTTGATGCTCACCTCCTGATGAAGCTGGGAAGCAGAAACAAGCTCATCAGGAGCTGAAAAAAGATTGATGTAGAAACACTTGGATTGATGAGGAGAGAGCCTATCTATTTGAAGACGGCACAGTATGAACATGTGGAGATTGTCCTTGCTCTGTTGTGTTAGCATGATTGTCCTTGTCCCCTCTTTCTGTTGCTCCCTCTTCCCACTGACCGGCCCTTGTGTTCATCCTATTCGTTCCTTTTCATCTTCTTACCTTTCTAAACATGACCTTATTGAAGTCAAAGAAGAGCTAGATTATTTGCCCACCTTATATACGAGGGCAGATCAGAAAATAAGTTGCACTTCCCAGTTATGGCCATTTATTACACCAGCTATACAACAGCAGCACGACTACAACGACATACACTGTAACGTCACTTTTCCACATCGTTTCCAAGAGACTCCAAACATTTTTGCGAACGCACAACCAACTTGTCGATGCCGGATGCAAAGAAATTTCCTCCAGCGTTCTGCAACCACTCGGAGACAGCGGTCTTCACCTCCTCATCGGTCTGGAAACGTCGACCACCAAGCTCAATTTTGAGCTTACCAAACAGATGAAAGTCTCATGGCGCTAGATCGGGACTGTAGGGTGGATGTTGCCAGACCTCCCACTTGAAACTCTGCAGCAGTTCCCTCGTTTGGCAGAGCTAATGAGGTGTTGCGTTATCGTGCAACAAAATAACACCGGCGCTCAATTTACCCCGGCCTCTCTCTTTAATCGCTTTACGCAACCGGTGCAACGTTTGACAATACGACGCCGCGTTGATCGTCGTTCCTTTCGGCATGAATTCCACGTGCAGCAAACCCTCCATGTCAAAGAACACTGTCGCCATAACCTCACCGGCTGAAGTTTGAAACTTGGCCTTCTTTTGTTGTGGTGATGAAGGGTGCACCCATTCCATTGATGTTCGCTTCATTTCGGGGGTGAAGTGGTGGACCCACGTTTCGTCGCCTGTGACGATTCGCAGCAGAAACCCGTTGCCGTCTGCGGCATAGCGTTGCAAAAATGCCAGGGAGGATTGGAAACGTTGTCCCTTATGCTCACCGGTGCGCAGACGTGGGGGTGGGGGTGTCTTTGGCACAGCTTACGATATCCAAGGTCCTCGTGAACAATGGCGAACACACTGCCATACGACATGTTCAACTGCGTCGCGATTTCTCTCAGTTTAATGCGCCGGTTCTGTCTAATGATTACATTCACACTGTTGACCTTTGCACGGGTCCTGGACGTTGCGGCCCTGCTTTCGCGATTGTTGTCCGTGATATCCGTGCCTCTGGCTTCGAATTGCTGACACCACTTTACGATACCTTGCCGGGAAATGGCCCGCTCCCCATACACAACACTAATTTCACGATGAATGTCCGTGCAATTCTTCCTTTTGGCCCATAGGAATAGGATTGTCGCACTCACTTCATATTTGGTGTGAACGTCCAGTTGACGTGCCATTGCATTTGGCCGCTATTCACATAATACTAGACGAGACACCACAGCGACCTGCTTAACAGACGTGTGGGCAGTGTCTATCCCTTTCTCCGCTGTGCCCTCGTTTGCGACACACAGTGCGCTGCTGCGGTGCGTTAGTGCAACTAACCTTTTGATCCACCTACGTACATATCAAAAATGTTTTTTGCGACTTCCCTGTCACATGTAACGGTAATGCTTTATACACCCTTATAGTTTTCCCACATAGGTAACTGCATATGCAACTCTCGTGCATGGAAGCAGGGCTGCAGGTGCTGCCACCTCTCGGAAACCTATAGCGTATGCACACTGAAGGTTGGAAGTACACGACACACTTGTTTATCCCATCAGTGTATCCAGCGTGCCTCTTAGGACGCTTACACCATTTCACCAGACTAGTATTTAAAGGGCTTTAAAAGTAGGAAATTACACAATTCGAAGATAAAGTTGGAATTCAAGAGGACGCATTTGGGCAAATATTTGTTTACGGGAAGGGGAGTTAGCGATTGGAATGATTTACCAAGGGAGATGTTCAATAAATTTCCAATTTCTTTGCAATAATTTAAGAAAAGGCTAAGAAAACAACAGATAGGTAATATGCAACCTGGGCGATTGCCCTAAATGCAGATCAGTAGTGATTGATGATTTATGATAGTCTTGTGATTCTGCATGAGCAAAGGCTGTCCGTTCGGAATGTAGCCCAAGTGATTGTAGTGAAGCATTCCGATTACATGAAATAAATTTTATGATTTGATAATGAATATTTTCAGTATATCGTAGAATTGTTTTAGAGAGACTCATCTCTCTTCAGTACCATGGTGGCTATTACAGGTGGGTGAGGGAGCACAAAGGTTGGACGCTGAATCAATGGCGATCGTTTGCTCTTCAAGGATGAGTGTAGGATTGTCCTCACTCCTGACAATCATTGGAAATCTCACATTACAGAGTCACAAATCCTGTGGCATTGATGTAGGCTCGCACCCTTTGAGGCATGCTGTCCACCCATTCATCTAGGTGTTCTTGTCCAGCCTGCCCCATTCTTTGACAGCATTCCTGCGGACATCTGCCAGTGTATGCAGAGGGTCCCTACAGCCCTACGATAGTTCGTTGCAATTGGTCCAGCGAACATACATGATTCCGGCACAAATCATGACTGACCCGCCCATATGCTGGACCCATGGAACAGGGTGACAGAGGCGTTAAGACAACACTCAAATGATTCAAAATCAAATCTGTTCTTTTAACTTCCTTACACTTCCTTTGGTGAGTTGTACACTGATGCTAATAGAATACAAAGAATTTAAATTAAATATGAAGATATATTCAACCTGGCCTCAATCATCTACATATTTAAAACACTAGGCTGATATTCGTTCCCGCGAGATTGAGAGAACGACTGGACCGATTGACATCGTAAAGCATTCTGACAAAACCTCTTGGCCTGTAGATTTGCAGAGTGTTTTTAAAAACATAAACATTTCTGCCATTTGTTTTTACATTTAATAAATAAAAATGTAGCCTTCTAATTGAAAAAGTACTCACCAGAACTTCAAGGCCGCTTGAACCGTGACAGCGCAGAGGCATGTGGCACAGTCGAGGAGGTGGAAGGGGTTAAGCACGCATGTGCAGTCAGACGTCTTCCTGGTCAGCTGTAATTCGGCTTCTTCAGCCTGTGTTGTAGCGAGTTGCTTAGCCGAGAAGAAGCTGGTAATTGCAATTTTACTGTATCTTCTGTAGTTCTCCTTATATTTGCTAGCTTGAAGTGATATTAGATCAATTTAAACGTTTCCTTCTCCATGTTGTCTTTCCATGTATTCGTTAGCTTGGGTAATTTCAGAGAAATTTTAACTCCTTTCATGTCATAGTTTTAATACTGAGGCTGTTAACTTCTCCACTTCCGGTACTTAGCAAAGTGACCTGATCGTCGGAAACGGGAACCAGCAACAACTTTCAATTAGGGTATATACCGTATTCACATGAATCTAATGCGCACTGTTTTTACAATATGCAGTATTGAAAATTGGGGTGCACATAAAATTTGATGGCACATTACATTCGAATACAAACTTGAATCTGCCGTTCACCGGCAACATCATTGAAATTTATTGTTCCTTACGTTGACGCAAGTGTGGTAAACTGATTTAACTTGAAAACAATATTCTCTCACCCATGGGTAAATAATGTAAGTATCAAGCTCAAATTATTATTATTATTATTATTATTATTATTATTATTATTAGTTTACGATCGCATTATTTGAGAGGTTATGTCATGAAACTTTTGTTGTATACAGATATTTATATGAGTGTACTTAATGTAAGAATCTGTATATAATATATTATTACCTGTATTAATGATTTGTAATCCACTACAGAATTGTGAAACACACTGTAACATCCAGAATGGTACTGGGTAGACGAGAACTCGCTTCATACGTTAGCTTCACTGTCAAAACAGTAATGGTTCCTACTTGTCAGTGTTTAAATGTTAAATTTCAGTTCGGTGTCAGCAGTGAAGCGAGCAAGTTGTTTCAGTTTGTGTGCTACGTGTGAACAGTGCTTGTTCTTGTCCACTTGTGTGATTTCTGTTTTTCCAATTATCTGCTAGTACGAAGTGTATAGGATGGCTGCCTCCAGTGGAGGAAGTGGTCAAATTACAGGTTTTTTTAATATCTGTTAGTAGGAAAGAGGAAGTGCCTATGAATGTAGAATCTTCTCTAAAATCCACCCCTCAACAATCTACGAATGATCACACATCGCTACATCGAAATAGTAATATTAGTAACATTTCACACGTCCAAGTGGAAAAGGAATATTATTCCCATTCCCATCGTGGACCATACCTGGTCTTTATTGTCTCCACCGAAAACAAGAACCTTGCTCAGTTACATCCTATGGCGTAGGGACGTCTCTTCTATGACAAAGGCATCTACGTGAAATCAATCGCACGTAAAGGGAGAAATCGATTACGAATTGTATTTCATAATGCCGAGCAGGCTAACAATTTCTTAAGTCATCATATCCTTGCCACATTAAAACCCAATTCATACATTCCTTCGCCCAAAATTTTACGTGTGGGCATTATTCGCAACGTCGATAAAAACTTAACTGAAGAGGACATTTGTACATACTTCACATCAACTGTTCCCGTTAAATCGGTCGAAAGAATTAAAGTAGAGTTGTTACCAACGAAGGCATATATTATGTTCCGACAGGTTCTATTAAAATCATATTTCGTACTCAACATTTACCTCAGCATGTGTCACTCCTCCATGTGTATTCACATGTTGAGCCTTTTATTTTTCTCCCTTTATCTGCCGTAAATGTTTAGGATATAGTCGTAACTTAACCCGCGAGTGGTCGCTACCCGAAATGTAACGTGAGTGGTCGCGCGTGAGACTTCCTCTCACATTAAAATAAATATGACATTTTTCACAGTTTTGTTTGGCGTAAGGCTGAAATTTACTACTGAAATGAAACGCAAGTTCTACCTTATATATTCCAGATAAAAATGTAATAAAGAAAATGAAATGGCATATGGCTATTAGTGCCGGGAATGTCCGAGGACAAGTTCGGCTCGACAGGTGCAGCTCTTTTGATTTGACTCCCGTAGGCGACCTGCGCATCGTGATGAGAATGAGATGATGATGATGATGAAGACGGCACATACATCCAGCCCCCGCGCAGGTGAAATTACCAATTATGGTTAAAATTCCCGACCGTGCTGGGAATCGAACCTGGGACCCTTGTGACCAAAGGCCAGCACGCTAACAATTTAGCCATGGAGCCGGACATAAAAATGAAATGATAAGCTGTTCATTAAAGACACTAATTGCAACTTAAAATAACATACGCAATGCACGTGAAAATAACTTCCATCCTGAAGTTGTACAAAAATAAAACCTGACACATGCATTATATCTAGTAATATTTACGTAAAAAGCAAGATTTCTGAACACAATAACATTTTCAAAAACAAGATGTGCTCATAATACACATGCTAACGCGTACAGCAGGAGTAAGTTTCCCGTTCCACTTCAAACTAACACGAACGTCATTAGTCGCGCGATGAGAGAAACTCTCACGCAGCGCGCACGGACATATAGGAACCTTTATTCTGACTAGGGGAGGGGGTGCTTACCCTTCAAATGTTAATCGTTCTACTCACGACAGTTATAAACTCAGCTACAAGAGGGAACAGTCACCTCCCTTTCATCACTGTGAAGTAATATCACAATAAATAATAATGTGAGAGAAAATGTGAGCGACCACTCGCGGGTTAAAAGAATGTAAAGCACAAGCCTTTCGATGCGGAAAGTGTACACTTGGGCACACCACTGATCAGTGCACGGAACAATACCACAAATGTGCATATTGTAAGGGTAACCATTTGACCGGGTCACCTGTCTCTCTGGAGCAGAAATATCAGCAAGAGATCAAAAAAGTGATGAGTGTAGAACACATTTCATTTGCGGAGGCTAAAGCGTAAGTCGCACTACCAGTTTATTACCCACAACATAATCCACAGGACTTCCCCCTCCTTTCTCAAGACACGCCCTCTACTTCCAGTTATAACGAAAATCCTCGAGAAAGAAAATTCACGCAAGTAGTCATGAAAGCCTCGAGAACCATGCCAGCACTAGGCTTTGATATAGAGGGTTATATGGCGCTCCTACATCACTAGAACATCTCCTCGAGAATAACAGTTGTTCCGTCTTCGCCATAGAACACAGCTCTACCTTCTACTTATACTTTTTCTACTTCGCCGAGTACAGGTTTTAGTTACCCGACCCTTCAGCAAGATCAGCATTTACAAATGCAAAGGACTCATCTACAACAGGAAATTCATAAAATTCCCTCTCCACTACTTCAAAATTTGCGAGGAGAATCACCGATTTCCCCCGTTATTTTTCAACCACAAGAGAGAGTTTCATAAAAGTTAGCACTTTATGATACGCGTTTTACAGTGGAATGCAAGGAGCCTAATATCTAAAAAATATGAATTGCAATTATTGATAAAAAGAAACTTTTGCTAATATAATCGTCATACAAGAAACATGGTTTTCTTCTTCCAGCAATTTTCATATTCCGGGATTCAATCTCGAACGCCAAGATAATAATGGAAGTACAAGGGTAGCGATCTTCATTCATAATATCATTTCCTACCAACTTTTCAATTTTCGTATCATATCCCTAACACGTTTGTCCTTGGAATTAGTAAAAAAGATAATTTGATTAACATATGCTGTCCTCTGTAAGTAAGTAAGTAAGTAAGTAAGTAAGTAATTCGTCTTTATTCGTGGCGAAGTTAGGGCTCAAGGCCCTCTCTTACACTTAACCACAATATTTAAAATGATTAACGTACATATAATATTTAAATGCAACAGATCTTTTAAAATAATATGGTACTAATAGAAAATTTGGAGATTGTAATAAAAAACTATTATAGAATGTACAACACTACAATCTAAGTGTACATGATAAATATAAAACTAACACTAGTGATAATAAGAGACGGAAACACAGAAAAAAAACCTATAACTGGCAAATATATTTCTAATTATTATGAATATATGCTCATTCACGCACTCATTCACACTACACACATCGAAAAGTCAGCTAGAGGTATTCAGAAAGTGATTTCGGCAATCCATCTTAAATCTCCTACGAGAACGCAAATCCCTAATGGTAGCAGGTAGGGTATTCCACAGCCTCGCGGCAGTGACTACAAAGGAGCGGTTGTAGGTCCTGGAGTGACTGAGAGATATTGTTAAACAGGAGCCAGATCGTGTATCGTGGTTATGATAGGAGGAGAGGTAATTAAATTTTGAAGAGAGATAATTCGGTACACCTGTGTTTAGAACTCCATGCAGAAGAGACAACATGTGGAGACTGCGACGCTCATGAACACGAAGCCATGACAACTCCCTGTAATAAGGTGAAATGTGAGAACCATATCGCAGCTTAAATATGAATCGAATACAGGTGTTCAAACTCCGTTCAAGCATCTTGTTACTGTCTTGAGATATGTCCGTAAGTACAGTGTCGCAGTAGTCTAGAATTGGTAAGATTAGGGATTTTACCAGTTGTATTTTTAGATTTTTTGGAAATATAGTAGAGTAGCGTTTGAGAGGAAAAAGGGATTTCTGCACTTTACGGCATGTATTTGTCACTTGTTCAGTCCAGTTGAGGGTCTCAGTCATTATAACACCTAAGTTTCTTACTGACGTACAATAGGGCACGACAATGTTATTTAAAATAATTGGGGGTACATGTCTACTTTTTAACAAGTTGAGGTTTATTTTGGTACCAAATATAATAGCCTGAGTTTTGTTAGGATTTATTAACAAGCTGTTATTTTTTGCATAGTCATTCAGTCGTCGTAAGTCAAAATTTACTCTGTCAATGGCTACATCTATGTCTTGTGGATATGAGTGATAATAAATCTGAAGATCATCTGCATAGATATGGTACTTGCTATATTTCAATGCGTCCCCTATGTCGTTCACACTAACAACAAATAAAAGTGGGCCCAAAACCGACCCCTGCGGGACACCTATGGATTTGTTGTGCCATCCTGAGTACATTGTTCCTACTGATACTCGTTGCCGACGGTCAGTGAGGTAGGAGCTAAAAAATTTAAGAGATGTCATATTAAAGTTGAGACTACGGAGTTTCAGCAATAGTAACCCAGGGCTAACTGTGTCAAAGGCGCTGCTTAGGTCTAGTAGTGTTGCTACAGTCACATATCGTTGGTCTATCGCTTGTCTGATGTCGTCCGTAACTCGCAGTAATGCTGTCGCGGTACTATGTCCTTTTTTAAAGCCGGATTGAAAAGGGTCAAGGAGGGAATTTTGGGTCAGGTATACAGTGATTTGTGCATGAATCAGACGTTCGAGTGCTTTTGCGAGGGGTGGCAGGATGGACACAGGGCGGTAATCTGATGGAGAATCCAAGGTATTGTTTTTCGGGATAGGCCTTATTAGTGCGTCTTTCCAAACGTTAGGGAATACTCCATTGGTCAGGCAGTAGTTGAATATGTGAGTCAGTATTGGTAGTACAGCCCCGATGATGTTTTTAATTAATTTTATAGAGATACCGTCATTACCTGTCGCATCGGAAGTGATAGAGTACAGCACACGTTTAACATCATTTGCGCTAACGGTGTGGAAAGAGAACTGGTCGCACTCGGAAGAGCGTGCTAAGTTTGTGGGATTAGCTGGTAATGGAACTGGTCCGACTTTAGGCTGAGAAAAGTAATCATTTAAGGTATCTAATGGTGGGAATGTGCTCTTCTACGGCTTTGCCTATGCCCAGAGATCGTAACTTCTTCCAGGTTTGGTTTAAATTATTATTTCTCGCTAACTGTTGAAAGTAGCGGCATTTACTGTTTCTAATTAGCTGTTTAACTTTGTTTCTAAGTATCCTGTATTGCTCAAAGTCATCTTTGTCACGTGTTCGTCTGAATTGTCTGTACCAACGGTCACGGCTGGCCATAACAGATCTTATCTCGGTCGTCAGCCAGGGAGAAGGGGGGCGGGTAAATCTTACCTGCCTCTGCGGAGCATGTTTGTCATACAAGTTCAGCACTAATGAGTTGAATCTGTTGACTTTTGAGTCAATGTCATGAAAATTACGTATGTCATCCCACGGTAAGTTATATGCGTCATTACGTAGGTCATCTAATTCAATATGTTTTATGTCTCTTAAAATAACGTAGCGTGCTTTATACTTCGGTCCTCTGATAGAGTAACATAAGTACTATAAGTCGTGAGTTGAAATCCCAGGAGCTGGGATCTGTCCGTGCTTAACGACTTTCTGGGGTTGATTTGAAATTATAAGGTCAATTAAAGTGTGAGTCGAGTGGTCAGGGTAGTAGACATGATTCGTAGCGTTAAGTGGTAGGATTTCCATGTTCAGAGCATGGAATATGTGACACAACTTATCCGATTCACTAGTTTGTTTTAACAAGTCAGCATTAAAATCCCCCATGACTATGACATCTTCGTAGACCGAGATAAGATCAGTTAAAGCTGCTTCGAATTCCCCCATTTGTCTAATATTAGGTGGCTTATATACAATTCCTATTAATATTTTCTTATTACAGTCGAGTTCAACAAACATATACTCAGGTCGCAGGGGAAGGCTTGGGTCTGAGGTGCAGATAATCTTGCATTTTAAATCATTCCTGTAGTAAAAGGCTACTCCACCACCTCGTCTGTCAGTACGGTCATGTCGTAAGAGCGAGTATCCGTCGAGATTTACAGCACATGACGGCAAATCTCCACGTAACCAGCTTTCTGATATGCCAATACAATGCACCTTATTATTTTCGAAAATTGCCTGTAGTTCTTCTAGGTGAGCTGCAATGGATAGTGAATTTAGGTGACAACACGAGAGAGCTCTCGGGTGATTCATCAGCTGTCGCCTCAGAATGGATCCCGTTGCTTCAGAGTATGGGAGGGGTGAGGGTTGAGTTAAGAGGGGAGGCGAGGAATGCGGGTCATTGACACAAGGGATAGATTCGTCTACCAACATAACAGGAAAACTAATAGTAGGTACATGAAATAAGATGAGCTTACCTGAGAACAGCACTGAATACATCCACTGACTATTACATACACACACTCACTCACACACAAACGTAAACTACTGAAAACACACATAATAAAATTTAACAGTCCACTCGTTCATCCTACACAGCTAAGGCATTTAGTTGCGCAATCGTGCATATTTGAAACTTTGTGTTATCTTTCAAAACACATATTCTCCCGTCCTGAGTCCAACAGTTTCTTGGTCCCCAAAAGTCCCTAGCACGATTTAATATACTTTTCCTCACAGTTGTGAGGGACTCTGTGATAAGAAGTCCAGTCCCCTTCAGTGCACGCTTGGCTCGCCACACACGATCACGATCATGATAGCGCAGGAATTTAATTATAGTCGGGCGATTTCCTTGCGCAACCACTTGTGCAGATGTCCGGCTTCGGCGCCCCAGCCGGTGACAGCGGTCAACATCACTCATTGAGAGCTCAATCGAAAATTTAGTTTTTATTATATCCAAAGACTTATTATATACATCTTCAGACGGTTCTTCCGGGACGCCGTGTAGCAGTAGGCAATTTCGGCGACTATATTGCTCTGCCTCATCTAATGCCTCATCCTGTTTCTGAATTTTATCCTCTATCGCGCTTAGTTGTTTCTTCAGGTCACCAATTGCAGTTGTTACTTGCGACTTGAATGCCTGGAATTCGCCGTCCAGCGTTTGAAGTACAGTCGGAGGGTTGGCAGCACTTACAGCGGAGTCCAAGCGAGCTTGAAAGTCCTTCATCACTTCTTCAAATTCAGTTATTTTCCTAGTTGCTTCTTTCAAAGCCATGACGGGAGTGTAGAACTGACGCTTGTCAATTTATGTTCCACAACTATGCACAGATTAAACGCTTTCTGCAACTTATTATGCGAATCGAGTAGGATGTTTACGGAGCGAAAATTACTCACTCATCACACTAGTCGCCATTTTTGTATATGAGGATTGGGGGCAAAAGTCATGGCAACTATTTTATTCTTGTAGACATGTGAACGGATCAAAAACGTATATGTGTCGTGTGGACGTTCTGCAGGCATAGTGTGTATGCAGAACAACAGATGGCTCTGTGATAGCTGGTGGTAGCACAGCGAGGACTGTGAAATCAGTCAGTTGGTGAGTGTCGTGCGATATGGAAGTACCCCGTGTTGAGCAGCGCGCTTACATCAAAATACCGTTCTCCGAGGGAGAAATACGATGGAATGTCACAGTGAATTAGTGGAAGCCTTTGGGAATAATGCCCTACCATACCGTACAGTAGCGCGGTGGGTAGGAAAGTTTCAGTTAGGACGTGTGTCAACCAGTGATGAGCAACGTTCGGGACGCAAAATCGCGGTGGGTACCGCAATCGCTGACGGAAGTTCAACGGTGGGTGCACTATGCAATATGCTCCGAACACCTTGCACGCTGGCAACAGGACGGCGATCAATTCTTGTCACGAATAATCGCCATCGATGAATTTTAGGCCAAGGCATACGAACGACAACTGAAACGTCAGTCCGCGGAGTGGCGACCTGCTGAATCACCAAGGAGGTAGAAGGTCCGTCAGAATCCTTACCCATTCAAATTGATGGTGATCGTCGCGTCTGACGTCAGGAATGTCATTGTTTGCCACTTTGTTCTACATGGCAGAACAGTGACCGCACAGTACTACAGGGACTTCCTGGTGCGATAGGTACGACGTGGCGTTTCGGGAGAAACGTCCGGATCTTGTGGACAGTGCAATAATCCTGCACGACAATGCAAAACCACATAAAACAGAGTGTGTAGGGCAGCTACAGGCTGGGATGGGAAGAATTGGAGCACTCACCGTACTCTCTCGACATTTCACCCTGTGACTTTGATCTCATTCGAAAGATTAAGGAACCACTACATGGTAGGCGGTTTGCAACACGAGAGGACATTGCTAATGCTGTGCTCCAACAGGTGACCCGATTCACACATGGTGCGGCAAATTCTGAGGCAGATGGTATTCAGCGCATCCCACATCGTTGGCAGCGTGTGGTGTCAGTAGCAGGGGACTATTTTGAGGGTCTTTAGGCCCAAGTTTGTCATGTCAACATTATGCGTGCTGTGTTGTCATTCTTTTGCACCGGGAAGGCCATATTGCCCTGTATACTACCGTAATAAATTAGTGTGTTACGATATTCCAGTTTTATTCATTATCCACACATGTAGTTAACACCTTGTTCTTTCGTCTGTATATGTCACATTTTCCAACTGGACTGGTATCTTCAAGAAAAAAATAGTTGCCATGACTCTTTCCCCAACCTTCGTATTACACCCACTCAATGATCAAAGTTTTTTGGTCAATTCGATACGTTGGAGTCTATAATTATATTTGGAGATGTAAATTGCCACCATACTTTTTGAGGAAGTGAGCGGGACACGGTTAAAAGAACACATCTACTTCTTGAATCTCAATTACATGATTACATCATTCTAAATGATGGTTCTCCAACGAGAATATCTCCACCGGGTGCACCGCCAAGTGCTGTTGATCTAACTCTTTGTAGGTCTCATATGACCCCCAATACAGCATAGCCGACACTTGCCGACACTCACTCCAGTGACTATTATCCAATATACTTCACATACGGCATAGGTACCTCCCGTTTGACATACAATATGACTCAGCACATTAGCAATGTGCGGTCTTTCTGTAATTTCGATACACAAACTTGCTGCATTTCGTAATAGGCGGCACCCGATACTAACATATTCAGACCTCATACTTATAGGCCCTTCTCCATAATTATGTAAATACTTTTCATCCCTATAAATTAACTGCGCCTAAATATTCGCGTTCATTTCAGTATATACATTGGTGGGATGGTGAGTGTCATCACATAACGTTACAGCGGAAATTCTTATTTCAACGGTATAGAAAGGCTACGACATTACATTATTTAGAGTTAAAAAGACATTACGCGCGCATCAGGTAAATATTTAATAAAAAACGACGAGTTTCCTGGCGATCATTCATATCATCGCTGAATCAACACATTTCCGCGTCCTGTCTCTGGAATGCCATCCGAACTCTTGCCCGCGTTGCACATAATAATACTCGCCCTGTTATACCTCAAGATATTCTGATCTCCTTTCTTACCTTTCTTACACCGGATTATACACTTCCCGCCCTTATCGTTCTCCACTTAACCCATCTTCTCAATACACCACATTATTAAATCCAGTCCAGTTTGGTGAACTACAATCTGTACTTTCCTCCGCTAATAGTACATCTCCCGGGCCTGATAGTATTACATACACTGTGCTTCAATTGCTACCTTCTTCAGCCCACCACGTCATGCTTTAATGACATTTTAACCACTTCACATTGTACCATTTCATTGCCCTATATATATATATTTAAAAATAACGGAGAGTTGAAATCGTCATTTGCCGAGAATAACGGTAAAGTTCCGTAAATCGTGCGGCAGAAAATTCGAAGTAATGAAATACAGGCTAATGGAATCCATGTGGCCGCTAACATAAGGGAAAATATACAGACAAACGGTATCCAAGTGACCGTGATATAAGAAAAGTTCACTATAAACCAACAGTAGGAACATTCGAAGATCGTAAAAAGGAAGAATATGCACGGAAGATTTCAAGAAGCTAATATATAAAGAAATAGCAGATTTCAGAGAGGAGATACTAAAATTATCGGAAGATTTAACAAAAATACGAAGTTTAAACGCTATACTTCTCGTAAAAATATACGATCATAGGCAAATTACGCCGCATGAGATGAAGAAGACGACTGAACGGAAACCAGGGTTGAACTGAGGATCGATGAAAGTTTATTGAAGAAGACTTCCAAGAAAATGATATCTTGAAGCATTTTAACATTAACCTGACAGTATTTAAGCCACCATTCATGTCATTAAAACAGCAATAGTTGAATTTACGTCACCATCTTCTCCTCATAAGAACCTAAAGAATATAAGAAGGCTTTATAACTAAGGAGACCATGGAATTAATGTTGTATTTGTCTATGTTTTTCATGCATGTACGTGAAAACGCTGAGATGACCTGCTAGATGGAGATGGGATTGGCGACAGACGGGAACCGAACCGGCCTTGCCCGACAACACAAGTCCAGCGATCAAGACTCGGAGATGCCGCAGATATAACCTAAACCAGAGATGATCGCCACATAAGAGGACGAAACTACAGCAGTCCCAGCCCAAAACACAGGCAGAATAAGATAAGTTTAAAAGATTTATTTTCAAAATTAGATATTTGTGTAGTATCATGTAGTAATTTGTTGGTTGTGTTGATATAAGGAATGGATCGATATATCTTCGAGAGATGACTTATAAAGATAGTTTCATCGCGAACGTATTAATAGTGCTGTTCAGACGAAGGTGTTAGATAATCTTCAAAAGCATATAAGAACTTCCATATATATAGGAAATGTCGCATTCGCCAATGAAACATTATACTAACGTCTTGTCAGTCAATTTTCAAAGAGTTATGCCATAAACAAGCTGTTCAAATGTACTTGGAGTGAGTAATTAATGCATATCCAATCGTAGGTTACCAAGATCGTCATTAACATCAACTTATTGCCAAACGTGAGTAAATATGGGTTATATGTATGTGTATATTTTGACAAATCAAGTGCATATTGTCAGAAATAGAAGTTGTCGATCCATAAAATTATAATTTTATTGGGACATGGAATTATTCGAATCGAGCGTTACATTGAGTACCGGTAGATCAAATGTGAAGTTTATGTATGCGGCGATGTAAGGATATGATGGAAATATGAGATAGGGAGTGCGAATAATAAATAATAGATATCCTTGAATATTTATGTGAGGAATTATAAAAAATCGAAGGTCGTTTGAGGAAATAATCTCACGTATAATTAACGAGTGTGTGTGTAACGCAGTGTAGGATTATGGTTTTATTTGATGCTTAAAGCGACGTAATCTCGAATAACCTATAATGTGAGGTATTGGCAAAATTGAAGATGGGTTTACAGGATGTTAATGGAGTATGGTCATCGAAAATTAATCTCAATTAACCTACGACTCAGGCTATTATGGCAACTTCGAAGAAAATTTCCACATCCTATTTAATATTTAAGTTGATTTAAGTTGAAACACTAGAGTAGTGTCGGCAGGTATGATATTAGTGTCCTCGTAATTTTAGCTTATCGCTATTAGTGGATTAGGTACTGTCCTTTCATATGTGCCTTGACTTATTCCAAACATATAATTGAATTTATTAAGCGATGCGACATAGTATAACCCTGAATGCAAAGTTGTTTAGTGTATCTTGAACATTTTACAGGTTTCATAGGAATATTTTTATCGCATCTAGTCATGAATAATTATATATATTTATATAATATAATATAATATAATATAATATAATATAATATAATATAATATAATATAATATAATATAATATAATATAATATAATATAATATAATATAATATAATATATATTCTCGGATTTTCAAGTTTGAAACTTTGTAAAATATCAATAACCAAAACTGGATGTATGTCAGAACTCGACATTCTGCTGAAACTTAACAGTAGAATCGAATATTTCATGAGAATTTGACTTTATTCATAAGAGTTTCATTTTTATTTTACCCTTGTTATGTCATTTACACAATTTCAAGATATTTCATTAATCTAATTAATTCCTAAATATCAATATGAAGAATTATACAATTGTAATATTTTATATAAGAGAATGAGAAGATGAAGAGAGATTGTAATTCATAATAGGTCAGGATGAATTCATCGAACAATTTTAATCCATGAAAAATTTTAAGAGAAGAATTATTTGATAGGATGAGACCATAGGCAATAATGAGATAGTTTTGATTAATGATCATGGATTGTAGGCAACGTTTAACGCACGACTTCAAGATTCTTTTTTTTTTGGATGAAATACCAATGTACATAAAAAATATTTACAAAACATTTAGCTCATCTGAAAATAAGATATAAATTTGAATAAATGTTAACAATTTAGAATTTAAGCGATCTTATATTTTATTTATAGATTATAAGGTTAATTTAAGATAATATCTTACCTGATGATGGTAATTAATTGAATTTAAAACCGAGTCTTCATGACTAAATATTCCAATCGATGTTCGCATGTAATGAAAGGTAGGGAGGGTAATCCCAGTCGGATTCACGAAAAAAAATGCTGATGTAACTTATTCCTTGAGATCTTATTCGAACATTGAATTTTCTTGATTGCCGAGGATGACCGAAAAGTGAGATAGGCACTGTAGCACGGCTCAAGATAAATAGTCACCCATAAGCACGGTGCAAGAAAAAAATTGTTATCCAACCTTAGAGCTCGAAAGGAGAAAGACTCCGCGGGACTAAGCGTTCGATTCAGGAAAATGTAGCCGCCCACTCGTGGCAAGAAAAATTTTCCCTTGAACGGCTCAACATATAACGGCACAATGGAATATTTTCCATTTAGTACTGTACCATTACGTTACAGTCGAGATGATCGTTGACATGCAGAT
The DNA here is from genome assembly GCF_040414725.1 of Anabrus simplex. NCBI lineage: Eukaryota > Metazoa > Arthropoda > Insecta > Orthoptera > Tettigoniidae > Anabrus > Anabrus simplex. The sequence continues at coordinate 1,542,489,559 of NC_090265.1, forward strand.
GTAGCGGATAAAATGGCGCGCAGTAGCTTCAAACAGCGTGAACATCTATGAGATGAATCCAAGATGCGAATTGACCATAATTAGAAGGCGTAGACTTATGAAGACCGGCGAGAAAAGAGGTTCTTTGATGAAATAACTATGGTCCAAATTTTTTTGTTGAATTCATGCTATTCTTAACTACTTTTGTAAGTGAAGATCGAGTTTGAAAAAGATAGTAAAATTATACTGCAAATCAAGAAGAGTCGAGTCAACGTACGGAAGGAAAACCGAGAGATAATATTCATCTTAGCGCTCGATTTAGTCATTTACGCGTGCAAGATAAACCGAGAATAAGGAAATACGCATTCATCGCATTTTAAAATATCGGAGACAGAAAAAGATACGATCCAGTATAAAGCTGAGAAAATAAGCAGCATAATACCATCAAGAACAACAGAAATATTAGTTAGGAGCATTAGTCAACACTACGCTGACGATATATTTTATGAGAAAAAGCCTTATTGGATATATATTTAGAGAACATTCCTGAAGCATTAAGGAATACCAATAACCATTCTTATATGTTAGAAGACTTATAATGGAAGATCTAACTGTTCATTTCGCCCAACTAATATTATCTTCTTATTGCATGGAAACCGGCGATATGATGATGTACGCTTAAACTGGTGGAGGAAGGCTACCCGGGATGCCGTAGCTCAAGCCGAGATGCCCAGACCATTGCCAAGCTGTGAAGTAGACGGAGACGGGAGCTGATTGCGCAGAGATGGCGTGAAACCAGCAGAAACAAGCAGATGACACAATCGGGTCGAGATAAGTAATAAGATTCCCAGATTTTCATTCTAAAATTATTCGTAGTTGATTAAATAATATAGTAGGAGTGTGAAATTGCCTACAGATAAAGTGTATGTGCCATTATGTGATTCACAATGCTAGATTTTGAGTTAACCGCAAACGTGTGCCAATTTGAATGATAGTTATATCCCTAGTGTGAATTTAGGTTATTGTAAGCTTGAACGGAGTGTGTATATTGAAGGTTATGTATCAATCTACTCGGAAAGGTCATTAGCGTTGAAATAGGTGAGATTAGCATCGGAATAATTGCATTGCAGAGTAAAACCTACATATTGAAGAGACCAGCTCGGTAGACAAGGTAATTATGACTGTACTGTAAGAAGAAATGGATTGTATATTGGGAATTCGCAATTAAATAAGAAGAATATGACGTCGATGGATTTGAATACCGTAACAGAGATGTTATTTTAGAAGGAATGGGTTGAGAATTATGAATGCGAATGAAGTTATAAGAAGAGATATAAGAGAAATGTGAAATAATGATGGTATGGGAAGATATTATATTTTAATGTGTGAGTAATGACAGGAAGTAGTTGTTACGGATTCATATGTCAATTATGGATGTTGTATGGTAAATAAGGCGCTACCTGCAAGGTTAAGTTATGTTTATATGAGTATGTAGGTACAGTCCAAATGAATTAATGTCGAATGGTAGTATGTTATGAAAGTTTACGAAAGCTTAAATGAGTCTCACATATTTAACGGAGTAGATGTAGGGATAGTAAGAGACATCGCCGTACTGAATGATTGTTTTCCAATGAGAAGATAGATTGGTGAATTGAATTACAATATAGTAATGGCACAGCGGTAAAAAAATATGAATGTTCTTCAATGATAGTAGCACATGAATATGTGAATATACAGCACGAATTGCATAATTTATACTGATTAATAATTCTATGAATGGCACTTAATGATAAGATATTTGATTTTCACTGGCCTAAATGTATATATATGACTATATTTACCTGGTATTATTATGAATATAGCAATTTAATGTGGAAGGTCAGTTGATGCCACATAAAAGGGAACTTATTAACTATCTCGTATTCCAAAATGCTAACACAAAAATCCAACAACAATAAATATGAAGAATACCCTATCCTCCTATCATAAAGAATCAAACCTAATTTACCCCGTTGAACCACTTTTGTGTAATAATGATGGATTGTAATGAGTTAACAAGTTATTAACGGAAAGTAATGGATGAAAGATGAAAGAAATTCCAACTTCAATTATGTTAATTGAGAAAATACTGTATTTGAAACGAAATATGTAACATAATATGTTTTTCTTTTCTCTACGATTTCCAAGTTAAGATAATTTTGTTTAATACCGCATTAGCATGCTAATAAACTAGTATTAGGGCAATTCCTGCGTTTTCTTTCTGAAAGTAGGTAATGATATGTAGTATTAAGATAGGATATATGATTATAATAATAATTTATGAGATGGTATGAGAAATATTGGATTATCTGCTATCATTTGGGAGTTATATTGGCTAACAAGTGATTATACTCACTCTTCAGCGGAACCTACGGATACTTTAAACCGTATTCATGAACGAAATTGTCATATTCACCCTGAGAACCTAAATTTAACCACAGATCCTCAAGTCAGGAAAAGCCCCGACCGACCCAACATACTATCAAGGTATTGTATTAAGTTCATGCATCAGAAAAATCTTCTTGAAAATTCTCTTGAAGCGATTGGTGTGGATATTGGAATACTATAACCTACTTCCAAAAACTAAATATACCTTCCTTATGGGTAGAAGACGCAAGATCCTATAGGCATTTTGATAATTGATCTTTATTAGCACGGCATAGAAAACAGTACAATTACGTTTTTTCTTGATATTAAAGGCACATGTGATTCTGTACCATTGAGCCTATTATAGACACAACTGGATGCGAAAGGATTCCCGAACACTTTTATTACATTATTGGAAAAGTTATATACATATCGTACACTTCTTATTAAAACAACCCACACCCCTATTAAAGGTCGCCAAAGTTCACAGTGTTTACCGCAGGCGGATATGCTAAGCGGCGTCCTTTATGCGCTTTTTATGAGCGAATTAGAGAGAATAATTACATCTAGAGCAAGAGTATTAGCATATGCAGATGATTTCGTATTATATGTCTCACATGAAAACATAGATGAATGTAGGAGGATCATTATCTGGGTGATGAGTGACGTCATAGACTGGTTACTTGGTCATGATTTTACACTTTCTATCACTAAATGTGCCGTTATGCTTTTTAATCATAAACGTGCCTATAATCGTTCTCCTCTACCTTTCGAAGGATTTTCAGTACCTTTCGTTTCACAGCATCTCTATCTTGATATTTTACTGGATCACAAATTGACGTGAAACACCATACATCTCCGATTCGACAAAAAAACTGATAGCTTTATTAAAATCTTACGCACGATTACACGTCGAAACTGGGGTGCTGATCCCAAATCTGCTATTACCCTTTATTATGCTACCGTCTGATGTATAATGGATTATTGTGCATTCTTCATCGATATGGCACCATCCACAATGCTTGCACACTTAAATACTATTCAATTCCAAGCATTACGCGTATGTATAGGCGCACTGAAAGCCACTCCTACCAATGCTTTACTGATTGAAACAGGCGAATATCATTTGTGGATACGTAGACGACCTCTCTTTAATAAGTATCTACTCAAGCATTTCGCGCAGGGACAGTCTCCACTCATGCCAAATTGAAACTATTGCATGAATAACATTTAAAACAATCTCCGAGAGGTGAACGAACCCCTGCCCTATACAACGCATATACGTTCATCACTGCGCAGCGAATTGAATTCCTACGTATGCCCAAACTTCCCATGTATTGTATACCTTTTTGAATTTGTGTTTTATACCAACTATTATATTTTCTTCGATTGAGACTTTTCCGAGTAAAACACAAAATGTTTACAATCCCTCATCTCAGTTCAAAAGAGTTAAAATCTCCTTATCTGATGTTGAAGTTAGCATTTATACCGATGGTGCTAAATCCGCAAATGGAATCGGCGCAGCCTTTTAAATTTTAAATCCATAGACACTTACAGCGTTTCACCTTTCCTGCCATTGTTTATATTTACCGCCGAATTATTCGCAATCCGTCAAGCTCTTCTTCATATTCAGAAAAATGCCTATAAAGAAGTTACTGTATATACATATGCTAAAAATGTCTTACAAGCCTTACTCTCTCCTTCGACTTCATATAATTGGTATTTATATAATGCAAAATATTTATTGTAATATCTTGACCAGGCTGGTTCGTGCATAATCTTGGCATGGATACCTGGACATTTAGGAATTCCTGACAACGAAAAAACTGATTTTGCCGCTAAACTCGCAAGCAAGCAATCTACTGTATCTCTTTCCATCGCAATTCCGCCTTTAGATTACCTCTCGATAATTCATACTGCTGCCTATCAGACATGGCAAAATGAATCGCAAAATTCTCCACGTAAAAACGGTAATTTTTTTAATCAACTGCAACCTATAATCCCACTTAAACCTTGGTATTTCTACGGATCTTATACACGACGTCACGTTACAAACATAACACGTCTCCGTTTCAATCATACGTTAACTCCGCAAAATAAAGCGCGTTTTCATCTTGCTCAACAAGCTTCCTGTGTGTGAGATGCGGGATGGTAAAAATAAAGGTTGCAGATCTCTACATATGGTATGAAGGTATTTGTGGGTTGTAGTAAGTACATAAAGAGGATGCAATATAACCAAATACAGTAGAGACAATACGCGACACTTCCGGATTTAGCATTGTTAAAATGGGAGACAAGTCGGAAGTGGCGCTCCTATTGGCTTGACCTGAAAATTCGAGCTAAATTCAAATATCGATGGAAATGTATATACGGAACTGGAGAAATAAATTACGTCTAGAAGGCAAATGTTACTAAGATATTAACTTCAAAGTTGCTAAAGCAATTCTGGATAAATGAATGAAGAATTATTTAACAGGTTATTACATAAAGACTGAAATTAGACATATAATCAAGATGTGAAATGGACTACTCTGAAAGGGCTTGATCTTTCATTTATGCATTACCGTTTTTAGCTTTAGCATACCTGCCTGAACTTTCACGACTAGATTTGTCTTTTTTCTCATTTAAAAGCATTGTACCATCACATTAAGACACTTGTCAATAAAAATATTGGCACATTCCTTACACATCAGATTGAATGAATTTGCATTTAAGAGCTGGACAATTTTCCTTTTAACTTGAAGCCTACTAACAGAAAGAAAATCTATAAATTTAGCCGCAAAAACATTCAAAATGTCCCTATAAGTAATACTTGCCATTATATTAGGATAAAGCAAATTTGCATCATCATATTTTTTCTACAATATATGTACATTTCTTAAATCACCCATATTTTCTTCAGTGCGTGACAACGCATTACGGCATTCAAAATGGGGTAACTTGGAACACAACCAACCACACTCGTAGGCATATGCATTTTCCTGAATTAAATCAAACCCACAGATCACACCTACAACAACACATCGGTATTGAAGGTTAACTGCTGCACTATACAATAAAATACGCGTATTATATTTTAATCCAGTTAAAATATGGGTCTAGAAGTTCAGAAGATTACGAAGTACTATAAAAATCTCTTTGTCAGTGGAAGAATATATATGCAAACACAATATTACTTACATTTTCTTGTCACGAGGGAACTGAAGAAAGAACGCGCATTCTGCTCTACTTCATAGTTACTGCAGCCAAACACATACATACCTTTCCCCTCATGTTGAGAGGACATATCAAGGAATGACACACGCTACTATTTAATTATGTCAACTGACTGAAAACGCATAAATAACACCAAAAACTTCACACACAAATACACGTGCTCTTATGACAGAATCAGTAGTTCCCAGGTCAATCCGCTAGAGAGAGCTCTAATAGCTGTCCCTCGATATCTCGCTGAGTGTCGGGTATTGTCTCTACTGTATTTGATATAACTTTCTGGTAAGACCGCAATTACAGTATGGTTGCAGTTATTGGACCCACTCCAGGATTACTGGATATGTGAACTAGAAAAGATCAAAAGGAAAGTAGCATGATTCATTCTGCGTGATTTCAGACAACAGATTATCATTACAAAAATGTAGCAATCTTTGGGCTGTGAAGACTAGGGACCTGCTCGACTAAGCAGTACATTCCAAGCTGTCATTGGAGAGATAACATGGAATGATATTACTAGATAAATAATCTTCAATGGAGTTTTTAAGAGTAGGACAGATAATATCATGAAGAAATTGGAATTCAAGAGGATGAATTGGGGCAAATATTTGTTTGTAGGAAAAGGAATTGGGAATTGTACTACCATAATTTATCGAGGGAAATGTTTGATTAATGTGCAAGTTCTTTCAAATAATTTAAGAAAGGACTAGGTAAGCAGTTGAATCTGCCACCTGGGAGACAGTCCTAAATGATGATTGATGACAATGAAGTTGTAGCACATTAATATAGCACATCTCCGTCCCTGCACAGTTATGTCAGACTGGGAAATTTCCTGCTAAGTAGTTTGTGTGAAATAAGCTTTGATGCCACTAACTTTTCAGTGACAGTTTCTACTATATTGTCTAAAAGTGGTCTGACAAATTTCTCAGCAATAATGCTGGCAAGTCGCTCCTGACCAGATTGATCACAAATTGGGCACTGAAGAAGTGGGCACCTAACTAGTAAAGGGACAATAAAGTGAACATTTGATTGCCAACACATCTTTCTTGAAAGATACAGTACCAATTTTTCAACAAAAAGTTGAAAAATAGATAATACTGTTACAAATGTAGGTTTGGGATAATGTAGATTTCCCAGATCTTGATTTGAAATAAGACTCATCAGAGGGGAATTGTTGGAGTTGTGGGAAATGCAGTTCAGACATTCCATACAATGAACTCTTCTCCTATTGCTCGCGCTATGTAGCCACCAATATACGCCAGGCTTGCAGTCTTCATGGTTGGCAGTGGCGATGCTGGAAATGAAACAAAACTTCTTAAATAATATTAACTTAATATTATAATAAATTTTGCATTTTGTACTCCTCTTAAGAGGTCAATGCTTACCTGGTTCCTGTAGTACCGTACCTCCTGGAGGATGCTCATAACTGTTTCAGGAATGGCAGACTTCTTCCTCTGAGTCAGATGCGTCTGATGGTATCAGCTCCAGATCTGGACCATCTGTGATGTTAGATGCAGAGTTCTCTACATTGCTAAATGATGAACTGCATAAAATTCCTGTTTTCAGTATCTTCTGCAAAGTGAAGCTTACTGATCTTGAGTCCAGCATATCATTTATCCTGACATACGCCACAATGTGCTGAAAAGTGACTCAGCAAGATCACTGGAAAAATCACGGTTCAGAACGTAGTGGTAGCCATTCTGCAGAAGATATTTTATGCATTGAACAGTTGAAATTCCATGCCGCACTGAACAGTTGATTTGGTTGTCAGTCCACTCACTTCATATGATTCATTCGTCAGGAAACTCTAAATTAATGTGCCTCTGGGTGAGCACTTGCATTTTCCTTCAGAGCAGTAATGGCACCAATGAGTGCTGGTGAGAAAATTTCATGGAGTCGGCTAAATATGTTTTTGTCAAATGTCTCACAGGCTTCACAATATCATCCTTCTGCATTTTATACAGCATGGTCAAATATTTTGCTGATATTATCCCCATATTGGTATCGTCAATAGCGATTGCAGCGAGTCCTCTAGAAACCATTTGCACTTACATACTAAAATCCTAGAAATGGGCGAACATTCATTTTTATTGGCCAGCTTTGAAAGACGCCCTTTCCACGGCGTGGGCGCTAATTTATTCGCACCACTTCATCGAGGCGTTATAATTAATGAATAAATTTGAAATCTGACGGTGTACATCTTCGTATATCTGCATAATATATTTGGACTTTTCGTATGTGTTGTTGGACCATATGTACGGCACATTTTACTCTCCTATGTTGGTATAATAGTGTATTCAACTGCCTGAAATGTGCACGTTAACGCCATCTATGCATGCGCAGTGGAACTTGTGGTGAGTTTAACGCTAATAGACAGATAGCGCGTAACTCGCTAAACTGTGGTGTGTGCTGGGCGCTTGTAAACGGCGGTCTGCTATTTGAACTCGCTGGAGAATGACGCTGAGAACTGGTTCTCTCATACCAGCTGGCGTATTCAACATGCCTTGTTCAGGCATTGGGTGAAAAACATTCTGTTTCCCTTTCAGGGATTGTGAATTGTAAATCATATGTATAGCATTAGTGTATAAGATGAATATTTGTTTTAAAGTGTAGTGTTGCCTTGTGGGTGATAGTGATTGTTCGGTTGCTTAATTCATTATGGATTATTTGGTAATGTAATGTTCTTCATTTCTGCAAGTACCGCCTCCCTTTATTTGTGGATATGTTTTTTTCTAAATTTTGTATGCGCCTCGTTGTTTGACGTTCATATTTTTATGAGGCGTAATTTATGTTCGTTTATTTTCGTCATGTGGACTTGTATTTTAGAGCCGTCGTATGTGCATTGTGATGTCCGCTGAACTCTTAGTGTGTTTTGTTCGTTTCCCATTTTTTCATCTTATTTAGTTTTATTCTGCTAAATTTGTGCGTGTTTCTCGTGACGTTCTCTTCATGCTGGTGTTTTCATTTGATATATTGCTGCCCGTACTTGTAAATTCTGCCGATGTGTGATGTTAATGTTATTGTGACATCTTGTGCTATTTATTTTCATTATTTTAATTTGGGTTAGTTCTCCTCTGTGACTGTACATTTTGAATTGTGCACCGAACAATCTCTATTGCCACTCAGTTTCCAAAATAATAATTATTATTAAAAGTAATTTAAGGTAGATAGTTATATTTTGGGGTATTTGGTAACAGTAAATTTCAGTATTATTCATTTTACGTGTAGTGCTTCTGTAGAATGTAAGGACATTGTTAATGGAGGGCTTTAATAACGTTTGCGTCATCATTCTTGCATTGTTGAGTCGGCTTATCTCCTCGAACCGTCTCTGTCTGTCATTGTTGATTTTCTGCCCTTATCGTTTCCTGGTCGTTACATAACTGTTGTATTGTTATTATTATTATCTTATCTCGCGTGGAGTCTGCCTCTGGATGCTGTTGTGTACGGATCTCTCAATTGTTGTTTTTCTCTTACGAGTGTGTATTTGAGTATGTGATTACTAACGTTTTGGAATTACCTGACCGGTTCTCTCTTGAAGTGTACGGCACATGAACGATGACTTCTGTTTTTTTTCTGTTTGTGGTTTTATATTGGTGATGCTTAATTTTACTATGCTATTCGGTTCTATTTCTGGGGTATGCTATGTGAGTGATATTTTTCGTCAGAGATGTCTAGGTGATTGATTCGTGCGACGCGTTTTGCGTTTATCTTCTTCTGCTACGCGTTCGGTGTAGTAAGCCCTCCATTGAGAATGGGCCTTAGACAATTTATTTATTTTAAGTGTAGATAGCATGTTATATGATATACTAGCAATTGTACCCGTGCTTCGCTACGGTATTTCAGATTGTGTACGGATATCGAAGTAAATTACTGTACATGAAGTGAATAATAATTTTTAAATTGCATGTAAATTGGCGTTATCGGAAAAAAAGCATAGGGAGGTCCGCAGACGATGTTTCCAATGTAAAGTGCGAGTTGTGGAATTGTGATGATAACGACAGGTGCACTTGCCTACCACAATTCATTATCTTTTAGAAACGTTGAATAGGATGAAATTTGTGTAAGATTTTCACACAGTGAATTACTTTTCAGGTACTTATGAGACAGCTTCCAACATAGAATTTGGCTCACATATGGCTACTGGGTTGGCGAATATTCGTGTGGAATTTGATGATCCCATCTTTCTTATAAGTGAATCAAACCATCAATTATATGTGTACAAAGTGCAACATTTAGGTAAATCCAGAAATAGAGAAAAATGTAATGTATAAGGGATAGAGATACGACAGAAGGTCATAGGACTGAAGTTGTAGATCACTCCAAATTGAACGCAGATTGTGCCAACCGTTTTTGATACGACTTACCGTTTAGCCACGAAATACGTCGAAAGGCAGGACTCCACCGTCATTAAAATTGCCTCCATATCTCGATATTTTTCGGGGGTAAAAAAATAAAAATTTTAAACATCTCGTAAATTTTCCGTCGGTTACATACTAAAAGCTATAATTTTGCAAAATTTCAATTTTCTAACTCGTCTGGGAGATTGTGCTGTGATCTTGATATGGGAGAGTGGGTTAAAAATCACGACTTTCAGGAAACTTTCAAGCCCATGAAACCTGTAGGTTCTGCATAAATATCACTGACTGTGTTCTTATGCAGGTTTGAAACTCCCAGCATGTACCCCTCAGAGAATTATGAGAATTTGAGATTTTTCTAGGGATTCTTGAAGTCATCAGCTTGTCTTGTACCAAGTTTTAAATTTCTAAGATGCCTAGAATGGTCTCACTAATTCACGTATGTTTTCATGTTTATGCCTTAATTTATATATACAGTATATATATATATATATATATATATATATATATATATAGATCGCGCCAAACAGACTTCCATTTATTAGTGTGGATTATATTTCACCCCCTTCCTTAGTGGTTCTAGGGGCGTCTTACTCCCACAGAAAATTTTCCAGGTAGTAAGTTATACTTGAAAGTCACACTGGAACACACACGTCCATTACCTCGGTCATTTCTGACAATTTATTTTTTCACCCTTTCTCACCCCTATGCCAAAGGGGGCTGAAGTTAGACTTTAAAAATCCGGAATGTTACTATTCATCTCAGCGACCGGAAAAACTATGGAATCGGCAGTATATTGGATTATTATTATTATAATATCTCACCCCCCCTCCCCCACCCTAAAGGGGGCTAAATTTTGAGTTTAAAAATCGGAATGTTACTATTCATCTCAGCGACCCCTAAAAGTATGGATTCGACACTATTTTCGTTAATTTGTTTATCTGACCCCCCTCGGCCCCCCGCCCCTAAGGGTTCCTGGGCTCTCTTACCCCCACATGGTTTGTCTCCTGATACTAAAAATTCAGTGTGTCACTATTCATCTCAGTGACCCCGAAAACTATGTATTCGACACTATTTTCTATTATTTCTATATATCACTCTCCCATCGCCCCCCACCACGAAGGAGGCTGAACTTGGACTTTAAAAAATTCCGGAGTGTCACTGTTCATCTCAGCGACCCCGAAAAGTATGGATTCGACGCCATTTTCGATTATTTTTATATCTCAGCCCCCTCGCCCCCCCTGCCCCTAACGGTTCTTGGGCTGTCTTACCCCACGTGGTTTGTCTCCTGATACTAAAAATCCGGAGTGTACAATTCACCTCGGCGACCCCGGAAACTATGTATTCGACACTATTTTCGTTTAATTTTATATATCACTCCCCCTCGCCCCCACCCCAAACGGGGCTGAACTTGAACTTTAAAAAAATCCGGAGTGTCACTATTCATCTCAGCGACCCCCAAAAGTATGGATTCGACACTATTTTCGTTAATTTGTTTATCTGACCCCCTCGCCCCCCCCCCGCCCCTAAGGGTTCCTGGGCTCTCTTACCCCCACATGGTTTGTCTCCTGATACTAAAATTCCAGAGTATAAAATTCACCTCGGCGACCCACGAAAACTATGTATTCGACATTATTATTGAATATCACCCCCTCTCCCCCATACGAAAGGGAGCTGAACTTTGACTTTTGAAACATCGGGAGTGTCACTGTTCATCTCAGCGACCCCGAAAACTGTGGATTCGGCACTTTTTTCGATTATTTTTATACCTTGCACCCCTGCCCCCCCTAAGGGAACTACGGATTGCTTACCCCCATAGTGCTCGTCTCCAGATAGTAAGTCATAAGTGTACCATGTTTTGATGAAATTGCTCCAGTGGTTTAGGAGGAGATGTGTCATTTACACACACACATACCTGCATACATCCATTTTTATATATAGTAAGAAGAAGAAGATTATGCTTGCTTTATTATTACATGGAGAAATTTTATTTTGAACACTGCAGACATCTAAACTTCACTGTATATCCGAAGAAATTATTCAAATCCGAGGAATGAATATTACTTCGCTCGCTGCATGCCCAATCATGAGAATGGCTTCAATAATATTAGTCATCAGTTTCAGAGTCGTGTTCATTACAGAGGGCAGGATTCTTATTCTTAAGAAGGATAATTGGTGCCACAATCGTCCGCTCTAAGATGTTCGAGGGTACTCCAGGTAACTCCAAGTCTTTCGAAGCTCTGCCGTGTAGTCGATAGACTTGTAACTGTGTAGAACATGGGGTAATTCTTGTAAAAGTTGCTTGTTGAAAGAAATGAATGACATGATATATGATAGCAAGAATGAAGAGGATGAAACCCGCCGCCGGCACATAGACCACTCCTGTCGAATAGCTCAAGACTTAACGCCCCGATCCGACGGACGAATCATCATCAACACCGTCATATGCCCTCACAACATATGAGGCCAAACAACAGCTTCCTACGTCCTGGACGTAAAATGGCTCCTTGAATATTGTGTTCGATACCTATCTTATGTACGTTGCCTAGCGACAGCGACTCTATGCATTTAATCTTGGTGACAGCACGTTGGATTGTCATATCCCAATGCATGTTTTCCGATGGTTTTTCGTTCATAACTCACCAACGAAAGCGAAAATCAAAATTCCGGCTTCGAGGTGCATTCGGACACACTTCCATCTACCTATGTTCAAAATTTCAGATCTCTGCGTGCTGTAGATTTTGCTGGGCATCGCGCACAGGCAGACAGACAAACACTTCATTTTATAATTATAGAGATTTTAGGTTTATTCAAGGAACTCCTTTCTTAGTTAGGTCGCTAGGGTTAGTATTTCGTTTGAAAAATTAATATTTTTTTAAAAATTTCTACTATTTACATAAATTATTTATTTATTCATTTTAAGAGATGGTATATTTATTTGTTAAAAACTTCACCTCAGAACTTATAAATTATCTGTTAACCAAATTTAGCTTCCTTTTAAAACAGAATTGTAGATATGACTTAGGCCTATGTATTTTCATTTACTTGAAACTCCAAATATTTCTTTAACTAGATAAAATTGATTTATTTCACCTATTTATTTGCGGCTAAAGATGTAATTGTTTGTATTAATTTTCGAATTAATTATAGTATAGTTATTTTTTGAAAAGGTGTATACATTTTTCTTGTAGATGCATGGTTTGGTTCCCTTGTTGATCCCACCCCTTTTAGTTCCTTGGGAAATGGGTCCCTTGTGTTCAATATTCACTCTTCCACATTTATTTTAATTTTTTCTGTGTTTTGGTAGCATTTTGATTTTGTTGCTTCCTTGTAGTGATGCGCCTTCCCATGGTGTCACAGCCGGACGCCATTTTAATATCACTTGTAGAAGGGGGCGTGTCATCATCTACTAGATGCGTTACAACGTGTTCAGCGTTACTAAATTTTGTAAATGTAGGATACATGTGCCCTAAGAAACGGTGTCATACTGTATTACAGTATGTAATGTCCGATGGAAATTAGCAAAAAATGCGCCTGAACCCAGGATCGAACCCTCGACCTCCTGCATGCTAACCCAAAACTCTATCCACTGCACCTACTGTACAACACGACTAATACGTTCTGACAGAGGTAGTTACCCTACATGTGGTTACAGTGTTGCCAGATTGCCACTCTTCAACGTTTTTTTCTGCCGGATATACTCGCAGGACGAACTTTTGTGAGAGACATTTTATTATTGCTGGCATGTGAGGAGTCGCGCTGCGACGCCCGAGTGCGCGAATTTCGCTTCATCCTGTATATACGTTTACAGTGGATCTGTAGGGACGTAAGATGGCGGTGGTCGCAAGTTTCCGGCTTCACCAGCACCAATGCTACGAGATACAGCGCAGCCAGTCTATTTACTATGTCTGTGCTTAAAACACAGTTGAAACAATTGACTGCTAACAGCATGTCACCCGCAAAACGTGGTCACAAATATGCTCCTGTTAAACCATAACTCCAAATAACAGTAACTCTCTCTACCATCAAGACCACCTCTTTATACATGTGTCTGGCCAAGCTTCTAGAAAGATACATTTTCTCGTAAATTCTAGAGTTCTTAAGGCCCAGATATAATGTACAGAATATTCTACCAAGTTCTCGTCTACCCAGTACCATTCTGGATGTTACAGTGTGTTTTACAGTTCTCTAGTGGATTGCAAATCATATATCCAGGTAATAATAAATTATATACAGATCCTTACATTAACTGAACTCATATCAAAATCTATATACAAGTGTTTCATGACACAACCTCACAAATAATGCGATTGTAAACTAATAATCCTAATAAGTCTGTGCTTAAAACACAGTTGAAACAGTTGACTGCTAAAAGCATGTCACCCACAACACGTGGTCACAAATATGCTCCTGTTAAACCATAACTCCACATCACAAGTAATAATAATAATAATAATAATAATAATAATAATAATAATAATAATAATAATAATAATAATAATAATAATAATTCGAGCCCGATACTTGCATTATTTACCTATGGGCGAGATAAAATGGTTTTCAAGTTATATCAGTTTATCACACTTGCGTCAATACCCCCTATAACTTGAAACAATTTCCACACCCTGTCACACACGTCGACTTTGCCTTGGTCGTAGATTGTATCTTCTTTCATCCTCGATGTCGCTGGATGTGCACTCCTCCTCTTGACCGAATCGTGCCGAGTAGGGGGTTGCCGTTTCCTCGCTGCCACCCTCTTCCTCGATGATAGTCGATGCATTCTCCTCATGACCAGGTACTGCTGTGTCATTAGTAACCTCTCCTCCAGGTGGACTCGTGGCAATACCAGGGTTACTCTGCATGCGCAGCGGTTGGGTGACTGACCGCAACTCCGATGCGTAGACCTTGACAGGAGGGTTGTTCTTTAGTAAGCAGACCCCATGGCCCAGCTGCTTTTCCACCTCGATGGGACTAACACACTTAGGTGCGAGACCTGCGTGGAAACATCCCGTCTTATTACTGGCCGGGTGTTTATTTCGCAGTACTTGTTGACCTGGTAGGAAGACCTGGGTCTCGTCGTAATCTCGAGTCTAGGCGTGGGTAAGGGATCTCTTCTCGGCCAAAGTTTGCTTCTCCTTGATATCCTGCTGCTGTCTATGCTGTCACTCTCCTAGGGAAACAGTTGCATAATCTTCATCAGAAGTGGTTGCTGGACGAATTTCCCAATTCCCGGTGCCGCATAGCTGTCAACCAAGGAACTGCTCCGCTGGGGAATAGCCGGTGACACGGTTGATGCGTCGTCGCAGGGCAAAGAGTGACTGCGGGATCTGACAGTTCCACAGTCGGTGTTCTTTGCCTATTAGGCGGACCCGTAGCATCCTTTTCAACTCCTGGTTCCGTCGTTCCGTTGGATTGTAGATAAGGGTGGTCCAGTGCCCCACACCCCATTCTGTCATCATTTGCTGCCATTTCCTAGACATGAACTGATTCCCGCTGTCTGACAGAATGCACCGTGGATAACCGTAGTAGCTGAATACCTCATCTTGTAGAAGGCTGGTGATGCGTCCCGTCGTGGCTTCTGGTATCGGAAAGGCCTCAATCAATCTTGTGAGGACTGAGCTCGATAGCTGCAGTCGCTTAAGTGCGGCCAGTATCCAGTAACCGAGAGATAGTGGGTTCGAGTCCCACTGTCGGCAGCCTTAAAGATGGTTTTCCGTGGTTTTCCATTTTCACACCAGGCAAATGCCGGGGCTGTACTATAATTAAGGCCACAGCCCCTTCCTTACAACTCCTAGGCCTTTCCTATCCCATCGTCGCCATAAGACCTATCTGTGTCATCGCGACGTAAAGCAAATAGCAAAAAAAATCTTGTGAGGTCAGTGATTACTAAGAGTCCTGTTTTACCACGTGGTGTTCTAGGGTAAGGACCCACCAAGACCAGGGCTATGACCTCCCAAGGGCGTTGCAGCCGCCTTCCTCGGTGACTGCAATGTGCCATCCTGTTGCTCGCCTTGGTGCAGGCACAGATGTAGGTAACAACGATTCACATAGTCCAGGATGTCTTTCCGTATGTTGACCCACAAGAAACTTTGTCGGATGGACTAATATGTCTCTTCACCTCCTGGATGTCCGGTTTCAGTGCTGTCGTGGAACTTCTCGAGGATGCCCGTCGTGTGCTGTCTGGGGATCACCACTACTGCAGATGTGTCGGAGAGGTGAGATCTGTACATCAAGAGTCCTCCGTCAACCCGGAAGTTTTTGTAGCACATCTTGAATTCCCTCGGGACGAGTCGACTATCGGTGTTCTGTCTCCTGATCCGCTGCGTCATGGCCCTACAGTTCTCGTGTTCTTGCCCCTGTTTGATCACTCTCACATCAAGTTCCTTCTTGATGGTCATGAGGACACTTTCCTTGGGCTCACTCTGATGCTTTCATGGAAACTTTCCACAATGGTGTTCCCCAGCTTTGGGTTCCATCGCCGGCTGCCTAGATAAGCTGTCTGCTCCTATGTTCGTCGGTCCTGGGAAGTGACACACATCAAAATCAAATTCTGCAATTAACAGAGCCAATCGAATCAATTTAGATTTTGAGCCAGAGACTGAGTTCAACCATTTGAGAGCGGCGATATCGGTGTAGAGCTGGAACTTCCCTCCTTCCAAATAGCCTCTGAATTTTCCCATGGCCCACACCACGGCTAAGACTTTCTTCTGGGCAGTGCAGTAGCGTTGTTTGGTGGGAGATAGCTTCCTTCTGGCATACTCGATGATGTCCCTTCCGCCGCCAATCCTCCCGTGGAATAACACTGCTCTTAATGGAAAATGTTAAATTTAAAAAGGGGCTGCTTTGTTTTTGTACCATTTTCTTGTGATCTAGGTGACACAGAACCTTGAATATTGGAGCATGTACTTGCAACTGTGTGGTTAATAGCCTGTAGGAAATTTATATTAATGGACTTGATGGTGGATTTTTAAACAGAAATCTAATCAAGCAAACTTTTTGAGCATTATGTAATAGCACTTTTGGTTATACTTCGTAACTTATCTCAATAACTACTAATGGCTTCATAGCGATTTTGCTACAGGCTATGTAATAGTACTTGTACATTATGTGATCGAAATTTTCAGTTCCTGACAAAAAAGGTGCATAAACGATCAACAATTGTGTTTTGAGAAAAAATGAGTTTGAAGTTTGAATACGAACTTACCCAAGATTTTAAAACATTCCAGGGCAATAATCGTCTTGCTCTTCCTCAGTGCTTCTCTTTCCTTGTCTTCTCCTCATTCTGCCTTCCATGGGTGAATATTCTGCTGCTCTGCCGGCATAATATATGCGTTCTCTATCGATTCGCTGAAGATTTATTTCACAGTTGCCACCGGCCAATTTCCTCTAATACCCGGATTCTTGCCATTGCCCCACCAGTGAAAGTAATAACTGCATCTAGTACCCCAATATTCAATGCATGCAGCCCCACAAACACGCTTTTAGGCATACGCTCCTAGATACAATTATGTAACCATTCGTTTGGGTTATGGGTCTTGCCATGTGAACATTTCTTCAAAAGATCAGGATGGCCTAAATCTCTGTATATAGGTTTGATAACTTCCATAACAGAAGAGGGAAGAAAATGTTTATGGGTATAAGTTCTGCCCGTAGATTGAGCTTGCTGGAATTTGTACCATGAATCTGGGCCTATGGGGCACAGGGAATGTTCAGGATATTCACCGGTGGAACACATATGAATGAAAGTTGCCCATACCGCTCCATGCATTGCATTGAGGTCATGAGTGTTTCTGCGTATTTTCAACCCAAAATATGTTTGCAGCAAGTCTACTTCGGCATGAGTCAATTGACCAGGACAACCTAAACACTTTCCGTCACCAAGTTTTTGTCCTTTCATGTCTGTTTTTAGCCTCATCAACCTACACCCTAAAAGTTTTTGAATGTTCCCTATACTAACTTCGTAACAGTCACATCATCCTAATATGATTTAACCTCCTGAACTTTTGCTATAGCTTTGGAATCACCGTATCCTAAATATTTGACATACCTGGCACTTGTTTCTTTTTCAGATCGACTAAAAGTTTTCAACGCCCCAGCCGATTCCATATCACCACTAGTCCCATCATACTTTTTGTTACATTTATGTTCCAGTTTCATTTCACGCTGTAAACAATATTTAGAGAACACTTCCACATCTAGCACTTTAACTGAATCAAATGACGTTGCTGTTACGACACTATTTAACGATTTGTGAGCTCGACGTTGCAATTTTCCATCAAAAGCTACAAAAATACCGGTTGAATCTTCATTTTCTGTGACTGCTTCACTGGCTGCCTTCTTCATAGAAGCCTCAGCAACTTTGCTGATGTCTTTCTCCAATACTGAGAAGTAACTAGAAAATTTAGAAGGGGGTGATGACAAAACCAACATTCCACACAATGTGTCTGCATCTTTCTTTCCTCTTCCAATGCAACGCATTCCATAAACGAATCTCATATTAATTTCATAAAAGTTATCTTCAGTTAATTTAGAAGACATAGTAGACTTTTCTGAATCACAGTTGTTGTATTTCAAGGATATCTTGCAGCACAAACCATTCCTAACGTTCTTCTCCTCAACTAAAGATAAGCAGTTTCTGCCATCGCAAAATTTACATTTCGTTGCATCGTTAATAAATTGGCATAACAAGGGTAAATTTATCACTACATTACCTTCACTGTTTTCAGGATCAGGTGCCATAAAATGAACTTCTTCTCATGGTTCACTCATTTAAAGTTTGAGTTTAGATGCACAGGGCACTTTCTGTCATTCGTAACCTCCGGATGCACATGGAGTAGTATCCTGTTCAGTAATTTCACTAGAACTAACTTCCTCACTTGCCTGTTAATTCCTAGACGGTGTATGTTGGTTTGCACGGAATTTCCGTTTAGAAAATACTTTCTTTGAACGCCCCATTACTTTGAAAATAAATCAAAACTAAGATACATTTCTTTACTGATCACAATCACAGTGTAAACATCAGATTAACATGATCATTATAAAGGCGGTAAAACGACTGGCAATCGTTAATGCGTGCTCAGGTTATCCAATGCGATGAACAGAAGAATCTCCGAAGATAAAAACTTTTCCGATTTAAGTTACACGATGTAGAACAATAAATATTTCCAGGAAACAAAAGGAGGGCATGTCGTAACACGTAATTGGCGCATACATGGTTATATTCATCATCATAAGTCGTGTAACTCATTGCTGAGCGTCGTGATCCATTTGACTTCACATTAAAACATCAATTATGACCTCACGTTTCTATACCCATGTGCGTTATACACTGACTGACAGAGTAAATGCAACACCAAGAAGGAGTGGTCAGAACTTTATGCCAATTGCAGGGTGGACTGACGTCACTGAGGTATGCTCATGATGTGAAATGCGCCGCTGTGCTGCGCACGTAGCGAACGATAAATGGGACACGGCGTTGGCGAATGGCCCACTTCGTACCATGATTTCTCAGCCGACATTCATTGTAGAACGTGTTGTCGTGTGCCACAGGACACGTGTATAGCTAAGAATGCCAGGCCGCCGTCAACGGAGGCATTTCCAGCAGACAGACGACTTTACGAGGGGTATGGTGATCGGGCTGAGAAGGGCAGGTTGGTCGCTTCGTCAAATCGCAGCCGATACCCATAGGGATGTGTCCACGGTGCAGCGCCTGTGGCGAAGATGGTTGGCGCAGGGACATGTGGCACGTGCGAGGGGTCCAGGCGCAGCCCGAGTGACGTCAGCACGCGAGGATCGGCGCATCCGCCGCCAAGCGGTGGCAGTCCCGCACGCCACGTCAACCGCCATTCTTCAGCATGTGCAAGACACCCTGGCTGTTCCAATATCGACCAGAACAATTTCCCGTCGATTGGTTGAAGGAGGCCTGCACTCTCGGCGTCCGCTCAGAAGACTACCATTGACTCCACAGCATAGACGTGCACGCCTGGCATGGTGCCGGGCTAGAGCGACTTGGATGAGGGAATGGCGGAACGTCGTGTTCTCCGATGAGTCACGCTTCTGTTCTGTCAGTGATAGTCACCGCAGACGAGTGTGGCGTCGGCGTGGAGAAAGGTCAAATCCGGCAGTAACTGTGGAGCGCCCTACCGCTAGACAACGCGGCATCATGGTTTGGGGCGCTATTGCGTATGATTCCACGTCACCTCTAGTGCGTATTCAAGGCACGTTAAATGCCCACCGCTACGTGCAGCATGTGCTGCGGCCGGTGGAACTCCCGTACCTTCAGGGGCTGTCCAATGCTCTGTTTCAGCAGGATAATGCCCGCCCACACACTGCTCGCATCTCCCAACAGGCTCTACGAGGTGTACAGATGCTTCCGTGGCCAGCGTACTCTCCGGATCTTTCACCAATCGAAGACGTGTGGGATCTCATTGGACGCCGTTTGCAAACTCTGCCCCAGCCTCGTACGGATGACCAACTGTGGAAAATGGTTGACAGAGAATGGAGAACCATCCCTCAGGACACCATCCGCACTCTTATTGACTCTGTACCTCGACGTGTTTCTGCGTGCATCGCCGCTCGTGGTGGTCCTACATCCTACTGAGTCGATGCCGTGCGCATTGTGTAACCTGCATATCGGTTTGAAATAAACATCAATTATTCGTCCGTGCCGTCTCTGTTTTTTCACCAACTTTCAACCCTTTCGAACCACTCCTTCTTGGTGTTGCATTTGCTCTGTCAGTCAGTGTATATTGTCGTAATCGGGAAAGAATGGAGAATTTTTTAACCTAAAAACAAAAAATGCTATTTTTGTTCATTCCACACTACCCAGTTCCCTTAAGCCAAAGTCGCTGGCGTCCATATGCAGGCAAAACTTCCGTTAAGGGTCGGGATATGATAGACCGGGAGCGTTGTATATCGCAGCCTTAATGCCTAAGAATGCTGCCTCTTCCTTGCTGGTCCATCGGAACAGGCGGGTGTTATGGAGTAGATCGGTGAGTGGTATTGTCTTATCTTCAAAGTGTGGCACGAAGCTGCTATACCATCCACACAAACCAAGGAACTGACGTACTTGTCCCTTGGTCCACGAGTCTAAAGTTTCTTTGATAGCTCGATTCTTCTCCGGTTGCCTTTCTAAGCCTTCAGATGTTAGGACATGGCCAAGATATTCTGCGCGGGACTGGGCGAAGTGGCACTTCTCCAGTTGGCAAATCAGTCTATGAATCTTCAGTTGTTCCAATGCTTTCCTCAGATGAACAAGGTGTTCTAGAACATTTTTGTTGTGAATTAAAATGTCGTCGAGGTACACTTGGCAAAAATCTCCATACATCCTGATAATACCTTATCCATAAGTTGCATGAAGGTGTCCGGGGCAATCTTCAATCCAAAAGGCATTACTGCAAACTGGTACAATCCTCTCAGTGTCATGAAGGCGGTCAGTGATCTAGAACTTTCCTCGATCTCCACTTGCCAGTATCCGGAGGTGAGATCCAGCGTGCTGATAATCCTAGACTCACTTACTTGTTTCAGCGAGTCTTTCGGGTCAGGCATGGGGTACGCATCACTAACGGCCTTCTCGTTCAACCTGTGGAGTCCACACATAGTCGATACTCCCCATTCTTCTTCTTCTTCTTCTTCGATAGGACGATAGGTGAAGCCCAACAGGATGTATCGGATTCGAAGAAACCTTGCCCTTCCATCTCTTGAATAT
Organism: Anabrus simplex; assembly: GCF_040414725.1. Taxonomy (NCBI): domain Eukaryota; kingdom Metazoa; phylum Arthropoda; class Insecta; order Orthoptera; family Tettigoniidae; genus Anabrus; species Anabrus simplex. Next base: position 1,542,511,216 of record NC_090265.1, read on the forward strand.
TTTGGATGACGAAGCTGCGCTTATCCGGATTCATTGGATATGGACGTTGCTTGATGGGTGAGGAAGCGCTGCATTCAATGGTGTGCGTTACCGTTGTAGTCCGTCCTACTTTATTGGTGATGACTTCCGGAAAGTCCTTTAAGGTTTGTCTCAGCTCCTCTTCACACGGTCGAAGATGTATTAACTTGATATCTCCCAGGTCTACGTCGACTTCCGTATCATTGAGAGTCCGGAGATTTCCAGCATGCCAGGCGACCCTCAGACGTCTATCTTTTCCCAAAAAGACCTCATGAGCTGCAGAGTCTGATCACCTTGTATTCCGCCAGAAAATCATGACCTAATATGATGTCAGGTATCAGGTTCTGAAACACTGCCACGTCAATTAGAATAGGCATGTCTATGCAATTAGCGGTTAGGTTAGTCTGTCCTTGAATAGATTAAGTTTTCCCGTCCGCTGCTGCCACTACCCTTCCGAGATGGTGAGACTTCGTAAGCGGTAGCAATCTGACGGCAGTCCCGTTGAGAAATGAATGGCTTGCTTGGCTATTGAATATAGCTGAAAAAATATCGTTGCCTATCCTTAAGACGATAGGTGGGCGGCGTTGGCCTTTTCTAATCACAATCTGACAATTCCTTCTCCTACCTGACCAGGGTTGGTTGTCTGTCGTGTCTTGAGCCGCATTCCTGTTCCCGGTCACACAACCCCCTTAATCCAGAATGGGCTGGATCTTATTTGCCGACGTCAAGGCTGGGCTCTTGTTGTTTAGTTGTCCCGTTCTTCCACACTGGTAGTACTTCCTACAGGCGCTGGTCTCTTCCGTAGCTTTACTCTTGTGTTCCTCCTCCAACTGGGCGATGATTCTGCATAGATCATCAAAGGATCTCGGTTATGATACTTTCACTAGGGGTCGAATCTTATCGTGGAGTAGCTCTGTGATATCTGGTAAGATCTCATTTTCACTTCCTTTCGAGTGCAGACGCTTGAAGAGTTGGTACTTCTGTAGGATGAAGGCACTAGCTCTCATGCCAGTGGGTTAAGCCGCAGACAGCAGTTTCCTTTTCACGGAGCACTTCACCCCTTCGGAATAAAACCTAGCGAGGAATTCCGTCCTGAATTCCGTCCACTTTTAATTTAGACCATTCAAGTTGTTCCACCAAGTAGCGGCTCGCCCCTTTAATCGCGATGTGATGTGTTGCACGAAGATGTCCTCTGGTAGGTTTGTCCCACCTAACAGACTGACCGATCCCTCGACGAAGCTAGTCGGGATTCTTTCAGTCACCGGTGGAATTCCGGAAGGCTCTCTATAATCATCTTCGGGTCTTGCCGTCCTGTAATGCCGATTAGGTTTGAGAGGATTAGAGGTGTAGCGGTACGGACTGTTTGAGTTAATCTACTTCATGCTGCCTGAAGGATGCTTTCAATTATATTCTGCATATCTCCCTTGATAGTCGAAATCCAGTTTTCTAACCTTCCTTCAACAGTGGAAATATGGCTCCCAAAATTTCTCTCATCGGCAGAAATTCGGCTTTCAAATTTCCCTCGATGGTAGAAATTCTCCCGTCAACCTGTTGCTGTATGCCAGAAACCTGGATTTCCACCTCATCCTTGCGGTTCGAGATATCCCCTTCCAGCTGGCATACACTACTATCGATTTGTTCAACCTGTCCCAGTTATGACCTGATGTCCGATGTCTGCTGCATTAATCGATTGGTGACGTTGGTAATTTGCGATGAAATTTTGTCATCACCGGTTGAAATTTTCGATATTAAGCCCTGTTCAACTTTTTAAACGTGCGTGCACACTTGCGATATTTATCCGGTTAAAACTGAGTTAGCTGGAGGATTTTGTCGTTTACTTTCGTATTTTAACGCAATTTTTTATTAGGACGGAATTGACGTCTGAATTTTGTCTGAAAGTTTGCCGTTTACTTTCGAAATTTGATCAGCGAGTTTGTCATTCTGTTCCGTTAAGGTGAAATTAACTTGTGATTCGACGTCTGAGGTTTCATCATTTACTTTCGAAATTGGATCTGCAATCTGTCCTGTTAGGCTTGAATTGACGTCTGAAATTCTGTCATTTAGTGCCTGCATCATGGTCATTAGGTTAGAACACATTTTGGTCATATTTACCTCATCTTTCGAAGTTTTGTCTGGATCTTCGTCGACTTCAATGAAAAACTTTTTGGGATCTTCTCCTTTTTCAGCGAGATATTCCCGTAATCGCGTCTGCAGCGATTTCTTCTTCCCGTTCGTTGGGAGTTTTCTCTTTGTGAGTTTATTTTTGAGCTGCCTCACCGACATATCTCTAGTATCATTTTTTTGATCATTCGCACTTACACTCGTATTTACTCGTAAATTTTTACGTCCTGTCAGGTCGCCAGCTGATGTATCCACAATGACGCACACAAAATGCTGTCAATTGGTACACTTATTTACGAAGGCCATCCGGAAAGTGGTACCCGTTTGCTCAATAAAGACTCAGGTGTAAATATTAACAAATATCCATATTTTTATTGGAAAGATCATACTTTACACTACTTATCCACATTATCTCCAAGAAAATTTAGGTATTCGTCATAACGTGGGACGAGTTTTTGTATTCCAGCGTCATAGTCCTCCACCGCCTGCGTATTGAGATACGTAGTCACGGCTCGTTTAAATTCTTCATCGCTCTCAAATCTTTCTCCCGCCAGAAAGTCTTTAAGCTTCGTAAAGAGATGAAAATCCGAAGGGGCCAAGTCCGGGATATACGGGGGACGGTCGAAGGTTTCCCACTTGAATTGCTGCAAAAATTGTTGTGTTATCGCAGCTGCATGAAGCCTGGCATTGTCATGAAGGAGAATGACGCCTGTAGACAATAGACCTCGCCGTCGATTTTGTATCGCCCGCCGTAATTTCTTTAATGTTTCAAAATACGCATTAGCATTACTTGTGTCTTCACAGGCCATAAAATCAATGAGCAGTACACCTCGGCGATCCCGGAAAATGGTTGCCATGAGTTTCCTGGTGGACAGAACTGTCTTGAATTTTTTTGGTTTGGTTCGTGAATGAGCATGATGCCACTCCATTGACTGTCATTTACTCTCAGGTGGTGCATAACAAACCAATGTTTCGTCCCCAGTAATGATGCGAGTCAGGAAAGAGTCTCGTTCATCGGAATAAAGTCCCAGAAACGCCAGTGCTGCAGCCATACGCTTGGTTTTGTGCTCCTCTGTAAGCATGCGAAGGACCCACCTTGCACAGATTTTTGAATAATGCAGATGGTCTTTGACAATTTCATGAACAATTGTTCGAGACACATTAGGAAAATGTTCACAGAGTTCATTAATTGTGACGCGCCGATCGTTCCTCATGCATATGTCTACTGCGCTCAGCAGTTGGTCTGTAATGACAGATGATCTCCCTGGATGCTTCTCGTCGTGTGTAATCCCCTCTCCAGGTTGAAGTTGCGACATCAGCGCCGAACAGACGACTCGTCCATCACATTGTCTCCATACACCTCCGTTAATTGGCGATGAATATCACAAGGTCGAACGTTTTGTGCATTAAGAAATTTAATCACGGCCCTCACCTCACAACTGGCAGGGTTCTCAATTTGTTTAAACATTTTAAACGATCACAGACACAACACAGGCAATGCTAGCGTCACGCAACCTTTCACAGAGCAGGCAGACAAGCCACTGACGCGGTCTGACCTTGCCCAGCGGCTACCCGAGTCGTCAGCGCTTCATGCGGCGCTAACGGGTACTACTTTCCGGATGGCCCTCGTATTTCACCTTAACTTCACATAAACGTACACATAACCTTGATAAGTGCTGTCACAAACATAATATGCACGTCAACACACCACCATCTTTAAGAAATGCCTATCACTGAGCACACGCCACATGGAGACTGCAACCTTAAAACACAGTTGAAACAGTTGACAGCAGTTTCGTTAACTCCTTTGAGTAGTGAGGTTGCTTTGCGCGTGCGGTTGAGTAGTATCGTATCTGTTCTCGAATTTTCTACTTCGTTCTTGACGATTTGTAGTGTGCACAGGTGTGTGGCAGTGTGAATAGTGAAAGTTGAGGAGAAAAGGAGTCCGATCTTGCATCTAATGACAATGTAGGGCGTGAACAAATTGTGAATATGGATCTAAATTCGTCGAGTAGTCTCAAGAATAACTCTGTATTCAATACTACAATCCCTAGTAATTATAATGCTTCACCTTCTAAAACCACTAACCCTAAGTGTGACTCATATAACTACCCAACTAACCATCCAGGTCCGTATATACTGTAGTATTTGTCTCAACCAAAAACCCTAATAACAATGGTAACTTGCACACAATGGCCCTAGGTAGACTCATGTATGAAAGTAACTTTCATGTCCAATCTATTCAGCCCAAACGTAGAAACAGAATACCGCTCCCTTTTCAATCTGCTATGCATGCCAATACATTTTTGCAGAGCACTTTTCTTGCATCATACAAACTCCAGTCATTCATCCTGCATTCAAACATCTTTCTTATTGGTATAATTAGAGGTGTTGATACAGATCTTGCTGAAGCTGACATTATTGGCCCTCATTAAAAGTGAGTACAGAGACTAACTCGGAAGACTTTACAAGATGGCAAAGTAGTATATGTATCTACCGGATCAGTGGAAATTGTTTTCTTGTGCGAAACATTTCCCAAAATATGTCTCTATTTTTCAAGTGATATTAGAGGCCCTTTGCCGAACCTAAAATTGTATAAAAAGGCCAGCTGCTCCACCTCCGTGCATGTAAATGAATATTTACGCTCGCAAAATATCAAACACGCACTCTTCCTTCCTTATCAGCTGTCCGCGTTAGTATTTCATCACTGCTAGAATCAATTACCGTCCGGAGACACGAATCCTCGCTAATTACGCACTGTAATTATTGTAAAGGTTATTGATGACGAAAATTTAAATCTGGCAGCTTGCGAGTACGGGCAGATGGGAAGGGGGAAGAGTTCTAGGAAGTGAGCGGGAGGGGACAGGGGAAGCACGGTGGAATGCGCATGCTATACTATATCTTTGCATCAGGAAGAGAACTTCCAGTTCACCTCTGATTATTGAACCATCCTAGTGGTGCCAAAAAACGTAAATTCCGTTTTGTATGTCGATTTGATAGTGATGATGAGACAAATGTAAAATATGTTTTGGCATTATGAGATATTAACATGAAAATTTTAGAAAAATTGTAGTCTATTTCAACACTTCCCTATTCAACAATTTAAGTGGAAGTAGTTCTATAACGACTTCAGTACCTATGCCAGTCTTACGTGATGTTACGAAGAAGGGGCCCCGCATTTTTAAATAGCCCAGAGCCCCCAAATACCTTAATCCGGCACTGTACGCAATTGCCAGTCTTCCACATTTAGATGCCGGAACTGTGCTTTGAACCACGCCACAGCCGACTGTAAGTCTAATGTACTACAATGTTTGCATTGCAACCAAAATCATGTAACGGGTTCTGCAGATTGCGAGGTACATAAGCGACAAGTAGACATTAAGAAATTAATGTGTCTCGAGAATATCTCATTTTCTGAGGCTGCTTCCCGTCTATATCCCACACAAATTGCTCCAAATGATACTCTTCAAAATTCGCCCCCCCCCCCCCCCTCCCTACACATGCATCTCCAACTACTGTTGAAACTCCGCGTAAGCGGAAGTTTACTCAAGTTATTGTTAAATATTAGCCTCCTAAACCAACCCCAGGTTATGATAGAATGGGACATATGCAACTTCTTCAGTACTATCATCTACCTCGGCAAGTACTGATTCCATATCAGCAAACCCCCCATTCCTCTACTTAGCCTCTCCCATCTACGTCTCAACAATTCATACCCCAGCAACTGGCACAACAAGTTGTCTTGCCAGTTCCACACAATATACAAAAGGAACAGGTCCTACATTGTCTTCATACGCTCATGTTGCTAATGTCACCCTTACTTAAGCATCAACCCAATATGTTAACTATGATTGGCCAATTCCGTGACAGCCTCCAGCTCTTTTTCGCTGAAGACAATGGACGTTCTACGAAATAAACATCATGAATTGAGAATATTATTAAAATATTATTAAAAAACAACACTGTCCCTAGTAGTACTGCAAGAAACTTGGCTTGCACCCGATAATACTCTTTCTATGCCTTCTTTGCATATTGAAAGGAAAGACGGCATTGGGTATGATGGAGTAGTTTTCCTCATACATCAATCGTTATCCTATCAGCTCTTTCATCCACAATACCAAATACCACATACATATGTTCTTAGTATCATATCTCACTATCACTATATCCCATATATGCAAAGGCATACATTTTTGCAACAATTCCCCGATACTAGTCAGCTTTTTATTCTAGGAGGCATGAATATTCACCATACCTAATGGGGTTCCAGGGTTGATATACCTAGGGGAACTCACTTCCTGAACGCCCTTCATCAAAGTAACCTAGTCATTCTCAATAATGGCTCCCCGACAAGACTCGCACCACCTGGCGCACCTCCAAGTGCAGTTGATATCTCACTCTGCAGTTATACTATCACCTCCACAACTGCATGGCGTACTTTAAGTGACATCCATAAGAGTGATCATTTTCCCATCACATATGGTTCCGGATCAATCCTGCAACACCCTCTGACCAATAAAGTAACTAGTTTCACATCATTTTGATCCCGCGGTGGTCAAGACATTTATGCCCCAACAATTCCAGTTACATCCTGCCGACGAGATTTACTTTAATACTATTTATCACATGATGTATCAGTATCTGGAATGTCATCACCCATTTAAACCAACATATAACACAACGTCTTACAATATCGCTGGCATCAGATGGTGGGATGCTGAATGCCATCAATTAATCCTTTAAAGGAAGAGACTTTTTCAAATCTTTAGAAAAACATTAACCCGTACGAATTATATTCGTCTGAAACATCATATAGCTGCATTCCATCGCACATTTCAACGACGTCAAGCCTGACAAACGTTCATCAATTCATTTAATAAACATCTATCAGTATCACGCTTGTGGAACACAGTCAGAGTTCTAACGCGCGTCTCCACACACATCCCTCGTCCTTTCATTGAGCCGGACATATTAGAAAAATTTCTTAGCTCATTAACTCCGAATACGGTGGTTTCACCGTTTATACCAGAATGCAACTCTTCTGCACGTTCATCTACGGTCTTACTACGACCCATCACACTGAGTGAGCTCACAGCTACCTTACAAAAATGTACGACGTCCACACCGGGTCCAGACTACATTAATTACAACATGCTCAAAGCCCTACCACATGAGGCCTTACAAGAAGTTGTTAACCTCTACAACCATGTACTACAAACTTCCACCCCTCCAGACGAACGGTATATTTTTCTTAGTACCTGTTCCCAAACATCGTTTACCGTTTAACGATGCCAGGAATATTCGAGGAATAGTATTAGCAACTTGTATACGCAAAACATTTAAAAAAATAATGATTCAACGTTTTGTCTGGTACTTAGAATATTATGCATTAGTCTACAACCACAAATATGCATATTTTAAAGGTCGAAGTTCGCATGATGCCATTAATATCCTTATAACCGACATATTACTTGCGAAAACATGCAAATACTATACTGTTGCCATTTTCCTTGGTATCCGTGGGGCGTTTGATTCAGTCCCGTTACATATGTTATGGGCATCCTTATTAAAACACCCGTGTTCTGCCCTTCTTTCACGTCAGGCTACTGATGGGCTCCCACAGGGTGACATTTTCAGTGGAATACTATTTGCATTATATCTCTCAGACCTTGGACAACTAGTATTACAACATGCACGTATCCTTCTCTATGCTGATATAGTCATTTACACATCAGGGAGCGATATAGCTAGTGCCCGTAGTTCTATTACTAAAATAATGATCAAAGTGCAGAATTGGCTGTGTGCATGGCTTATCCCTTTCTCCATCTAAGTGTTCTGCACTCATTTTTACTCATAAACCTATCTACAAATCAGAACCTCTAACATTTGCCTCGTATGAAATTCCGATAGATACACAACATAAATATCTTGGTATTATCCTAAATAACATATTAAATTTCCCTCGCCATGTGAATTATCTCAGAAATACGGCTGCTACATATATAAAACTGCTCAAAGCTATTACTCGACGTTCATGGGGGGCAGATCCTACCACGCCCAAATCAGAGTACTGCGCTACAATACGTGCGCGCCTAGAATATTGTGCACATATCATTGATATTGCCAATCCCTCAGCATTCATCACACTAAACACTATTCAACATCAAGCTCTTCGTATTTGTTTTGGTGCATTACCATCTACACCGACATTTTATAAAAGTATGTAATTCTATTGTCCCGAAACTGCAACTACTGTTTGAACGTTACACCTCTTCCAATATGCAAGATAAATGAACCCCTTATCTAATAGGTGCATTTCAGCACGTATCAGCACGACAAACAAATTTCCTAACGAGTGCAGTCCTCCCCCACTATACCGTATCGTATGAAGTAGTACAATACTCCCCAACAACTATAAAAATCTACCTCCGCTAGTTTTGATATGCTCCCGTATAGGATATCTACTTTTTCAACAACCTCTAAAAAATTCCTATCTCCTATTCCAATATTGGCCATAATTTCTATACTGATGGCTCTAAGAATGCCTGCGGAGTAGGTGCTGCGTTTAATTATGAACGAAATTAGCACATTGAGCTATTTAATCTAAACTCATATTTCTCTATCTTCTCATCGGAACTCATTGCCATAAGACAAACACTGCTGTGTATAAAAATAATATCTTCCAAATGCAAATATCTTCACAGATTCCCTATCAGCGTTACAATCAATAACGTCCTCTAAATTCACTCTTAATTGGTATGTTTATAATGTCAAGCAGCTACTATATGAATTACATACAACTGGCGTACGTATTACGCTTGTATGGATTCCGGCACATAAAAACATTCCGGGTAACGAAACAGCGGATGAATCAGTCAAAGAATCTTCAATTCTCACCACCCCTCCCATGACATTTATGGCTCCAGTAACTGATTTAATTCCGGTGCTCAAGAGAATCAAACATCATCATGGCAACAGTTCTGGAATGAATCCGCATGTATAAGAGGGAAATTCTATCACAGACTCCAACTTTCCCTTCCTACCACACACTGGTATCAACAAACAACATACACAATGCGCCATATAATTAATATCATTCATCTATGTTTCAACCATGCCCTCACACCTCTCTATAAATATCGCTTCAGCATTGTCAACCAGCCTACCTCTCAATGTGGTTCAACTGATGCGGACTCAAATCATCTAATTTTACAATGCCAGTTATATAACCCTGCTCCTCGGAGATACTACACATATTAAACAGATTTCTGGATGAAGCTAAAACTATGCTATAAGTAATTCCAACTTGTTATCTTTCTCACTAATAGTCTTGTTCTTTGACACTTCTCACTTCTCCTGTGTATTCTCCGCCAATTCTGGTTTTGTTTCGGTTCTTTTATTTTTCTCCATAGCTACTGCAGCTACTGCGACTCTCGTTGCATTGCTACCGTCTTTTGTCATTCTTACCACACGTGTTTTGGTGAGTCATTCTTTTGTCAGCCAGACCAAACATCATTCGTTACGGGTTTAGGGTAACACGTCGATCTTAATAACACACTCTTCTGGTATTTTTCACATATTCCTTGATCACTACATACATGTCAACCCCCCCCCCCGATTAGTATTCTCCCCTCCCCAAAATGAACTCCTTTAATGTCGGTGATTCCTGTCTTATTGTTATTCCCAATTGTAGATCCGGTCATGCTTGAGTGGTAATAATATGCCAAGATGGATCACTTAGGCGTGAAGATTAGAACCTTGTGTCCACGTGTTTTCTCCTATATTTACCCTTATGACTTTGTTGATTTTATGGTCAGAGTACTTACTGCATAGTTGCATTAATCCTACATTCTAATGAGAGACCCCCTATAAAGCCTTTTTCAAGACATTCACAATCTTTGTCAAATACGGAAATTGTGGTACAGTGTTTTATTAAACATCATAAATTGTGGTTAATCGTGTTGTGCAGTGTTTAATTCTTATACCGGTAAGTATTGGAACTGGGTGTCAAATGCCAAGCTCGTTCAAATATTCAGAAGAAATAGAAGACTGCTAACAGCTTATCGCCCACAACACGTGGTCACAAGTATACTCCTGTTAAACCATAACTCCAACTAAACAGTAACTCTCTCTAACACCAAGACTACTTCTTTATATAGGTGCCTGGCCAGGCTTCTAGAAAGATACATTTTCTCATAAATTTTGGAGTGCTTAAGGCCCAGATATAATGTATAGAATAGTCTACCGAGTTCTCGTCTACACAGTACCATTCTGGATGTTATAATGTTTCACAGTTCTGTAGTGGATTACGAATCATATATACAGGTTAAGTATATGCAGGATCTTACATTAACTGAACTCATATAAATATCTATATACAAGAGTTTCATGAGATAACCTCACAAATAAAGCAATCGTAAACTAATAATGATACTAATAAATGGATGTACATGTAATAATAATAATAATAATAATAATAATAATAATAATAATAATAATAATAATAATAATAATAATAATAATAATTCGAGCTTGATACAGTATTTACCCAAGTTGTTTTCAAGTTATATCAGTTTATCACAATTGCGTCAAGGAGGGCAGGATGAGAGTTCAGTGTAGCTGTGAATAACGTTCGCTTATCGAAGGTACAAAATTGGCAATATTTGCAATGACCGCTACTAGAAAGAAATTCACTGGCCCTCGCAAAGTAAGACATCCTGACGTTGAATTAAAAGTTTTGGAATTCGTCTTGTGAAAGGAGGAAGAATGGGCAACCTGTGACTAGAGACACCATAAGGAACAAAGCAAAAGAGCTGGCCGCAATTCGTAATATACCCAGGCAAGAGCTTAAGGCTAGCCGTCGATGGGTTGACCGCTTTATGAAACGGGTGAGATTATCTCTACAACACCGTACAACAATATACCAAAAACCTCCAAAAGATTGTGAGAGAAATTTCAAGAATTTCAGTGGTGTCATCACACTTTGGAAAGAGAATACCGTAATTTTTCAATGGGCCAAATAGACAACGCTGATGAGACGCCAATTTTGTTTGATATGCCACGGAATTATACGATTGATGAGAAAGGGACAAGAGAAGTTACCACCAAAACATCAGGGTGTGGAAAGCAGTGCATAACTGTAATGCTGCAATCATAGCCGATGGGCACAAACTTGCCCCTTTCTTAACCTTCAAGCTTAAAAAAGCCCAGAGACCCCTAAAAAATCTGTTTCCTGATCACGCCTTTGTTCGAAATCAAGAGAAGGGATGTATGAGTGAAACTTTACAATGCTTGACTGGCTCCGAAACATATGGAAACTCCATCCAAACTACCATCAATGCTTTGTCTTGATGCATTTCGTGGTCATCGTACTGACGATGTAAAGAAAGAAGATCCACAACCTAGTCAGTGACCTTGTTATTAATCCTGGAAGAATGGCTTCTGTGTTACAACTCTGGACATTAGTATAAATAAACCCTTCAGAGGTTATGTTCAGGAACAGTACAAAAAATGTTTATGCGAACCAAACAGTGAATTGACTCCAACAGCAAAAAATAAGCATGCTGCACCCCACATTAAGCACACTGGATTTTCAGCTGCTTGGAAAAGCATTGAAGCACCAATGATCATACAACATTCAAGAACTGCTGCTGTGAAGCTGATGTGCTCTGGAAAGACACTGAGGATGATGGGGAAAGAGGAAATGAATCTGTTTCTGATGTAGACTCCTAAGAGGATACCAGTAATGATGTCATTAGTGAATAATCGTGAGTAACGCTTGTAATGTATGATATGTTTGTTTGCATGTACTGGAGGTAATCAAGTTAGGCATTCTCGTTAAAAATCACTGTGTCATTTAACAATGAGCCACTTCAAATTGTTGCTGTTTTAGTTCATGTATACATTCATTGTTGTGTAAAATAAATTCACACCACCAGTGATGTGCCAACAAACACTATGATTTTAATTTTTAAAATTGGGGTGCGCATTACATTTGATAAATACGGTAATATAAAATGCTTCAATTTTGGGCTTCATGTTATATCAGTGACGTGGACAGGAAAAGCCGCTGTTTTACTGCCTAACAATTGAAATAGAAAAGAGAACTCAGAGAATAAGAGTAGGAGAAACTGTATCCGTCCCTGTAATGATTGAGAGGGGAATTCCTCAAGGAAGTATTATTGGACTTTTATGTTTTCTTATAGATATCAATGATATGTATAAAGAGGTGGAATCAGAGATAAGGCTTTTTGGAGGTGATGGTTTTTCTATACAGAGTAATAAATAAGTTACAAGATTGTGAGCAACTGCAAAATAACGGGGTCAAAAGTCAGGTTGTGAGTTTCAAAAATAGGAAAAGTCCGTTCAGTTTTAATTACTGCGTTGATGGGGTGAAAGTTCCCTTTGGAGATCATGGTAAGTACGTTGGTCTTAATATAAGGAAAATCTTCATTTGAGTAATCACATAAATATGATTGTAAAAAAAGGGTACAGATCTCTGCACGTGGTTTTGAGGGTATTTAGGGTCTGCAGTAAGGATGTAAAGGAGAGGGCATATAAGTCTCTGGTAAGACCCCAACTAGAGGATGGTTCCGGTATCTGGGTCCCTCACAAGGATTACTTGATTCAAAAACAGGAAAAAATCCAAAGAAAAGCAGCTCGATTTGTTCTGGGTGGTTTCCGACAGAAGAGTAGCGTTACAAAAATGTTGCAAAGTTTGGGCTGGGAAGACTTGGGAGAAAGGAGACGAGCTGCTCGGCTAAGTGGTATGTTCCGAGCTGTAAATAGAGGTATGGCGTGGAATGACATCAGTAGACGAATAAGTTTGGGTGGTGACTTTAAAAAGTAGCAAATATCACAATATGAAGGTAAAGTTGGAATTCAAGAGGACAAACTGGGGCAAATATTCGTTTATAGGAAGGGGAGTTAGGGATTGGAAAACTTACCAAGGGAGATGTTCAATAAATTTCCAATTTCTTTTCAATCATTTAAGAAAAGGTTAGGAAAACAACAGATAGCGTATCTGCCACCTGGGTGACTGCCCTAAATGCAAATCAGTATTGACTGATTGATTGATTGATTGATTGATTGATTGATTGATTGATTGATTGATTGAAGCACGGCTCAATATTACAGTAGTGTGCAAATTAATTGGGACAAGACGATTTATTACTATATGTACAATACAGTTAGGAGCTTACTGAATATTAATAACTATTGTGTTCTCCTGTTGCTTTAATGACCATCTGAACATGTTGTGGGATAGATTCGATCAGGTTAGAGCAGATGTTTCGTAGTTCCTCGTCATGAAACCACACTTTTACCACATTCACTAACATGCATTGCTTTGTTGCACAGTCCATTTTACCAAGACGCCTTTTCACAATACTCCGCAAATTCTCTATGGGGTTTAAGTCTGGTGAAATACCAGGCCACTGAAGCACATTAATGTTGTTTCCTTCCACGAATGTCTTGACTGCTTTAGAAGTGTGACACGGGGCCAGATCATGTTGAAATGTTCCTCCACCATCTGCGAAGGTCTGTAGAAATGGCACAATCCTGCGCCTAAGGATTTCCATGTATTTGGTTGAATTCATCATGCCATCAACTGGAACTAGAGCCCCAGGACCGGAAAACTTACCAAGGGAGATGTTCAATAAATTTCCATTTTATTTTCAATCATTTAAGAAAAGGTTAGGAAAACAACAGATAGGGTATCTGCCACCTGGGCGACTGCCCTAAATGCAAATCAGTATTGACTGATTGATTGATCGATCGATTGATTGATTGATTGATTAATTGATTGATTGATTGATTGATTGATTGATTAATTGATTGATTGATTGATTGATTGAAGCACGGCTCAATATTAGATAAATCCCCGAAGGCAAATATTATTTCATTAATTTGTGTGAATCATCATCTAAAGTATATCATAGATAATGAAATACCGTTCCTTCTGGTGGGAAAATTATTGTTCTCGTTAAGATTTCATAACGGGTTTGCTAGATTTGCATTGTGCTTATCACCAAACATTTTTTTTTACAATTGTATTAAATACTTTCCTCTTTGCCCCTTCTTCAAAATACGCCGCATGTAAGCAACACCACGAAAAAGATGGAATTCACTGATTGTTTGCAAGAAATCTGTAGCGGCGACTACCCCTCTGTATGCGCCCGAACCAGGTTTCATCCTTTCTCTTTCTCCTATCATGTTATATGTCATGTAGCACGTTATTCATTTCATCTTTTAACTCCTCTGAGTAGGTTGACGTCAGGAAGGGCATCCGGTCCTTAAATCTCGCTACAAAGTGTCATCTCACTTTATATCTGAACCCGTACAGCAACAGGTTAAGGGTTGGGCAGCCAGTGGTACATTTGGGGATGCAATACATTTAAAAATATGATCAGAATGAGGTCCCTTTCGTTTTAAGTATTTACATCATGAATACTCATTTATGTCCAATGTTTTCATTGTAATTTACCCTTAGCCACAACAGCCAAGCAGGGTAACACTCGTGTTCCAATTTCATGACCACTTCATATGTCACTGTATGACGATTCACATGTCCTGTTCAAATTACCCTACAATCAGCTGATTGTGATGTTGGCAACGTGGATGATGTGGCGCTATTCGTACTCTATAATTATGAATACTCTAAATATTCTGCTAATGGTCCTTAATCTGTCGGGAGCCCTGAAGATGGTTTTCTGTGGTTTCCCATTTTTGTACCAGACATGCTGTAGCTGTACCTTAATTAAGGCCATAGCCGCTTCTTTTCAACTCCTAGCCCTTTTCTGTCTCATCGTCGCCGTAAGACCTACCTGTATCGGTGCGACGTAAAGCAAATTGTATGAAATGGTCTTTAATTTTGCACCACTGTTTCTATAAAGCGTATTTTTAAGATTTTTTGTCATTCAAGAGCCACACCCCCTTGCTTATGTGACCCTGAAAACATGGCGGACCTTCATTCAATAACCTTCAGCCACGCAGTGCTTCTGTCTCTCTATGTTATTCTAGCTCGTTGTTCCCATCATAACAAACCCGTTCACATTCGTATATATTCGTAATAGTTCGTACATTTAATTCCTTTCAGTTGCCAGGTATTTGTTACTTCCTCACTAGCTGCGAACTAATGCCAACATAGAAAAATAGGTGAACCAGGAGCGTATTGCCAACCTTGATGGAAATAAAACCCTAACCCCAAATTCATACCTAAAATTTTTGGAAAATATATGCGCGGATTATTCGCGTAATTATGGGTATTTATCAAATCACTAATATCTTCAAAAACACAATTATGATATAGCATTCCAAACAAATAACACAAATAGTCAAATAATATAGTCACCATAGTATTACACAAAACAATATACATCTAAATTCAGGAATTTATAAATTAAAATGTGCGCAATGTGAAATAACTTATATAGGTGAAAACGGAAAATACTTCATAATACGTTACCCTGAACATAAAAATGCAAAAATATACAATAGATATTCGGCAATGACTACACATGAATAATTTTCACATATTTTTACTACAAGAAACTTACTGTATACAAAGCAAGTAAAGGTGCCCAGATGACCATACTCGAAACTGTTTATGTTGAAATAGATCAGAAATCAAATCCTAATTTTAACATAAATGATATTAGAGACAAAGGAAATAAGAAAATTAAAAAGAAATTGTACAATAGCAAACAGGAAAATCAAAGAGGGTAGGGAGAGTAGAGAAACTAGAAAACAGCTAATGAGGGAATTGAATAGAGTGAAAAAGGAAGCAAAAGAGAATTATATGAATGGCATACTTCAAGAGGTTAATGGCCACAAAGGGATATGGCAAAAGCTGTATTCATATATCAGGAATCAAAAAGGAAAAGGAATCCAAATTCCTACAATGGTGGGAGAAGGGGGTGAACACTATTTAACAGATACTGGAAAAGAAAACCTATTTAGTAGGGAATTCAGAGATTCAGTAGATGATTTTCAGGAGTTGGAAACCGTAACAGAAGATAGAGAGGGAGAGACGCAGAGGGAAACAAGAAGCTTCTCATTCACAAATGAAGATATTTTCAGAGAAATCCAACTGCTTCAGCAAGGAAAAGCAGCAGGAAGTGATCAAATTACTGGGGAGGTGTTAAAGACAATGGGATGGTACATAGTGCCTTATTTAAAATTTCTCTTTGACTATGTCATAAATAATAGTGTAATACCAAAGGAATGGAAGGAATCTATAATAATACCAATTTATAAAGGAGAGGGTGATAAAAGGAAACCAGAGAACTACAGACCAATCAGCCTGACCAGTATAGTTTGTAAAATACTGGAGAGTTTAATATCAAAGTACATCAGAGGAATATGTGATGATAAAAATTGGTTCATGAGGAGCCAGTATGGATTTAGAAAGAAATTTTCTTGTGAGGCACAACTGGTGGGATTTCAGCAGGACATATCAGATCAATTGGATACGGGAGGACAGTTAGATTGCATAGCCATAGATCTTTCCAAAGCCCTTGATAGATTGGAATATGTAATATTATTAAAGAAATTGGAGGGAATAGGATTGGACGTAAGGGTTACACGTTGGATAAAAACATTTCTAAATTCAAGGGTTCAGAAAGTCAAAGTAGGAAATAATGTATCGCAGGAAGAGAAAGTTGCTAAGAGAATTGCACAGGGTAGTATAATCGGTCCGTTACTTTTCATAATATACACAAATGATTTAGGGAATAATACAACATCAAAATAAGATTGTATGCAGATGACATAATTGTTTATAGGGAAATAAAAAACATTGACGATTGTTCAGAATTACAAAGGGACCTTGAGAGTATCCAACAATGGGTTGAAGAGAATAATATGAAGGTTAATGGAGGCAAATCAACTGTTACAACATTTACAAACAGGAGCTTTAAAACTGAATATGAATATACTTTGAATGGGGTAGTTATTCCAAAAGATGGCAAGTGCAAATACTTAGGCGTGAGATTTGAAAGTAATTTGCACTGGAAGGGTCATGTGGATGACATTGTTGGGAAAGCATACAGATCGTTACATGTCATAATGAGGCTACTTAAAGGATGCAACAAAGAATTAAAAGAGAAAAGTTACTTAACTATGGTTCGTCCATTATTGGAATATGCAAACAGTGTTTAGGATCCTCACCAAGAGTACCTAATAAAAGAAATAGATAGTGTACAGAGGAAAGCAGCAAGATTTGTAACAGGGGATTTCAGGAGAAAGAGTAGTGTATCAAAAATGTTAGAGGAACTTGGATGGGAAACTTTAAGTAAGAGAAGGGAGAAAACTAGACTTATAGGATTATATAGAGCCTATACAGGAGAAGAAGCATGGGGAGATATCCGTGAGAGGCTTCAGTTGGAAAATAATTAATCGGCAGGGCCGACCACAAATATAAAATTAGAAGGAATTTTAGCAGAAGCGATTGGGGTAAATTTTAATTCATTGGGAAGGGTGTGAAGGAGTGGAACAGTTTACCAGGGGTAGTGTTTGATCCTTTTCCAAAATCTGTACAGATATTCAAGAGAATAAACAGGAACAGAGAAAATAAATGAAATGTTAAAGGGCATTCGACCAGTGCAGTTAATGTAAATAAAAATTGTGTGTGAATAAATTAATTCCATCCCCTGGTCTAAGGAGTTTGACAGCCAAAGTAGGGGACTGCCTGTAGGGGTGAAGTACAGTAGGGACTTCGAGGAACCTGGGACCGCTACGGTAGCTGTGAAGGCCCTTCAGGAACTCTGAAAAGTGATGGCAAAAGGGGCTCTAGTTAAGACGCAGCAGGTCGTTATGCTACTTAGGTTCCAGATTGGGTAAAAAAATAATATTAATAAATAAATGCAATGTAAATTTTAATCTTATACCAGTTGTATAGTATCATTTGAAGTAATTCCACATACTGTATATCAGTTGACTATATTTGTAAGTAGTACAGGAGATATTATAAGTAGAATTTTGCAAACAATATAAATTTATAAAGGATTAACTGTGTGTTTAATAGAAAAAAATTGTTAGCGTAAATTATATAATATTGTATTATAGGAAAATTTTCTTCATGTTAATTTAATATTTAGTGCTTGACAATAATGTATTTTAGTGTACCATTTGCCACCGAGGTAGACAACTCATTTGCAAATAAAGTGATTTTGATTTGATTATTAGATGACATTTTTAGCACTGAGATCACAAGACAGATACCACCAGCATTACAGACCTCCAATCAACAGTACGCTTCCCCTACCATAACATTTCTCCTCCCGTTTTCAGCACACCATCCACGCCTGCATCTGACCAGCTGCCTAACATTAGCAGTCAGTCTACTTTAAAGCAAGGCAGCACATGTTCTAAAGGGATCAATGGGGAAGTGAGTACTTGCCATCTTGTTAGAATTAATTTACATGATCAAAATTCTTCAATTTTACTACATACACTATTCCGTTTTTCAGGTATTTTAGACTCCCATAACATCTAATATCACCAGAAACATCAATAAAATTAATCAATCGCTACTGAGCTGCATTTAGGGCAGTCGCCCAGGTGGCAGATTCGTTATCTGTTGCTTTTCTAGCCTTTTCTTAAATGATTGTAAAGAAATTGGAAATTTATTGAACATCTCCCTTGGTAAGTTATTCCAATCCCTAACTCCACTTCCTATAAACAAATATTTGCCCCGATTTATACTATTTAATTCCAAATTTTTCTTCATACTGTGACCTTTCTTTCTTTCAAAGACACCACTGAATCTTATTCGTCGACTAATGTCTTTCCAGGGCATATCTCCACTGACAGCTTCGAACATGCCACTTAGTCGTGCAGCTCGTCTCCTTTCTCCCATTTCTTTCCAGCTCAAACTTTTCACACTTTTGTAAGACCACTCTTTTGTCGGAAATCACCCAGAACAATTCGAGTTGCTTTTCTTCGGATTTTTCCAGTTCTTGAATCAAATAATCCTGGTGAGGGTCCCGTACACTGGAACTATACTCTAGTTGGGTTCTTGCCAGAGACTTTTATGCCCTCTCCGTTACATCCTTACTACAAAACACCGCCATAGCCACGTGCAGAGATCTGTACCCGTTATTTACGATCTCATTTATGTGATTACCCCAAATGAAGATATTTCTTTATACGTAACACCTAGGTACTTACAATTATCCCCAAAAGGAAATTTTACGTCATCAACGCCGTAATTAAAATTGAGATGACTTTTCCTACTTGTAAAACCTGACTTTTAACTCCGTTCATCATCATACCATTGCCTACTGTCTATCTCATAACATTATCGAGGTAATTTGCAGTTGCTCACAATTTTGTAATTTATTCTATACAGAATAACATCATCCACAAAAAGCCTTATCTCTGATTCCACTTCTCTACTCATATCATTTATATATATAAGAAAATATTAAGATCCAATAACACTTCCTTGAGACATTCCCCTCTTAATTATTACAGAGTCAAATAGAGCTTCGCCTTCTCTAATTCTCTGAGATCTACTTTCTATAAATATAGCCACCCATTCAGTCACTCATTTGTCTAGTCCAATTGCACTCATTTCCCAGTGGTCTTCCATGATCTACTTCATCAAATGCTTTAGGTAGATCAATCGCGATACAGTCGATTTGACTTCCTGAATCCAAGATCTGCTATATCTTGCTGGAATCCTAAAAGTTGAGCTTCAGTGGAATAACCTTTCCTTAACACTAACTGCCTTCTATCGAACTAGTTATGTATATAATTCAGTTTCATATAATTCAGGATGTTCGTACTGAGATACATTTTTCAATCAAGGATTTCCCCCTGCTTGTAGTTTACTTTTCAATAAGGAAAATACATTTAATACATTGCTTAAGTTTTTAAAGCAAGTAGTGCAGGACAACATAAAGTCAGTGTGTTTCAGAAGGAGGAGAAGAGGAAGAAGAAGAAGATTAAGAAGAAGAAGAAGAAGAAGAAGAAGATACCCACCACGGAACATTACAACATTTTGTCAATTCTTTACATGTGTTCTTTATTCAATGCATATCTTGTTAATTTATATGTTGCTAAGCTGAAGATGTTTTGTAATAGGAAGTGTCATCCATGACAACATAATTCATTTGAGCATTGAAAAGTGGAAAGTTCTCGACTTTAATAATTTAATAGCTTCTTCCTTGCCAAGCGACTCCCCACAACACAGGTTGAAGAAGCCGAAGTACAGCTGACAATGAAAACGTTTGACTGCGCATGTGCGCTTACCCCCTTCCACCTCCTCCATTGTGCCACGCGCCTCAGTGCTCTTACAGGTCAGGCGACCTTGAAGTACTGTTGAGTGCTTTGGCCAAGCAGAATGCTACATTTTTTAATAATTTAAAAACATACAGCATGGAATGTTTATGCTTTTAAGGCACTCTGCCAAGAGCTTTTGTCAGAATGCTTTAAGATGTCAATCGGTTCAGTCGCTCTCTCAAATTCACAGGAACGAAAATCAGCCTAGTGTTTTAAATATATAGATTTAAAAATACCTGTTATTGCTCTTCTCTCCATAAGGACTCCTAACACGAAGTTCATCATCCTTGAGGCAGCGACCATAATTTTTCAATGTAGTATTAGGCGGCATTTTGAGGTCTATAATACTCTCCTATAAATTAAATTAATATTAAAGGATTAAACATTAGATCATCAACTCTTTGCAGAACAATAATGCATAGTGTTAAAATATCATAAGTGGTGCCATAGGAAGTTCTTTATGTTGATGAAAAGGGGGACTGTAACTTCAGCAATAGATCATTTGATGAGTACCAAGTTGGAGTGGTAGTTTAGAGGTAAGTCTAAATGTACATTCTCTAATATCTCTCTATTAACATCAGTCCAATCAAAAGCTTGTAAATAACAACAAAGAAAATATTAATTTATGAATTTTTATATTTCATAAATATTAATGTAGATTTTGATGGAGATATTTATGGTTTTAAATGTTTACTTAATTTCAAATATTTGTCATACAGGATTTTTAACAATATGAGAACATTCTCTTTAATTCTCTAGGCTACAAACGTATTTCTTAAGAATAATAAGGGGAGTACACTCAGACTGAATTGAAGATAAGTTATTAGACTGATAGGATTGCGATGGTGAGGTATGGATCAGCTTATTTCTAATAAATAAAAGTATTAATTTATAGTTATCTGACTGATCAGGATTACTATAAGAATTATTACAGTTGGGTTATTAAATTGGTTCCAATAAATGTACTAACTTAGGATTGCATTATATGCTGAAAGTGCATGACAACTTTTCTCTATAGGTGTTGATATAATCGGGAGGGTTTTAATAGCCTACATATAAATATAAGTGAACAAGTTTATTTCTTTACATGATTTAACATACCTATCATATATTTATGACTATGTTATACGTCCCAGCAGGTTCTAATTTGTAAAACGATGATTATAAAATTAACTACAATTGAAACTTTTCATATTATAATAACATAATAATACTGCTTTAAAATATGACTAATTTGATCTATTATGCTCATCGGTCCAATGACTGTTCATGTGGGAAAATATCCTCTTCACATCAACATTATGGCTAGGAATCTAGAAATAAAACTCAGCAAATTTCAGTAGTTATGAAAACTGCAGTTTATTTATGTAACTTTAAACTTCCTCTTCATTTAATTAATTTTTAAATACTGTTGAAGCATGCTGACTGCTCTAATAATAAAGAATAATCAGATGTTCTTATAAATAAATTAACTTAACAAACAATATTTTCATACGGTAAACTCTCGATTCAATGGACTTCAGATCTAAAGGACATTATTCGACAAATTAACACAGATAAAGAATATATTTTTTAGGAATTATTAAACGGTACGGTATGAACCAGAAAATGGTAGGTATTAGAAGTTTGAACCCTCTGACTTTTTTGAAACTTTGATGCATGCTGGTCGTAACTGAGATCCAAACTACCAAATTCAAAGATGGGAAGAGATTTCTGAGAAAGCTATCTGATAATGATGATGAAGATAATAATAATAATAATAATAATAATAATAATAATAATAATAATAATAATAATAATAATAATAATAATAATAAATGTTACGGAGATATTGTGGTGGAAAGAGGTGAAACAAGGTGCGGGCATGAATGGGTCGATAGAAGGTAATCAGAAGATTAATTTAAAACTTTAAACTTAAGGTTATATTTCCTTTTCATTTTCTGTTTCTTTCCAAAGTTAGATTTTACAATTTTAGGTACCAAAATTTTGCTTAGGGGAAGGAGGGGGAATACCACGCATGTAAGGAAATGTGGCAATAGCAACTCAAGTGTTATCCGTATTGATGACATCAGTTTTGCTCGACAAGAACAAGAGCTTACCTATACATGAACCACTACACTTTTGGAATAAAACCATACGATAATATTGATATAGAAAAAATATGAGAAAGTACTTTTGCGCGGTATTCCTCCACCCATAGGGTAAAACCGCGCTGAGGGTGGGGAAATACCGCGCATAAGGAAGCAGGACATGACTGCGTAGAATTTACAACAAAATATTCCTAATCACCGAAATATCAATTTATTACACATATAATGACAAAAGGGAAAAACACCAAAAAATATAAGGAATAAAAAATACAAGAAAACATCAAAATAATATAACAACCAGGCTTAAAATGTCCGGAGAAATTTTCTGACACACATTATAGCATTATTCAAAATCAAAATCTCTTTATTTGCAAATGAGGTGTCTACTTCGGTGGCAAATGATACACTACAATACATTATTGTCAAGCACTAAATTTTAAATTAACAAGAGAAGAAAAAAATTCTAGAATACAATAATATACAATTTATGCTAACAATTTTTTTCTATTAAACAAACAGATCATCCTTAATAAATTTATATTGTTTACAAACTTCTACTTATAATATCTCCTATACTTACAAACATAGTCAACTCATATACAGTATGTGGAATTACTTCAAATTATACTATGCAACTGGTATAAGATTAAAATTTACATTGCATTCATTTACTTTTTTTTACCTATTTTGGAACCTAAGTAGCATAACTACCTGCTTCATTTTAACCAGAGCCCCCTTTTGCCACCACTTTTCAGAGTTCCTGAAGGGCCTTCACAGCTACCGTAGCGGTGCCAGGGCCCTTGACGTCTCTACTGTACTTCCCCCTACAGGCAGTCCCCTACTTAGGCTGTCCAAACTCCATGGACCAGGGGATGGAATTAATATTTTTTAACACACATTTTTTATTTAAATAGCCTGCACTGGTCGAATGCCCTCTAACATTTCATTTATTTTCCCTGTTGCTGTTTATTCTCTTCTTGAATACCTGTATAGATTTTGGAAAAGGGTCAAACACTACCCCTGGTAAACTGTTTCACTCCTACACGCCCTTCCCAATGAATGAAAATTTACCCCAGTCGCTTCAGCTAAAATTCCTTCTAATTTTATACTTGTGGTCAGATCTGCCAATATAATTATTTTCCAACTGAAGCCTCTCACGGATTTCTTCCCATGCTTCTTCTCCTGTATAGGCTCTTTATAATCCTATAAGTCTAGTTTTCTCCCTTCTCTTACTTAAAGTTTCCCACCCAAGTTCCTCTAACATTTGTGATACACTACTCTTTCTCCTGAAATCCCCTGTTACAAAATCTTGCTGCTTTCCTCTACACACTATCTATTTCTTTTATTAGGTATTCTTGGTGAGGATCCCAAACACTGTTTGCATATTCCAATAATGGACGAACCATAGTTAAGTAACTTTTCTCTTTTAATTCTTTGTTGCATCCTTTAAGTAGCCTCATTATGACATGTACTGATCTGTATGCTTTCCCAACAGTGTCATCAACATGACCCTTCCAGTGCAAATTACTTTCAAATCTCACACCAAAGTATTTGCACTTGCCATCTTTTGGGATAACTACCTCATCCAAAGTATATTCAAATTCAGTTTTAAAGCTCCTGTTTGTAAATGTTGTAACAGTTGATTTGCCTCCATTAACTTTCACATTATTTTCTTCATTCACTGTTGGATACTTTCAAGGTCCCTTTGTATTCTGAACAATCCTCAATGTTATATATTTCCCTATCAACAATTATATCATCTGCATACAATCTTATTTTTGATGTTATATTGTTCCCTAAATCATTTGTGTATATTAAGAAAAGTAACGGACCGATTATACTACCCTGTGCGATTCCCTTCCAAACTTTCTCTTCCTGCGATATATTATTTCCAACTTTGACTTTCTGAACCCTTGAATTTAGAAATGTTTTTATCCAATGTATAACCCTTACGTCCAATCCCATTCCCTCCAATTTCTTTAATAATATTACATATTCCAATCTATCAAGGGCTTTGGAAAGATCTATGGCTATGCAATCTAACTGGCCTCCCGTATCCAATTGATCTGATATGTCCTGCTGAAATCCCACCAGTTGTGCCTCACAAGAAAATTTCTTTCTAAATCCATACTGGCTCCTCATGAACCAATCTTTATCATCACATATCCCTCTGATGTACTTTGATATTAAACTCTCCAGTATTTTACAAACTATACTGGTCAGGCTGATTGGTCTGTAGTTCTCTGGTTTCCTTTTATCACCCTTTCCTTTATAAATTGGTATTATTATAGATTCCTCCCATTCTTTTGGTATTACACTATTAATTATGACATAGTCAAAGAGAAAGTTTAAATAAGGCACTATGTACCACCCCATTGTCTTTATCACCTCCCCAGTAATTTGATCACTTCCTGCTGCTTTTCCTTGCTGAAGCAGTTGGATTTCTCTGAAAATATCTTCATTTGTGAATGAGAAGCTTCTTGTTTCCCTATGTGTCTCTCCTTCTCTATCTTCTGTTACTGTTTCCAACTCCTGACAATCTTCTACTGAATCTCTGAATTCCCTACTAAATAGATTTGCTTTCTCAGTATTTGTTAAATAGTGTTCACCCACTTCTCCAACCATTGTAGGAATTTGGATTCCTTTCCCTTTTTGATTCCTAATATATGAATACAGCTTTTTCCATTTCCTTTTGTGGTCATTACCCTCTTGAAGTATGCCATTCATATAATTCTCTTTTGCTTCCTTTTTCACTCTATTCAGTTCCCTCATTAGCTGTTTTCTAATTTCTCTATTTTCCCTACCCTCTTTGATTTTCCTGTTTACTATTCTACATTTTCTTTTTAATTTCCTTATTTCCCTTGTATAATAAACAGGGTCTGAGGTCATTTTACCCTTCTTAACAGGTACAAATCTCTTCTCTCCTTCCCAAATGATTCCTTTAAATTTAGCCCAAAGTGTATCCACATTACTCCCTTCACTTATCCAACAACTGAATTGTGATTTAAGGTAAGTCCCAAATTCATCAACTTTAGTTTTTCTGTATAATTTCTTGTCTTGTGTGACCCTCTTATTAAGCATTTTTGGTACAAGTCCTACATCCATTATTACAGCCTTATGGTCACCTATTCCTTCAATTACCTCAGTTTTATCAACAAGTTCCCATGGCTTAACCAAGAATACATCTAGTAAGTTGTTGAGACGAGTCGGTTCTTGTACTACTTGTGTAAATCCTCCCTCCCAAATTAACTTATTTGCCAGTTTCTGTTCATGGGCTTCACTTGCAGCTCCATTCCATTCAACTTCAGGCAAGTTTAGATCTCCCCCAATGATTACCATATCATTATTATTGTTTTTATGAGTATAATCTATTATTTTCTCAAATATTTCCATGTCTCTTTCCTCTCTTCCAGGCCTATATATTCCTATAATTCCCACCTCCTTCATATTATCACAAACTAATTGTATCCCTAATATTTCATCCCTTTCATCGGTAAACCATTCATGTGAACAATAAGTTTCCTTCACCAGAATATCTTTTATCTCCTCGGTCTCTACGATAGATTGTATACCCTTCTGGAAATACTTCTCTACTACCCACCCCTTCTCTCAACCATGATTCTACTCCTATCACCACATCATTCTCATAAGATTCCATCAATGTACTGAATTTTATTTGTTTATTTACTACACTCTGACAGTTTACCAAGAGCAATCTCAGACCCCTTCCTCCCTAAAACTTGACTGATGTATTTGGGTAACATTTGACTCATGAGTTGAGAACGTCCCTGGAACCCAGATCTTTGTACATAGATCTTGATTTAAGGATCTGGGTTTTCTGGCGAGTTTCCCTGTATATGCCAATTTAGTGGTATGGGTTTTCTTAAGTGCATATTAGTTTGCAAATCTCTATTGATAATTGTAGCAATTTGTCTACAGAGAGTTGCTTTTCCATTACCATTCAGATGTAACCCATGCCTAGTGAATATTTGCCTGCCAAGACCTAAAGTATCTACTACATAGACATTTCTAAAACTCTTACTTAATCTCTTGATTTTTATATTTACATCATGTACAGCTTTGTTCACACACGAGTCTTGTATAAGGTCATACCTGGGTGGCACATTAACTACAATTACTTTTGAGTCAGTTAGTTTCGAAATCTTACCTCTGAGGGTCGTAATTAGTTCCTCACCTTCATTTGCAGCAATGTCATTTGTACCACTCACAATCACCACGTAGGTGTCCTTCTCTAACACAGGATCACAACTTGAAATGACGTCTTCAGTTTTGGCACCTCTTTTTTATTAGTCCTAAAACCTCAGTTTCTGGATTATGCAGCTCATCCTTGATGCCTTCTGCCATACCCCGTCCTTGACTGTCGGCGTAGAGATGAATTTTTGGCGATCTTGACTTCCGGTCGGTTTTCTTCTTCTGTAGGTTACCTCCACCGGATTTAAAATTATTCGGAAAACTTGATGTGTCTTCTTCTGGAACTTGTTGCAATGAGTGAAATCTATTTTGGCACTGCAAAGAGCTTTTTCCCGGTTTTAAGTTGTACGTAGTTTCTCCCGTATGTTTAACATTAGGCCTAAATTGGCTACGCGTCACTTCCGTCCACGGCGATCTTTCATCTCCACTGTCGTCTTTATCTTCCAGTTTCTTTATTATGTACTTTAAGCTTTCATTTTCAAGTTTCAGAGCACATAAGTCTTCTTGTAGCACTCCTAAAATCTTAAGCATAGATTCGTAAGTCTCTCTTTCTTGTTGTTCTACCTCACTATCAGTTTGTTTACACTCGGAACACAGCCACACACTTTCTTCAATATCAGACCTATTTACATAATTTGCACAACGAAAATGGTACCATTCATCACACTTACGACACAGAATCGCATTTTTAACTACTCTTCTGCATTTGCCACATTTTTCACTGCATCTTAAACCATTATCCACCACAGATATCACAGACTCACACACAGTAGTCTCCACTGTCTCTAACTTATTTATCAGCAATTCTACCAAGTTTGATGTGAATCCAACGAAAATCCAGGGAGATATTCAATGTAATGCAATTGCTGTTATCTTCAAGATTTGAGTATATAAGGAGGACCATTTATCAAGGCAGAACACAGTGTCTTCTGTACCACGGTCGAACCCGCTCCGTTGACTGGTAAGTTGAAACCACATAACTATTTTACTTTTTCTTCTTCTTCTTCTTCTTCTCGCTCAGGTGGCATAAATCACATGTGTAATTTTCAGGAGAGTCCCAGCCACTGCATTCTGAACGCGACCACAAAGAGCACAATACACAGCGATACCACAGCTCCTTATCCTGTCCGTATTGTACCAGTAACGCTGGTCCAAGCTAAAGTCTTCGCAATTCTTCGAACTTGAATTCCGCGCTGCGTGCTGGCTCAAGAGCGAGCAATAGCATGCTGTTCGTATGTGACGTGGAGCGAGTGACGTCACAGTTACCCCTCTTTGTGGCCAAGAGATTGCATCAGCCAGAAAACATTCGAAATATGCTACAATTAATAATTTTATTCAGAAGAACAATTCGATTGTGGAAATAACACCATCGTGTTGCCCGACTTTTTATCTCCACTTCTACCAAGTTTGATGTGAATCCAACGCAAATCTAGGGGGATATACAATGTAATGCAATTGCTGTTATCTTCAAGATTTGAGTATATAAGGAGGACCATTTATCAAGGCAGAACAAAGTGTCTTCTGTACCATGGTCGAACCCTGTCCGTTGGCTCGTGGGGATCGCGATGTTACGCTAACACTCCGTAGTGTCAAGTGCGGGCTTATATTTTTTTCTTCCGCTTATGCGTGATAGAATTCTGTTCCAACTAAGTGCGATATAAACTGTGCTTCGTCAAACTCTAATCTTTTTCAAGTGATTGTTTATTCTGAACGAATGTTTAAGACTCGTGATTATTCTCTTCAAGTGCTCATAATTCAAAGTTAACGTTATGAACAGTGATAGGATTTTGAACAGTGTTTGCACCTTACTAAGTGATTGAAATATTTCGAGAAATCTCATCGACATAACTGTGCTTTAATTTAGAATTTCTCGAGTGGCAAATATTAACAAGTGGTTGAGTACAGAATTAACTTGAACTTAGTGACTACGTCGTCTGATTTACAATTCCGTGTGTAGATGATTCTCGAAAGCTGTGTAAATATTTTTGTAGATGATAGACTGTGTACTTGAACCGTGCATTTTCAAGTCAGCGAACATTCGAACTAAGGAATGTTGATAAATGGTCTATTTTATTTTATTTTTCATTAACATGCGTGAACAAGATTTACTTCACGAGTGAAAAATTCTTATTTCATTTCAATTCAAGCGATTACATTCAAACTGTGTTGACACTTAGAAACAACTCGTGTGGAATAACTTCAGATTACGCCAAATATCACAAACTTTAAGTGACTATTTATTAGGTCGATTTTATTAACATTAGATGACACAAGTTTCAAGTGGCTATACATTTTATGAATTTGATTTCATTAACATCCAACTCTGTATAATTTCCAAGTGGTAAAACTAATGTGCGTGTTCGATTTCATTGACATTCGGCCGCATAGAATTCATTTCAAGTGATTAATGATAGATCGCGGGATAGATTTCAGTGACATACCACTGAGTGATAATTTTTCAATTATACAGCTGTTATGTGTTATAAACCTTGTTAAAACCATTACTATATCCTTTTCTCGTCTGTGCAGAAGCCACTTTCCGCATTAACACGTCCAAGGCTCAAACTGTGTGCGTTCACGTTTATCATTTACGTGACCTGTTTCGACACCCTTACGTCTTCACCGCATAGATCTTCTAGACATCGTATGGATCTTCTAGAAATTCTAGATCTTTAAGAACTTCCATCAAGGGAGGAATCGTGGTTCCATGGTGCAGAGAAGAGAGGGGCAGCCGGCGTTCAAGGACATCACCAACCCTAGGACGAGGAAAGAACACTTCCCGGCATTTCTTCTGTACAGAGGTGATATGGAATTTGAACATTTGTTAATAAATTCAGTCTTTTTGAATCAAAGTTTATTTCGATAAACCTCTCTCCCTCTGTAAGCACTCCAGTTCAGTACCGTACACGGTTTGCATTGAACCTTATGCTCTGCTAGCCCAAGTACGGCATTTACAATTACAGTATTCACCACAAACTATGCACACGTCAACATCAAATGTACAGTATTAACGTCATCTAGTTCATTGTCATCACAAAATTTTCCTTCATCAATTTCACCTGACTCATCAGATTCTGTTTCGTCCAAACATAACATTCTTCTGCATCTCCTCTTGGGCTTTGGACATGACTTCTTTTCCTTGGACCTAGTTATTTTCTTTGGGATATCTAATTTATTCTTCCTTCGGTCACATGAGCTCTGCTTTTGCTTCGACTTGATAGCTAGTTACTTTTTCTTTATGGGACTGTCGGTTAGTATTTCTGAATGCTGTGTTTCCTTCCTCCAAGCTTAGGCCTACCAGATGCTTTTGGATCACTTTGGGGAATAGGAAGAATATCAGACACTCTTAAGCACTGCGATTCCTTTGTCAGAGATTGTGGGGAATGAAACTCATATGATGGTCCAGGTTCAGGCTCCTGCTGTGGTACGGTTCTCAGAGGAGTGCCTTCTGAAGTCCCTGCGTTCAGTCCTTCATCACTTTCATTTTCAATCACATTGTACGAGTAATAACAGAACAAACTGTATCAGAAGTGATTTCGAGTGCAGGCACAAATTCTTGTTCAGAAAACTTGTCTGGATTCAGCGGTCAAAGACCAGTTTCTCTAAATCCAGAGATTCCCTTTTCCATAGTTGCAACTTTGAGGTAAGCTCTGTTGAACATCTCTGCGAGTTCATAGTGAGTTATTTTCTCGTACCCATGAGTCTTCAAATATATATCACATTCCCGAATGAAAGTATTTTTCAGCGGGTCGAAAAATGCCAAGTCCAGTGGCTGCAGCCGGTGGGAAGTATCAGGAGGAACTGATACCATAACAATTCCCTTTTCCTTGCAATAGTCATGTACTCTCAATGAAATGTGGCTAGCATGGTTATCTAATATCAGTAGTACTGGATCGTCGACAGATGCCTTCACGTGCATATCGAAGTGTTTGAGCCAATGGAAAAATAGTTCTTCATTGATCCATCCATTCTTAAAGCATGCATAAAATACCCCAATAGGCCCACCCTTCTACAGTTGGAGATTTATGCAGTTCCTAGGAAAAATGATCATGGGTGGAATAAAGTTACCACAAGCATTTACTGCGCAGACTACTATAATGTTCTTTCCCCTCTCACATGAAATAGCTGAGCCAACTTGCTTTTGAACCTTTAGGTCCCAGTATCCTCCCAGGTTTGTGCACGGTGGAAATGCCCATTTCATCCACATTAAACATTGTTTTCCTTGAATTTGAATTTATCTAGCACAGAAATAACATTTGCAAAGTAACGCCGGATTTCCTCTTCATTAAAAGCCGCAATCCTATTGATGCTAGTACCTTCTGGTTTCCTCAAACTAATCTGAGAATTACGTTTCAGAAATAACTGGAGCCAGTCCTTCCCGCAAGTTAGGGTTGAGCATGAAAATTATGCTTTATATTATGGCCTTCTGCATAGCCGTAAGCCAAGCGTCGAAGCTCAGTAGGTGTCAACCCAAAAAATAGCTTTGGTAACAGTAACAGGTGATCAGCTTATTCACTTTCCTGTTCTTCATTAAATACTGGATTTCTGCCAAGAGTTGAAGCTTCTGTAGACCCACTTTTTAACCGGTCACTGAGAGTGGACTCTGGAACATCAAAGGCTCGTCCTACTTCCCTTACAGAACGCCCTGATAGGATCACTTGAATTGCAGCCTTCACTTGCTCAGCAGACCACTGGGAAATTTTCGATTTCCTCACCTAACTTCGCGGCATCTGCATAAAAAAGAACAATAACTTGAAACCGCATGCATGTGTAGCTGTCTCTTGCGATAGGGTAATAGCGCGGTGACTGCACGGTATAACCTCAAATAACTTACGGTTTTAATGTCTGTGATAACGTGAAATAAATGAATCCAGGAGCGAAATAATGCTTAAACTCCCTAGTTTAGCCGAAGATATAACTACTACGTAATAACATAACTTTAATCATTCACCACAAATTCCTTAATGATCTGTAATTACATCAAAAACAGCAAAACACAATACACTCCTCTAACAAATCCAAGTATATATCAAATGACGGGAGCGAAGGAAGGTGTCATTACAGAGCCGCGCACTGGATGGCAGCACAGACTAGAGCTAAATTCAGGCGGCCAGATACAAAATACACTGACTGACAGTGACAATGCAACACCAAGGAGGAGTGGTTCGAAAGGGATGAAAGTTGGGGAAAAAACAGAGACGGCACGGATGAATAATTGATGTTTATTTCAAACCGATATGCAGGTTACACAATGCGCACGGCATCGACTCAGTAGGATGTAGGACCCCCGCGAGCGGCGATGCACTCAGAAACACGTCGAGGTACAGAGTCAATAAGAGTGCGGATGGTGTCCTGAGGGATGGTTCTCCATTCTCTGTCAACCATTTGCCACAGTTGGTCGTCCGTACGAGGCTGGGGCAGAGTTTGCAAACGGCGTCCAATGAGATCCCACACGTGTTCGATTGGTGAGAGATCCAGAGAGTACGCTGGCCACGGAAGCATCTGTACACCTCGTAGAGCCTGTTGGGAGATGCAAGCAGTGTGTGGGCGGGCATTATCCTGCTGAAACAGAGCATTGGGCAGCCCCTGAAGGTACGGGAGTGCCACCGGCCGCAGCACATGCTGCACGTAGCGGTGGGCATTTAACGTGCCTTGAATACGCACTAGAGGTGACGTGGAATCATACGCAATAGCGCCCCAAACCATGATGCCGCGTTGTCTAGCGGTAGGGTGCTCCACAATTACTGCCGGATTTGACCTTTCTCCACGCCGACGCCACACTCGTCTGCGGTGACTATCACTGACAGAACAGAAGCGTGACTCATCGGAGAACACGACGTTCCGCCATTCCCTCATCCAAGTCGCTCTAGCCCGGCACCATGCCAGGCGTGCACGTCTATGCTGTGGAGTCAATGGTAGTCTTCTGAGCGGACGCCGGGAGTGCAGGCCTCCTTCAACCAATCGACGGGAAATTGTTCTGGTCGATATTGGAACAGCCAGGGTGTCTTGCACATGCTGAAGAATGGCGGTTGACGTGGCGTGCGGGGCTGCCACCGCTTGGCGGCGGATGCGCCGATCCTCGCGTGCTGACGTCACTCGGGCTGCGCCTGGACCCCTCGCACGTGCCACATGTCCCTGCGCCAACCATCTTCGCCACAGGCGCTGCACCGTGGACACATCCCTATGGGTATCGGCTGCGATTTGACGAAGCGACCAACCTGCCCTTCTCAGCCCGATCACCATACCCCTCGTAAAGTCGTCTGTCTGCTGGAAATGCCTCCGTTGACGGCGGCCTGGCATTCTTAGCTATACACGTGTCCTGTGGCACACGACAACACGTTCTACAATGACTGTCGGCTGAGAAATCACGGTACGAAGTGGGCCTTTCGCCACCGCATTGTCCCATTTATCGTTCGCAACGTGCGCAGCACAGCGGAGCATTTCACATCATGAGCATACCTCAGTGACGTCAGTCTACCCTGCAATTGGCATAAAGTTCTGACCACTCCTTCTTGGTGTTGCATTTGCTCTGTCAGTCGGTGTATTACAATGCGCGCTATTACTCGCTGCGCGGTATTCCCCTTCCTTCCCTTAAAAGTTAGTTGACAACGTTTAGAAAATCAGATCAATCAACTAATAACAAATTAGCAAACTTGAGCTTGCAGCTCCCTAATTACCAATGTTACATGAGCACCACTGCTCTCATTAAACCAGTGAAGGAGACGGATCCCCCAAGTTCTTTTATATCAAAATCAGAGCATCTTTGCTCTACAAGTTAATCTAGGAGACTATTCCCCGAACCTTATGACATTACAGCCTTCCAAAGGCACCATTCAAGAGTTACATTACTAGAAAGAGCGTCTTTGCTATATGAAACTAAGGAATCTATTTCCAGAAATGTCCAGGCCTATCTAAGGCACAACCTACATTTTATAATTCAAGCAGTATGCACTGTCTTATGTGGTCAACAGTCTACATCTTTACATAAAAGAAATGACACAGGAGTATT
Organism: Anabrus simplex; assembly: GCF_040414725.1. NCBI lineage: Eukaryota > Metazoa > Arthropoda > Insecta > Orthoptera > Tettigoniidae > Anabrus > Anabrus simplex. The sequence goes on from NC_090265.1 coordinate 1,542,544,951, forward strand.
AAGCACCCATTCCATCAGGCCTTTGTGAAAAACAACAGGTTAAGTTACTGGTCCAAAAATCAAAATGGAGAGGAGGTGGACATATGCGCTCCTTGAAAATCGAAATGAAGGTTTAAAACACTATTTGGGCTTATGGCCCGAAGTTACAGAGGCTAAGCCTATACTGAGGTGACTAGATGGAGAGAATATTTAAATTACAAGGATTACAAACTAAAAAAGGTTGCAAAATCATAGTCACCTCCAAATCAAGTTGATAGGAAACCCGAGAGGGTATCACACGCTCTATTCCCTGATTTCGGCTAAGTTATTTTAATTTGTTTGAAATTTACACTTGAACTTTGAATTTACAATTCAGAAAATTAAAGTTACATAGTTAAAGAACGGAAACCTTCCCCTCGAGCTAGCTTTCAACGACTCTGACTTAGTAAAACCAGGACTGACATTACCTTGAGCTGATGGACTATTCGACAATGGGCGAGGCATCCCCACCTCCTTTCGTAACACACACTCTGTCGACTGGAACGATCAATAAGACAACCTGGTCCGAAAAATGTGCCAGCTTTTATACCAGAGAGGAAGGTTCTAGAAAGCTCTGGGCTAAGGCCCGACATACCCCCAATTTTCATTGAGTAATTAAATAAATACCAGACACCGCTTATTGGCTGAAAAATAAATATACGAGATTTTCTATTGGTCAACATTTGAAGTTGGCGGGCAGAGATAGAAGTGTTGTAAATATTAAGAAGCGAAAAACAAAGAATAATCCATTCATTTTAGGAAACCTTAACATTAACAAATTACTCTAGAATTTTAATAATTCCTCTGCACATCAGAGGGCATAACATCAGTTTTTTAGTAGAGACATCTGTAGAGAAAAGTCCAAACTACTTGTATTAGTTGTTGCAAACTTCATATATCAGGTAGCATTCTCCAAGGCGCTTCATTTGAATGAATGGGTTGGGTATACCTCCCGGTACAATAATAATAATAATAATAATTAAATAGAGATCTCTTCCGCAAAAAGATACTGACGAGTGGGCTAAACCGAGACAAGCTACCGAAAAGAAGACAACTTACTACCTGGACAGAGAAACGCAAGCTGGCCCACTCACAGAGAATGGGTTCAAAAGAATGCGAAGCAAACTGCCAAATGTAATAAGATTTAACGTGGCTAGGTGGCCTAACGAATAATAATAATAATAATAATAATAATAATAATAATAATAATAATAATAATAATAATAATAATAATAATCGCATGGCCTCAGCTACTGTGTGCAAGCATTCTCATTTGATCCCATCTGGCAGCTTGCTCGTCAATTTCGACATTCCATTTTATTCTACACCTACTAGATGGCAGAGTAAACCAAACCTCTCTTGGGCATCTATCGCTGAGTTTAAATTATTTTTGTCCGGTAAACACCAAATGTGTCACCAGAGATCTTTTACATCTGACATCATGAGACATTGAGTGTCAAATTGACTTTTATCCCGCACTTCAAAATCCAGCTACCTCTGCTAGGTTTGAACTTGCTACTTAGGGATCAGGAGGACGACACTCTTCCACTGATCTACAGAGGGAGTTATAATGATGATGATGATGATGACTATGCATTTTCACCTGGGCAGAAGCAATCGGTAGTTAGAGAACGTGATCATGGATGACATTATCTCGTTTGTAGGTTCTTCATTGGATTCAGATGTGACTGTTTATTATCAACATTTTCAATAAAAATTTTGATCTAAAGTATATAAGTGTAAAGCAACTGAAACTTGATGTTTTCTTCAAGACAAATTCACTGTAAAATGGTGTGTACATATATATATAAAACTGTTCCCATTAGATTACATTAATACCATAAAACTGTTCGCATTAGATTACATTAATACCACTTAAAGTTTATTGTTAACTAAATTTTAAAGATTTTTGATTTAACAAACATTTTAATAGACATCACTTTGCCCATAATACTGTAGTCTGTTAGATCGAGTGTTTGCTGTTCCGGTACTCATAAACAAGCAACATTTAACAATCAATATCATGCTTTTCATAGTGATAAACAGTAAAATAGCAAATGCAATTTAGCGCTTGTCTTAACTCTTCACAGTAAAGTCTAAAACAACGGTTTTAATCAATTTTTTAGATTTTTCTTGGAACACAAAATCTTAATTTTTGTGATGTATAGCAACTCTATACTGAACTGTATCACATCAAAGTCGCAGGGCCAGTATTTAACGCCTAACGAGACTAGGAGGCTAGTGCCGTGGCATGAACGTCGGGGGGGGGGGGGGGAGAGGGCAAAATTTCAAAGTTGCTAGGCGAGCCAAACAAAGAACGCGTGAGTGTGGCCGCATGAAGAGAAAGAACGGAGTTCAGCGCGAGAGTGAGACAGAATGTCTGGAAAAAGCTTTATTAAAAACTCCCACCGAATCAACAATGTACGTATGACATCAATTCTTAATCTACCTTCTTAAAAGTAATACTAGTTTCGATCAATATCTGACGAAACTTAGCTACATATAAAGAAACTTAAGAACTAGAATACACATTACATATAAACGATGCGACAAACATAATATAAAGATAACGTAGACTTCTAAGGTGAGTCCTCCTAAAATATAGGTTCAAAAAACCCATCCTGTCTGTATAACTGTTAAAATAATCTTTAAGATTTGTTCTATGAATTATGAGAAACACATTTTAAAGGGAAGCTTAAAATGTTCCAATTGTCATTCGACAATTTACGCCATCCTAAAAACTAGTTGTTGATGAAAAGTACTGCACATTTATGTCTTGAAGTAAAAACAAACACCTTACTACTATAATCTATCATCTTTTTGTCCGTATTGATAATTTGAGCACACAAGTATGAAGGATGAGTTGTTCACCTAATAAATACTTTATTTTACAAAGTGTCTAGAACAACAAAGTATTACCAATGTCAGCAGTAGTTTTATAACACATAATTACGAGATATTGTATTGCATTACTTTTTGCCGGTTATCTGTCAACAGTGAAATTTTGTAAATATTCTAAGTAATGCAAAACAATCTCTCGTAATTTTGTGCTATAAAACTACCACTGATAGTGGTAATACTTTGCTGTTACAAAAGTAAGAAGGAAAGAGAGTGCTTGCGAAAGGGAGATTTCCTTAAAAAGTCACTACGGTATGCATTGGTTAAAGGTCAAATGGATCGATATGAAATTGGGAAATCAAACTGTGTTTCAATCCATTAAGTTCCAGGATGTACTGGTTTGAAGAAAGAACGAAACTCCCTCTCGCCCGTGACTAGGCTGCACAAAAGGCAACGGCAAGGCTGAAACACTTTGATTTCCCAATTTCATATTGATCAATTCGAGTCGTTTTTGAGTCAGCAAGGAGTGCGGATGTGCTGAGTTAAGTGTGGAGCAATGGGCAACACGTTGGCACAATACACGATAGCGAATGGGAGCTGGCACTCTGAAACGGAAAATAGAAAGGAGAGAAGAGTGAAGGTAAATGGTGAAAAAGGGGGATGTTGGCTACTCTAATGGTGGTGGCGGTGATAGTTGTGCTATTAATAATAGGAGGAGTGGAACTAAATCCTGGCCCAGGCACAGTCGGTTCCATGGGATGGGAAGAGTTTGAAGCAATAAGAGAAATGATAAGAGAGGCATGTCAGACGGAGCAAATAAGAGAAATGTTTCGAGAGTTATCTAAGCAGTTTATGGACCTAAAGTTGAGTATTAAGTAACATGTGTGGAAGATAATGGAGGAGGAAGGGGGTAATAAAGATGAGCTGGATCTATTGAAGTAGATGGTAAGAAGTTTGGAGCAAGAACTGAGAGAGACGAAGAGATTAGTAGAGAGGGGTGAGCAAGAAAGTGTGAGGAAGAACATTTTCATATATGGTGTGCAAGAAGAGGAAAACGAGACTGAAGTAGAATTGGTGTATAAAGTGGTAGAAGTGGTTCAGAATAGGATGAAGATTAGTGAAGTTGATATTGACGATGTGCACCGTGTGGGGAAAGTTAAGGGAAGGGGGCCCATCAGAGTGAAATTATTATCTACTATGATGACTGACATTGTGATAAGGAACGCGAGTAATTTAAAACGTGAAAACGTGTTGATAAGAAGGGAGATGAACAGGGAAGCCATCAAGGAGAACGGTATCCTGAACAGGCATTTAAGGGAGGTAAAAAAGCAAGGCCTCAAATCATATACTAGAGGACAGCAGTTGGTCGTTGGGGACGGCAGATGGTCACGTATATGGATGGTGGGCCGGCTAAAGAAATTAGATTAAGAACATCGAAATCAGCAGAAGGTGACCCAGACGGCAGAGGGAGAAGTGACGAAGGGCACAAGGAGAAGTAGCAATGATATAGAGGAGAGTGATACTACAGAAGTGAGCTAAGTCCACAGCTCACCAAGATCGGGAAGTGAAGAATTGCTGAACAGTGGTGTCAGCAAGCAGATGGTCGGTAATGCAGAGACCTTGCTGAGCCAGGGCAGCGCAGGGATGAGTGAAGGAAAACGTATGTCACGAATGGTGCGAAGTGAAGTGAAAGGGGCGAGGTAAGACAATAGGAGAGAGGGTAATGATCCAACCTCACCAAGTAAAGGGAATACAGAAAATAAAATGGAGCTCAACTTGTAGGAAGCTCAACTTGTAGGATTCCAGCAAGATATAGCAGATATCTTGGATTCAAGAGGTCAAATGGACTGTATTGTGATTGACCTGTCTAAAGCATTTGATAGGGTGGATCAAGGGAGACTACTGGTAAAAATGATTGCAATTGGACTAGACAAAAGAGTGACTGAATGGGTTGCTATATTTCTAGAAAATAGATCTCAGAGAATTAGAGTAGCCGAAGCTTTATTGACCCTGTAATAATTAAGAGGGAAATTCCTCAGGGCAGTATTATTGGACCTTTATTTTTTCTTATATATATAAATGATATGAGTAAAGAAGTGGAATCAGAGGTAAAGCTTTTTTTGCAGATGATGTTATTCTGTATAGAGTAACAAATAAATTACAAGATTGTGAGCAACTGCAACGTGACCTCGATAATGTTGTGAGATGGACAGCAGGCAATGGTATGTTGATAAACGGGGTTAAAAGTCAGGTTGTGAGTTTCACAAAGAGGAAAAGTCCTCTCAGTTGTAATTACTGCGTTGATGGGGTGAAAGTTCCTTTGGGGGATCATTGTATCTAGATGTTAATATAAGGAAAGATCTTCATTGGGGTAATCATATAAATGAGGTTGTAAATAAAGGGTACAGATCTCTGCACATGGTTATGAGGGTGTTTAGGGGTTGCAGTAAGGATTTAAAGGAGAGGGCATATAAGTTTCTGGTAAGACCCCAACTAGAGTATGCTTCCAGTGTATGGGACCCTCACAAGGATTACATGATTCAAGAACTGGAACAAATCCAAAGAAAAGCAGCTCGAGTTGTTCTGGTTGATTTCCGAAAAAAGAGTAGCGTTACAAAAATGTTGCAAAGTTTGGGCTGGGAAGAATTGGGAGAAAGAAGACGAACTGCTCGACTAAGTGGTATGTTCCGAGCTGTCAGCGGAGAGATGGCGTAGAATGACATTAGTAGACGAGTAAGTTTGAGTGGCGTCTTTAAAAGTAGGAAAGATCACAATATGAAGATAAAGTTGGAATTCAAGAGGAAAATTGGGGCAAATATTCATTTATAGGTAGGGGAGTTAGGGATTGGAATAAATTACCAAGGGAGATGCTCAATAAATTTCCAATTTCTTTGAAATCATTTAAGAAAAGGCTAGGAAAACAACAGATAGGGAATGTGACACCTGTGCGACTGCCCTAAATGCAGATCAGTATGGATTGATTGGCATTGATAGAGAAGACAGGCGCTAAATAAGGGAAGATCATTAAGTCTGAAATATTTATGGGGAGGGGAAAATGCCCAGGTGCGGGGAAGGTAAGGAGGAAGAGAAAAAGAAAAGGAAGAGGAGAGAGATGGGGAAGGCTTGGAAGGAAGAGTGACAATAAGTAGGGGTGGAGGTGGAGAAATACAGAAGCAGAGGGGGAGGGGGAGGGAATAAATAACTAGATATGGAACATTGAGGGGTTGTTGGGGATTCTAGGGAACAAATAAATTGAGGAATTAGTAAAGGAGTTTGAGATAATTGCTTTAGTGGAGACGTGGCTAGGGAAGAGTAGAAATTGATTGGGACGGGTATAGAGTAGTCAACGTGATAAGAAAAAAATGGGGAGGATTGGAAGAAAGTCAGGCAGGATAGTAGTTTTAATAAAAAAGATGAGATAGCGGGGAGGGTAGAGAGGATACAGAGTGAGGTAGAGTGGGTGGTGTGGTTTAGAATTAAAATGGAAAGTGATGCAACGAAGGCAATTTGTCTGGCACTATTATATAACCATCGTAAAGGATCAGTTTATGCGAATAATTTTTTTGAAAACTGATTGATGAAATAAACAAAATTAAGTGGTTGTATGTGGAAGATGGAATGATTTCAATGGGGGATTGGAATGCAAGAATGAGCAATGAGTACCAGATTATGGCAGAGAGGTCAACGAAGTGAGAGTGTACAGAAGAAGGAGTAAAGACAAAGGTATAAAGGGTTATGGAGTATGGTTGTTAGAGTTATGTGCTATAGAAAATTTATATACTTTAAACGGGTAGACGGAGATAGTAAGGGAGAACTGACATACATCACATAAAATGGATGGAGTGTAGTAGATATAGGAGTAGGTACGGGAACAGCGTTAAGGAGAATAACAAGTTTTGAGGTGGCAGAATGGGGGGAAACAGAACACATGCCCATTTAGATAAAACTGAAAGGTGGGGACGATGAAGACAGGAGAGGGGTAGGAACAAGTGGGAGGTATGAGAAGTAGGGATGGAAGTATATCTGGATTGATACTACGATAGAATGAGGTTAAAGCTAAAATAGAAGGGAGATATTTTAAGGGTAGAAATTGAAAGGGCGTTAGAAGGAAATGGCATGGATAAGGTTCTAAAATTAATAGAACTCCCAGTATGGAGGGTGGGAAAGAAATTGAAGATAAGAGAAGAGAGAAATAATAACAGAGTAACGGGGTAGTTTGATGACGACTGTAGGAGGAAACGAGAGGCTGTGATGACAGCTCTAGCGGAGTTTAAGAAGAGAGGGAAGAAGGAAAAGATAGATAGATAATGCCTTTAGATAGATAGATAATGCCTTTATTGGTGGCGAAGTTAGGGCTCAAGGCCCTCTCTTACACTTAACCACTAGACGAGTATACATGTACATAACTTATACAGTACTTACAAATACAAATAAAACAAATAATATTAATAGCAAAGACAATAGTAATAATAAAGAAAATGACAACAAAAGAATCCTTAATTTTAAAATACACAAAGTAAAATCCACTGCAATAATCCGTTCATTCATCCCATTCATTCTTTCATTCACTCAACAATTATCCAGCAAGTCAGCAGGATCTACTCAACAAATACTCGCGGCACGCCACTTTAAACTTGCGATGAGAGGGATTGTCCCTAATGTTCGCAGGTAGCAAATTCCATGCCCTGGACGCAGAGATTATAAAGGAGCGGTTGTAAGCAGCAGTGCGGTTTACAGGTATGGTAAGAGAGGAGCCAGATCTCGTATTGTGGTCATGATATGAAGAGAGGTAAGAAAAAGGTGAAGAAAGATAGTTGGGAGTATTAGTAGAAAGTATTTTGTGCAGAAGTGATAACATGAGGGAGTAATAATGTGAATTAAGAAGATATTACAAGAAGTTACTGAATGAGAAAAATGCTGGGAAAAGGCGGAAACGAAAAGAATAAACGGATATGGCAAAGGGAAGAGTTTTGAGAGGATTTGGAAATCTATAAATAAGATAAAGAGAACGAGACCAATTGGGAATGAAACAAATATAGGAGAAAATGAGTGGGTAGGATATTTCAGAGGTCTTTTGGGAGGAGGAGGAAACTGGCATGGGTAAATGGGCAAGATATATATCGTAAGAGAACTAGAAGTAGGAATACAGGTACTGGATGAGGAGATAACAAGCCAGGAAGTAATTAGGGTGTTAAGCAAGAGCAAGAACAAATGTAGCAGGTGGTGTGAACGGTATTGCAAACAGGGTATGGAACAAGTGGGGGCAATGAACCGATGTTGAAGGTAATGGTTAAATTTTTTAACAGGATGTTTGAAACGGCAAAATTTCCTTGTGAGTGGGGAAAAGGGGTATTGTGTCCAATTTATAAGAATAAAGGGGTTAGAAGTGATCCCAATAATTATCGAGGAATAACACTCCTTCAATCGTTGTCGAAGGTGTATACAGGAATCATAGCCAATAGGATTATAAATTGGTCAGAGCAATATGGGAGGATATCGGAGTATCAGAATGGGTTTAGGAAAGGAAGGAACACGGAGGACAATGTTTGGATTTTGGGTACTCTGATTACGAAATATGTGAGCATAGTAGGGACGAGATTTTATGTAGCAGCGATTGATTTAGAGAAAGCCTTTGATGCAGTGAGTCGGGAGGCGCTATTAACTAGACTAAGGGAGATAGGGCTGTCGAAGAAAATGAGGGCGCCAATAAAAGGAATATATGAGAAAGTACTGGTGAGGATTAAATTACAGGGAGGAGGGTTGAGTAAGTGTATTGAGTCGAAGAGGGGAGTGAGACAAGTTTGTAAGCTGTCACTGATTATATTTTTATTGTTCATAAATAATATTTAAGGAGACATGGAGGAGAGAAGTGGCAATGTTCTTGGATAGGGAAGCGAGAGGTACCGGGCCTGCTATTTGCAGATTATCTATTGATCTTGGCACTAACAGCAAGTGGGTTGCAAAAAGGGTTAGATGAGGTTGTTGAATACGCTAGAAGATGGTCACTTAGAGTAAATGTAAGGAAAACCCAGATAATGGTATGTAGGAAAAGGAGGGCCACGAAAGGAAATAAAGTTTAGATGGTAGAGCTGGAAGAAATCAGACCTGGGAAAGAATTGAGTGTATAGGTGTAATAATTAGTAATAACGGATCATGGAAAGATCAATGTAGGAGGGCCAAATTAAAGGGAAGGGGAGCACTTGCAGCAGTAGGGGTACTAGAAAATAAATTCTCGGGTATAAAGTACAAATTCCAGGAAATGGTATTCCAATCACTGGTAAATCGTAAAATGTTATTTGGGATAGAGGTATGGAGATTGGAGTAGGGCAGGAAGGAACTAAACCAAATGGTGGCGAAATTTAGTAACATTATGATGGGAGTTCCAGACTGTACGGCGAATGTGGGAGATAGATTAGTATGTAAAGAATCGATGGAAATTACAATAGCTAAGAGGGTGATTAAGTATTCGATAAGATTAGAAGAAGGGAGTGGAGAAGAATCAATACAAGACGTGTATAGACATCAGACAAGTAGGGAGAACGAAGGATACTGGGTGAATAAGTGCAAAAACTTTTAAAATTAGGGTTAGGGGAGTTAGAGTGTGCAGGATGGGGGGAGAGGAAAGAATGGGTATGTAAAAGTGTAAAGGGGAGTGTATCAGATATAGAAAGACAGAGTTAAACAATGGAATGTAGGGAGAGAGACTCGTTATCAGTATTAAACAAATTGGTGGAAATAACGAACCCAAGAAACGAATTTGATTGCAGAAAGGATAAAAGAGGTTTACATTGGTGGATAATGGAGGTTCCGAAGAACAGGGGGAGGGTAGAACGAGAAAATAAAGATAGATGTTTTTTGTGTGGGGAGGGTTGTCGGAGCTTCATATATAACCAATTCAGAGCCTTGGAGGAGATTAAAAATTAGGTGCTGAATAAGAAAGAGATAGAAAAAGTAGAAAAGAGTTATAAGATGACAGCATGGTTGTGTAGAGAGTGGGAGAGAGGAACAAATGTATCAAAATATTTAAATGCGGTTAGAGACAGATTTTTAAAGAAATTGAGAGAATAATACGTAGAATGGTGAGAGAGAAAAGAGGACAATAAAACAGGAGAGAGAGAAGATAGGGATAAGCGGAAGGAAAGAAATTAGGAAAAGGGAGGGCCGGAGTTACGTATAGAAAAGAGAATGGGAGGTGAGAGAAGCAGGGGGTGATGCGAGGAAGGTAGTAGATAGGCGAAATGGCGAGTTCAATATGGAAATGATGTCTTCAGAGAAAGAGGGAGTAAGATTTAGACGAATGTGTTATATACAATGCAGATACAATAAGAAGAGATTTGTATGTACTGGTAAAATAATGTATTAAGAGACGAGTAGGTAATATATAGATAGGGGTGATGATGGAAAACCTTGCAGTAGAGAGGAATAAGGCAGGAGAAAGAAAGCTGAGAGAGAATAACTGTAAAAAGGTTGTATAATTTTAAGTTGAATGAAATGTGTATACAGTGACTGGATTGTAGAGCACAAGATGAAAACACGGTGGAAGAACTGTAAGAAGACGATGTAAATTAGTAGAGAAGTAAGGAAACTATTGATATGTTTATAAAGTCGATGTTGTGAATCAAAATGAAGTCTTAAGAGAAGAGCTGTAAGATTTTGATATTATATATAATGTAGATACGGTAAGAAGAGTTTTGTATATATTGGTAAAAGAATGTATTAAGAGACAAGTAGGTAATATCTAGTTTGGGGTGAGGTTGGAAAACCTTATTATAAAAACGAATTAGATAGGTGAAATAAAGTTGAGAGTGTATCGGTAAAGAAGTTGTATAAATATTAAATGTATGGTACTGTTAAGGAAATGTGCAATTAGTGATGGGATTGTAGAGTATGAGAGGTAAATAACGTGGAAGAACTGTATGACGATGGTGTAAATTAGTAGAGAATAAGGAATCTATTCGCATGTTTGTAAGGTTGGTATTGTGAACTGTGTAGAGAGGACGAAAATTGTTGGTTGTGTATCTAGAGTGGTCGGATAGGAAGATGAACTGAGCAAGACGTTGATAAGGATCTTTTCCAAAGGAATGGTGATACGCACTGAGCAAGATGATAGTCAGTAGAATGAGTGTTATATTTATACAAGGTAGATAATATAAGAAAAGATTTGTAATAGGCCTATTGGTAATGGAATGGATTAAGTGTCTTGCGGTAATATTTGGAGCGGGGGGATTTGAAAGACTGTGTAAAAGTAGAAAGGAGAAGGGAGGCTGAGAGAGCAAATGTAGAAAAGTGTATAAATATTAAATTTATGGCATAGTTTAAGAGAATGAACAGTTAGTGTATAAATTGTAGAGGACAAGATGTAAATAAGGTAGATGAAGTGTATGTATGAATTGTAGAGGATAAGATGTAAATAAGGTAGAAGAAGTGTATGATGTAAGTAAGAGCAGACTGAAAGATACGGGAGGGGGTGCGGGAGGTATAAGAAGAGAAAGGGTGGGGTGGGACGGACCTAACCCAAAGGTAAAAGATTTAAGCATGCCCGCACTTAGGGAATGAGGAGAAGCAAGGATGGGTGCTGACAATGTGAAAGAAAGGCGACTCGTATAAAAACAAGCTGGTCAGTAGATAAGAACGTGACAGGTCACATGATTGATTGGCTTCCGCCTCATGTGATCTGCCACGCAAAGAATGCGAGTTACAAACATTGTCAGCTAGTTGTCGGTGGGAAAGACATCTGACCCACGAGGCGTGGCTGGTAGTGGTGTCACGGGCAGGACGGGCAGTTTTTCTTACCACGGGAATACCACGATCAGCCAGTTCTTTTAGATTAGTATTAGGCAGTAGAGATTCAGTTAGGGGTGGTGCCTTATATGGTGTCTGGTATTCTGCCAGTGTGGGGGCCACCAAGTTAGTTGTAAGGTTAGAGGGTGGTAGGGTGGGCCGTTACACGTGACTGGTCATCCGCCCGTGTAGGGGTCCGGTTAGTATTAAGTTTTAGACTAAACTAGTTGTAGATGTAGTTGTAGTGAAGCAGTTAGTCTAGCCATGTACTATTCTTTATTTATTTATACCGATGGTTTGTAACTATGGTGGGGTAAAAAGGATGTAATGTAATGTAATGTAATGTAATGTAATGTAATGTAATGTAATATTGATCCATTTGACTTTTAAACAATGCATAGTAACTTTTTAAGGATATCTCCCTTTCATAAGGCAATTATTTAGAGAAAGCCTTTGATGTAGTGAGTCGGGAGGCGCTATTTACTAGACTAAGGGAGATAGGGCTGTCGAAGAAAATGAGGGCGCCAATAAAAGGAGTATATGAGAAAGTACTGGTGAGGATTAAATTACAGGGAGGAGGGTTGAGTAAATGTATTGAGTCGAAGAGGGGAGTGAGACAAGGTTGTAAGCTGTCACCGATTATATATTTTTATTTTTCATAAACAATATTTAAGGAGACATGGAGGAGAGAAGTGGCGATGTCCTTGGATAGGGAAGCGGGAGGTACCGGGCCTGCTATTTGCAGATGATCTATTGATCTTGGCACTAACAGCAACTGGGTTGCAAAAAGGGTTAGATGAGGTCACTTAGAGTAAATGTAAGAAAAACGCAGATAATGGTATGTAGGAAAAGGAGGGCCACGAAAGGAAATAAAGGAACACTTCGTCTTGTAGCAGTCTGATGATGCGTCCCGTCGTGGCTTCAGGTATCGGAAAGGCCTCAACCCATCTTGTGAAGAGGTCAGTGATTACTGGGAGTCCTGTTTTACCCCGTGGTGTTCTAGCGTAAGCACCCATCAAGTCCAGGGCTATGACCTCACACGAGCGTTGTGGCCGTCTTCCTCGTTGGCTGGAATCTGCCTTCCGGTTGCTCGCAGGGCGAAGACTGACTGCGGTACCTGACGGTCCCATAGTCGATGTTCTTTGTCTATCATGTGGACTCGTAGCACCCATTCACGTTGTCCAGGATGTCTTTCCGCATGTTGACCCAGAAGAGTCTTCGTCGGATGGACTAATATGCCTCTTCGCCTCCTGGGTGTCCGGCTTCCATGCTGTCGTGAAACTTCTCGAGGATGTCCGTCGTGTGCTGTCTGGGTATCACCACTGCTGCAGGCGTGTTGGAGAGGTGCTACCTGTACATCAAGAGTCCTCCATCAACCCGGAAGTTCTTGTAGCACATCTTGAATTCCCTCGGGACAAGTCGACTATCGATGTTTCGTCTCCTAATCCATTGCGTCATGGTCCTACAGGGCTTGTCTCTGCCACTGTTTGATCACTGCCTCATCGAGTTCCTTCTTGATGGTCATAAGGACAGTTACCATAGGTTCACTCTCGAATTTTTTTGGGAACTCCCTCTTGACAATGGTGCTCCTAGCTTCAGGTTCCATCGCCGGGTGCCTAGATAAGCTGTCTACTCCTATGATCGTCGGTCCTGGGACGTGACACACATCAATATCAAATTCTGCGATTAACAGGGCCCTTCGCATCAATTTAGATTTTGAGCTAGAGACTGAGTTCAACAATTTGAGAGCGGCGTTACTGGTGTAGAGCTGGAACTTCGTTCCCTTTCAGCAGCCTCTGAATTTGCCCATGGCCCACACCACGGCCAAGGCTTCCTTCTCGGCAGTACAGTAGCGTTGTTCGGTGGGAGGTAGCTTCCAGCTAGCATACTCGATTATGTCCCTTCCGTCATCGTTCCTCTCCTGGAATAACACAGCTCCTAAGCCGGAGTCACTGGCGTCCGTCAGCAGGCACATCTTCCATTAAGGGTCGGGATGGGATAAACCGAGAGCGTTGCATATCGCTGCCTCAATGCATTGGAATGCTGCCTCTTCCTTGTTGGTCCATAGGAACGGGCGGTTGTCATGGAGGAGACCGGTGAGTGGTATAGCCTTCTCTCCAAAGTGTGGTACAAAGCTGCTATACCATCCACACAAGCCAAGGAACTGACGTACTCATCGCTTAGTCCGCGGGCGCTCAGCTTCCTCGATAGCTCGATTCTTCTCTGGTTGCCTTTCTAAGCCTTCAGAGGTTAGGACATGGCTAAGATATTCCACGCGAGACTGCGCGAAGTGGCACTTCTCCAGTTGGCAAGTCAGTCCATGAATCTTCACTCGTTCCAATACTTTCCTCAGATGAACAAGGTGTCCTAGAAAATTTTTGCTGTGAATTAAAATGTTGTGGAGATACGCTTGGAAAAATCTCCAACAATCCTGATAATACCTTATCCATCAGTTGCATGAAGGTGGCAGGGGCAATCTTCAATCCAAAAGGCATTACTGCAAACTGGTACAATCCTCTCGGTGTCATGAAGGCGGTCAGTGATCTAGAAATTTCCTCGACCTCCACTTGCCGTAATCCGGAGTTGAGATCCAGCGTGCTGGAAATTCTAGGCCCACTTACTTGTTTCAGCGAGACTTTCAGGTCAGACATGGGGTAGGCATCACTAACGATCTTCTTGTTCAACCTGCGAAAGTCTACATACAGTCGATAAACCCCATTTTTCTTCTTCGGTAGGACGATAGGTGAAGCCCAACAGGATGTAGACGGTTCGATGAGAACTTTTGCCCTTCCATCTCTCGAATCTTCTGGATGACGAAGTTGCGCTTATCTGAGTTTATTGCATATGGACGTTGCTTGATGGGTGAGGAAGTGCTGCATTCAATGGTGTGTGTTACCGTGGTAGTCCGTCTTTGTCAGGGATTGAGACGCCCTCTATGTCCTCTATCAGTGTAGCATTCTATGACAGAGACTACAGGGAGTTGTCTATCTGTAAAACCAGAGAGTTTGTACTACTAACAATAATAAAGGGATTTGTTTATAACTTGTAAACGGTCGTTACTCGCGAGGAACAAAATATAATACTGGTGCCGAAAACCCCGGGAACGAAGAAGCATCAACACTGGCATTAAAGAAGACTACAATGAACGGATATCTGTAAGAGATTTTCCTTTCCTTCACGCCGCGAGTATTAATATCACAAGAGAATCAACATCACGACAGACGGCAGATGAGTAGATCGCATTCTATTTATTCTGTAATAGTTAATTAGGAAAGTTGTTGTAAATGAAATAACGTTGAATGAAAAGGGTTGTAGTAAAGGGAAGCATGCCTATTGAGAAATGGTCAAGCTTACATCGCAATAGAAGTTTATAAGTGCATGGTAACTTAGAAGCAGAGAGCAGCCATCTTGAATATTATTACATACGTAATCTGCTGTTATACGAAGGTCATCCACGAATCAGTAAGGTACAGGTGCTGCCATCTGTCGGAAAGCAATACAATTACATTTCATAAACATCTATCAGCGCACACTCACAAACTTCTCCATCACTGCCATACTAGCCCACCTCAGGTCAACTTTCCCTTGAGTTTCACGATGACGGAAAATGAACAGCTGAAATGAACTGGACCAGAACCACCATTAAGGACAAACCTGACAAAGGAGTTAGCAGTACGACGAAAGATCTCAGACGACTTCTGGAAGCGCTGGACTAAGGAATACCTCATGGAGCTGAGGAGCTTTCACGAAGTTCGACGTCCTCGAGGTAACAGACCACATCTGAGAGTTGGAGACGTAGCACTCCTTCAAGAAGACAACCAACCACGACACATGTGGAAGAAGGCCCGCATAGTGGAAATCCGAGCTGGAAGAGACGGAGTGATCAGAACTGTGATCCTTAAGGATTCAAAGGGGACTGTGATAACTCGTCCAGTGCAGCTGGTCATCACCCTGGAGATAGACCAGGGTGGGGAGGATGTCAGGGATTGAGACGCCCTCTATGTCCTCTATCATGTAGCATTCTATGACAGAGACTACAGGGAGTTGTCTATCTGTAAAACCAGAGAGTTTGTACTACTAACAATAATAAAGGGATTTGTTTATAACTTGTAAACGGTCGTTACTCGCGAGGAACAAAATATAATACTGGTGCCGAAAACCCCGGGAACGAAGAAGCATCAACACTGGCATTAAAGAAGACTACAATGAACGGATATCTGTAAGAGATTTTCCTTTCCTTCACGCCGCGAGTATTAATATCACAAGAGAATCAACATCACGACAGACGGCAGATGAGTAGATCGCATTCTATTTATTCTGTAATAGTTAATAAGGAAAGTTGTTGTAAAGGAAATAACGTTGAATGAAAAGGGTTGTAGTAAAGGGAAGCATGCCTATTGAGAAATGGTCAAGCTTACATCGCAATAGAAGTTTATAAGTGCATGATATCTTAGAAGCAGAGAGCAGCCATCTTGAATATTATTACATACGTAATCTGCTGTTATACGAAGGTCATCCACGAATCAGTAAGGTACAGGTGCTGCCATCTGTCGGAAAGCAATACAATTACATTTCATAAACATCTATCAGCGCACACTCACAAACTTCTCCATCACTGCCATACTAGCCCACCTCAGGTCAACTTTCCCTTGAGTTTCACGATGACGGAAAATGAACAGCTGAAATGAACTGGACCAGAACCACCATTAAGGACAAACCTGACAAAGGAGTTAGCAGTACGACGAAAGATCTCAGACGACTTCTGGAAGCGCTGGACTAAGGAATACCTCATGGAGCTGAGGAGCTTTCACGAAGTTCGACGTCCTCGAGGTAACAGACCACATCTGAGAGTTGGAGACGTAGCACTCCTTCAAGAAGACAACCAACCACGACACATGTGGAAGAAGGCCCGCATAGTGGAAATCCGAGCTGGAAGAGACGGAGTGATCAGAACTGTGATCCTTAAGGATTCAAAGGGGACTGTGATAACTCGTCCAGTGCAGCTGGTCATCCCCCTGGAGATAGACCAGGGTGGGGAGGATGTCAGGGATTGAGACGCCCTCTATGTCCTCTATCATGTAGCATTCTATGACAGAGACTACAGGGAGTTGTCTATCTGTAAAACCAGAGAGTTTGTACTACTAACAATAATAAAGGGATTTGTTTATAACTTGTAAACGGTCGTTACTCGCGAGGAACAAAATATAATAGTCTTATTTTATTGGTGATGACTTCCGGAAAGTCCTTCAAGGCGTGTCTCAGTCCCTCTTCTTTACTCGGCCGAAGATGTGTTAACTGGATATCTCCCAGGTTTACGTTAACTTATGTATCCTTGCGAGTCCGGGGATTTCCATCAGGCGAGGTGACCCTCAGACATCTGTCTTTTCCCAAAAAGACTTCTTGAGCACCATAGTCTATGATCACCTTGTATTCCACCAGAAAGTCATGACCTAATATGATGTCCGGTATCAGGTTCAATATCACTGCAACATCGATTATAATAGGCATGTTTATGCATTTAGCGGTTAGGATAGTCTCTCCTTGGATGGAACAGGTCACCCCGTCCGCTGCTCCCACTACCCTTCCGAGGTGGTGAGACTTCATAGGCGGTAGTAATCTGGCAACGGTCCTGTTAACAAATGAATGGATTGCCTTGGCTGTCGAGTATGGCTGAATAATTCTCGTTGCCAATCATTCAGATGATAGCTGGGTGGGGTTGGCCTATTCTACTCACTATCTGACCAATCCCTCTCCTACTTGACCAGCGTTGCTTATCTGTCAGGTCTTGAGGCGTATTCCTGTTCTCGGGCACACACCCCTTTAATCCAGAATGGGCCGGACATAGTTTCTCCGACGTCCAGTTTGGGCACTTGTTCTTCAGGTATCCCGCTCTTTCACGCTGGTAGCACTTCCTAACTGCGCTGGGCTCTTCCGTAGCATTTCTCTTATGTTCCTCCTTCAGCTGGGCGATGATTCTGCGAAGATCATCTAAGGATCCGGGTTGTGATAATTTCACTAGGGGCCGAATCTTATCGTGGAGTAGCTCTGTGATATCTGGGAAGATCTCGTTTTCGCTCCCTTCCCGATGGAAACGCTTGAGGAGTTGGTACTTCTCTAAGGAGAAGGCGCTAGCTCTTATGCCACTGCGTTGTGTCTCAGTCAGTATCTTCCTTTTTACGGAGTTCTTCACCCCTTCGGAATTAAACCTATCGAGGAATGCACTCGTGAATTCCGTCCAGTTTAGATTTAATCCCTTCAAGTTGTTCCACCAAGTAGAGGTTTCCCACTTTAACCGCGGAGTGATGAGTTGCACGAAGATGTCCACTGGTAAAATAGTTCTTCCTAATAGGTTGACCGATCCCTCGACGAAGCTAGTTGGGGTCTCCTCCAGTCGCCCGTGGAATTCCGGAAGGCTCTTTGTAATCACCTTCGGGGTCTAGGTGTGCTGTATTGCCGGTTAGGTTTGAGGAGTTTAGAGGTGTGGCGGTATGTCCTGTTTGAGTCAATCTATTTTCTACTGCGTGAAGGATGCTTTCCCTTATATTCTGCACATCTCCCTTGGTGGTCGAAGTCCGGTTTTCTATCCTTCCTTCGGCAGCAGAAATACAGCTCCCAAGGTTTCCCTCGACGGCGGATATACAACTTTCAAAATTTCTCTCGATGTTACAAATTCTCCCCTCAACCTGTTGTTTTACGCCGGAAACCTGGATTTCCACCCGCTCCTTGAGGTCCAAGATATCCCCTTCCAGCTGGCTTACTCTACTATCGATCTGGTCAACCTGTCCAAGTTTTGACCTGGTGTCGGATATCTGCTGCCTTAATTGATTGGTGACGTTACTATCTCGTGATGAAATTTTGTCATTTACGGTTGAAATGTTTGATTCTAGGCCCTATTCCATATAGTAAACCTTTGTATACCCTCGTGATATTTGACCAGTTAAAAGTGAGTTACATTGAGAAATTTTGTCTGAAATTTTGCCTGAAAGTTTGTAATTCTGTTCCATAATGAGTGCCTGCAACATGGTCATTTTGGTTATATGTAACTCATCTTGCCATTCGTCGTCATCTTCGTTGTCTTCGATGAAAAATTCTTCAGGATTTTCTCCTTTTTCCACTAGGTCTTCCCGTAGTCGCGCCTGTACAGATTTCTTCTTCCCGTTCGTCGGAAGATCCCTCTTGGTAAGTTTGTCTTTGAGCTGTTTTATTGACATATTCTCTAGTGTGACTTGCATTTTGGATTACAACACTCGTATTCACTCGTAATTTTTTACGTCCTCGTCACGGTCGCCAATTAACGTATCCACACTAACGCACAGAAGATGCTGTGAGTTGGTACAATGAGTTTTATTTGCATATATACATAAATTACACACTCACATAACCTTAATCACAATACCACAACAAACACTTCCCTTCGAAACTATCAACAAAGCCGCCGTTAAAAACAACTGCCAACACAGCACACAGAGGTTACAACCTTGGAACAAAAACAAAACAGTTGACTGCGTACAAGCATATCACTTCGATATGGAGACTGTGTTTTGCTCCATGTCAAACTAACAACTTCTAGTCCGCAATGACCCAAACTCCACATTAAATTACACATTAAATCACTTTTTCATCATCACTGTTACTCGCAATGTCCTCATTATGTAACTTCTTACCCTGTTACCGTTCACATATACTTAACTATACTATCACAGCCCCTATAACTTCCTCCTTCTTAACAACCGAACCATCTTTCCTTATTAACAACCACTCAATTATCTCAAACTGTCAACTTTCTCGTTACCTCTCGTTGCTCACTATAAACATACATATCACCAAATCTCTCCACTTTCAGCACTTTACCAACCATACTCCCCTAACCTTCCAACTATATCCTTCTCACCTTTCCTTAAATATCATCATTCTTTACGCACCACCAACACCAATTCTTAATCATCCTCCACATTAAATTATACCACCACTTTTTACTCCTTCAATAAATACCATACCATCTCTAAAATTTAATCACTCTTATTTCAACTACACCACCAAATCTATCTCTTTCAAATGACAATACATTTTCACCATAAATTTACTTCCTTTTATACAACTAACATAAACACTATACCACTTACCGTAATCACTCTCACATATCACCAAATCAACCGCTTATGAATAACAATCCAATTACACTAATCCAAACTCCACATTAAATTACAATTCAATGGCTTCCTCTCTATACCAACAAATCTACCTCTTATACCAAAACAACCTCACTCCGACACCTTCCAAATTATACTTGTTTACCAAACACTTCCACATATAAATTAAATATACTTGAGTCCACCATTAAGTTGCTAAAGGTATATTCACTTAAAATACTATCATTAACTTGCTAATAACTCACTCATAATTGCAGTTAACATAAAGACACATTCATTTAAAATATCGTACTTTTATCTCGACTGTATCAAAACCTCCCTACACTATAATTTCATCATTCTTCACCAACCAAACCCTAAAATACAGACACATACGATCTAAAACTACTTTACTATCTTTTCCTATAATACCACCATGTCTTCAACCACTGTTTCCTTATTTACTTACTAACTTATTAGAGTTTTTACTTCTTGTGACTCTACCCTCTTATTTTTTCTTCATTCCTCACATGTCTCTTAAGCTCCTGCTTCTTCCTTTGCTCATATACAGCTCTATTCTCTGCCTGGTTTCTGCTGCTCTTTCCTCTACACTCTGCACATCCCTTCCTTCACTGCATTCGCCTCTCCGACATTCCTCTTCTCTGTCTATGTCCCTAGCTGTACCCCTAAGCCTTCCTATTCTTGCCCCGTTGCCGACTACACTTTCCTTTTCACTATGTACGATCGCACTTTCACTACGCTCATCTCCCTGCCTTTCCTCGCTTAACTTCCTGGCTGTTTCCTCCTTCCCTCGCCCCTGCCAACTTCCGATAACTGCCCGATATTGATCGACACAAATCATCTTCCTCTTCACTCCCGCCTTTCTTCTTCCACGCATCGCTTGCACTCCACTCCCGCGGTACCGGCACACCCGACTCAGCACGTCTGCTCCTGCTGGCTGTCTAGGTAAGATTCAGATTGCGAAATACATAGGTTATAATCGATGAAAAGTTCTTAACCATTCTAGTGCCTTATTGCCATTCTGGAATTTACAGCGTGTTTCACAATTTCGGATTACGATTTATATATACAGGTAAGAATAAATAAAATTAATTTACTGGTATTTACACTGACTTAGTAAATGTCATGGGATAGTCACCTAATAGCGTGTGGAGCCACCTCTGGCCCTGTGAACTGCAGTGAGACGCCGTGGGAGGCTAGTCGACAATTCCCTGGTAGTCCTCTGGACGCAGCTGACACAAAATCGTTTTCAGAGCGGCCGACAATGCTGGTCTGTTCGTGGGTGCAGGATACATGGCACGGAGCCTGCGTTCCAGGACATCCCAGATATGCTCGATAGGGTTCATATCGGGGCTCCTTGGTGGCCATGGCAGTCGTTGGACCTCCGCTGCATGTTCCTGGAACCATTCTCGGGCGACGTGGGAGTGATGTGGCGGGGCGTTATCATCTTGAAACACCGCAGAACCGTCTGGGCGCTGGAAAGCCAAAAATGGGAGATGTCTCCGAGCAGCTCAACATACAGCGTACCATTCAAAGTCTCTTCCTGAACAACTAGAGGGCCCATTCCATACCAGGAAAATGCACCCCAGACCATAACAGAGACACCAGCGCCCTGGACCACACCTTCGAGGCAAGAGAGATCCATCGCTTCATGTGGTCTGCGCCATACACGGTGCCTCCCATCGGCATGGTGCAGTTGAAAACGTGATTCGTCCTACCATATCACGTTACGCCATTGTTCCAGTTCCATCCCTGGTGACTAGCGACAAATGTGCGTCGTTGTGCCCGATGACGTGAGGTTAACAGATGCACCCGTGTGCGGCGCCGGCTCCTATACCCCATAGAATCCATGTTCCTACGGATTGTCCACTGGGAGACGTGTCTAGCACGGCCTGTGTTGAACTGAGCCGTGATTTGTTGCACGGTTACCCGTCTGTCACTATTGAAAATCCGTCTCAGACGTCGCCGGTCACAGTCATCGAGGGTGGCTGGACGGCCGGTCGTTCGTCTGTTGTGGACGGTGACACCCGCATTCAACCATTCATAAACACCTTGGACACGGTTGATTCTGTGAAGCCGAATTGCCGCACCACTTCCGAAATCGCACTTCCCATCCGTCGAGCACCGACCACCATACCCCGTTCGAACGTTGTCAGCTCACGACGACGTTCCATGTTACACCTGTCACATGCACAGCCACTGCTCACAAGGTCTCCTACACAACTGCCGCTGCCACAGGGGGCGTGTGGTGCGCAGACAACACACCTGCGCATCAGTGCTCCGCTATCCCATGACATTTGCTCAGTCAGTGTATATTAACTGCTATCACTGTCTATGTACAACATATGTTTCAAACATAACATCACACACACAGCACGATCATTCATCTACATAAATAATAACAATAGGCCTACTAATACTAAATGGAGGTACACTTCATAGCTATACATACAAGTAATAATAATAATAATAATAATAATAATAATAATAATAATAATAATAATAATAATATATATTATTATTATAGACTGCTATGCATTTCAGCGTTCAGTCTGCAAGCCTCTGTGAATTTACTAAACGTCGCCACAATACTCTATTTGCAACTAGTGCTGTGGCCTCATTTAGTTCTATACCTCTTATCTTTAAAACGTTAGAAACCGAGGATAACCATCGTCGACTTGGTCTACCTCTACTTCCCTTACCTCCATAACAGAGTCGATTATTTTCCTAGGTAACATATCCTACTCCATTCGCCTCACATGACCCCACCACCGAAGCCGGTTTATGCGTACAGCTTCATCCATCCAGTTCATTCCTAAATGAGCCTTTATCTCCTCATTCCGAACACCCTCCTGCCATTGTTCCCACATGTTTGTACCGGCAATCATTCTTGCTACTTTCATGTCTGTTACTTCTATCTTATGAATAAGATATCCTGAGTCCACACAGCTTTCGCTCTCGTAAAGCAAAGTTGGTCTGAAAACAGATCGATGTAAAGATAGTTTCGTCTGGGAGCTGACTTCCTTCTTACAGAATACTGTTCATCGCAACTGCGTACTCACTGCGTTAGCTTTACTACACCTTGATTCAATCTCACATACCATATTACCATCCTGGGAGAACACACAACCTAAATACTTGAAATTATCAATCTGTTCTAGCTTTGTATCACCAATCTGACATTCAATTCTGTTGAATTTCTTACCTACTGTCATCACTTTAGTCTTCGAAAGGCTAATTTTCATACCATACTCATTGCACCTATTTTCAAGTTCCAAGATATTAGACTGCAGGCTTTCGGTACACCTGCCATTACGACCAAGTCGTCAGCATAGGCCAGATTGCTTACTACATTTCCACCTAACTGAATCCCTCCCTGCCATTTTATACCTTTCAGCAGATGATTTATTTAAACTACAAACAGCAAAGGTGAAAGATTATAACCTTGTCTAACCCCTGTAAGTACCCTGAACCAAGAACTCATTCTACCGTCAATTCTCACTGAAGCCCAATTGTCAATATAAATGCAATTGATTGATTTTAATAATCTACCCTTAATTCCATAGTCACCCAATATGACGAACATCTTTTCCCTTGGTAACCTGTCTTGTGCTTTATCTAGATCTACGAAACATGAACACAACTGCCTATTGCTCTCGTAGTATTTTCCAATTACCTGGCGCATACTGAAAATCTGATCCTGACAGCCTCTCTGTGGTCTGAAACCACACTGGTTTTCATCAAACTTACTCTCAACGATTAACCGCACCCTCCCTTTCAAGATGCCAGTGAATACTTTGCCTGGTATAATAATCAATTAGATACCTTAATAGTTGTTGCAACCCTTCCTGTTCCCTTGCTTATAGATAGGTGCAATTACTGCTTTTGTCCAATCTGAAGGTACCGTACCTTACCAACACTCCATGCTAATCTTACTACTCTATGAAGCCATTTCATCCCTGCCTTCGCACTATACTTCACTATTTCAGGTCTAATTTCATTTATTCCTGCTGCTTTATGACAGTGGAGTTTATTTACCATCCTTTCCACTCCTTCAAGTGTAATTTCACCAACATCATTTTCTTCCTCGCCATGAGCTTGACTGTTCTGAACACCACCAGGAAGATTTCCTTTTACGTTGAGAAGATGTTCGAAATATTCCCTCCACCTCTCCAGTGATTCCCTGGGATCTATTATGAGTTCACCTGACTTACTCAAAACACTGTTCATATCCTTCTCCCCTCCCTTACTAAGATTCTTTTTTTACTGTCCAGAAACGTTTCCCTGCTGCTTGACCTAGTCTTTCCAGGTTATTACCAAAACCTTCCCACGACTTCTTTTTGGATTCAACAACTATTTGTTTCGCTCTGTTTCTTTCATCTACGTACAAATCCTTGTCTGCCTCGGCCCTTGTTTGGAGCCACTTCTGATAAGCCGTCTTTACGTTTACAAGCTGCTCTCACTTCATCATTCCACCAAAATGTTCGCCTTTTCCCATCTTTACACACAGTTGTTCCTAGGCATTCCCTTGCATCCCTGTATGCCACCCATTTTCTTTCTAGATCCTGAACCTGCTTACTGTCTACTGTTCGAAACTTCTCACTAATCATATCCATGTACTTCTGTCTAATTTCCTCGCCCTGGAGATTTTCTACCCTTGTTCGTTTGCAGACAGATTTCACTTTCTCTACCCTAGGCCTAGAGATACATAATTCACTACAGATCAGATAGTGGTCTGTATCATCGAAAAATCCCAGGAAAACTCGTACATTCCTAACAGATTTCCTGAACTCTAAGTCGGTTAAGATATAGTATATTATGGATCTGGTACCCCTAGCCTCCCATGTGTGGCGGTGAATAGGCTTATGCTTGAAGGATGTATTCTTAACAGCTAAACCCATACTAGCACAGAAGTCCACAAAAGCTTCCAATTCCTATTAGCTTCCATATCCTCCCCACATTTACCAATCACCCTTTCGTATCCTTCAGTTTTATTTCCAACTCTCGCATTGCAATCGCCCATTACCACTATTCTATCCTTGCCGTTGACCCTGACCACGATGTCACTCAATGCTTCATAAAACTTGTCCACTTCATCCTCATCTGCACCCTCACATGGTGAATACACGGACACAATTCTCGTCCTAATTCCTCCAATTGCCAAATCTACCCACATCATTCGCTCATTTGCGTGTCTAACAGAAACTATGTTGCGTGCAATGGTATTCCTGATAAACAGTCCTATCAAATACTCTGCCCTGCCCTTTCTAACACCCGTCACGTACACTTTACAATCTCCTATCTCTTCCTCGTTCTCTCCTCTTGCCGAATATCACTTACTCCTAGCACATCCAGATGCATCCTCTTAGCTGACTCAGCCAGCTCTATTTTCTTTCTTCCATAAACCCCGTTAGTATTGATAGCTCCCCATCGAATTCCATTTCCTTCGTCAAGTTGTTTCCAAGGAGTCCCTCGCCTGTCAAATGGAAGTGGGACTCCGTTACTCCCATAGTTCCGAGGCCTGCTTAAAATGTTCTGAGCTCGGTAAATTCATGAAGCAGGATGCTACCCTACTTACACATAGTCCAAGTCAGGATCTCTCCTCTAACGGGTTATGGACCAACGGTGGATTGTATAGTCCTAGTGGCCTGAGCACAAGGAGGGCCACGACTCAGAATATGTCCGATATGCCCACACCCATTCCATAGCAAGTGGTATTCCGACTCACAGGACCACTTACTACGCCACTCAGCCGTTGCTCATGGTTCACGAACCAGGACGTGACTACAGTAACCCACACCATGAAATAATAATAATAATAATAATAATAATAATAATAATAATAATAATAATAATAATAATAATAATAATAATAATAATAATAATAATAATAATCACGTCCGTAAAATAATAATAACCATCATAATTCGAGCTCGACATCTGTATTAGTTACCCATGGGTGAGAGAATGTTGTTTTCAAGTTATACCTGTTATTGCATTCTCGTCAAGTGGAGTGAAAGCATGACACTGCACAATAGTGATGGGTTGCGACTGGAATCGCGAAGAGTTGATTCCATATGCCTGGGGAATCGGGTACCCGATTCCGGAATCGATTCCGAGGAACTAGTAGCACCATCTGTGATGCAGATACGTAAACAATTGCAGCACGAATGTGTTCTGTAATGTGAGTTCATTTTGGTTTATAACCAGGTTATTTTACAAGCCATGCCTGCTCTCATTGTACTGTCCTGGAGTTATACACTAAAATGCGACTGTAATTTCATCAGAAAATATGATTTTCTGTTTGAAACTAATCAAATTGTATGGATTGTAAACAAATCAAAACTTATATGGGGATTATGACATAATATAACACTACTATTTCAAAAAAATACAAATTGTACTAAAGCGACAACCTTAACTAATGTTAAGCTGTGATGAAAACAAAAATAGTAATTCTGACAGCTTCTCATAATAATATTTAGCATTAGTATGAAATTGCTTCTTCTTCTTCTTCTTCTTCTTCTTCGTTTTCTACCACTTTTCCCACATCCGTGGGGTCGCGAGTCGAACTGTATAGCACATGTTGATTTGGCCCGGTTTTACAACCGGATGCCCTTCCTGACGCCAACCCTGTATGGAGGGATGTAATCACTTTTGCGTGTTCCTGGGCTGGTTGGTAGTGTAGTGTGTTGTCTGAATATGAAGAGGAAATGTTTGGATAAACACAAACACCCAGTCCTCGGGCCAAAATAACTGACCAGAGCGATTCAAATCCCCCACCCGGCCGGGAATGGAATTCGGGACCCTCTGAACCGAAGGCCTCAACGCTGACCATCCAGCCAATGAGTCGCACAGTAACACGAAATGTATGTTGCAAATTAAATGTAGGTAACGGAAGTCAGGTATGCTCTGAAACAAGTTGTGTACTTATTAAAAATGTGACTTAATTCCACAGACTTTATACGATTATATACTAGCGATATTTGAAAACCCCACTTATATACGGAAGACTGACTCTAGTGAGTGCGCCCAGCACACTCTGGTGACGTCATCGCGAACCGATTCCTCGCATGCGACATTGAGTGCGACTGCGGAGTCTTAGGAACCGATTCTCGCGATTCCAGGCGTCATTCGCGCACATCACTACTGCACAAAGGAATAGCGTTTGTTAGATGGTAGTTCTCTGCAAGTGGTGTAGGTTGTGAGATACTATAAAAGAGGGTAGATACAAGCAACACTCTCGGCAATTGAAGACTGGACGGCGCACGATGCGAATCGCTAGACGGCAACATAGAGACAAAGTAGCACAAGGCAAATGTTCTAGTTGAGAATAGGAAGTGTATTAACGGACTCATCTTGAGCAAATGGTAAGATTAATTAGTGTTCCAATAGACAAGAAGTTTAATTTTAACAGAACAGTGATGTGGGGTGTGCGGAGGTGATCAGTAGACCACAGAACAGACTTACACGTGATTGGGTAATCAACTTTCAATTAGGAAATATAAGGGCCGGACTAATGCGCAGATTGCAGGAAGAGCAAAGTAATTTCCATTTCCTAAATTACGGTATCATTTAATGCAAGTGCAGTTAACGTGTGTCAGAGACGACCTGCCTATTTGTCTGTGCCAATTACAGAAGCAATCCGGATGACCCAATCAAGCAAAGGGCATCAATCCAGCACGAGAATAGACTTGGAGACCTCAACCATGGAATGCAGTAGTGTGGTTACACAATAAATCCTTATGACGGCCTAGATGAAGGAACTGAGGGACTCAGAGGAAACCAGATAAACTGGAACAAATTAGAGCATGAATTACGAGTAGATCACATTCAAATGTTTATTCTCATACATAGGAGTCTTAGTTATGCCAATTAGGCAAATCAATAATGTTTAATATAATGTGTTTAGGGCCGATGCATGTATTAGTCAGTGTTTAGCTTTGTGTGGTTTATTGTGGTAATGAGGGTAATCAGTTAATTAGGTTTGTTTCTAGAATTATTTATGTAGGTTTATTGGGGTCTTGATAAGATACATGGGAGCTCATGGTGTAAAGATCATTGTGTAACCAAGGACGGAACTGCCTTGTCAGTATCCAAACTCAAACCTAGAACTAGGAGCATTCGGGTGACCTAAGGATAGAGATTGCATGCACTGCTAGATTTAAGGCATGACATTTCAGTGAACCTGTGAAAGCAGAGGGATGTGTTTTCCCATCGTTGAGATAGAAGGGTCTTCTAGGAAAAATTCAGCAGGCTAACCTATGACTACACTTGCGACTCGAACGGCGGCTTGTTAGATGCGAGGATAACAAACGTTCGAGTATATAGCAGGTAGCCTAAGATAAGGGAATGAATAAAGGCATATCCGATTAGGTTATATAGTCTGAGGGTGTGTATCCCAGACATTAAAGTATTGAAAGATTATTTGAGTGGTTCATAGCGCCAGTCCTGCGAAGGTTTTGTATACCGCTGTGGAGCAAGAAGTTGCCATAGGTGAGGGTGAAGAATAGACACAGCTGGTAGCATGCCCTTACCTGACAGCTCACACCAAGTACCGTTGTTAAGAAAGGAATGTGAGGGGAGTTAACAGTTGCCCAGCCGAGAAAGAATGTTTGTTTTCGTAACCAGCTGGAGTTTCATGTTTTGGAGAAGGAGACAGCAAGTAAAGGAACCGCTTACATGCCAGTTGGAGCGGTGGCTAATGATCGTCCTTACAGCAGATAGGATGTGAGTTCAATGCAAGTTCAGACCATCAAGAAGAGCGTACTATATTTATGTATTTTTCTTGCAGGTTCTGAGTATTATTTGTGATGACGTTATTTGTTGTTGATGTTCATGTGTCTTGGTATTAATTGTGTGTCATAGTGTTGTCAATTGATTAAGGGTCACTAGCTCGAGTGCTACTCAGGGATGAGAGGTTTTGTCTTCATCTGTTGATCATAGGCCAGGACCAATGCTAGAATCAGTGTTGTTTTGGGGAAATACAGGGCCAGTCCTGAACAAGTACTTTATTGTATTTCATGTATGCCTAATTTACTGGTAACTCTCTTTATTAACTTGGTGAGTGCGAATCATACTACTTTTAATATCATGAACCGGAACGTTAAACTACGAGGCCCTTGGCCGAAGTTTGTTTCAATTTACTGGAAATCAAATGTCGCGTCCAAGTAATCAGCTCACATTTCAAACAAAATCAGTTTCATTAATCAGGTTTTTAGACACAATGTCATGATACTGCTTTTCTGCAAGCTCCTTTATTTATGGATGGTATTTTCATTGGGGATTTTTCATCTGATCCTTGTGTTTTAGATTAATGAATCCATTTACCCCTTATCTCTTGATTCTCATTCACGATTATGTATTTAGATCCATGCCCTACTGAAATTTTATAGTATTTTATTTAGTTTGATTACCCACTTCGAACGTACCACATTCTCTACTGACTAACTAGCCAGGAAAAATTTGGAACAGGTGATAAGGTACAATAACACCTCAATTTTTAGTAACTGAGACAAGGATATATTTCACCTTATAGAATGGCACTAAATCCCGGCCCCGCGGTGTAGGCGTAGCGTGTCTGCCCCTTACAACGAGGCCCGGGATCGATTCCCGGCCAGGTCAGGGATTTTTATCTGGATCTGAGGGCAGGTTCGAGGTCCACTCAGCCTACGTGATTAGCGTGAGCAGCGGTCGCTTGGTAGGCCAAGGCCCTTCGGGGCTGTAGTGCCATGGGGTTAGGTTAGATTAGTATGACACTAAATGTTTTAAAATCCTGAGAGAAAAAGCAATGATCATATCCAGCTGAAGAAGTTTTGCTGTCTAACCAATACCTCCATCAGCAACAGGTATGTCATTTATTATATAATAAATAATAGTTATTGTATTGGGAAAGAGCATTCATGCTTACCTCAATTTTTTGTAAGGCTTCTAACTTTTCTTTATCTCTCTTTAGTTCATTGATATATACAGCAATGTCCTTCATGGCATCATTTGCTTCTTCTAACCCTCGATAATCTTCATGATTCTGTTAAAATGGAAGTTCCTTTGTCAATTAAATTTTGTAAGATATATATATATATTAGATTAGCTGTATTTTCCTAAAATATTCTCCCCATTTGTTGATAGCAAACAAATAATTTGTTGGTATTTATTGTCTAATTTGAATAATATTTAAGACAAATAAAAGCATATATACTATATTCCATACCCTTCAAAATGTAATCAAATAAGTGCAATGATTAAATCATGGTTTTGATGCTCCTTGGATTCTTAGGGGAATAAAGTTTGATTTTAAAGTTAGCAGCTGAAGAAATATGTGAGAAAGTGAGTAAAGTAGTGATTGGTATTACAACATGTGGTGGTCTTTAAATTGCTGGTGTTGAAATGATTTTGGCATTTGATATTAGATATAAGTTAACGTATGGCAATAATAATAATAATAATAATAATAATAATAATAATAATAATAATAATAATAATAATAATAATAATAATAATAATAATACAAGATTAAGGGACTGGCAAGTGCCGCTGCGGAATAGTAATACGTAGTAAGCGTGTAGAAACTTACACTTCAAACACCAAAAAAGCATGAACACCGGAAGGCGTACAATGGAATCGCATTGGCATACTATATTTCCAAACAACCAAACATGTAGTTTCCGAGGTGGTCGGAGCAAGCCAAATGTACACATAGCCAATAATAAACTCACAACAAAGCAAGTTTTAGACGCATAATAGAGGTCTAAAATATTTGTGAACTCCAGCCAGGAGTGTGGAGGACGGAGTAATTAAATAGGATGACAAATTCATACAATAACGTAAGACAACCACCTCATAATAGCATACACGATAGCTTGTACACTCCGAAATCATTATTATAAAACAAACCACTCATCTCACTAGTTATTTAGAAGAGTATGTAGGGAGCGAAAACCGGGATTATTCCAGGAGGTGTTCCATGGTAGGTACCAATTTAAACAAAAAAGGAGACATGGTAAAA
This sequence comes from Anabrus simplex, assembly GCF_040414725.1. Taxonomy (NCBI): domain Eukaryota; kingdom Metazoa; phylum Arthropoda; class Insecta; order Orthoptera; family Tettigoniidae; genus Anabrus; species Anabrus simplex. The sequence goes on from NC_090265.1 coordinate 1,542,575,743, forward strand.
GGAATGAAGTCGCTATTGCAAAAGGACAAAGAAGAACAAAATATATTTATATGCAATAATGTATCTACAATTTTTATACCGAATAAAATTCAATCAATCACTACTGATCTGCATTTAGGGCAGTCGCCCAGGTGGCAGATTCCGTATGTGTTGTTTTCCTAGCCTTTTCTTAAATGATTTCAATGACATTGGAAATTTATTGAACATCTCCCTTGGTAAGTTATTCCAATCCCTAACTCCCCTTCCTATAAATGAATATTTGCCCCAATTTGTCCTCTTGAATTCCAACTTTATCTTCAGATTGTGATTTTTCCTATATTTAAAGGCGCCACTCAAACTTATTCGTCTACTAAAGTTATTCCACGCCATTTCTCCGCTGACAGCTTAGAACATACTACTTAGTCGAGCAGCTCGTCTTCTTTCTCTCAGTTCTTCCCAGCCCAAACTTTGCAATATTTTTGTAACGCTACTCTTTCGTCGGAAGTCACCCAGAACAAATCGAGCTGCTTTTCTTTGGATTTTTTCCAGTTCTTGAATAAAGTAATCCTGGCGAGGGTCCCATACACTGGAATCAGACTCTAGTTGGGTTCTTACAAGAGACTTACATGCCCTCTCCTTTAAATCCTTACTACAACCCCTAACCACCCTCATAACCATGTGCAGAGATCTGTACCCTTTATTTACAATCCCATTTATGTGATTACCCCAATGAAGATCTTTCCTTATATTAACACCTAGATACTTACAATGATCCCCAAAAGGAACTTTCATCCCATCAACGCAGTAATTAAAACTGAGAGGACTTTTCCTATTTGTGAAAATCACAACCTGACTTTTAACCCCGGTTATCATCATACCATTGCCTACTTTTCATCTCACAACATTATCAAGGTCATTTTGCAGTTACTCACAATCTTGTAACTTATTTATTACTCTATACAGAATAACATCATCCGCAAAAAGCCTTAACTCTGATTCCACTCTTTACTCATATCATTCATATATACACTGACTGACATAGCAAATGCAACACCAAGAAGGAGTGGTTCGAAAGGGATGAAAGTTGGGGAAAAAACAGAGACGGCACGGACGAATAATTGATGTTTATTTCAAACCGATATGCAGGTTACACAATGCGCACGGCATCGACTCAGTAGGATGTAGGACCACCGCGAGCGGCGATGCACGCAGAAACACGTCGAGGTACAGAGTCAATAAGAGTGCGGATGGTGTCCTGAGGGATGGTTCTCCATTCTCTGTCAACCATTTGCCACAGTTGGTCGTCCGTACGAGGCTGGGGCAGAGTTTGCAAACGGCGTCCAATGAGATCCCACACGTGTTCGATTGGTGAGAGATCCGGAGAGTACGCTGGCCACGGAAGCATCTGTACACCTCGTAGAGCCTGTTGGGAGATGCGAGCAGTGTGTGGGCGGGCATTATCCTGCTGAAACAGAGCATTGGGCAGCCCCTGAAGGTACGGGAGTGCCACCGGCCGCAGCACATGCTGCACGTAGCGGTGGGCATTTAACGTGCCTTGAATACGCACTAGAGGTGACGTGGAATCATACGCAATAGCGCCCCAAACCATGATGCCGCGTTGTCTAGCGGTAGGGCGCTCCACAGTTACTGCCGGATTTGACCTTTCTCCACGCCGACGCCACACTCGTCTGCGGTGACTATCACTGATAGAACAGAAGCGTGACTCATCGGAGAACACGACGTTCCGCCATTCCCTCATCCAAGTCGCTCTAGCCTGGCACCATGCCAGGCGTGCACGTCTAAGCTGTGGAGTCAATGGTAGTCTTCTGAGCGGACGCCGGGAGTGCAAGCCTCCTTCAACCAATCGACGGGAAATTGTTCTGGTCGATATTGGAACAGCCAGGGTGTCTTGCACATGCTGAAGAATGGCGGTTGACGTGGCGTGCGGGGCTGCCACCGCTTGGCGGCAGATGCGCCGATCCTCGCGTGCTGACGTCACTCGGGCTGCGCCTGGACCCCTCGCACGTGCCACATGTCCCTGCGCCAACCATCTTCGCCACAGGCGCTGCACCGTGGAGACATCCCTATGGGTATCGGCTGCGATTTGACGAAGCGACCAACCTGCCCTTCTCAGCCCGATCACCATACCCCTCGTAAAGTCGTGTCTGTCTGCTGGAAATGCCTCCGTTGACGGTGGCCTGGCATTCTTAGCTATACACGTGTCCAGTGGCACACGACAACACGTTCTACAATGACTGTCGGCTGAGCAATCACGGTACGAAGTGGTCCATTCGCCAACGCCGTGTCCCATTTATCGTTCGCTACGTGCGCAGCACAGCGGCGCATTTCACATCATGAGCACACCTCAGTGACGTCAGTCTACCCTGCAATTGGCATAAAGTTCTGACCACTCCTTCTTGGTGTTGCATTTGCTCTGTCAGTCAGTGTATATAAGAAAACATAAATGTCCAATAGTACTGCCTTGAGGAATTCCCCTCTTAATTATTACAGGGTCAGATAAAGCTTCGCCTACTCTAATTCTATGAGATCTATTTTCTAGAAATATAGCAACCCATTCAGTCACTCTTTTGTCTAGTCCAATTGCACTCATTTTTGCTAGTAGTCTCCCATGATTCACCCTATCAAGTGCTTTAGACAGGTCAATCGCGATACAGTCCATCTTGCTGGAATCCTACAAGTTGAGCTTCAGTGGAATAACCTTTCCTAAAACCGAACTGCCTTCTATCGAACTAGTCATTAATTTCACAAACATGTCTAATATAATCAGAAAGAATGCCTTCCCAAAACTTACATGCAACGCATGTCAAACTTACTGGCCTGTAATTTTCAGCTTTATGTCTATCACCCTTTCCTTTATACACAGGGGCTACTATATCAACTCTCCATTCATTTGGTATAGCTCCTTCAACCAAACAATAATCAATACTTCAGGTATGGTACGATATCCCAACCCATTGTGTTTAGTATATCCCCAGAAATCTTACCAATTCCAGCCGCTTTTCTAGTTTTCAAATTTTATATCTTATTGTAAATATCATTGTTATCATATGTAAATTTTAATACTTCTTTAGCATTAGTCACCACCTCTACCTGGATATTATCCCTGTAACTACCAATATTTACATAATGCTGACTGAATACTTCTGCCTTTTGAAGATCCTACATACACGCTCTCCTTCTTTCATACAATGTTGTTAACTTTTGAAATACTTGAACGGATTGCAACGTTTGATGCTCATTAACTTAGTATTTATCTAACACGAAAACACTAGTAAGAAAATTAATCTCTAAAGATATTGACTAGAATTTTGAACGGATGATTCGTTCAAGGTTAACGAATAGTCCAGTTCTTCTCATCCAAATCTCTTATCTATTCTTTCTTTTTTGGAAGAACGACAATTTGGTTACAATAAAATTTAAGCTAAAAACGCTTAAAGCTTCACACATTTACAGATAACACCTCAAGGCCACTTTACAAGGACAACTTCCAGGGTTGTTGATAAAAATTGACAATGACATAGAAATATTTTATCAATCGATTACCGGTACCCAAAAAAACAGTGGCGGGAAAAATGTACAGGACGGGCGAGGAAAAGGACGGGAGGAGTCTTCCTCTTTTGGATTCAAAGTCTTTTCAAACAGCACCAAAGAAGAGGCGCATTAGTTCCCCTGACGAAACCCTCACATTTGTCTGTCCTCCAGAAAATGTCCACACAGAGAACCTATCATGCCGCACGCAAACGAAGAAAACAGTTTATAATTATTAAAAGGGGGAACTCACTTATGGTGAGGCCACCAGCAACAATATCAGCGGCATAGAATTTTATAAATCACACCACACCTAAAGGGCATAAAATGTTATGCAGTTCGAAATTTGAATTTTATAAGATATCCAAAATAATACTTGCTCACCCAGCTCAGCGTTGCGAAGTGCACTATTCCAGAAGGTCAGAAAAATAGAAAAATCATACGGGCCAGCCATACGAAATGACGTCTCCCTCCACACAAGTCCGTCAACCGAAACCTGACTGACTCGCTCAGTTTTATTTACGGGGGGCCCCCGTAGCCAGCTCCTCCGCCGTGACCATCGACTCAATCTACATGGCCTGTGACATGCTATTAATTTCTAAGAAGAAAGAGATAGCTGGGTAGAGTGGAAAGTGATACAAGGAGTATCTGCCTGTTTCCATGTCGGACACGTTACCAGGCTAGATTGTGTTGGTTGGATAGTATTAAGGTATGGTATTGAAGGGTCAGGGAAAAACCACATAGGCAGAAAGAAGAAAGAGCCTACATGTAAAACCTGACTTCTTTTGATAGCACATGCAAGGATGTGGGCGGGAGCTAGACCAGAGTTTGTGTTAGTTAGGAATATGTGTCAAACATAACCATTTCCTTGCCATTTTCTGTTATTATGGGGATCAGTCCTTCTTGTCACTGCCTAGTGCGGCTCGGGTTTGCTAGCGTCTGGGCTCTGGGCCACAGGGACTCCACCAACATGTTAAAGGTTAAATACTGTTTCATTTAAAGTTGTGTCCACACTTATAAACATGTTAAATGTGACAGCTAGTTCATCATATCAGTTTGTGGTAACACATTCAGGTGGTGTCTTGCTGTGGCCCAGAGCCCAGACGCCAGCAAACCCGAGCCGCACCAGGCAGTGACAAGAAGGACTGATCCCCGAGCGAGTCCCTCCTTTATAGACATCAAGGTACGGAGCGCGAGAACATACTAGAAGGATGACGTAAGACGACGAAGAACAGGGAAGGCAGAGGCACAAAGTCAAGCACAGTATGCAATATGCCGGGAAAGCAGGGGGAATAGATTGAACAGCATAAATCACAGGCCGGTAGTAGCAGCGACGGCAGGAGAACGGCAAAGATAGCTGAACGAGGTGGGAGAAAGGTAGTCCATTAGTGTTATATGTCAGTTGAGAGCACGTAACATACACCGCCACCAAGTGTAATCCAAAGGATGGGTGGTCAGAGCGTCACGAATATCCATGTGACCCAGAGAGGCACCATCCTCGGAACACGATGGTCGTAGACGGAGACAGCAGCAAAATCGGGAACAAGAAAGAAAAACAAGAGAAGCAGAAAAGTAAGCAATACCGAAAGACATAGAGAAGATATGAGAGGGGATAAAGGGAACGAAGAGAAAAGAAAGAAAAAGGGGTGGGAGAGAAAAGGGAAAAAGCGGAAGGAGGAGAGGCAAGAAGTTGAGGACGGTCCGGACCGTATACAAAGTTAGATTACAAAATTACAAAGTTTGATTACGAGGAAAATAGAGTGGCCTTTAGGATATATATAGTGTTACATGTTACAATTAATCCATCATCCAATGATAAAAAGAGAACAAACAAAAGACATAAAGGGCGAAAATCCATGGGAGAGTCAGGCACAAGGTATGGTGGGTGGAGGGAGCGAAGCTGAATGAGCAAGGGAAAAATATATTTTACAAATGCATACCGAGGATACTCAAGTACGGACAGAAACATAAATAAAAAACAAATGAGAAAGAAAAAAGTTTCAATAATCAAGAGTGAGGCAGACCACACATAATCCCTCCCCAACGCAGAAAGCTAAGTAGAATTTTTTCAGAAGAGAAGTGGGCTTTTTTTATATCCTGAGAACTGGAAACCAACTGCAAGTGAGCAGTAGAGGGAGAGGGAATAGAAAGGATACGGAATGGACCAAGCCAACGAGGAGAAAGCTTGGCTGAAATGTTATGAGGCGTGGAACTAACAGGGTTTTTCTTCAATAAAACCAAATCAAAAAGTTTAAATTTGGGGTTCGAAATCGAGAATTGCAAGATTTTTGTGAAGGTTCCTAGCCTGGAGCAACAATCAGTCAATACTGATCTGCATTTAGGGCAGTCGCCCAGGTGGTAGATTCCCTATCTGTTGTTTTTCTAGCCGTTTCTTAAATGATTTCAAAGAAATTGGAAATTTATTGAACATCTCCCTTGGTAAGTTATTCCAATCCCTAACTCCCCTACCTATAAATGAATATTTGCCCCAGTTTGTCCTCTTGAATTCCAACTTTATCTTCATATAGTGATCTTTCCTACTTTTAAAGACGGCACTCAAACTTATTCGTCTAATAATGTCATTTCACGCCATCTCTCCGCTGACAGCTCGGAACATACCACTTAGTCGAGCATCTCGTCCTCTTTCTCCCAATTCTTCCCAGCCCAAACTTTGCAACATATTTGTAACGCTAATCTTCTGTCGGAAATCACCCAGAACAAATCGAGCTGCTTTTCTTTGGATTTTTTTCAGTTCTTGAATCAGGTAGCAGTTAACTCGTTACAAATAAAGGCTAAGTAAACGAACGCTTGGTAAAGCCATTCCCATATAAATTTTTAGCGAGAATGTTATTTCTCTGCTGGCGCTTATAATATCAATCATCATCTTGCAATTGGGAATGAGTGAGAAGATGACGGGGGTATCCAGCAGTGAGGACAGATTCCAACTTAAAGCAAGATGTGTATGTAGTTCTCGGCCCAAAAACAACTTGGCTGGAGTATACGAGGAGGAACTATTTTCCGTAGCGTTTAGAGCAAGGACAAAATGTGGGAGTTCAGTGTCCCAGGATTTGTGATCGTGGGAGTGAAAGATAGACAGGAAGGATTTTAAATTGCGATGATATCGTTCAACGATATTAGGCTGTGGACGATAAGGTGAAATGCAAATTTTTTGATACCATTGAAAAAACAAATGTAAAAAAACCTTGGATGAAAAATAGTAGCATTATCAGAAACTAAAACCTTAGGAATGCCGCTAATAGGAAAAATCTGATTAGCTAAGAGGTTAATAATGATAAGATATGTTCCGCAGAGGGCGAACAATAAGAAATTTAGAAAAATCGATCGTCAAGCAAGGTGAAAATATAAGAGATTTTGAGGATTTTACTAGAGGTCCAACAATATCAATGTAAAACTTCTCAGCAGGATAAGTAGCAGGAGAAGCATCATAAGCCCCATATGGTCGGATTTAAGGGGCTTATGCTTCTGACATAGGTCGCAAGATCGTACCCATGAATAAACAGCCTTTCTCATCTGTGATAAAAAAAAAATTGGGAAGCCAAGCGGGAGTAAGTTTTTGCCATATCGAAATACCCACCAACAGGAGAACAATGAAAATATTGAAAAACCATAAATTGCAAATCAGGAGGAAGAACGAAACGGGGTGTAGCCCTGGGGGTAGTTTTAAAGATAAGGAGTTGATTCTGGAGACGAAAGGGACCAGAATAGTTAGGGGCAGAAAGATGCTGTATAATTTGTTGACAATACGGATCACGGTTTTTGTTTTGTAGACACCACTAAAAGGGGAGGGGAAAATCAGTAAGAGAGGAAATGGAGGTAATGGAGTTAATAGTGTCGTATCGTAGGAAATGTACAGGCTGGGCGCTAGGGTTCGATAGTAAACACTTTCTGAAACCATTAAATCTTACTCTAATTTATTTTAAACAGACTGTCAATTATACCCTTTTCAATAACACTACAGCACACCTGTAATTATTCTTCTCTCAACGTTACTTTTAAATAATCAGTTTATCAGTCTCTGACTTCTTTGAAAAATACACAACACTTCTACATTTCACCATACAACACTTAAATTCCGTTCAGTTTTTAAATCTTAACTAGTTGATACTTATCTCGGGTTTTAAAGCTTATCTCTTCTTGCTTCTTTCTTGGATCCTCGCTGTAGGGTTTCTCTGAATCTTCCCTGACGGTTTCAGGTCTCGAACACAGACCTTCTAAGGTGAACGCGAACTGAAGCTACAGTCTCCTTCAAGCACTCAGTGAGTTCTCTACGTACTGTCTCTGTACTTTACCTTGTGGGACACTACTAACTAGTTCTACTGCTTGGCAAACTTAACTGCTGCCTAATCTGAATAACTTCTTATACTGCTTTCTTCACTGACTGATGGCAGGCTCAACTGCTTCCTGATCTGACTAACTCAATAGACTACTATCTTCACTGACTTTATCTACAGAGTGTACTCTCTGTCAAGTGACCTAGTGACCGTCTTTTCCTGAGAGCGCTCCTTTCCAAGTTATCAGAATGACTTACTGACCAGAATGCCTGATCAGAATGACCACCAGAATGCCCACCAGAATTACCACCAGAATGACGACCAAAAATGACAAAGAATCTCCCTTGTCACTTACCTGAGTTTGTAGAACAAGTTATCCCCTACTACTATGTTCCCTCACATCACTGATCTGTTAGTTTCCTATTGGTTATTTCAAGTGTGGTCCCACTCGTCTTCTGCATCTGCATATGACTGGTGACCTTCCACAGCTTCCTTCTAGAAGGAATGATTGCACCACAATGTGCGTTCTTGCTACATGACCAACAACAGGCTTGCATTTCCTGGTCCACCCAATATGAGCCTCTAACTATGACCTTCTAGTCCGTTTACTTCTCTGACAAATATTCTGATTGCACAAGTTTGCTTCACTCTCTAGCTCACTGTATGTTCCAAGTTGAGACTAGCTTTCATAAATGCTTTTAGTAATAATTGTAATTCTGCACTTATTCACTGCACTGACATTTTATTTACACTTAATCACTCACTTCCACTGTTTTTGCTGTATCTTCTCTTTATATATTACACCTAAATTACGCATGATTATTAGGAGTTTCTGACTGGGAGGTCATGGAGCGAACACCGTTCGATACACTCGCTCCATAATTTCCCAAGGAAGGACGTGTTGCGAATCGGCGCTCGCGACAATTTGAAGTTGATTTATCTCCGAATCATGAGAATGTTGGTCTGCAACAGAATTATGGTAACCAGAAATAAATTGAACTGAAAATTTGAAACGGGATCGACGAAGCAACCAACGGCCAGTGCGACCAATTTTAGGGGCATTATTTAGCAACCAGGAAAGAGCTTGATTATCGGTACTAACCAGGAATTCACAATGATCAAGATATTCGGTAAAATGTTCAATCGAAAGAATTAAGGCGAGAGCTTCTCTTTCATAAACGGAATACTTGTGTTCAAAGGGAGATAGAATACGGCTAAAATAAGCCATGGTAAGAGTCTGACCATTGAAGGTTTGTTGTAGGTCGGCGCCAATCGCAACATCAGAAGCATCGGTAGAAAGTTCAAATGTCAAATTGAAATGCGGAATTTGCAAAAGGGGAGCCTGTGATAGTTTAGATTTTAGGACAGAGAACGCAGTTTGTTGGGGTTCACCCCAATTCAAATTTATTCCCTTTCTTTTCAAGAGATTTAAATATTCCGAAATCTGGGAGAAGTTGGAAATACATTTTCCATAAAAACTGATCATGCCGAGGAAAGAACGTAATTGTTTTAAGTGTTTTGGAGGTGGTATCTTATATATGGCCAATACTCGATCGGAATCAACAGCGACACCCTGGGAACTTAAAATGTGTCCCAGAAACTTAATAAATGACTGGGCAATAAGGACCTTACTGTAGAAGGATTGACGGTCAAACCCACGGAACAAAGGTGGGTTAAAACTTCGCGAACATGTAGATGATAAGAAAAATCAGAAGAATAAATAAGAATATCATCGATAAAGGGAAACAAATACTTGTACTTAATATCAGAAAAAAGAATCAACAAAGCATTGCATAATTTGTGAACCTAAATTTAAACCAAAGGGAACTTTTTTAAATTGATACAAACCATTGGGGGTAATACATTGTATTGAGGACTGATTTCATCCAATGATATTTGATTATAGGCCGAATTAAGATACAAAATAGCAAAAAATTTAGAATTAGAAAAATGCTGAAAAACTGACTGTAATTTTGGCATACCATAGGCATCATACAATATACGAGAATTTCATTTTCGATAGTCAGCAATGAATCTTGAGGAACCATCGGGTTTATCCGCGATAAAAGCCGGAGAGGCATAATTGGAAGATGAAGGGGTTATAGCTTTATCGAGAAGCATCTTCTCGAGTAATTGGTTTAGGATCTTAATATGAGGCGGACTTAAAAAATAGGGGAAGAACGGACAGGAGTAGTATCCGTAAGCTCAATATGAGCAGTATTATTCTTTACGGTGCCAAGGGTACGAGAATTCAGCGAGCAAGGACTGAACTTGATCGGAGTAAATAGAATTGACATTAGAAAATGTCGACTGTTGCGAAGAGGGATAGAAAACGTTGTCTACTAAAGGGACAGATTTAGAAGAGAAATGAAAAGAAACAGTAGAATTGGCCGAATCAAGAATGAGGCCACTATGAGAAAAGAAATAGTAAGCTAAGATAATAGGCGAAGATAGATCTTGAACAACAAGGAAGGTAAACGGCCAAGAAAAATATTGCATTTTCACATTTAAAGAAATGGAGCCAAGTACATGCATAATTTGATTTGAAACAGAAACACACTGAGTAGTAGATGGAGTATAATAAAGATGCGAAAATCATTTTTAAAGATTAAAAAAAGTTTAAACTAATAAGTGAAACTGTAGCTCCGGAATCTAAAGAGCCAAAGAAGGTATATTATTAATAGTTACGACCACATGAGAGGCACAAGGTAGAAAAGAGCAAGCATTAGCAAGGAAATAATCAGAAGGTATTTGAGTAGATACAATCTGAGGGATATTGTAAAAAAATCAGAAGGGAGTACAGTACGAGAGGCAGATTTTCCCAATTGATACGTTTACTGCCTAACGACAAGGGTGAAGAGCGTCTCCCGAATGTGGAGTAGGACAATTTCTAGAAATGTGTCCCCTTCCTTTGCAACGGAAACAAAGAACATATGAACGAGCAGTATGAAGGGGAGGAGAAGTCGGAGATAAAGGTAGCAATATCGCTGGTTGGTTAGAAGTAATAACAGGAGGTTGAATGGAAGCATAATAAGAAAAGTCTCCTAATGAATGTATGGCATGTGTTTGTGTCATATTATATAACTGAAGCAAGGAAGTAGGGGGATTAAATGCACGAAAGAGTTGACGGAAAGAAGGAGTAGCACAGAATTGTACAATAGATATCTGTTCAGTGGTATTATATGAAATGTTCAATACGTCACTATAAGTAGTGATGGAGTCAAATAATCATGTGCCGGTTCAGTAGGAAATTGATGGCGGCGAATGAACTCTAAACTAAGTTTATGCCGAATTTCATAGGGTAGAAAATAATTGTGTATGGCATTGCGCAATTCATACCAATTTGAAAATGTTGACATGTTATCTAACAAGAATTTAGAAAAAATCCGGTAGTTTTAGCAGATAATAGTCCAATTAATTGTGGGAAAGATGCCAACTTAATATTTAAACATTTTCGAGCAGAAAAAAGCCAAATAGTTAAACTGCGAGGGTCAGTAGCTAGCAATAGAGGAACTTGCAATAGCGATTGCTTTACTGACAGAATATTAAGTGAGCTGTCGACTGAGATAACTGGGGTGGTGGGAGAGGAAGAATGGGGATGTGGATATGGGGGCATTGGATATTGTCGGACGGATGGAGAAGGTTTAATATCTACATCCGATAAGGAGTTGGATGTAGGTATAAAAGAAGGAACATAGATCGATGAAATGGGCGAATTAGAAAAAGAAATTAAGTCACCAGAAGGTGGGTTAGACAAAGAAAAATTCCGGTATGGTGGAGGTGGGGAAAACGCATTATCGTCCCCAATGGGAAGTTATCAGAAAAGCAGGCATATTCAAGGTAGCCAAGAAATGTTAATAATATAATATAGAAGTCGTAGCACAAAAGAGACAACAAATTAAAGAAAAATGGAAAAATAATCTGCTACCGTATGTGGTGGTTTTTAAGGATTGTTGGTGATGAAATAATTTTGTTAGTTTATATTAGACATACAGTAGAAGTCCGTTAGAGCGAGAATTCACAACCGCGAAAAATTACTCGCTATAGCGGACTGTAGTTATATCTGATTTTTAAAAGTCGGGAAAACCCCTATACACATTAAATCGGTATAAAACGGCAATCAGTTTGTTCAAAACTTGCGTTTTCATGGATGATACCCACACTACGGCTTACTTGTTTGTTATTTTTCTAAGTCCGACACTACGTGAAAGTGTATGTTTAATTTTATCCAAGACGACCTTGAATGCAATACGACCTCCACATTTTCCTTCAAAAAATTAAATCAGGCTTAAAAATGTACTTCTTAAGGTCATATGAATGCCGTTCTCGTTAGACTATCTTTGTCTTCACGCCAACGCCGAACACTGGCTTTAGTTATGCCGTATTTTTACGGCTGTACAATTATTCTTTATTTCCGCGGGTGTAATAACCATTAATTTAAAACTGTCATCGTATTATCGAAGAGAACCAGTTGAAAATTTGCCGGCAATATCTATTCCACGCGTCTCTACAATACGACGATCCATCAGGAAAATATTCTTGGTGTCTATAAAACTGTTTTACTCAGCGTTAGCTACAACCGGCCGCTACACGCACGTCTCGCTTGCCGGGTTCGGCCAACTTCGGCGGCTAGCGATGTATAGGTCTAATCGCAGGCGTTGAAGGTCAACGAACGAGTTTACTGCGCCATGGTAAGGTCATTCCGCCCTTGCATTTTTCGAGCACATGCTTCACAATTTTATCTTCGACCTCTTTAAACCGTCCTTGTTGCGGGCCACTGAATGTATTTTTTGTAAAGTACGCATTTCGTAGCTATCTTTGTCTTCACGCTAACGCAGAATATTGGCTTTAGTTAGGCCTATACCGTATTTTCTTGCTGCTGCACAATTATTCTACATTCCGAGTGTTTAATAAACAATAACTGAAAATTAGGATCATAATATCGACGAGAACCCTTTGAAAATAGGCCGGCAACACCCGTTCCACGTATCTTTACAATACGACCATCCATCACGAAAATATACATGCAGTCTATAAAACTTAATTTAACTAAGCGTCAGGTACAGTAGACTTATTATAACTCGGCCATTAAGCCGTGGCCTTTCTAAGAATTCGAAAGCTCGCATGTTTTGATGGCATTCTGCAGATTTGAGAAACGTTTTTGTAGAGGCTAATAGAATGTCATTCTCTTTTCACTATTTCCCGTGATCCAGTGACGTTACACAGGGCACTGTACAACAGGTTGCCGCAGTTAGTGATGTAAAGTATAATAAAGAGGCGGTCGTTTATCAACGGGTTTTGTGTGTGTGTGTGTGTGTGCGCGCGCGCGGGGGTGAAAGGAAGCAGCGTGGTTACCGCGGTAGTTACCAGTGGTGTTCATTACTGTTAGGCCGCGAATGCAAGACGACCCTTGATTTTTCACATGTGATTCTAAGAAATGAACGTCGTTTTGGATTCGGAGAAATACGGTATCACTCCAGAGGCTTCTGTGGCAAACATTTCAGTTTTCTTCTTCAAACGGCGTCGGCTGACCTAACCGCATATGTATCATGAAAGCATTTAAAACGCATGTAGAGAAATGATAACCTCCTCGCTAAAAATGTACATGGAAATAACCTTTCCTAAATTTAACTAGACGCGAGAAAATATAAACTATCCTCTGAAATCAGTGATTTACTGTGCCATATCTTGAGGTGTAGGCCTACGGTATCACATTCTTACTTACTTTCAGTACATAACAGGTTTAAGTTTAAAATTTGCCAAATGCTGTACTTTTTGGGGGGATGAACATAGAATATTATATATCAATTTGTTCAGAAAATAACAAGAAATACATTTGTGTGAGTGAAAAGTATTTTAAACCATAAAGTCAGTTGATAGTCAAAGTCAATTTTAGTAAATTGAAAGGCATTGAGGGGGTGGCCAGTGAATGCAGAGTGGGTCTTGTCCTACAAGTGGCCATGGCTGGTTCATGGTCCAACAGTTCCGCACTCCGACCGGCCAACCGAGCAGAGGAGGGGAGGCCATGGCTCTACCGTGGCTCTACGCCTCTGCATTTGGAAGACGGAGAGGGGCTGGTCCCCACTATTGTCTGTCCTGAGAATGGTTTTCCGTGGTTTTCCATTCTCCTGCTCTAAGGGGAATGTCGGGACAGTTCCTAGTATAGGCCACGGCTACCAACCTTCTTATGTTCTCCGAATATCTCCTTCTCCGTTACAAATGACGGCGTCACCATCTAGGAGGCCCGCCTCCCCCTTCAGGGGAGGAATGGAAACATTTAATAGTAGTTGACGGGGTCACAAACATTTCAAAAAATTGCAAGAAACTCATGTGGGGTATCAAATTACTGTATTGCCAGTTTTACAGAAAATAGAAATACAATTTTTGTAATTTGAATAAACCACAAATAAACAAGGGAATTATAAGGTCCACTTATTCAATACCTTATAATTCCCGTGTTTATTTGTGAATCTCGATTCAATACGGAACCAATAATGAAGTATTTGACTTTAAATATTGAATTAACCAGTAAAAATTATACCTGCATTTTAATTTTTTTCTTTGTTGCAGAAATGTTTACTGCTAAACATTCAGTTAAATGGAACTGTGGTTTAAGACATGCTTCGTAAGAACTACTGCTTACTCAAAGGGTGATAACAAAAGCTGTAATCTTACTTTTGAAGAAGATAGTGGGAATTTCTTGGGCTTGAGTTTGGATTATGCTTGCAGGTTCCTGCTTCAGAGTCTACAATGCCTAGTGAAGTAGTACACAAAAGTAAAAGAACACAAATATTGTGATTCATATTTGGACACGGGATTTACTGAGTTTGCTGACGGATGTCCATAGTGTTTGATATGACACAAAGTTTTACCCAGTAGCTCTATGTTCCCTGACAAGCTTATACAGCATTTCAAAACTCATCCTGACTTCACAAATAAAAATGCAGACTATTTCAAAAGAAAAAGTGACAGATTCCCTATCAACATCTGTATCAGCTCCATGTAGTTCAGATAAAGTTTGTGTTCACATCAAGCAAATGCTTGGGCTATACCTCAATTAAGACCACAATCACTTCCTTCTAACTCCTAGCCCTTACCAATCCCATTGTTGCCATAAGACCTATGGCCTTACATGTGTCTGTGCAACATAAAGCAAACTGTAAGGAAAACAGTATCTTATGCAAACCGTACTTGGTTAGTCATAACGTGGCTCTTGCTGGTAAACCTCACACCCTTGCTGAAACTCTTATAAAAGTACCATTTGTAAAAGTAATGAAGTGCATGGTGGATGAAAAACTGCAAACTTAATTGACAGTGTGCCCTTATCAAATAACTCTGTGTAATTGAAGCCAGGATCTATCAAATGATGTTAAAGGTATGGTACCATAATTTCGCATATCAGTCAAACAAAGTTTTCGCTACAACTGGATGAATCCATGATCATTGTCGGATTAACTGTGTTAATGATATTTGCGTATGAATATAAACGTTCTCTTTATGAAAAGCAGGTGAGTTAGCCTTGCAGTTAGGGCCACGCAGTTGTGAGCTTGCATCTGGGAGATAGTCGGTTCGGACCCCACTGTTGGTAGCCCTGAAGATGGATTTCCGTGGTTTCCCATTTTCACACCAGGCAAATGCTGTACCTTAATTAAGGACACGGCCGCTTCCTTCCAACTCCTAGGCCTTTCCTGTCCCATCGTCGCCATAAGACTTATCTGTGTTAGTGCGATATAAACCCATTAGCAAAGAAAAAAGTAAAGTGATACAACGCGTTCCAATGAAAGTGGAGCATGCGTTAGAAAGTTTTACAGCATTTGAAGAATAATAAACTTTCTAGACACTCAATGACCACGTGGTAGAGTAGAGTCAATTTTAACCCAGGATTTGTGCATATTTACTGTTTCTACCCATTCTTCTGAATGGTAAAATGATTTTGGAATATATCGTCGCTGTTATGTCAGAGGAAGATTCATTAAGTGATACTTCATGTTTAATCACAAGTCATACGTCAGTTGTTGGAAGTATAGGATTTAATAGAAAGTCATCAGTCGATGCAATCCAATCTTCTTTTCCCCATAAAATTCAGGACTAAAAAGCCTAGGATTCAAATATAACCTTGTAAATAAATTTTGAGTATCCTGAGTGCATTGAATGAATGTGGTTGTAGCTGAAAATATTTTTCAGTGTCATTTATTTGAAATGTGATTCCTAATCTGACCACGTGTTCATCAGGGAGTGCCAGATTATTCCGGCGTTGTCAGTGCTTTTGTTCTTTTGTTCTTTTACTGAGGATTGTTGCTTTTTGTTCTTTTGTTCTTTTACTGAGGATTGTTGCTTATTTCTTAAGGCAAAGATTAGTGACAGGATCAATCCATTTATTAAGCGAATTACTCTGAAATGCATAAGATCGAAAATTAAAAGCGAGCAAGTACCAGCAAAGGAAACGATTATAAAGTAAAATTTAATTAATGCCTTGTAAGGCTTATTTAAAGTAATTGTCGATTCAAATATTTTAAGGATGACTCAAATATCAATTAGAGTTTGTTAATCGGAAACCTGAGTCAGTTGAGAGACTATATTCATTTAAAGAACATTTATTATGATGCTTAGATGATGTCAAATATGCCTAGAAAATCACCTACAACAAGGACATGTGTTTCTACTGTAATGTAGTGTACAAAATAGGTTTATGGATAGCATGATCATGGACCAAATGTACAAAGTTTGACAGTTAATTCTTTTGCGAAGTAATGCAGCTGGTATTATGTTTAAATATGTTGAAATGACTATTTATGGGATAATTTATTAGGATAGATCAATTATCCAAGGATAGGTAAGAGGTTCTTCCATTTATTTATTTTTGCGCAGCCACAATATATGGCTAATTTTATTATTTTTATTTCTTCTTACAGAATATTACAAATACATCATCATCATCATCATAAAAAATCCAGTAATTTAATTTTGTAAAAAACATAAATTTTTTGAACTTGTAAATTCATGAGTTATTCAAGCAACGTCTAACAAGAGACGATTTTTGTTAAATCATGGTTTTTGTTTTGTGCATATTTTAAAATAAATGTCAAGCCAGTTATAATTCTTTTTGTGTTGTTGTCAAAATTTGTCCTTTAAATGTCTCTAGAATTGGGACTGCTAGCAAACGAATGGTCCACTTTGGGATCTCTCGTGCCGAGTTGATACTTACTATCAAGGCTTGAAAAATAAGTGGTTATATATATTCTTCTATATGCTTTTTGGTTGGTTGTTGGTTTGTACGTTACAAGTTAAACTATTTCAAGTTTCCTTCATACGATTTTTAGTGTGGTGCTTTTTTAGAGTATTCTATAAACATATTTCTTTTCAAAGATGGAAAAGACTCAATATGGCCAAAACATGTGCCTTTTATGTGTTCCTACTTAACATTTATTGCATTGATCAAAGTGGACTACAGTAATTACTCTTATTTTCTGCTCTGGAGATTGTGCTTCCTAGGTACTTGAAGTGGAAAGTGATTGTAATTTTTTTCTTCGAGAACGAAGTTTGAGTTTGTTCCTTTCCTGTTGATGGTCATTTCTCTGGTCTTTGTTTTACTTATCTTCATCTCAAAGTTATTGAGCATATTGTTCCACTCAGTCAGTTTTTTCTGTACTTCAGGTACTTTTTCTCTTCATAAAGCACATCATCAGAAAATACTAGGGCATATGGTCTGATGCCCGTTTTCTTGATAGACGTTATGATGTTGTCCATTACTATTATAAACAAGAGTGGTTATAGGGCAGTTTCTTGTTGGACACCTCTCTTTGTCTCAAATCATTTAGATTGTCCATTGACTATCTGAACATAGCTGTAGCATTTCTGGCATAGCTTCCTTACTTTGTCAGTCAGGTTCTTTGGCACCATGAAGTCTTGCAGGCATTCCCAGATTTTATTCTGAGGGACACTATCATAGGCCTTTTCAATGTCCAAAAATGTAATCACAAAATTTTGTCCCTGTTCCCAGTACTTTTCTGTATGCGTTCTTATGGCAAAAATGAAATCCTTAGTACTTTGATCTTTCTTAAATCTGTGTTGTTCTTTCTCAAACAAAGGTTCCACTGCTTTCTTAAGCTTCATTTCGATTATTTTCTCCAGCAGCTTCAGGGTGTGTGACAACAACGTTATATATTTATAAATTAGAAACTATTACATAACGCTTGCTTCACCAGGACATTAATAAACACCATTTGACAAGACAAATCCCAAACAACGTTGTTTCCTGTGGGACAACACATTCGACAAACAACAACAATTATCTGAAAAAACACACCAGGAATACTACATTTTACATATATAAAAGCGTATGGAAGGCATGATCAATTCATAATCAATGACAGTGACCATAGTCATCACTGTCGCATGGGATCGAACCCACGCTCCTCAGACCTCCGAGGTGCATTTCTTGAAATTCCCTATATCGATTTAATTAAATAAAGAAAAAGTTGGGAAGAACTCTTTCATCTCGTGAAATGTTGATTCTATACGACGGTGGTAATCTATGATTTTTGCATGTGAATGTTGCATCGTGGCAAGACAAGAAAAAACAGCTCGCCTACTGTCCCAAGCAGTGGTAAGGCAAGGCTTCCTCGGTCGTCCCTTCGTTCAGACAAGGGGCCATATATCTCTCTTAGCGCTCCCAGCTGGTGGCCACTTTCACTATCATCCCCGAACATAACGCAGCGGTCTCGATTATTATTATTATTATTATTATTATTATTATTATTATTATTATTATTATTATTATAACAGAGGAATATGTTTCTTCTTCAATCATCTGGATCTATCAGCCTCAATATCACAATCAGGCTTTTATTCAGCCTCATTACTACTATCCCTGGTGCGGTATAATACTTCACACCTAACACATAATCATTTGGGAGACTCACATTTCTATTCATAATTTAGCCTTCTGGCCAATGACCTGCGAGTTGGTTCCCGCCCTCATTCCAATATCTCAAACAGATGAATATTTATATAGAAGACTCTGTCCTTTGAGAAATATAAATGAACTGTAACACTCGCGTTCTAAATCATTCGTGGTTTGCACCCCGCTGTCATATCCCCATCATGTTGATCAGCAATCTTAAAACTACAGATTGGAGGAATCTCCTACGTTACGTGTGAAGTATAAAAAAGGAACAATTTAGGAACCTTCTGACGACTGATATTAACTTATAAATCGATGGTAGCTGGAAACAATGTATCAACACTAACCCCTTTCATTAAGATACTTCACACATATCAATTCTGGGATCTTATAACTACATCATGCATTAATTTTCCCAGGGTCAATATAAAATGACTGGTTACCCAACCATAGAAGAACATTCCCTATAAAAATAATAAACTAAGAACTTCAATCCCTTTGAAACAGCTCGAGACATTTACCTATACTGTAATTTATTGACATGCATAAAATTATCTATTTACAGTTAAGGGTTGATATAGCTTTCAGGACAAAAATTGGAAATGTACTCATCGCTTCCGCATTGTGATCAGTTATCATCAGATAGGCACACCCATAGTAACTTAAGCTGCCATCACTATGTCTTCAGTAGAGTGGAATCCTGGGTTCGTCTGCTTCTGGGTCACGTTCATGTTGTCTGGATCTTCACCTCGCGTCGGATGGTCTAGAAGTTCTCGGACATACTGGGATAGGACACAGGCAAAACAGCTTGTGGACTCCTCCGGGATCTGACGATCTCGCTCGTTCATATATGCAAATGAGGAAATTATTCCGTTACAGCTATGTTAACTTTATGCCACACACTATAACTCGTTGAGACTATGATCACTCATAGACTCGAGCGTACTAGCCCAGTAACGGTATTGTCCTGTAGCTCGTTACCTACTTCCTCTCATTTGCATATCACAATTATCACAGCCAGTTAGGTACTGAAGCATCACACGTTCACCTGGACACTGTTTCTGGATACACAAAGTTTCTATTTAATATAACACTGTGCGTGTTAATGAAATTATATTTGCCTATTCACGGCACTTACTACACGTAGGACATGTTACTCACTGTGTTTTTATGGTAATCAGCAGACACTGCCCATTCTATAACATCGCACATAAGCCGCTATTCCTTTTCACCAAGTTTGTTACCCAAATTGGCTATCGTGATATTAGAAGTATTCGTACGGCACTTCACTTTCTTTGTCTAACCCAAGCATTTAATTACGTTATGTACACATCAATCTGTGCATAATGAAACATCGCCGACTGCCACACAGTTCAACGTAGGAAAATAGCACTCGTTTTACTGGGCCCATATGGTTTCACACATGACATTAAAATCCACAATGAGTGAATAATTCATGGCTATGTAACACTTGAATACACAGGTCAATGATTAACACCATGCTTTATAGATCACTGGGTACAAAGTATCTGCACACCGCACAATATGATGAATACACTGCATTAAGACTGCACTAAATAAAGACTGCGTATAAGACTGAATAAAGACTGAACAAACTGAGTAATAACTGCATAAAGACTGAGTAAAGACTGAATAATTGGCTTCAGAAGCTCCTTACTTTTATACAAGAACTAGCTTGGCGTTGGTAGAAGTGGCAAACCACGCCCACTTCTCAAACACTGGTCTGCTAATACTTGCTTCTCAACATTAGTTGAGGTATCAAATAAAAGCACAAATATTCTTCTTTCCACTGATCAAATTTCATTTTGATCGCATCATAGGTTTAATCACAATCTCTAAAATATCATCAGATAAATTTCTGTTGAGGATGTTATGCCTTGGGGACTCCTGGGTTTTTGTCTCATGGTCAGACCCCAGACATCTGTTTGCAATTTGCTGCACCCTTATATAATGTGTAATTAGTAATCCATTGTTTGTGTAAGATACATTTTGATATCATAAATCAGTATAAAATTCCCTGATCCATATGAGTCCTTGTCCATAAATATTAGTCACATATTTCATAATTTCTATTATTATTATTATTATTATTATTATTATTATTATTATTATTATTATTATTATTATTATTATTATTAGCGTTTTTCAAGTATCCGCTGGCGCAAGCCCTCCTTTCTCTAAGTGCGCGTAATGAGACCCTAGTCCTGCTAGCCAGCAGAGAGCCACTCGTGCCCCATACTGGGCAAAACACGCTGGTTATGACACTATTTATCATAGAACGGCGCGTAAAACGGCATACTATATTCACAGGATATTACGACATGCTCCTGATGATGTCGTGAACGGTTTCAGTACATCCTGCTTGAGGTGCATGTACTTGAAATAAAGTGTGATGTACATTTTCATCTTGTAATTTCATCTGAATGATCCTATCGTTCACATAGTTCACATCCGTCTGTACATCTATATCTCTGTGAAAGAGGGAACCAACACCATTTTTGGATTCATTCATGTTCCCACTCCAATATATTTCTCAGGGATATCTTTCCACAGCCTGTCCACTTTGTCTCACTTAACCCCAATATCTGAAGCTTGAGCCTGTCCATAAGGTACGAGTTTTCCACATGTGTTAATGAGAGTGAGGATGTTGGGTGTTACAATTCTGAACTGTTTCTTGGATAATCAATCAATCAATCAATCAATCAATCAATCAATCAATCAATCAATCAATCAATCAATCAATCAATCAATCAATCAATCAATCAATCAATCAATCAATCAATCAATCAATCAATCAATCAATCAATCAATCAATCGATCAATCACTACTGATCTGCATTTAGGGCAGTCGCCCAGGTGTAAGATTCCCTATCTGTTGTTTTCCTAGCCTTTTCTTAAACGATTGCAAAGAAATTGGAAATTTATTGAACATCTCCCTTGGTATGTTATTCCAATCCCTA
Organism: Anabrus simplex; assembly: GCF_040414725.1. NCBI lineage: Eukaryota > Metazoa > Arthropoda > Insecta > Orthoptera > Tettigoniidae > Anabrus > Anabrus simplex. The sequence continues at coordinate 1,542,597,447 of NC_090265.1, forward strand.
ACTCCCCTTCCTATAAACGAATATTTGCCCCAATTTGTGTAAGATACATTCTGATATCAGTCTCTTCCACCACCTCTGATTAGCTTCGGGTTTGTTGGCCGTCATAATTTCATGAGCTGCTTGGAGAGTTGTCATGTCCGGTAATTTAAACAATTTTACATCCAAGGTTTGTTTTAGTTTTGAGAACAACATCAATTTACCTCAATGCAGTTGACTTGTTGTGCCTAACACTGCAGAAGGTTTCCTGTCAGTGTGACCTCCCATAGCGTTTGGTTGGCCCCTGCCATGTCTACAAGACAGAAACACTTTGATGAATTTGTGCGTCATTTCGTACACAAAGGCTTCATCAGACCTCCTGAGAAAAAACTCATTAGCCTTTAGTCATTGGTTCTCCCATAGTTTTGTCAGGTTTGGTACTGGCCACCTGACCCTCAGACCGACAGTCGCAGGTAGTACAGTCTGCTGTCACATACGGTAGCAGGATTGCTCCTGACATGACATTATTCTGTATACATATCATGTGTAATATGCCTCACGGAACACAGACAGATAGAACTAAGATGGGGTGATAGTACCTCATGGTGATCAAAGTAAGTACCTACGAAGGTCAATCAAATATAAACGGGATTTTTGTTCCTGAACATCAACAGTTGGTAGGATTGTCCCTGCGCTTCTGCTATGCTTAGGTGGGACTGTTGGGAATAGGGAGAGTGTGCTGTTAGATATTTCCCACCGTTTCGTCAGTAACACTCACAATGTCGAAGCAACAGCTGTACCCCTCCACTGCACAACGCATAATTATGAAATTTCTTCCTGGTGAAGAAGTTACAGCGGCAGAAATTTGCCAGAGATTGACTACAGAGTTTGGTCATCAAACATTGTCAAGGACGTGTGAATTTGCCTGGCATAAAGGAAGGACGAGAACGTGTGGAAAACCAGCCACAAAATCACCGTCCTCGGACCAGCATTACAGGCGAAAACATTCGTGCAGTTACAGACATTATTGACGACGATCGACGGGCATGAGCGAAGCACAATCAATGTTGCTTACTACTGTGAAGTGTTGAACAAGGCGAGGGTTGCATATCGCCGCAAAAGACGAGACCAACCGATTCGACAGGTCATCCTCCTCCACGACAATGTGTGGCCCCATACTGCAGCTCTGTCTCCAAGTTACAGGAAATGCACTGGACTACACTTGACCATCCTCCTTACATCCCAGACTTATCATCCTGCGATTTCCATTTGTTTGGACCGCTTAAAGAAGCTCCAGGAGGGCAACGATTTGAAGATGACGAGAGTGTGGAAGACTGTGTACAACTGGCTGGTGACTCGACCCTGTCCATTTTACGATGAGAGCATCAAAGAGCTGCCCATATGCTGGGACAAATGTATTTCCAAAGCAGGAAACTATGTAGAAAAATAAATTGTAATTGCCTTGTGTTTTTCAATAAATGAATTTAAATAAAAATAAAATCCCGTTTATATTTCATCCCCCCTTATACGTAATGAAAGATATTCATTGGCGTAATGACATTAACACATTACGGACTGGATGCTCCTCGCACTTTCCAGCCCCTGCGCCTGGCCATTTCCTGAGCAACTTAGTGCGAAAGTGCACGCCTAGTATTGAATGAGCTGGCTTCACTAACCTTGTACTGATTGTGATAATATTTATTGGAAACCTTCTGAAGTGGTCCTAATAATGTTTTCTGGTGTGATAAGTTGTGTAACAATGACTTTGGTGATGGGGTATATGGCAGATTATATAGACTTCACGTTGCTTTGGAGGGTGTATATTTTCACCATCACTACTCACACTTTAATCAGAAGAGGTTTCAATATTGAACTCAAGTTTTTCAACATTACTCGGGCATCCCGAATAATTATTATTATTAGTATAGAATTTCGCACAATGTGCATGGAGTAGTTAATTTTCACAGAACTTTCTTAGAGAGAAGCCGCGTCGATTACACCACAGTACGTGATATCTGTCACATGGTCGACCGCATAGTTCACACAGACACTGTATATCCGGGACGTGGAACTTCTTCATGCTGCACACTCTATGGTGAAACCCATGTACTGCAAGACGGGTAACTATATGTCGAAGCTCGTAGTTCGAGTCCATCCAGTCAGTTGACATCATTGCTTCGGTCGCATAGAAATCGCCCCATATTTCCTTCCGTTTCTCTTGCAGCTCGTGTAATAATTGTTGATAGGCCTCAGTAGATGGCAGATGCAACTGCATGCGAAGTTCTTCCATGTAGTATTCCTGCCGAGCCAGAACATACACCAGGCGGGAAGGGGTGAATTTTGAAAGATTCATAGCCTTTTTCAGATACCTTGCTTTGACACTTTCTAATAATTTCAGGTCTTTCTTCTTCAGGTGGTCCCATATACATTCCAGAGCATACGTCAAGACGGGTGTCACTTTCAGCTTAAATAGGTCCATAGCCGTTTTGAGCGAAAGTTTACTGATATTCTTCACTTCGCTCATTGCGGCCACTGCAGACGCTACCTTCTCCTTTATATGTATGGAGAAGACATCGCCATGGGTTTGGAATGTCAGACCCAGATACTTGAAATTGTTCACTATTTGCAGGTTTGACCCTTCTAATGTAATAACTTGGTTTGCAGCTAGTCTTCCTCCCTTTCTGAAGGTCATCATGACCGTTTTCACTTTATTCATCCTTAGCCCCTTCTCTTTAGACCATTTCAGTAATTTGTCGAAGGCTACTTGTAACTGCTCAATCGATTCCGAAGTTAGAACCATGTCGTCCGCATACATATAGATCGCGACGTTGTTCATGCTAACTACTTGTACTACATCCAAGACAGCTATGTTGAACAGTAGGGGGCTTAGTGGGTCGCCCTGCAATATACCGTTCGTTTGTTCTAACACGCTGGATACGGATCTGTTGTCGTCGATCTGGACCACGTTGTTCGCAAGAATACTCCTTATAAGCCTTGATATGTAGTTTTGAGGTCCAATTAGGGATTCTAGCTTCTCTATTATAAGCTTTCTGCTCACCAGGTCGAAGGCCTTGCAATAGTCAATAAATATGGCATGTAATTTGCCACCTTTCAGTCTCAATGATCTCTCGATATCATTTTGTAGGCATTTTATGCCGTCGATTGTTGAACGACCCTTCCGAAAACCCAGTTGTTCCTCAGGTAATCTTTTGTCCACTAAGTCTGATAGTCTTTCCGTCAATAATCTTGTCAGTATTTTAAAGCCTGCACATTCTAAAGCAATGCCCCTATATGAGTTAGGGTCACCTATGTCTCCTTTTCCCTTGTATAACACCTTTAGTAATGAGCTTCTCCACTTGTCTGGCACGTTGCACTCTAGTAGGCAGTTATTAAGCAAGTGTGTCCAGTCTTCTGTCAGTACATTTGTGCTCTCTGTTATATGTTCGTTGAAAATCTGGTCAGGGCCGCATGCTTTTTTCTTCTTCAGCTTTTTTAATGCTGTTTCGACTTCCTTTGCAGTAAACAGTTCTACGTTTACGTTGCTCTTGTGATCTTCAACTGGTGCCGGTCGTGTTTCTTCCTTCTGTAGCACATCTTTGAAATGCGCTTCCCAGATGTCCATGGGTATATCCCTGGGGAATTGAGGTTGTTTTTCTTTCAGGGCTTTATATGGATGTGCCTTGGCTTCTTCTATTAGCTTCCTTTCTTCATCCAGCAGAAAATCTTTCCTTGTAGCTCTCAATATGGTTTTGTATTCTCTATTTTTCTTTGTATATTCCTGTAGATCAGACTGAGACTGGGATTTTCTGAATATGTGCAGCGCTTGGAGCGCTTCCTTACGGGCTTTGTAGCATAGCTTATTAAACCATGGCTTTGCACGTCTGGGGTTAACTAATGGTCGTTCGGCAGCTATTTTGATAATGCTCTCAAGATAGTCCAGTATCTGATTCAGATCTCGCCCATCTGTGGGATTTATGTCTTCGCGTGCCTTTTTAAGAATCTCTTGATTTAGTTTCCTAGAGTCTGGATTTCTGGCTTCGGTCTTCTTCGGTGACATTCGTTCTACACAGAGTGTGATTTCTACTGGTAAATGTTTTCTGATGACTCTGCCGCCTGTTATTGTGCACGTTTTCATGTTTGTAAAAACAAGGTCTATTGTGCTGCTCCCATTGCTGCATATATACGTCATGCGGTGAGGATCATTTACAAGGGACAGCCCTTTCCCTTGTATAAAACTGAGTATACTGTCTGTTTTCCTGTTAACTCGGTCCACCCGACAGTTCAAGTCTCCTGCTAGTATAACTGTCTCACTACTGTGAATTTTAGCTAGCGTTGTGCCTATGTCCCGAATAATTATCCGCATGCATGTAAGCATGCGGTCAGTCTGGGAAGCGCCATCTTACACACCACATGGTTCTTTGAATGACGTAACATTAGATTGGAAAACTAAGAAATTGAAGCATAAAACAGAAGAACGAAAATTAAAGGTAGCATAGAACAAATAAAACCTTCATCAACAATATTCTATAAACCAAGACCGCTAGCTAGTTTCAGAAGTTTGAACAGATGTCACCGAATGTACATGTCTCGTGAACACGATTTAACTCGGGACTCATCAGCAATGTTCGGCCAGCCAAACACGAGTAGACGGGGGTTCAGACCGCAATGTGTTAACGAGGTTGTAAATAAAGATTAAAGATCTCTTCATTTACAGGCTGTAGTAATGATTTAAAGGAGAAGGCATTAATTCCCTGTAAGACCCCAAGTAGAATATGGCTTCAGTGTATGGGACACTTACCAGGATTTCTTGATACGAGAACTGGGAAAGATCCAAAGGAAAACCGCATGATTTGTTGTGGGTGATTTCCGACAAAAGAGTACAGTAGTGTTACAAATATGTTGCAAACTTTGACTGGGAAGACTTGGGAGTAAGGAGACGTGCAGCTCAGCTAAGCAGGATGTTCCGTGCTTTCGGTAGAGAAATGGCATGGAATGGCATTAGTAGATGAATATGTAGAACTTTAAACGGTAGGAAAGATCACAATACAAATATAAAGTTGGAAATCAAGAATAAAAATCGAGTCAAATATTCATTTACAAGAAGAGGAATTAGGGAATGGAATAATTTATACAGGGAAATGTTCGATAAATTTCCAAGTTTTTAAAAAATCATTTAAGAAAATACTAGGGAAATTGTTAGGGAAATTACCATCTGGCTGACTGTCCTAAATGCAGTTCAAGGAAGATTGATTGATTGATTGATTGATTGATTGATTGATTGATTGATTGATTGATTGATTGATTGATTGATTGATTGATTGATTGATTGATTGATTGATTGATTGATTTATAATACAAAATTTAGCTCAGAACATTGTGTTTGTAGTACATTTACTAACTCTGAATCCTTAGCAAGATATGTTTCCCTCTTCATGGAAAAACAAATAATCTAAGACCAATTTTCTAATTTCTTACTCAAATAAAATACTTACTGGCTGCGTATCTCCAATGAGTCTGTCCAGTAGTAAAGGATATTTGAGAATGCGTTGAAAAGGCATGTAAAGGAGATCTTCAAGTGCATATCTACCTTCTTTTACACTTTCTTGACACCTCTATAAAAGGAAAGCATACTATTAGTAAAGTACAAATAAATCACTTCTAAATCATTAGGAAACCCAGTCAATATAATTATGTTGAACTGTCTACTTACTTTTCTAATTGAATGTATATAATGTTTACAGCATAAAAGACAATATTATTCTCTCAATTCCATAGTTTTCATTACAATTTTAAAAATTAAGCAGACAAACAAGTTACCAGCTTCTCGAGTGTTGAAGGTAGAACAATATAATGGTGCAGTAAAACCCCACTTATACATTTGCTTTTCATACTTCACGTTACACTAGCTGATGTACCCGTGCTTCGCTATGGAATTCTACATTGTATACAAAATTGTAGGTTAGGTAGAGTACACGTTGTGAGCAAGACTGTATTAAATTGCACAGCAAGTGAGGCCAGTATCCAGTATTCGGGAGATAGTGGGTTCGAACCCCACTGTCGGCAGCCCTGAAGATGGTTTTCCGTGGTTTCCCAGTTTCACACCAGGCAAATGTTGGGGCTGTACCTTAAACAAGGCCACGGCCTTCCCAGTCCTAGCCCTTTCCTGTCCTATCGTCGCAATAAGACCTATCTGTGTCGGTGCGACGTAAAGCCAATAGCGAAAAAATTGCATAGCTCTTAACGTTACCCTGGAAATGCGACAGAGAAAACACCAAACGTTTTTCCTCATATGAAGACTGGGTTAGGGAATTTTCATTGTAATGGTAGGACAGCTTGCTTACCATCAGTCACAATCAGGTTGGGGAATTTTCCTTATAATGGCAGACACTCACTCTCCACCTGCCTTTTTACATCCTCAGAAAGACTATCTTAGCGGTTTTCCCAACTGAAATGAACACAGGTCACTACAATGACGTCAGTAGGAATGGCGCGAGTAAAGGCAATGATTTCACGTGAAATACTCGATCAAATGGAAAACCACAATTTTCTCACTTTTAACGATCTAACAGTCCAAAGTTCCAGAGCTGGAATGACCAGGCCTCAGACAGCTGTGATACATGAACACTCTTAGTCTTTTTGCGGAGGGCAGGGGGGGTTGGTTGAATAGTGCAGAGTCCCAGGGCAAACACTATGCTCTTTTACTGATCTGTTTCCTAGGGGTTACCCGATGAGTCGGAAAATCTCAACTCACTACACTGGCGGCGGAAAAATCTATCTGATTTGGAGGCAATTTTACCCCTCTTCACTGCTAATTATGAATAAAATGAATATATAATTTCATAAAAGTGAAGAGAACGAAGCTCTTTTTAAGAAACGGCTCTTTTCAGGGTTGAATTTTGAGCTAATTAGTGAATTGTGGTGTCATAATTTGGAATATGCCTAAATTGTAATTCTAGACCAGGCCATACTACTACTACTACTACTACTACTACTACTACTACTACTAAGTGAGCCTCTGCCTTAAGAGTACACACTACTCATTCAAAACAGCGCGTCAGAGTAGGGATCGAACAGTTGGAATACTATGATGAACCAGTGAGTTACGTACCAGCAGTACGGTATCAGAAAATGTATGAACCAGAGGAATGAGATGCTAAAGAAGAATGTTTTCAAACTCCCCAGCTATTTCCCGCCAATATTCAGTCAGGCTGTTATACTCGGAACGCAGCAGTAATCCCATCTGTCGGAGTTGAGCGACAGCATAAGAGGCAAGGAACATCACCACAAACAATGGCCAATGTGATGTTATTGTTGATCAATGTTATGCACTTTCAATATTGTAGGCCTTCATATTTAGTTTTCTTCCGACTCTGAAATACCACTCTTATCATAGTTGGTACGGTAAAATTGAATAAAACATGGTCGAAAATTGTATTCTCTATAACTTTTGTTATGCAGTACTTTCCGATAGGACCAATAACATAGGTATTTAAAAATTAAATTTTAGGCACCTTCCCCTAAACTACAATTTCATACAGGGCGAATAAAATAGTTTATAACTTAGACTGTAGTTTCTTATTCCATGACTCTATATACCGGTACTAACTTTCATTAAATTCTGTTAAGCCATTTTCTCGTGGTTCGGTGTTGATATGGATTTGGTAACAAAAATACAAATTCATGAATATCTGTGTTATCAAAGCTGGTGCGGTAACAATGTATGACACCGGGCGAGTTGGCCATGCGGTAAAGAGCGCGCAGCTGTGAGCTCGCATCCAGGAGATAGTGGGTTCGAACCCCACTATCAGCAGCCCTGAAGATGGTTTCCATGGTTTCCATTTTTCACACCACGCAAATGCTGGGGCTGTACCTTAATTAAGGCCACGGCCGCTTCCTTCCCATTCCTAGGACTTTCCTGTCCATCGTCGCCATAAGACCTATCTATGTAACTGCGACGTAAAGCAAGTAGCAAGAACAATGTGTGACATAAATGATCGGAAATGTAATTCTATACAACTTAAGTAGTATTTATCGATAGAACCACTAATAATATAAATATTCGAATATTGAATTTTAGGCTTTCCCCTAAACTACCATTTCACTCAGGGTGAGTAAAATGATTTATAGCCTAGATTGTAGTGGCTCATTCCCCGACTTCACATATCGATTTTCATTAAATTCTCTTCAGCCGTTTTCTTGTGATGCGTGTACATACATACATACATACATACATACAGACAGACAGACAGACAGAAATTACGGAAAAGTAAAAAGTGCATTTCCTTGTTACTATGGACATGACCGATATAGAAATACCATTCTTGTCAAATTCTGAGCAATGTACAGACAAAACTCTTATTGTATATATATATAGATTTTGAACTTTTTTCTAATTTCCACGTAAATTTCTCCCACTTGTAAGTTTTTCACTTCCATATTTTTCTAACTTATAGGTCACTGTTTTCTGTTCATTAAAAGCTTTTTGTTGCACTAATATATTTAACCAGCAAATAAAATTGGCCAAAACGAAAAAATTGAAAATGTGGGTTGTATCATGTACAGCTTTCATAGTTCAAATCCTGTGCATCAAGTGACTAACACAGCAGACATGGCAGCCTGTTTGGTAGCAATAAAGACAAGGATACTAAGGGACGTTTATGATGCCAGAGGGTGTAAACTGTTACAAGAAGAGTGGAGTTCATAATGGTACACGATAATGTAAAATAAAAGTCTGCAGCACCAGCTCTGTATATATACACTGACCTGAAAATGATGCACTCTCATATACCCATTGGTATACTTTGAACTTTCTTTCCTAATTTATAGGCAATGCAACTTGTACGTACTGTTAGGGAACAGATAAGTGCAGAAAAAATAAGGAAGTGATTCTGGACTGTAGGCACAACCAAAAATTCAGATCTAACTGAAGAAGAATTGATTGACCTTGAAGATGAAGATTCACCAGAAGAAAATGAGTGGGAATGAGTATCCAATGGATCTGTCAAGTTTGTAATAGCAAAATGATGAGGACGTAAAATTGCATCACATTTGGAATCTATATATATATATAAAATATGAGTTTTGTCTGTACATTGCTCAGAATTGGAAAAGAATTGTATTTCTGTACCGATCATGTCCACAGTAACAAGAAAATGCATTTTTTTTACTTTTCCGTAATGTCTGTCTGTCTGTCTGTCTGTCTGTCTGTCTGTCTGTCTGTCTGTCTGTACACGCATCACGAGAAAACGGCTGAAGAGAATTTAATTAAAATCGGTATGTAGAGTCGGGGGTGAGCCGCTACAATCTAGGCTATAAATTATTTTATTCACGCTGAGTGAATTGGTAGTTTAGGGGAAGGCCTAAAATTCAATTCTCAAATATTTATATTATTAGTGTTCATATCGATAAATACTACATAACAAAAGTGATGAAGAATTAATTTTCTGATTATTTACGTCTTATGCATTTTTACCGCACCGGCTATGAAAACAAAGATATTCATGAATTTGGATTTTTGTTGCTAAGTCCATATCAACGCCGAGCCCCGACAAAATGGTTAAACAGAATTTAATGAAAATCGGTATACAGAGTCGGGGAATAAGAAACTACAGTTTAAGCTATAAACAATGTTATTCACACTGGGTGAAATGGTAGTTTAGGGGAAGGCACCTAAAATTTAATTTTTAAATACATATGTTCTTGGTCCTATGAAAAAGTACTACATAACAGAAGTTAAAGAGAATATAATTTCCGATCATTTATGTTTTATTCAGTTTTCCGTACCGACTATGATAAGAGTGGTATTTCAGAACCAGAAGACAATTAATAATATGAAGGCCTACAATATCGAAAGTGCGTAACATTGATCAACAATAACATTGCACTGACCGTTGTTTATTGTAATGTTCTTTGTCTCTTATGCTGACATTCAACTCCGATAGATGGGATTACTACCGCGTACCGAGTATAACGGCCTAACTGAATATTGGCGGGAAATAGCTGAGGAGTTAGATAACTTTCTTCTTCAGCATGCCAATCCTCTGGTTCATACATTTTCTGATGCTGATGGTACGTAACACACTGGTTCATCATAGTATGCCTCTATTCGATACCTACTCTGACACGCTGTTTTGAATGAGCAGTGTGCGCACTTAAGTCAGAGGCTCAGTTAGTAGTAGTAATAGTATGAACTGGTCTGGAATTACAATTTAGCCCTATTCCAAATTATAGTACCAGAATTCACTAAATAATTCAAAATTCAACCTTGAAAAGAACCGTTTCTTAGGAAAAGCTTCTTCCTCTTCACTTTCATTAAATCTACATTAATTTTATTCCAAATTAGCAGCGAGGATGTGGTTCCTTCTCTGGCTTGGAGGAAAAATTGCCTCCACGTCAGATAGTTCTTTCCCCCGCCAGTGTAGTGAATTGAGATTTTCCGACTCATCGCGTACTCCCAGGAAGCCGATAAGTAAACGGGCATAGTTTTTGCCCTAGGACTATCCACTATTTGAACACTCCCCCTCTCCCGCCGAAGAAAAAGGACGAAGATTGTTCATGGATCACAGATGTCTGCGTCTTGGTCATTCCAGCTCGGTAGCTTTGGACTGTTAGTTCGGCAGCATAGTACTGTTCGTTAAAAGTGAAAATATGTGTGGTTTTCCATTTGATCGAGTATTTCATATGAAGGCATTGCTTTTAATCGCGCCATTCCTACCGACGACATTGTAATGACCCATGTTCATTTCAGTTGGGAAAACCACTAAGAGAGTCTTTCTGAGAATCTATAAAGGCAGGCGGAGAGTGAGTGTCTCCCATTATAATGAAAACTCCCCAACCTGATTGTGACTGACAGTAGGCAAGGTGGCCTACATTACAATGAAAATTCCCTAACCCAGTCTTGATATGAGAAAAGACGTTGGTGAGTTGCCCGTCGTGCTTCTAGGGCAACGTTAGAGCTATGCAACTTAATACAATCTTGCTCACAACGTTTACACTACCTAACCTAGAATTCTGTATAAAATTTAGAATTCCGTAGCGAAGCACGGGTACATCAGCTAGTCTGACATAAGTTCTGAAGACTTTGATGAATCAGACCAAATCAAATCAATAAACAATAATTAAATACTTCAGATATGGTACAGTTTCTGCCTTAAAATACCTATACATACCCTTCCATTTTTCATTAAAATTTGTATGACTGTCAATTATGCTTACATACTCCATTTCCGTGAGAATATTTCTGCATCCATTATATCATTTCTCGCCCATTATTCAATTCCTATTACAATATCTTAATTCTATTCCTTCCTTTCCATAACTAAATATTTTATCATTATCTTTAGTATATCCCCAGAATTCTCATCAATTCCAGGTACTTTTCTAGTTTTCAACTTTTGTATCTTATTGTAAATGTCATTGTTGTCATAGGTAAATTTTAGTACTTCTTTAGTCACCTCCACTATCTGGACATTATCCTTGTAATCAACAATCTTTACATACTGCTCACTGAATACTTCTGCCTTTTGAAGATTCTCACTTACACACTCCTCTTGTTCATTAATGATTCTGGGAATGCCCTTCATGGAACGTGTTTCTGCCTTAGAGTACCTAAGCATACCCTTCCATTTTTCACTAAAATTTGTATGACTGCAAATTATACTTACAATCATGTTATCCTTAGCTGACTTCTTTGCTAGATTCAATTTCCTAGTAAGTTCCTTCAATTCCTCCTTACATCCACAGCCATTTATAACTCTGTTTCTTTACGATCTGCACCTCCTTCTTAGTCTCTTTATTTCTCTGTTATAATAAAGCAGGTCTTTACCATTCCTTACCACCTTCAAGGCACAAACCTGTTTTCACATTCCTCAATAATTGCTTTAAACCCATCCCAGAGTCTGTTTACATTTTTATTTATCATTTTCCACACTCCCTCATGGTACTGCCTAATATTCCTACTTTTAAGACCTTCCTTTCTATCACATTTAATTTTAACTATGACAAAAACAGCTTCATGATCACTAAGGCCATCTAGCACTTCGGTTTCTTTAGAGAGCTCATCTGGTTTTACCAGCACCACGGCCAGAATATTCTTCCCTCTAATTGATTCCACACCGAGCTCGATAGCTGCAGTCGCTTAAGTGCGGCCAGTCTCCAGTAATCGGGAGATAGTGGGGTCGAGCCTCACTGTCGGCAGCCCTGAAGATGGTTTTCCGTGTTTTCCCATTTTCACACCAGGCAAATGCCGGGGCTGAACCTTAATTAAGGCCACGGCCGCTTCCTTCCACTTCCTAGACCTTTCCTATCCCATCGTCGCCATAAGACATATCTGTGTCGGTGCGACGTTAAGCAAAATAACAAAAAAAAAAAAAAAAAAAAAAATGGTTCCATGACTTCCTGAATCAGCTGTCCTCCCCATATTAAATTTACCATTTGGTGGTCATGCTTCCTGTTGTTCACATTATCTAGCCTGACCATAAGTACTGTTAGAAATTTCCCGCCAAGTTCTGCCATTTTTTCTGCGACACTTCTGAGGAAAATCTCTTCTGTAAACAGTCTGCATTAACCTAAGTGATTTTGTTGCATCCAGTGTCTCATAATCATAAAATGAAGCAATTATGAAAATGGTATCATGGTAATAGCACTGAACAAGGTAGGAAAACAGCCTTCACACATCTCTTGATATCCTTAAGAAGCTTGGCAGCAGCAAAAGTTTCATCCATCAAACAACTGAATGCTTTGGTGAGACTGAGAGTATATTGGGTCTAGTGGAGGTCTACTAGGAGTGGTGGTGATGGTGGTGATTATTGTTTTAAGAGGAAGTACAACTAGGCAACCATCCTCTATATAACACTAATCAGAGGGAAAAAGGGAAGGGATCCGACACTTCGAAAAATGAAGATATCGATCAAAGAAAGACAAGGGCCACGAAGGGCGTGAAAATGAAAGACTCCCTAGCCCTCGCAAACCTAATAGCGTCGGGGTCGGAAAAGAACAAGAGTTGACCAAGGGAGGTCGGATAGGACAGATGAAAGTGAGGAGCCTGGCACACGTAAGTGGAAGCAATGCCAGGACTCAGCTGAGGGCCCCGTGGTCGCCAACCCACGCTCCACAGCTCAGAGCCCCTGGGGCCCCTTTTAGTCGCCTCTTACGACAGGCAGGGTTTACCGTGGGTGTTATTCTACCGCCCTCACCCACAGGGGGAGGTCTACTAGGATACCACAGATCATAAATGCTGTGAAGCAAACAATTCCTGATAATTCTGTGCAAAATCAAAAGTAATGGCCATAGAAATTAACAATGTCCAGGATGCTAAACCCCAGATCCAGTCACAGCTCATCAGGTGGCTCTGAAAACACAGAGACATTGTTCTTTCCTGTAGCTTATTGGTCTTCTGGCAGTCCAAATCTCTATATTTTGAATTGTGGTCAGTGCTTGAGAAAATAATTTGCAAGAAAAGGTATCTTGGTGTTGACAGCTTATTTTCTCACAGATGTCATGTTGATGCAATTTATGTGTGGCCAGGAAGAATTTACTTCTTTGTTAAAGTAAAAGGTGGACATTTTAATCAGCAAATCTACCTAAATATCTTACCATAAATGCATTTTATTCCTTACCTAAAATTGTGATTCTCTTTTCCAGCCTGTACTCCATATACAAGAGCAAATGCTTTCATGGCCAGCATCTTGATGAATATAGAAAACATTATTTTCTGCACTTGCAGATCATAGTTGAATTGAATTAGTAGCTCCCAAAATTTATTGAGAAAACAAGTCCAATGTTCTCAATGGATCTGGTCTTTGTAAAGATCAGAAGTCTATTTCTCTTTACTAATGTGTTCTATTTGGCAGTTATCCTGCTCCACTGACACTAAAGTCTATTTCTGACCTGTGGAAATAGCAGACACTTTGAGAATGCTGAGTGCAGTTTCTGGGGAAATGGTGGGAGCTACTAATAATTCAGTTTGACTGTGACATACAAGCCTGGAAAAAAATCTATGTAGTCCATACTTTATTATAATATGCAACAGTATTTATAGCCAGACTAGGCATATTATCATTACTGGCTGTTACTTGAGCTCTAGTGTGTAACATTTCCTGCTTAAAGATCCAAATCAAACAGCAGAAACAGTGCCACCGACATGAATTTTTTAAAGGTGCTTCTCAGCAAGTGGCCTTCACAATATTATCTTGGAGCCAAACTTTGCGGCACACCTGGAATGAGACATACTGGACTGAATAGTCTACCATTGCAATGGACTGTTCTAACAAAATATTTCACCATCAATCTGAGCAACCTCAGAGGTATAAAATAAAAATATAAGGATTTTCAATCTCCAATTAGAAGTTACATGACCTTTGCACGATGGTGCAGATTGCGTGTTTCAAAGATCCATCAAGTTATGGCAGCGGTAGCGTAGCTACTAGTAGGGCTTCCCTTACCGGACAGGTTGGTAATGGGGAATTAGACTAAGAAACAGCTCATGGGAAGAGGTATTTCACAGCTGGAGTAAGTGACAACCAAAAAGCAAGCTTCCTAGAAAAACTAGAGAACGTCATTGACGAAGAGAACATGATAAAACTTCGAGATTTGAATGCCCAGGTAGGAACTGTTAGGTCAGGTTATAAAGGAATTATTGGTACATATGGATTTGGTAATAGAAATGAGGAGTCTAAAGTTAAAAATTTCATAGCTGTTCCGTATTGAACTGAGAATCACAAAAGTAATTTAATATAAGGACATCCACGTATTCAATGCACACAAACCTGTTGCACTTAAATTATACTACAGCATTTTTATTATTATGAAGGTACCACTTTTGACATGTTTTCAATATCATCATCAGACTTTCGTAAAACCAAGCAAAAGAATGAATTCACATACAGCAACAACATACACACACTGGTAAAATTCATGTAACGACACACATTTAAAATGGTTTATATAAAATATATGAGGATTGCTACGCGTTGGCGGCGTACGGTAATAGTCTTAAATTGTCTTCGTACCAGTGGCGGCGCGTGACTTTCGTCACTGGGGGTTCAACAGAAGGAAGAATTTTTGTGCCGCCGCCCCCCCCCCCCCCCTCGCCGCCACATACTACCACTCCGACTTTGGTCCAAGTCCCTCCGCTTTCATCACTCACAAATAATAAACAAGGAAAACAAAACATCCTTTAGGTAATTTCGCACCCACACATCCACTCGATTCTTTTGCATAGGGCTTATATCCACTCTGAATTTACGCACGATTTCGTTACTTTTAATCTGCATCGTTATATCAAGATCAGGCAGTGGGCGGCCGGCATTCTTAATCTCAAGTTTGCACTCAAGAGAGAGAGAGAGAGAGAGAGAAGAAAATTTTGTCTTTTTAGGTATCTGGACACTGTTCATACTCATTTTGTAGCTCCTTACCTTTCCCGAGCACAAAGATTGTGGACGCAACCACAATGCACAAAAACACACACACGGACATAAGATTGTAACTTCTTTATGTTCTAAAAATTAAGTTTCTGTACGGCACAACAGTACATTGACACGCTTGCACAGCGTACAATTATATAACGAATTATGATACATACTGCAAAGTTTTATAAACACTAGTATCACATTTGAAAAACAGAAGGAAATTTTAGGGATGTGTGTTCGCACTGTTGACAACGTTGGTAACTTAATTTTACGAATTCTTGTTGGCTAGGCAGTTAGCATTTTCATTGGTATTATCTTCCCGCTATTTTTTGCCTCAATAATTTTTAAGTTAAGTTTCTCTCCAAGAAGTAATTACTCCAAAGAAGGCAAATGAATAGATGTTCAGTAAGTATTAGTAATATATTTGGGACAAAATATCAATCGGAATTTGGCAGTTTAATGTGACATTTGGTAGTAATGATGCTTTCCAACACTAGTGTTAACTATATGTACTATTCTTTGCTGCCGTAGTTAAATTCCTGTAAGGGCAACAGATGGCAGGCATGTAAGAGTTTTCTAACCCCAACAACACGACTTGCGATTACGAAGACGGGTGAGAGAGAGTGACATACTGCGCATGCGTAAATCACGGATATTCGTTTCTGCGATATCCTGGTCTTGTCTACGTGTTGGTCGGCATCTCTCCGCACCTCACCACACCCTTCACCAAGGTATGGACGGAGATGTGGCCTTGCATGGGGGGGTGCATTCCAGACGAGTATCCAGCCAGGACTTCGTGCGGCTCGCTTGAATTGAAAGTCAGTACGAGTATATTACGGATAGATGAGCTTAGCAAAGGCTTCAAGATTGACCAGGCAGTTGTGAAAATTAAGTAGTTAAGTACAATGTGATATAAACTGGAGGTTCATTGCTCCATTGCGCTATACCAGAAACCGCCACTGCTTCGTACATAAGTTGAGACACTAGCAGTAAAGTTGAGCTTTAGTGTGATAAACCTTAATGAACACGTTAAAATGTTGATGGGTATCTTATTCACAGTGGAATGCGGCACTGAGGAATAATCTGAGTGCTGTTGGTGGCATAGTCTTCTTAGCTTAAAATTGTACTAGCATTCAAAAGTGAAAAATCAGGAGAAATTTCGCAGCCAATCGCGACGTATTACGACATATCACTGATGGCAGAACATGTACAAATCCATGATAATTCAATACATTAACAATTCTATTTAGCCTACATACTGTATATATTTTTTCATCATTTACATGTGAATACTAAAGACTGGACGTACTTGAACTGTAGAAACATGTGACTTCACATCCTTCAACATGGTGATCACACTATGACTAACTGTTGTTCAACACACCGGTAGCTGACTTAGCCCTCTTCAGAAACTCGGAACTAAATTTTTGCTCAAAGCACTTGCCTTGCTGAACTGATTTCAAGGTTAAAAGTTTCTCCAAAGTTTGTTCAGACAGCAAGGATCTGAACTGTGTTTTTGTCTTTGTGACTCTGCTAAAAATCCTTTCACATTCTGCATTGCTATGTGGAACTGATAAAATAGCAAGCATCACCTTAGAGAGTCTGTCATATTTAAGTACACCATCAGCTGATTTCATCTGACCTACCAATGCCCATTGAACATCAATTCTTCCTTTTGCCAGGTCTGTTTCTTCGAGCTGAAAGTTACAGAACTGGGAGTGCAGAATATCAGTTTCTTTATCCAAATGTTCCGCTTCACTAGTCAAAATGTTCGGACACGTGTTAATGAAAAATAAGGCCAGAAAATGATGCCTTACTTATAGCAGAAATATTTGCAACTTCTGCATTAATTAACACTTCATTTCTGAATGGAAATTTGTGTACCATGTAGTCACACGATGAAGAGAAACACTTTCTAACAGACTTAAAGAATATGCACTTTTCCTCTGACTTCAAGGTGTTCACTAAAACAAACGCAGAGTTCCCTATCATCAAATCACAAACATCCTTTTGATTTGCTGGAGTATGATAATCTACAACAAGGAAAGAGGAGGATCTTTTAATAACGTGTGGTTTCACAAACCTTGCCATCACATTCTTCAATAGTTCCTCCAAAACTGACCTGAATAAACGGATGTGCGGCATACTTGACTGAAGAGCTACGTTTGGATTCTCAAAGATATCCATAAAACTTGAGAGAAAAAGGCAAAACGATTTATGTAAAATTGATGAAAGGAACATGAAAAGTCGTTCTTCACGTGACAATGCATGGCTCTTAGTGTCATCAGTAGTTTCATTTTTTAAGTGAAACTGATGACTGGGTTTTCCTTTTAACTGAGGAGTGAGGTGAAATGTTATAACAATCCTTAACGTTTTCAGACAAACAAGACACATCTGCACTTAAACTGTGCTTAGGAATTTTGTAAGTCTTCAAAGTTCCCATCTGAGAATCCTTACTCATAATTTCGCTCCTGAATAATGTAACCAAAGGGTCCCACTGAAGCAAAATCCTGTCTAAACACGTTCTTAATGATAACCATCGAGTAGGCACATGCTTCAGAATTTTCCTGATCTCTGTGCTGTGTAAAGTCTGAAATTCTCTGAACTTTTCTTTCCTCTTTGCACTCCTTTCCAGATAATAAAATATAGCAATTATACTTTCATCTACATTTACGGGCAAGCACGCCGCACCCTTCTCGGCAGCAAGATTAATTAGGTGACAAAAGCAGCCTACGATGATTATGTTACTCTTTTCCCGCTTCAAACATCCTGCCACACCATTCTTTAATCCTACCATTACTGGAGCATTATCAGCACCAAGAGCTAGGTAGTTTTTTAATGGAATGCAGAATTCCCGAAATGTTGAGAGCAAAAGATTGGCAATGTTAGCTCCAGTAGCATCCCCTTCTAAATTAGGCACACAGAGTAAACAACTCTGAATTTCATTGAGTTCAGGCCTAAAAAATGTGACAACAATGGGATATCCCTTCAAGTCGCTTTTATTGCTACCATCAGTAGCAACAGAAAATGCATTCACCTGCAAATATGATACTATTTTCGCCCTTTCTTCCATGCACATTTCTGTTATGATAGCCGCTGTTTTCGTTCTAGCACACCCATATAGTTTAGCGATTTCCGAATCAGGAAACATTTTGCGAAACAAAGGTCCGGCGTGATCGGCACAATTTACAGGCAGATTATGTTCTACTATAAATGATGTAAATAACGCCTCGGCATTCGTCACAGGATTTACATCTTTGTTTTTACATGAAAAGTTCAGTTTCTGGTTTCTTTCTACACACTGGACACTCTCCTTATATTTTTTCGTTTGCATATGCTTGAGTATATCGCATTTCCCGCCATGTGCAACTGAAAAAACGTTGGTCCCTTTCTGGATTCACTCAAACACGGAAACTCTTCCCTATAAGCACTTTTAAACACTGCATCATATTTTTTTTGACATTTTGGCCAAAACAAATATTAAGGTACAACACGAGCACTTCTACGGGTAAAACAAATATGGTGTGCTACTTCTGAGGTTAGATTACTCCAAAGAGAATGTTACTCGCTTGACACGCTTGCAAAGTGTATGACTGTATTATAGACCAAAGAGCAGCACATGACTGGCCACCGTGCCCCGTACTGCCATCTGGTATCATTATTAGAACTACTATCGACCAGCCATACTCAGCCATATATCGATAGAACGAGGAAATCCGCGGGAGTTTAAAATAGTACGAAAATTACGGATATAGCTCTGAAAATGGGGAGATCGGACTCGGCGATCGGGAGATCGGGAGGAACGATGAAAATCGGGAGTCTCCCGCTCAAATCGGGAGACTTGGCACGTCTGTACTAGCAAGATGAAAGGCAGGTTTCAGTGTACATGTAGGTCCTAGGATGATATGTTGGACCGAGATTCCTCAGTTCAAGTGGAACATGAAGCCTAGAGAGAAGGACTGAGCTGATTTTAATATGGTGTTCAATAAAGGGCAAGTCATATGAAGCAAAGGTATGGAGAGTTATAGTGTGAGACTCACCTTGGACAGTATGCCAAGGAGCTTACTCTGTAGAGAGGAGTTGACAACTGGAGCTGGTATGTGGGGACAGAGCAGAGGTAGATGGGAGATGGTAGGAACGGAAGGGAGAGACTTGAGGAGGAACCGGCTACGGGGGAGGTGTTGGGGACGGGTCTGGAGGGCGATGCGGTGGGGGCGTATGGTATGCGAGGGTATTATGTAATGCGTGAAAGATCGAACACTTACTCGAAAACTTAATACCTTTAAAGACCGTGATAAGAAAGTCGTAAAGAACATTGGGTTTCTAAGAAATTTCATTTAGGTTTAAGTTTGGGTTGAAAAACTGATCAAGGTGTATGAAGCAATTTTTAGTGACGTCTAGGAGAGGGCCTTTTCCTAAGGTCCTGAGAATCTCCAAGTCTTTGTCTATAGTGGTAAAATTATGTTTCATGTTATGCATATGTTGGCTTACTGCCGAAAACCTATTGTATTTAATAGCATTGACTTGTTCCATGTACCTAATTTTGAAGTTGCGTCCGGTTTGCCTTACGTACGAAGAATTGCAGTTATTGCAACTAAACCGGTATACCCCTGATCTCGATAAGGTGTTATTTTTGTTCATTGTATGAGAGTTATGTATTATTTCCACATTCCTATTATTGGTACATTGATATTATGTTTCTTAAAAATGTTGGTAATACTGTAAACATTATTGTTGAAAGTGAAGGTAGAATATGTAATAGGGTTGGGTTTTTCTTTTTCTAATGTTGATTTAGTCGATGCTTGAATTTAGTTATTATTCTTTCTATGAAACAATCATTATATCCATTGAATTTGGCAATGGAACAGATGGTGTGTAATTCTTTCTTTAAATTTGTTTTTGACGTTCGTATTTTAAATGCGAGGTCAACCATGCTATTAAAAGTAGCACATTTTTGTGTGTATGGATGTGTAGAATCCTGTCTTATAGTTGTAGCAGTTTGTGTGCGTTTTCTATCTATACTGTATGTTAGATAGGATGGGTGCCTATTTATTGTAAGGTCTATAAAGTTAATTTGTTTGTTGAATTCTGACTCGAGGGTGAATTTAATATCTGGATCTATATTGTTGAGGTTGTCAAGGGTAGAGGTAGCACTAGTAGTCGTATTGTGCAGTATTACCAAAGTATCATCAGCGTATCTAGACCAAAATAGAATGTTGAAAAAGTGTAACAGTGCATTCTGATACGTCTTGTGGTGATTTGAAGAAGATTCATCTACTGAAAAACTGTTGGTAAGTGAGAGATTTTCTCTTAAGTGTCTCACTTGGTGTGGCAGTGAAAACGTCGGGCTGCTGGTGGTAGGGCGGCCGCGTTGTGATGGGGAGGACAGAGTTGTCTGACTTCCGATCGCTGGGCGGCCACTGTGGTGCCTGACTCACGCTTTTGGAGACACTGAATTGAACCCCGGACCTTAGCATTGTACAATATATGAAAGCAGTGGGCGTCGTAACCGACTATTTGCGAACTATCACAGTTGTTCGTTAAGTAGTCACAGGACATGTGCACAAATTTCTACTTCAGAATACAACAAATTAAAGGAGAGGGGGGGGGGGGACGTGGACTTGCTTGCAATGCGAAATGCTGCCACTAACGAACACTTTCTTTTCCAATACCAGTGACGTTACCAGTGACTCTGTAAATAGCTACAACTCTAAATATGTAAATAATAATCTAACTCTCTTTGCGTTTAACGCACTCAGCATTTTACGTCCAGGTAGAAAATAATACATTCTCGCTTCTCTCTCAAGCCTAGATCCCTCTATTGTGTGTATCAGTGAAACATGGCTTTCAGATACAATTAATGACTCAGAAGTGCTACCAGATTATTTTGTCCTGTTCCTTAAGGACCTGTATCTTAACAACAGGAGACGGAGTTCTTATTGCTGAGAAACCAGAGTGTAATCCAACTAGACGTCCCGAGTTGGAGACGACAGATGAAGCCGTTTGGGTGAAAATCAGTGCAGTATTAATAAATTCCTCATTGGATCAGTGTATCGTACACCGACATCCTCGCAAATGATGAACGATGCCTTGCTCTCCTCTCTGTATTGTGTACAACAAGAACAGAATAATTCCCAAGCAATTTATATTACCAATATAAATGGTCCATTCTTGGACATTGCCGGTTACTTCAATCTTGAAATTACTTGGCCTAGAAATGCCGCCCCAGTACCAAACATTCCTCTTGCTAACAGTTTTCTCTCCACCTTCTAATACATTTTCCCCATCAGATAGTTTTCGAAGCTACTCTTATTACTCAAACTTCCTGTTCCACACTAGACCTGCTCCTTGCTAACTCTCCATCATCCGTCCAGTCTCTGGACGTAATACCTGGATTTTGTGATCACCCAGCTATAATTACAACTTTGACCTACAGAACACCATCCCCAAAACTCCACTCTACAACAATATATTTTTTTCCCCGCACCAACTGGAACGATCTTTCCTCTCTTCTATCAAAAAATCTTCCTATTCTCCTCGCGTCGTTCATCGGCGATATAAATATCAACGAGATCTGGGAAAACTGGAAAAAATATTTTTTTGAATGTGTCGATCAAGTTGAGCCGAAAGTTTTCATCTCTAATAAGCGAAAAAAATTCAATTTCAATCACTACTGATCTGCATTTAGGGCAGTCACCCAGATGGCAGATTTCCTGTGGTTTTCCTAGCCTTTTCTTAAATGATTGCAAAGAAATTGGAAATTTATTGAACATCTCCCTTGATAAGTTATTCCAATCCCTAACTCCCCTTGCTATAAACGAATATTTGTCCGAAATTGTCCTCTTGAATTCCAACTTTATCTTCATATTGTGATCTTTCCTTTTAAAGACACCATTCAAACTTATTCGTCTACCGATGTCATTCCACGCCATCTCTCCACTGACAGCTCGGAACATACCACTTACAAGTAACTATTCTCATTTTGGTTCCGTATTGAAGCTGACGTATATCACAAAATATTATTATAATATTTATAGATTCGTCTGTTCAATACAATACAATACAATTCACTATTTCGTGTGGTTAAAATTTACACATAATACATAAAAGTCATAGGTACATGTCTCATCCTTTTTATGGGCATCATCAACCTATATCAATCTTAAAAATTAATGGACATGGGATCTTTCTAATCTTATAAACTATAGAGTAAAATGTTGGACAATGATCTCATAAAATGTTATACTATAACATCTAAAATAGGGATATTGCACAAAAAGTATGTTAAAAATACTGTGAATTAACAGTTTTTGAAGATTATAACGTGGTTAATCATGAATATATGAGCGTTTAAAACCAAAATGGATCCTCTTCTTATACATCATTAGGACTGTGACGACCTTGAGTGTAAAAGTACAATCATCCAAGGGGGATATTTGCTCCATTCCCATAGCATGAGTTCAAGATAGTAAAATCAATGTCAGTTATTTAAAATAGAAGTGTGAACGTATCAAATGTGTTAAAATATGTACGGTTGATTTATCAGAAAGTAGTAGAAAAGTAGATGGGACTTCTTGTGGAGACGTTGCTAATGACAAAATGTTGTGTCAAAGCTAGCTGATGTCAGTGTTTAGTTGTGTTAGTACGGTAATCATTTGGATCCAAAAGACGATCAAGTGGGTGTTATTAATCCTGTTGAAACATTTGTTCGAAGAAATGATCGAGTTTTAGCTGAAACAAAATGTTAAAGAGAGTTAGTTAAATAGTATTGTGCATGAGACTTCCCGTACGTCAAAAATGCC
The DNA here is from genome assembly GCF_040414725.1 of Anabrus simplex. Classification (NCBI taxonomy): domain Eukaryota; kingdom Metazoa; phylum Arthropoda; class Insecta; order Orthoptera; family Tettigoniidae; genus Anabrus; species Anabrus simplex. Next base: position 1,542,620,632 of record NC_090265.1, read on the forward strand.
TAAGGCGGTACTTACTCGTACGGTGCGTGTTAAGTACGTCGGGCTGTTCCAGCAACGCTAGCTTGACTTACCTCTCTACTTCTAGTACGTTCTAGTATGTTAGTATGTTAAGCCCGCCCATCCTGCTCCTAACAGCCCTCTAACAACAACACCTGCGCGCAAGGATCTGTCCACCCTTCCCCATGTCCTTCACTGCCTCAGCCACACCGTTGGGTCTTTCTTGATCAACAAACGTAAACTCTTCAACGCCAATTAAAACAAACATTAGAATGCATCCTTCCTCTTCACCGAACAGGAGAAGCAAAAACTAGTAAATATAAACCCGGGCCTTCCAACAGCGAGATCACTCCCCAACATCCATAAGGCCGAAGTCCCCATTCGACACATAACAGTCCTTTCTACAAATTGGCCAAGTTCATTCAGAAATTGCTTAAACAATACTACTGGTATACGTTTACTGCAAACAAGTCCGTAAAGAACTCCATAGAATTGGTTAATAAATTAAACAATTTTCAATTACAACCTCGCCATACCTTACATTCATTTGATATCGTCAACATGTTTCCGAGTATTAGAACCAATAAGCTGCTTCCTAATATTTTCAAGCATCTAAGATCCTACAGTCACCTAAGTTAACTTGAGATACAAGATTTCATGAAAATTGTTATGTCACTTATAAATAATAACTAATTCGTCTTAAAAAGGTCATTTATAAACAGGATGGGTTGGCAATGGGGTCTCCGGCCTCGGAAATCTTGGCGGAGATCTATCTGGATTCTATGGAAACATACATGATGAAGAATGACAGGAAATTTGACAACATTCTGTTTTGGTCTAAATTTGTGGACAACACATTAGTCATTTTAGACGAACGTGTTAGGGACGCAACGGCTATTCTAGATGTACTTAATAAACATTGTCCCACAGATAAAATTTACTTTAGAATCAGAAAATAATAAATCAATTCATTTTCTAGACTTAAAATTCAACAGATCGGATTCCTCTTTTGCTTATAGTATTTTTAGAAAACCACTGAGTACAACATCAAGATTCATCTGGCCTTCATTGATTATAAAAAAGCTTTTGACTCAGTGGAGATCTGGGCAATCATGAAGGCACTTCAAAATGCCATGATAAACTCAAGGTATATAAAGCTTCTGGAAAACATTTATGATCAAGCAACAATGGTAGTCAGAGTGGACGAAGACCTCATCACCAATAAAATCCCAGTTGGCAAAGGAGTTCGACAAGGTGACACAATCTCTCCAAAGCTGTTTACCCTTGCCTTGGAAGATGTATTCAAAACCCTTCATTGGGATAATAAAGGAATAAAAATCAACGGGTTATATTTGAACCACCTGCGTTTTGCCGATGACATTGTGCTCATAAGTGAAAATCTAGATGAGCTAGAAAGCATGATCCAAGAATTAAAAACTGCTTCTGCTAAGATTGGTTTGGAAATGAACATTAATAAAACGAAAATTCTAAGCCCAGAGAGTCGACCACTTAAAATGGGAAACCAATATATAGAAGCTGTCGATGAGTACATCTATCTTGGACACAAGATAAAACTTGGAAAAGACAACCAACGTGCAGAAATTCCTCGCAGAATAGGTATGAGTTGGACTGCATTCCGAAAACTAAGGTTCATCCTCACCAACAAGGATGTTCCAATTAACCTGAAGACCAAGGTTTATAATACGTGCGTGCTGCCAGTTACAACTTACGGTCTGGAAACGATGATTCTGACGAAGGAAAGTGCTCGTAAGCTTCAGCGAACACAACGAGCCATGGAGCGACAGATGCTAGGGATCAGCCTTAGGGATAAGATCCGTTCAGAGGACATCAGGAGAAGAACTAATGTAACAGACATCCTAGAGATAGTAGCAAGACTAAAATGGCAATGGGTAGGACACGTAGCTCGACAAGACTACAACAGGTGGACCTCTAGGATTGTTCACTGGAGACCATGGGGACACAAGAGAGGCATTGGAAGACCCCTGAAGAGATGGCTCGACGACATAAAGCTGTTGGCTGGAACACGCTGGTTCCAAGTGGCTCAAGACCGAAGACGATGGAAGCACATGGAAGAGGCCTATATCCAGCAGTGGATTGAAATGGGCTAGAAAAGAAGAAGAGAAGAAGAAGAAGATTTTTAGAAAGTCTATGCAAATGGCAGTTACTATTAGACAAGATTAAGAGCACCCACAGAGTCAAAAAAACTCTACATACAATAGTTTAGTAGAACGGGCTTTTAGGATCCCCATGACAAAAACTAATTTGAATAAAGAACTTAACATAATCCGTTCAATGGCTAAGGCTAATGGTTTCAGTGAATGCTTTATTGAACGAATCATCAACAAATTCAGGTACCGTTTACAAACCACTTTGCTCAAAGACAAACCTAATCAAAAGGCGTTCGCAGTATTTACTTATAATAAGGATATATATAAGTTTACTAATATTTTCAAGAAGCATAATGTCAGGGTTTCGTTTCGTACTGATAATAATAATAATAATACAGTTGTATTGCACAATTCAGCCTCAGTCAATAGATCGAACCCATATTCCAAATCGGGTGTGTATAGATTTAAATGTAATGACTGTGGGTGCACATTTCTAGGTAAACAGGACGAAAATTTAAAATTAGATGTACAGAACATACTAATGCCCTAAAATACAACAGGTTTTCCACGGTAGGCCAGCATATACACGATCTAAAGCATAAATTCCCATCTATAGAACAGGACATTGAGGTCTTGGAGAACTTAGGAAAAGGAGGTTTGCTGGATGTTACAGGGGGTTGCTATATACACCTAGAACAGTATTTTAATCCAAACCTTAATTTAAATTAGATTTCTAGAAAATCAAATATTCGATATTCTATTTGATTTCCTTATTGAGTTTTTTAAAAACATACATATCCCAGTCAATAAGTCCATGTTTCATATTATGCGTAACACCCTTGCTAGTTGCTTCTTACGACCACGCCCTCCAGGGCTCCAAAAAATTGCCATTCCTCAGTTGCTCCTCCCACTTTCCCCTACTTTCCCTCTTCAATCCCGACCAACCTCGGACACTTGATTATTATCACAACATTCCTTGCTGTACTTCATCGTGCTTTGCATGGACAGCGATCTTTTGAGGTGAGCCACGCAAAAACGATTTCGTTATAAGACGTAATTTTATATCTTGCCTCTTCAGTGAAGTGATAGTTTACTACATTCCTATTATTACAGGTCCGCATTGAACTGGGAACGTTGTCCTTGATAACATCTTATAGGACTTATTGCTCGTTTCCACCTTACTAGGATTGCTCAATTAAAGCGACACTAAAGTTTTTCTTCTTCTTCTTCTTCTTCTTCTTCTTTTATGACCACATAGGATCACTTTAGTCAGTCCGTCGTTCAGGTCTCTTTGAAGGGATTGTTCGGGCTTTGCGGTCCTCCCAGTACTTCTTCAGACGCTCCGATCTTCGTGCCCTTTCCTCAGTTGAAAATGTGCGTGTTGTTGGTTTGTTTTGTGTAAGGGTAAAGCGGAGGTTTGTATTCTTGAGTTTTGTATTCAATTTTATCTTATTTTTGGTGTCTTCTGTTGTAAGGCCTATTTCCTTCAGATCCTCTCTTACTTCTCTGATCCATTTACATCCTGTTGTGGTATTTTTTGAGACGAGATTGTGTTGTACTAGTTGTTTCAGAAGTCTCGAGTCCTGCATCCTCATGATATGTCCAAAGAATCCCAGTCTCCTCTTACGCATAGTATCTGTAATGGGTTCTAGCTCTTTGTACACGACTTTGTTAGGTATTAACCGCCACTGTCCATCTTTTTATTGAATTATTTCTATTACAATTCTACGTCAAGCCTTAAGAAGTGAGATAAATTAAGCACAAAATACTTCAAGACTATTTTATTTTTAAGTTGTTGTTCTTTTAAATCCACGTTATTTCATAAGTGAGCAAACCGGTTTGCATACGTTTTTATCAGTTTAAGGCATAAGACTCGCAAGTCTTGGACTTGTAGAAAATATGGACTTGGAGACAGTTAATTTTAACACAGCTTCATGTTGTTAATATGGTTTTAAATTATAATCAATTTGACGTAGATAAACTTATATGATTGTCGATATTTCCACGAACTTATATGAGCTGCTGATGATAAAGAGGGGCGTCAAAACTAGTTCTGATTGAAATATATGCTGTAATTACATCTAAGCAACAAATTTTTATGTATTGAATAAGGTGGACCCAAATTATACTAAAAGTTGTAATCTTGGTTCAATACGGACAAACAATGAAGTTTATTAATATAACACCTTGATTAGTTTTCAACCCCAACTTAAACTAAATGACATTTCTTAGAAACCCAAGGTTCTTTACGATTTCCTTATCACGGTCTTTAAGGGTATTAAGTTTTCGAGTAAGCGTTCTATCTTTCCCGCATTATATAACACCCTTGCATGCCATACGTCCGCATCGCATTGCCCTCCAGACTCACCCCCAACACCTCCCCCGTAGCCGGTTCCTCCTCAAGTCGCTCCCTTCCCTTACTACCCTCTCACATCTACCTCTACTCTATCCCCACAAACCAGCTCCAGGTGTCAACTCCTCTCTACAGAGTAAGCTCCTTGCCATGCTGCAGCAAGGCGAGTCTCACACTATAACTCTCTATACCTTTGCTCCATATGACTTGCCCTTTATTGAATACCATATTAAAATCAGCTCAATGCTTTTCTCTAGGCTTCACGTTCCACTTGAACTGAGGAACATCGGTCCTACATATCCTAGGATCTACATGTACACTGAAACCCGCCTTTCGACGCGCTAGTACAATTTTAAGCTAAGAAGACTATGGCACCAACAGCGTTCAGATTATTCCTCAGTGCTGCATTCCACTGCGAATAAGATACCCATGAAGATTTTAACGTGTTCATTAAGCTGTATCACACCAAAGCTCAGTTTTACAGCAAGTGCCTCAACATATGTACCAAGACAATTTTAAGACTATTACACCGCCAACACGTAGCAATCCTCATATATTTTATATAAAACACGTGTGTCGTTACATTAATTTTACCAGTGTGCCTATATTGTTGCTATATGTGAATTTATTCTTTTGCTTGGTTTTACGAAAGGCTGATGATATTGCAAACATGTCGAAACTGGTACTTTCATAATAATAAAAATGTCGTATCATTTAAGTGCAACAGTTTTGTATGTATTGAATAGGTGGATTTCATTATATTAAATTACTTTTGTGATTCTCAGTTCAATACGGAACAGCTATGAATTTTTTAACTTTAGATGATACAGCATGCATACATATCCCACGTCGTTCCATCTATATGATGGATCGGCGATTGAAGCCCTCCATCAACTTCTGTCTTTGTAGTTTTCTCCTTCTTCAATGTTGTCCCAGCCCCATCCTCGTTGCTGAATGTCATTTTCCACCATGTCTGTATATCACATTCTTGGCCACCCTCTTGGTCTTGAATATTTTAGCTGCAGATCAAACATTTTTCTGGGTATGCGATCAGGATCCATCCTTCGCATGTGACCATACCATTTGAGTCTACGCAGATTTATGTTATCCTGCATTCTGCCAACCTGAGCCATGTCCCTGATATTCTCATTATGAATTTTATCTCGTCTTGTTTTGCCAACCATCGCTCGGTCAATTCTCATTTTAGCTGCCTGAATCCTTGCTCAATCCTTTTCCTTCATGGTCCAGGTCTCACTCCCATATGTCAAAATTGGCATGTAATAAGTCAGATAAATTGCTCGCTTGCATTTCAATGGTTCTTTTGGGTTCCATTTTAGGTCTCGGACAACTCTATAGAATGTTCCTCCACCTTGAATCCTGTTGGTAAGTTCCTCTTCATTGGAGCCCGTTGCTGATATCATGCTTCCTGGATATTTGAATTTGTTGGACATCTTGAGTTGTTTACCCTCTATTTCAATGTAAACTTCAGGATGACCAATCTCTGCATAACTCTGACTGAATCTTAGGCCGTACCCCTTTAGCTGTTACTGTCCGTGCATTGATCTGATACTGAAGTTCCTCCTTGGAATCTCCCCATATACAGAAATCATCAGCAAATAGCATGACTTTCATTTTGCTGTCACCAACGTTTTGGCATACTTGTTGAATCTCATTCATCACAGCAATGAAGAGCAGAGGTGACCGAACTCCACTTTGTCTTAGGTCCATAGTTATTCTGCAGGGTTCCGTCATTCCTGATGGTGTTTTGATGTGATCACTGATGTCTTCATATAAATTCTCAATTCGTTTTATTATGTCATTATTGATTCCACTGTTTCTCCGCACTTCCCATACTTTGTCCTCGCTGACAGCATCAAAAGCGTTTTGATATCCAAGAAGGCCAGCGAAAGGACCTTATTATGAACATAAACTTCTCCATTTGCTGACGCAGTCCAAATACACTAGTTAACAAATTTAAACTATTTTTTTTTTTGCATCTGGTTTGTAAGTAGGTGGATTTACCTAATTTTGGGGTGCTGAATACACTGATAAAATCAGTTTTTCTCTATGACGTCACATTTCCTAGATATACAGCAGAATAAAAAACGGCAATAGCAAAAATTGACACAATTATGTCAAACAAAAATACACATTCAGAACGTTTGAAATCAATACTGTTTTGTATGTATATATGGGCATGATGCCAATAAAAGGTCCAAATTAGTTCAGAAGATATTTTCACCTTTAATCGCCTTTGGTTTTTGAAAAATGCGATGACGGAGCTCTTCTTTTGTTTGCCGTTTCATCACTCTCCCTAACAAGACCCCAGCAGTAGTCACCCATCATCGAAGGGTTCCAATGGCCTTGGTAACGGTGTTCCATGGTAAGAATGTCTTGGTGAAAGCGTTCACCATGCTCATCGCTTACGGCTCCCAAATTTTCCGGGAAGAAATCAAGTTGAGAATGTAAAAAGTGAATTTTAAGCGACATTCTACACCCCATGTTCTTATAGTTATCCAACAGATCATTCACAATGGTAACATAGTTTTTGTCTTTCCTGTTACCCAAAAGTCCTTCACAATTGCTTTAAAAGAAGACCAAGCAGCTAATTGGATATCTGTGAGTTTGGTATCAAATATTGGGTCTTTCAGCAATTTTCTTATTTGTGGTCCAACAAATATACCCTCTTTCAGCTTTGCCTCGCTTAATTTGGGAAACTTTTCTTTTAAGTGATTGAAGGCCTCACCTTCTTTATTCAGAGCTTTTACAAAGTTCTTGATAAGGCCCCTTGATATGAAGGGGAGGCAAAATGATTTTATCGGGCTCAACCAATGGGGTATTGTTCACATTTACGTTTCCAGGAACATATGACTTCCTTATAGGCCATTCCTTGACTGTATAGTGGTTCTTGGTGTCACGGCTGTCCCAAAGGCACAAAAGCAGCAGTATTTCGTGAATCCAGCCTGTAAACCTGTAAGGAGTGCAACAACTTTTAAATCACAGCAAAGCTGCCATTCATGATCCTTATATTTGATTGCCTCTAGCAGCAAAGCCATGGCTTCATAAGTTTCTTTCATGTCTACTGCGTAAGCCAAAGGTACCGATGGAAATGCATTGCCATTATGCAGTAGTACTGCTTTCAAGCTGGTTTTACTGGAGTCAATAAATAGTCGCCACTCCTGTGGATTATGTTGTACACCTACGTGGCACATCAGACCATTGACATCTCTACATACACACATTGAATTCTGCATATCGAAATATTGAGCGAAGGAAGCACCTCTTGTTCTGAAACAGGAAATTTTTGTCCCTGGAGCTAGAAGGTTCCGTTGCTGCAGTCTCGACCCCAAGAGTTCAGCTTGCTGTTTCAAAAGTTTTAGATCGCGAACCAAATTGTTCAATTCCTCTTGATTACAGAGCTGAGGTGAAGTGGCATGATATTGAGGGCAGTACTCTTCTATATGTTCAGTACTTTCTGATTCACTTGACATGGTGTCTGGTTCCGTGGCTTTCAAGTTACAGACAGGAACAGGCAACTCCTCATCATGGGGCACAGGCAAATGCACTGAAGATACATTTGGATACTTTATTTTATGTCTAGTTTTGCTTGAATGTCCCGAAATATTTGTAAGACAGAAGTAACAGTCTGAATAATGGTGTTTAGGCTCACACCACACCAGCGGAACAGCGAATGGCATGGCTCGGCGTTTTCCTTTCAACCACTCGGTTAAGGTTGTAGTACAGGTTATGCAGGCAATATGAGGTGCAAAATTTTTATCTTGATCACCAGCAGGACAATCAAAATACAATTTATATGCCTTCTTATCCAAATCAGTGATTGGTTTTCTTTGGGCTTTTGGAGTGAATTTCCTACACACATAACAAAACTTGTCGGGGTGGTTTAGACAGCAACGAGATTTACTAGTTGCCATTTTTCTTAGAGTAAGTTTTAAACACAAGAAGTTTGCACTATCTTTCACAGGAAACACTCACTGAGGATCTCTTTCACACCACTGGATTACCACACCAACCATTTACTGACGATTTGTAGATCTTCTTGCTCTCCTCTGCACATCAATAAGAAAGAATTAGACGTCAAAACAGAAGAACAGCAAAAAGCGAAATATTGAATACAAAAATTAAAAAAACCTTTAAAAATTAAAAAATGGTACGTGCTAGAACATTTTGAAAGGTATATTCGGATTCTACACACCAAAATACATACTAGTTGATGTATCACATTCCAGATGCAAAATGGCTGTTGACTAGTGATATTAGATCAACTGTTGATCTGTCTTTCCAGAATCCATATTGTTCCTCTGATAACTTTAATTCTATCAATGGTCTTATTTTCCTTTCTAAAATCCTTTCATACAGCTTTCCCACTTGGGAAGTTAATGTAATTCCTCTGTAATTGGAATATTTCTTCCTGTCACCTTTCTTAAACAGTGGAATGATGGTACCTTTTTTCTAATCTGATGGTATCTGCCCATCCTTCCATATCTTGTGAAAAAGTCTATACATCCACTGCTTTCTTGTATCACCCATAGACCTGATCATTTCACCACACACTTCATCAATTCCTGGATATTTTCCTGTTTTGATGTATTTCCATAATAGTGTCTTCCAATCTTCCATGATTAACTAATCTATCTAATGGAATGTTTGTGATATAATTCACATTTAACGGCTTATCAAAATATTTTTTCCATTCTTCTTTGATCTCTCTGTCATCTGTAATGAGATACCCATTATCACTAGTCAGATAATTAGTCTGTTCTTTGTCTCTCCTATTCTTCATCATTCCATACAACATTTTTTGCCATCTAATCTTCATTTACTTTTTCACTCCATTCATTCAAACATTTTTCTCTTTCTTCTCTGACAACCTGCTTAGATTCTTTCTTCAACAACTTAAAGATTTCTTTGTCCTTATCTGTTTGAATTTTGAAATATTTTCTGTAGGCATTTTTTAAGGACTGTGTCTCTTGTTTTATCATTCCACCATGGTGTCTCTTTCCATTTCCTTTTGCCATTTGTTCTTCCACACGTCTTTTCTGTTGTCTTGACCAAGCATTCTTTGAAATTTTTCCATTCTTCTTCAACTGTTCCAGTGTCTGTTTTTGGTATTTGCTGCTGGATTTTTGATTCTGTGGCCTTCTCTTTATCCTTCAATTTCCATACCTTTAATTTCTTGTTCTGGATGGTTCTTATTTCCTTCAACTTATTAAACCTGAAACAACTAACAAGGAGCCTATGATCTCTGTCAAGAGACACACTTGGGATCACTTTATAACTTTCACATCCAGCAACATTTCTCGAATATATTTATCTACCATAATATAATGAATGATAGACTCCTGTTGCCCATTCCACTCATATCTGGTGATTTTGTGACTTTTCTGTTTGTGATATGGTATTATCAATAACTATGTTATTTCTCAGACAGAAATCTAGGAGTCTGCTTCCCTCAGTGTTCCTTGGTCGTCATCCATGTGTGCCCACGATGCTCTCATAACCTTGCCTATCAGACCCTACTTGGGCATTTATGTCACCAATAACAACGGTTCCTTTACCTCTAACTTGTTCTTCCACGGATTCTTCAAATGGGTCTTTCTCTGAACTATCACAATCTACTTGCGGGGCATAGCACTGAATGATACTAATATTCTGGGTAGGGTTTAATTTTAGATTGACTTGGAAAATCCTGCCAGATTTGAAGTTAATATCTATTAGATGCTGTTTCATTGAATGGTTCATTATAACACCCACTCCATTCTTAGCTGAACTTCCTCCCGACCAATATAGATGATAACCTTCTCTGAGTTCCTTTGACCCTTCCCCTTAGTTTCACTCAGTCCTAGTACATTAACATTTCTCATTTTCATCAAATCAACAAACTTTTCTATTTTCTCTGTCAAAGTAATGATAATGCAAGTATGCAAGTATGATGAATGAGATTTCCACCTAATCAATACTTTATTACAAAATGTTTGAAGTTATCTACATTGAAACAGTACCGGTTTCGACCTGTAAAAAGGTCATCAGCTGTTGGTGAATCTGCTTAATAGCGATAGTACGTAAAACATTACTAAAACTAATTTAACAAGAATGCCTTGTTCTACCATATGTATATGTATATACCTTAAGTAATATGATATTAGAATAAGGCATTCTTGTTAAATTAGTTTTAGTAATGTTTTACGTACTATCGCTATTAAGCAGGTTCACCAACAGCTGATGATGACCTTTTTACAGGTCGAAACCGGTACTGTTTCAATGTAGATAACTTCAAACATTTTGTAATAATCTCATTCTTCATACTTGCATTCTTAATTCATCAATACGGACAATGAAGCTGATAGATTATAGTAAAGTAACGATATTCAGAGTTGCTACTCTGATTGTGGTCATTGTCTTGTAGATTTTAGTTCTCTTGCTGGATCTTGATGGAGCATCAAGCGTTGAGCTGTCATTAATATCAATACCAGGAGAACTTGCATCCTTATTGGGTTTGTTTAACACTCAAAGTCTTCTTTTGGTTTTGAAAGCGATTAAAATGTATCTCTTGCACTGACTTGCTAGGCCTAGCATTTCAGAGGATTTTCTATCAGGGGTTGTCTCCCTTAGCCTTTGGCAGTCCCCTGCCTCACTGCAAGGCAACAGCTGATGAGTCTATGCGTCATTTCCTACACAAATGTCTCATCCGACCTTCTAAGGGAAAATTCCTCCACCCTAGCTGTTAGTTTTCCCCTAGTTTGTCGGGTTTGGTATCGGCCGCCCAACCCTTGGCCAGACAGTCGCAGCTAGTACCTTCTACTGTCGCATACGGTAGCAGAGTCTTTCCTGACCTGACCTACAGCCTACTAGGCAAAATCCGAAGTCCATTATTACATGGGACTTAAAACCAAGGTCGTGAAACTGGGCAAAGATATAAATTTTCTCAAACAATGTATAGTAAAAAATTTAACACCTAATTTCCTTAAAACTAACGTGAAAAAACATTGGAATAGTCCCCAAAGTTGGAAAGCTCAAATCAAAGTCAAAAAAATTTGGCTAAAAAATTAAATTAGGCTTTTATATAAGAAATCATTTTTAAACATCTGACTCTACGAGACTCACCTTGAAGCAGCTTGCTTGCTCACCGGCGCTCAATGGAAGTTGTTTCAGACCCAAGTTAATAATAGATTATTTGAGGTCTTATCTAAAACAGCTCACTTTTGAGAGGAAGCTTAACACACTCAAGAATAATTCAATCCTTGCAAAAGGCCCAAAATACAACTGGCCCAATTTACATAAAGCCAACACAGTATCCAACTTAGTCATAGAATCAGAAGTTACCATTAAAAATGCCTTTAGATTTACAAAAGGAAGTAAGACTAGACGTAAAAAGGAAACTGATTAAAATATATACCTCTGAAAATAAATCTACAACCCTTAATCAGAACAATAATAGAAGTTCCTTCGTCGAAAGGGAACAAGTCCTTAAGCTTAAAAGAAAATCAAGGATAATAGCCCCATCATTACAAAAGCGGACAAAGGGAACATGACCATCATTATGGACAAAGATGACTACATAAATAAAACAAAATATTTTTTTAACAATAGTTCCTTTTCTATAGTGAAGAAAGACCCTACCCAGAAAATCCAACGCCGTTTGAACCAAACCCTAAAAAACTCCTTATTTCTTTTTACTGATCAGGAAAAAGCAAAACTTTACAACATGAATCCAGGTCTGCCCACCGCTAAAACATTCCCTAAGATCCACAAGGCCAGTACCCTCATCTGCCCAATTATTAATTATAGGCCTAGTCCGCTTTATGAACTTTCTCAGTTCATTCAGAAATTCCTTAAGAACAACTACAGTATTCTGTCAAATAAATATGTAAAAAAACACTATAGAGCTGATCAAGAAATTAGATAACTTTGAATACAACCCCATTATTCCATCCACTTGTTCGACATTACTAATACGTATCCAAGTATTAATATCAAAGAATTAATTCCCATCATTGAATGAAATCTAAATACATACTGTTCCCTAAGCAAACTTGAGATCCAAGACTTTATGAAGGTCCTGAAATTAGCAGTCAATAACAACTTCATTATCATTGACAGCACCATATATCAACGGGATTTTCTGACGCTGGGGTCACCGGCTTAGGGATCTTAGCGGAAATATATCCAGATTATTTAGAACACAATAATTGACAACGATGACACTTTTGCCAACATTCTATTTTGGTCTAGATAGGTTGATGATACTTTGGAAACACTAGACGATAGGACTACTAGTGCTACCTCTAGTCTTGACAACCTCAACAATATAGATTCAGATAGTAAATTCACCCTCGAGTTGGGGTTCAACAAACAAATTAACTTTATAGACCGCACAATAAGTAGGCTCCCATCCTATCTAATATACAGTATAGATAGAAAATCCACACAAACTGCTACAACTATAAGAAAGGATTCTACACATACATACACATAAAAATGTGCTAATTATAATAGCATGGTTGACATCGCATTTAAAATACGAACGTCAAAAACAAATTTAAAGAAAGAATTACACACCATCTGTTCCATTGCCAAATTCAATGGATATAATGATTGTTTCATAGAAAGAATAATAACTAAATTCAAGCATCGACTAAATCACCATTAGAAAAAGAAAAACCCAATCCTATTACATATTCTACCTTCACTTTCAACAATAACGTTTACAGTATTACCAACATTTTTAAGAAACATAATATCAATGTACCAATAATAGGAATGTGGAAATAATACATAACTCTCATACAATAAACAAAAATAGCACCTTCTCGAGATCAGGGGTATACCGGTTTAGTTGCAATAACTGCAATTCTTCGTACATAAGGCAAACCGGATGCAACTTCAAAATTAGGTTCATGGAACACGTCAATGCTATTAAATACAATAGGTTTTCGACAGTAGGCCAACATATGCATGACGTGAAACATAATTTTACCACTATAGACCAAGACTTGGAGATTCTCAGGACCTTAGGAAAAGGCCCTCTCCTAGACGTCACTAAGAATTGCTTCATACACCTTGATCAGTTTTTCAACCCAAACTTAAACCTAAATGAAATTTCTTAGAAACCCAAGGTTCTTTACGACTTTCTTATCATGGTCTTTAAAGGTATTAAGTTTTCGAGTAAGCGGTCGATCTTTCACGCATTACATAATACTCACGCATGCCATACGCCCCCAACGCATTGCCATCCAGACCCGAGCCCAACACCTCCCCCAGCGCCGGTTCCTCCTCAAGTCCCTCCCTTCCTTCCTACCCTCTCCCATCTACCTCTACTCTATCCCCGCAAACCAATTCCATTTGTCAACTCCTCTCTACAGTGTAAGCTCGTTGGCATGCTCTGGCAAGATGAGTCTCACACTATAACTCTCCATACCTGTGCTTCATATTACTTGCCCTTTATTGAACGCCATATTAAAATCAGCTCAATCCTTTTCTCTAGGCTTCATGTTCCGCTTGAACTGAGGAACCTCGATCCTACATATCATCCTAGGACCTGCATGTACACTAAAAGCCGCCTTTCGACACGCTGGTACAATTTTTAAGCCAAGAAGACTATGCCACCAACAACACTCAGATTATTCCTCAGTGCCGTATTCCACTGTGAATAAAATACCCATCAACATTTTAACGTGTTCATTAAGGTTTATCACACCAAAGCTCAACTTTACAGCAAGTGCCTCAACTTATGTACCAAGACAATTTAAGACTATTGTAGGAATCCTCATATATTTTATATAAACCATTTTAAAAGTGTGTCGTTACATGAATTTCACCAGTATGGGTATATTGTTGCTATATGTGTATTTATTCTTTTGCTTGGTTTTACGAAATTCTGATGATGACATTGAAAACATGTCGAAACCGGTACCTTCATAATAATAAACATGTTGTATTATAATTTAAGTGCAACAGTTTTGTATGTACTGAATGGGTGGATTTCCTTATATTAAAATAGCTTTGAGAAATGAGGAGGGTGAACTTCTGCTTGATCTATGTACATGAAACCAACTTCCGGTGAAGAACTCATGGTTTCAGAAACGGGAAGCCACAAGATAATGAGTTACAGCTAGAATGGTCAGTATAGATCAGTGATAGACCTTATTGTCACAGATAGGCCAAGTGGAGAAAAGGTGCATGATGTAAGAGTGATACCTAGTGAAAGCCTTGATAGTGACCATCGACTTCTCAATGCAGACGTAAGAGTCACCAAACCTATTATTAAATTAAACAAGAAGATAAAACCATGAATTAAAGACTGGACGTCAAACAGAAGTTTCAAGAGGAAATCAGAGCTAAAATACCAATAACAGACCTAAAGAAAGGTAATGAAAATGGAATGATTTTAAGACAAGTGTGGTTGGTAGCGCAGGTATAATATGTGGAAGAATAAGCAGAAGAGTTAGAGAGAAAAGAACATGTTGTTGGAATGATAAAGAAGCCATAATGAAAAAGGATAAAGCCAAAAAATCTCTTGATGTGGCTAAGTCTGACAGAAGAATCAACAGCAACCGAATAGGCAACAATAAATTGGAAGAGATGGCAAAATAATATTGATACAGGAAGTTGGAGGTCAAGAGAATTGCACGGGAAGAAAAAGAGAAAAGTTGGGAAGAATTTCCAACTAAACTGGAAGAAGACAGTAAAGGGAATATGAAAATGAAATATGGAATATTAAAAAGTAAAAGATCAGATATAAAAGGAACTACAGCTCTGGAGACAGCAGATGGGAATATAGTTCACAATATGAAAGATATCACGAATACAATTGAACAGTATTTTGACAAGCTCCTAAATAGCCCTAATGTGATCTCTGTTGAGTATGTAGGGCAGAAAACAATAGAGAAAGATATCCCAATTACATGGACAAAAGGAGAGGAAGCTCTCCATAGGATGAGAAGTGGTAAGTCAGCAGAGCTGATGAAGTTACAACTAACGTGATTAAATCTGCTGGTCCACCAGGAATACAGTGGCTGTATAGAGTTCTCAGAACAATATGGAAGGATAACGAAATACCTGAAGATCGAACAAAAGGGATGATAGTACCTATCTTTAAGAAAGGGAGTAGAAGGAAAAGTGAAAATTACAGAGGCATTACCCTCCTATCACATGGCCTTAAAATTATGGAGAGGATCATTGAAGCCAGAATAAGGGATATACCAGAGCCTAACTGTATCTTAGAAGAGAAACAACATCAATCAATCAATCAATCAATCAATCAATCAATCAATCAATACTGATCTGCATTTAGGGCAGTCGCCCAGGTAGCAGATTCCCTATCTGTTGCTTTCCTAGCCTTTTCCGAAATGATTTCAAAGAAATTGGAAATTTATTTAACTTAAGGGCTGGAAGAAGCACAACAGATCTGATATTTGCTTTGAAGATGTTGGCAGAGAAACACTGGGAAAGGGGAAAGACATAATGATTACGTTTATGGACCTTGAAAAGGCGTATGATAATGTTCCTAGATCAACGATGTAAAAAGAGTCTTAGAAAACTTGGTGTAGCAGAGTACTTTATCAGGAAGATCCAACTGCTATATACTAATTGCAAAAGCTGTGTCAGTATTGAATATGGTCACTCTGAATGGTTCAATACTACCAAAGGAGTACAACAGGGAAGTGCCTTATCACCTCTTCTATTCATAGCAGTTATGGATACCATTTTAAAGGAACTAAAAGGTAAAGGTAATAAAGATCTTCAGGCTCCGGTGTTTGTGGTCGATGTGGCAATATGGGATGAAACAGAGGAGGGAGTGCAAAATAATCTGAATGCATGGTGTAAGAAGTTTGATGATTATGGAAATAAATTGAACTCATCAAAAACAGTAACATTAAAAATCAGCAGACATACGGTAATACAGAATGCAACATAAAAATACGGGACCACCAATTTGAAATAGTACACCAATTCAGATATTGGCTAGTAATAATAGAGCTGAGATAGAAAGAACAAACAGAGTAACCAAAGGCTATAATTTTTTCAGTTTTGTTAGACACCTACTATGGGATGATGAGGTCCCACAAAGAACAAAAATGATCCTGTACAAGTCATACTTCATTCCCATCCTTACATTTTCTCTGGAAATCTGCGCATTAACATCAAAGGATTGTAGTAAGATTCAAGCCTGTGAAATGAAATTTCTCAGAACTGCCCTCCAAAAGACATAACTTGGTCATGTAAAAAGTGATGAGATCCGATCTAACCTAGGTCTAAATGAAGCGATGGAGGAAAGACGTTGGTCATCTAGACTTAAATGGTTTGGGCATGTTAAATGAATGAATAGCACAATGTTACATGTGCTTATTTGGAAAAGAGAATAACAGGCAGAAGACCAGCTGGAAGACGAAAAAGAAGATGGATGGACCAACTGAGGGAAGGTGTGGAGAGAAGAGGATGGAACTGGGAATTTGTGTTGGACAACAAAATCTATTTGAATAGGCAACTTCGGAAGATTCTTATTTTCAAACACACTACCCGGCCTGCTGGAAGGGCAAACCGATGATAATGATGATGATGATGATGATGATGATGATGAGTAAGGAAGTCCCTCTAGGGCAAGGGTATGCCCAAAAATGTGCCATGGTCCTCCAAGTTGGCAGTTCTGCTACAGGCCAGCCCCTGTACAGGTAAAAAGGAACTACTACATACCTCAGAAAGAAAGAAATTGCTGGATCTCATGGAAAACAATAATGGTTTCGAAAAGATCTACTGAAATTGGAGCACGGAACATAGAGGGCCTGAGCAATAAATTGCAAAGAAGTGATATCAGAGGTTGAAGACATCAGGTCAGGAATATACTGCTACCGTATGTGCAGTCTGTCTGCGACTGTCTGCTGACGGTTGGGCGGCCAATACCAACCCCAACAAATTAAGGGAGATCAAACGGCTAAGGGCAGAGGATTTCTCCCTTAGGAGGCTTGGTGAAGCCTTTGTGTAGAAAATAACAGACAAATTCACCAAAACGCTGCTGCCTTGCAGGTGTGGCATGGGGGTACCAAAGGCTAAGAGAGATTACCCCAAAAGAAAATCCTGTACAGTGTTAGACCTAGCAAGTTAGCTGAACAGAGTTGATGAGTTCATTGATTTCAAAACCAAAACAAGCCTCAGATATTAAATTGTTACACTTATCAGACATGATAACAATTCTTCATGCAACTCACAAACTTATGACGGCTAACAACCAGAAGCTCATTGGAAATGCAGGAAGAGACCGACATTACACAGGAAGAAACAGCTTATAATTGGAACCCTCCATATCCTCACCCTTACTGGTAAATGAGAAGAAAATTTAGACCTCATGGAGAGATGCACACGCGGGATTTTAGGGTTGAGTGAGACAAAATGGAAATTTCAGGAAAGAAAACCTTACGAAATGGTTGTATCTTGTACTGAAGTGGGAAACCTAATTGTGACAGTATAAAGACAACAGTGGGAATGGATTGAAATTTTTTATTTTATTGTATTAAAATTAGTTTTGTTGTTGTATAAGATTTTATTCTGTCTGGAATTTTGGACTTGGAAGAATGTTTTCAATCTCATAAACCTGAGTCTCTCTAGATCATGTTCAATTCTGTTTTAGAAACTCTTATGTCTGGGTTGTATCAAATGTATTATTATCCGTGTCCGACACGTTGGCTGAATGATCAGCGTACTGGCCTTCGGTTCAGCGGGTCCCGCGTTCTATTCCCAGCCGGGTCGGGGATTTTAACTTTGATTGGTTTATCGTTCTACGATGCGATTTTATTTTACGTAAATAAATATCACTCGAGAACACGTTCACTTCCTTGTATAAATTACTTTATTTACACTGTACGTCAAAACACACAATTATATACAGTCACAAATGACACTATATACAACACCCAATAGCGGAGTACCCCGAGGTCGATTCTGACAAGTACAGATATCAACAACCCTGACGCGCGCACTATAACATACTCGCTCTTGAATTCACCGCCTTACTCACTTGAGTCCAATACACAGATTCCACCTTGGAGCCCAACAGCCACTCCCAGTCCATCACTTGCCTGAGTCCCAAGAACCAAGATCTAAGAACTTAGAACTGACTTCACTGACTGACAGCTCGATATTTATACTACTCGATCAACTATCTAAAACGATCGACTTCTGGGAGAGTTCTTACAGCACTCTAATGGAACACACTCGAGACATCGATCGACCAGGTAGTCGAATGGGTACTCGAACTTTCCTTCAGTATTTACAAATACCTATGGAAATATCTACAACATTCGTAATGTCTCTACATGTATCTGGATAATAAAACCTTACAGTAAGTTTCCAGACCCTTTCATATATACCAAATATAGTACAATAAGTCTAACATACGAACGTTATGGAATTTTCTACCGCTTTCGACTCTATAGATTTTGAGGTTAGACTTATACACACTGCGTATTTGTGGTTATACAATTTTATAGGCCTACTACATATTTACAGAGAAACCATATACCAGTCATGTTTAACACTTAATAAAAGATAATTCAGCATTAAATAAACTATAATCAAAATATATTAAACATACTAATTGAAGGTTTTATACCAATTACAATGTCGTACCTACGACAGGTTAATTCCAGTGGCCCAGGGGCTGGGTGTTTGTGCTGTCCCCAACATTCCTGCAACTCACACACCACACATAACACTATCGTCCACCACAATAACACGCAGTTACCTACACACGGCAGATGCCGCCCACCCTCATCGGAGGGTCTGCCTTACAAAGGCTGCACTTGGCTAGAAATAGCCACACGAAATTAAAGTAATTATTATTAATCTGTGAATTTTAATATTTTTGTTTTTTATCGAATTATTATTCTGTGTCACCCTGTACTATACTACATGCACAGTTCTGTAAGTGCATTTCCTGTTGTGTAAACAAAGACTTTTCTCGAATATTTTTTATCACTCTATCAGCAAGAAAGGGAGACTTTTGATTGTAGGAAATAGGAGTAAATATAATTGGTGAATGTGAAAGTCAAAGGTGAATTCGGTATTCTCTTTGGTTCTCTTTGGTGGTTGCACCATTGCCTGTTCCTTCAGCTTACCCCGCTCCTTCGGTCGCAGCGAGGTAGGATCTGTGTCTTTGATCATCTGACCATCTTAGCGAGCGAACATGCTCGTACTTCGGTCCCCTCTTGGGAAACCTGGTCTCAGGGTAAGCGTTTATCATCATAACCTTGCTTGCGGTCCATCTCACAACACTGTCGAGGACTTTTTGCATTGCTCACAATCTTGTAACTTATTTATTACTCTGTACAGAATAACATCATCTGCAAAAAGCCTTATCTCTGATTCCAATTCTTTACTCATATTATATATATATAAAAGAAAACATAAAGATCTAATAATATTGCCTTGAAAAATTCCCCTCTTAATAATTACACGGTCAGATAAAGCTTCGCCTACTCTAATTCTCTGAGATCTATTTTCTAGAAGTATAGCAACCCATTCAGTCATTCTTTTCTCTAGTCCAACTGCACTCATTTGCCAGTAGTCTCCCACAATGCAAACTATCAAATGCCTTAGACAGGTCAATCGCGGTACAATCCATTTAACCTCCTGAATCCAAGATATCTTGCTGGAATCCTGCAAGTTGAGCTTCAGTGGAATAACCTATCCTAAACCCGAACTGCCTTCTATCCAACCAGTTATTAATTTCGCAAACATGTCTAATATAATAAGAAAGAATGCCTGTGCTATTGCCTTTTGGAACTAAGAAGACCATGCGACATAGATCTGTACAAATGAGAAAGTCTTCTCTCAAGTCGGAAAAAAGGCATGAGATTCCAAATAGCTATTTCCATGTCTGTAACATCTTCAGTTATGGCCATATAAGCATCCCCATAAAAACAATTCAACCCCTTTATCAGTCCTTACCCCACCCTCACCCCCACCTAAGTGGATTTTCCAAAAATAAAAAATATATGTTGCTTTATTTTAAAATTTTCATATCTGTAATATCACGTCCGTAACATCTCCAATTTTTTAGGTAGAAGTATCCTCATAATAAGAATTCAACTTCACTTCTTTCTACCCCGCCCCCATAAGTGGAACTTCCATAAACAAAAAAGAATGTGTTTCCATATTTTTAAAGGAGATTCACAATAACAACTTTCATGTCTGTAACATCTTCAGTTTTTGAGATATAAGTAACATCTTAAAGGGAATTCAACTCGTTCTTTACTTATTTTCACACACACACACACACACACACACACACACACACACACACACACACACACACACACACCCACAAGTCGATTTTTCGAACACAAACAAATACGTGGTTCTTTAATTTTAAGGGAGATTCCACATACCAATTTACACGTCTGTAACATCTTTAGCTATTATAGATATAAGTGTCCTCATACAAATAATTCAACTTATTTTCCAATTCTATTACCCCCTTACTTGGATTTTTCGATAAAATGTTTCTTTGTCCTTAAAGGAGTTTACAAATACCATTTTTCACGTTATAACATGATTAGGTTTTGAGGTATAAGTGTCCACATACAAAGAATTCAACTAAATTTTCAATTCATTCCCCTCCCCCCTTAGTGAATTTTTTGATAACAAAAGAATATGTGTTTCTTTACTATGAAAGAAGATTCCAAATACAAATTTTCATGTCTGTAACATCTTCAGTTTTTGAGATATTACTATCCTCATAAAAATAATTCAGCTCCTTCTTCACCCCACTCCCGTTGATACCCCTCCCTCAAATGTGTGTTTATTTATTTTTAAAGTAGATTCAAAATACCAGTTTCATGTATGTAACCTTCAGTTTTTGAGATATAAGTATCCGCATAAAAACAATTCAATTTTTGTCACTTCCTTTCACCCTCCCCCTTTAACTGAATTTTCCGAAAACAAAAGTACGACTGGGCGAGTTGGCCGTGCGGTTAGGAGCGCGCAACTGTGAGCTTGCATCCGGGAGATAGTGGGTTCGAATCCCCTGTCGGCAGACCTGAAGATGGTTTTCTGTGGTTTCCCTTTTTCACGCCAGGGAAATGCTGGGGCTGTACCTGAATTAAGGCCACGGCCGTTTCCTTCCCACTCCTAGGCCTTTCCTATCCCATCGTCGCCATAAGACCTATCTGTGTCGGTGCGACGTAAAGCAAATAGAAAAATGCATAGACCTGATAATTTCGCCCTACACTTCATCAATGCCTCGAGATTTTCCTGTTCAGATGTACTTCTAGTAATTGTATCCTCAACATTTCTTCGTTCGTTTTATAATTTCCATACCAATATAGACGAGTTGCATGCGACGGTTTATGCTCGACGATAATTATAATTCTATTTTACAAATATTCATAAATTTCTGTCGAGATGTCGCTTGACAGTTGAGTTTACTGAACAGAATGCATGCGGTGGGTTATTGATTTTCCGTGAGTGGATCAGAGACCTTGACAATGCCACATGTTTTCAAAGGTTTGATATGTTATCAAAACCTAGTTTTGTTTCAAATACAAATTGTTTATTGTACAGTTGGTGAAGTGAATTTTCGGGAATGTACCGTGTGGTTGTGGAATATTGGAAGTAATATGTGTGTTCAACATCCTTGATTTTGGAAACAAGTGCGAAGCCAGTGCGTTAAGCGCAGGTGCGATGGTAACACTATTACAAAGAAAACACTTACAAATGTCCACTATGATATATAAAGCAATTGGCTCACTATTCTTTTCTACTAAAAACCCACCATCTCCTTTAACCGGTGTCACTAATTTCCAACTTTCTCATTATTATGTCATATGCAGGAAATCAGGTAGTCCAATTCCTGGGGGGTCTGAAATACTGGGACACCCTGTCTCCAGAGGTCATAAATATGGAGGGCCCTAGCCCTAGTTTACGGGTGAAGACCTCAACGGCATCTACGGCAGAGAAGATGGACTTCGGTACGGTGGAGATGGTGGAAGGGGCGAACCCATAACGTCTGTACTCCAGAGCAGTGGCTACAAAAGGCGTCTGAATCCATGTTAGGGGCGGTCTTATTTGAGCCTGGCAGAAGGTAATAAAATGCCTTTGGGAGTGGCGATCCCATCGTACAAACAGCCTAGAAAATGAGTGCGAGTGAATCGAGGCCTCGGAAAATGCTAGGGCGTCACCCTGAACTGACGCGCAGTTCCCAGTGCTCTGGGGGAACTGTGAGAAGTGGGCTCCCAGACATCACAAGAATCGGTATCATCAATGTCATGACTTTGAATGGCAAGGTAGAATGGGAATGAGTGAGATAAAATGGAAGGGCAAAGGTCAAAAAAATTGAAGAAAGGGTATAGATTATATTGGAGTGAAAGAAAGATGGCAACAAATGGTGTTGGTGTTATATTGGGAGAAGACCTAGCGAAATATGTGGACAAAATTGACCAGATCAGTGACAGGATAATTCAAGTTAGACTTGGACTTGAGAGTGGAATCAAGGATTTTATACAGACATGATACTGTATACTGGCATTCAGACAGAAATTGAAGTTCTTCCGACTAGCTCAGAAACAGGCGGTCTCTCGCACGAACCCGAATGTTAGTAAAACTGTCGTCAATCTTTCCAAGAAATCCTTGGACGAGAACCAAACGGCATAATTAGGAGTCTTAATTTCGCTGTCGCTCCCTTTAAAATTCCCACTGAGGAGTTAATTACTTCCGTTGAGGCAGCCATCCACAAACTACCTACGGATGAGGCTGAAGAGTTAAGACAGAAATGTGTGAGACTCATAAGGTCTGCTGTTGTACCCGCACCCAATTTTACAAGGGGCGAAACGAGAGTTCTGAAGGAACTTAGAGATGATTCTGAACTGACCATTCTCTCAGCTAATAAGGATAATGCGACAGTGGCTATGGACACTGACGAGTATAAGAATAAGATCTGCCAAGCTCGATAGCTGCAGTCGCTTAAGTACGGCCAGTATCCAGTATTCAGGAGATAGTGGGTTCGAACCCCACTGTCGGTAGCCCTGAAGATGGTTTTTCGTGGTTTCCCATTTTCACACCAGGCAAATGCTGGGGCTGTACCTTCATTAAGGCCACGGACGCTTCCTTCCCAGTCCTAGCCCATTCCTGTCCCATCGTCGCCATAAGGCCTACCTGTGTCGGTGCAACGTAAAACCAATAGCAAAAAAAGAATAAGATCTCGGCTATATTGTCAGAGCCTGTTTACAGACTGAGCTCACGTGACCCCACCACTCGTGTGTCCAACGCCACCGTGAAGCTCTTAAGGCAATCTTCAATTCCAAACGAGGAGGCTAAACATCTGTCCCCGGGGATGCAGTGCAACCTACAGTATATGGACTGCCTAACATTCGTAAAAAAGATGTTCCCCACAGACCTTTTGTTAGTGCGATAGGTTCTCCTACGTATGTTCTGGCTAAATGCCTAAGCAAATTGTTTCAGCCACAAATAGGACGTACTGAACCATACGTCAAGGACTCTCGGTATTTCTTCAACAAGCTGTCAACCATAACCCTTCAACCTAATGCACTTTTGGTGAATTTCAATGTGGAGTCCTTGTCCACTAAAGTGTTGATTGATTCGGTCATGTCTCTCATTGAACACCTGTTCCACGAGGCCGTTACTAAGCTATTTTACCACTGCATGACTTCCAGCTATTTCTTGTGGGGTGGGAAGTTTTATGAACAGACGGACGGAGTGGCTATGGGAAGTCCACTTTCGCCCGTAGTGGCTGATTATTTATGGAGCATTTTGAGGAGGAGGCTATTGCTTCGGCGCCCGTCAAACCTATGATATGGTGGAGGTATATTAATGATGCATTTGTGGTCTGGACAGAAGGTCCTGAGAAACTTCATCTTTTCCTAAACCACCTAAATCAGCAACATCCATCAATTAAATTCATTATGGAGAGAGAGTCGGATGGATGTCTTCCTTTCTTGGATGTTCTAGTGAGAAAGAAACCGGACGGCTCCTTAGGACATACCGTCTATCGTAAGCCTACTCACACAGATTCTCACCACCATCCAGCACAAAAACAGGGCATTCTCGCGACACTCGCCAAGAGTCAGATGTAAGGCTTTTTTCAGGCGTTTTGCTCTATCAACCAGCGTTTCGTCTTAGGTCTTATACTATACTCATCAGAGTGGGATGTGTCACACCATACCCACTGATGCTGCGGTGTATGCAGGTGAAATTATCAGAAGCTTATCAGAAGAGTGGGGAAAAGGCTTAATTATCCCGATATTTTAAAATGGTGATAAAAAGGAACGTAATTGTATTGTATTTTATTTTATCCAACTGATCATACAATTATATGGGACATGTCAATAATCATATTTACAGTAACAAAGGATAAATCAGTAATATACATGCCATGAGAAATAAAGAGAAGTACACAATGTGGTAATGAGGTGCAGATATTTTTAAAAAGTTGTATTCTCCAATATAATAAAAACAATGGTTAGAAACAAATTTGAATAATTCTTTCTTAAATTTTGAACATGGTTTTACATGCTTAATGTAGTCTTGGAAATTTATAAAATAAATGTACTCCTGCATAAATACAGAGGGATCACCCTTATTGCCCATGTAGCTAAGATATTTGAGAGAGTATTGGAAGACTGAGGAGGGAGCTAGAAGGAGAAATTGAAGAAGAACAGTATGGTTTAAGGAAAGACAGATCAACGTTTGACCTGATTTTTACATTAAGACCTATGATGGAGAAAAGATGGGAGTTTGGAAAAGACATAGTGATGACATTTATTGACATTGAGAAAGCTTATGACAGTGTGCCCAGAAAGTTGGTATGGGACACAATAAGGAAAAAACAAGTTAACAGAGTGGAAGTGCAAATGATAAAAGCTATGTATAAAAATTACGTTAGTAGTGTGAAGACTGGTATAGGAATAACAAAATGGTTTACCGTTGAAACGGGTCTCCGAGAGGGAAGTGTACTTTTCTCCATACTATTCATCATAGACATGGATGAAATTGATAAAACCATTAAACAGATATTGGAAAGACAGGCAACAAAAGCCATGTTGTTTGCAGATGATATAGTGATATGGAGTGAGGATGAAACGGAAGTGCAAACACAAATAGATGTATGGAATCAAGAGATGGACAAATTTGGGATGAAAGTAATTACAGAGAAAAGTAAAACAATGGTGATGACAAGGGGAAAGAAGGAAGGAAGGAAGGAAGGAAGGAAGGAAGGAAGGAAGGAAGGAAGGAAGGAACCGAGCTCGATAGCTGCAGTCGCGTAAGTGCGGCCAGTATCCAGTAATCGGGAGATAGTGGCTTCGAGCCCTACTGTCGGCAGCCCTGAAGATGGTTCTCCGTGGTTTCCCATTTTCACACCAGCCAAATGCCGGGGCTGTATCTTAATTAAGGCCACGGCCGCTTCCTTCCAATTCTTAGGCCTTTCCTATCGCATCGTCGCCGTAAGACATATCTGTGTCGGTGCGACGCAAAGCAAATAGCAAAAAAAGGAAGGAAGGAAGGAAGGAAGGAAGGAAGGAAGGAAGGAAGGAAGGAAGAGGAAAGATAAAACTGAATGGTAAATTTCTGGAAGTGGTTAAATGTTTCAAGTACTTGGGGAGTGTGATCACAGAAGATGGAAATATAACCGAGGAAATTGTGAAAAGAATTCAACAAGCTAACAGCTTCTACCAGAGTGTAAGGGGTATTTTGTGGAACCAAGATGTCCCGAAGAAATGTAAGAAAGCATTATATTCAACCTATTATGAACCCATACTAACGTATTCAGCTGGATCGTTGACTACAACAAAACGAGAGGAGAGTAGAGTACAGGCAGCGGAGATGAAATTCCTAAGAGGTATCGAGGGCAAGGCCAGAAAGGATAGAATTTGAAATGAAGAGATAAGGAAAAGGACAGGAATCTTTAAATTCCAAGACAGGAGAGAAACAAAAAATCTAAAGTGGGCATATGATGAGAGTGGGGAAGAGAGAGTGACAAAACAAAGCTTTTTCAGAGAAGTTAACAGGAAAGACACCACGAGGAAGACCCCGAATGAGCTGGACAGATTCAGTGTGGGAGTGCATAGAGAAGAGGGGAGGAAAACCAGAAGATATACTTAAAAAAGGAGAAGAGTGGTGGGCAAACAGGCACCGATTCACAACCCGACCTGGGAATCTGGAAACGGAAAATGAAAATGATGATTATGATCCAGGAAAACAGATCATAAAATTATTACAATATCACCAAAATACTAATGGAATAATTTATTGCTATTCAGTATTTGCCATGTTGTAAAAAATCTACCTACTGTATTCATGAAGTCCACACAGAAGTTCATCTTATGTGGGATTCACACTGTATCTCTTACAACTACCTTTGCATGTGAATGATACTAACTGTGATTAAAAATTTTTAAAATTGTAAAAAAAAAAATGAAGGCATACAATTAAACCTACAAAATAATAATGGTAAATACAGTTTATATAGATGAGGTTTAGAAAAGTACATAGTACGTTTAACATAATTAAATAGAATTGATATAAATAAGACTACGAATATTTTCACAAGCTATTGCCCCTACATTGTCCGACTCGTTGGCTGAATGGTCAGCGTACTGGCCTTCGGTTCAGAGGGTCCCGGGTTCGATTCCCGGCCGGGTCGGGGATTTTAATCGCTTATGATTAATTCTTCTGGCTCGGGGACTGGGTGTATATGTCCGTCCCAACACTCTCCTCATCATATTCAGACAACACACTACACTACCAACCACCACAGAAACACGCAATAGTGCTTACATCCCTCCATAGAGGGTTGGCGTCAGGAAGGGCATCCGGCCGTAAAAACAGGGCCAAATCCACATGTGCGACGCAGTTCGCACCCGCGACCCCACAGGTGTGGGAAAAGCGGCAGGAAAAGAAGAAGAAGATTGCCCCTACATTAACATTTTGGTCATGACATTCTGCCTTGGAAATTCGTGTTACCTGGGAATTTATTTTCCCGTTATTCTTCATGGTTCATGGTGTGGGTTACTGTAGTCACGTCCTAGTTCGTGAACAATGGTCAACGGCTGAGTGGCCTAGTAAGTGGTCCTGAGAGTCGGGATACCAGTTGTTATGGAATGGGAGTGGGCATTTCGGACATATTCTGAATCATGGCCCTCCTTGTGCTCAGGCGGCTAGGACTATACAATTCACCGGTGGTCCATAACCCTTAGAGGAGAGATCCTCACTTGGACTATGTGCAAGTAGGGCAGTATCCTGCTTCATGAATTTACCGAGCTCAGAACATTTTAAGCAAGCCTCGGACCTATGGGAGTAACGGAGTCTCACTCCCATTTGACAGGTGAGGGACTCCTTGGAAACAACTTGGCGAACGAAATGGAATTCGATGGGGAGCTATCAATATTAATGGGGCTTATGGAAGAAAGAAAGTAGAACTGGCTGAGTCAGCAAAGATGATGCATCTAGATGTGCTAGGAGTAAGTGATATTCGGGTAAGAGGAGATAACGAGGAAGAGATAGGAGATTGTAAAGTGTACTTGACGGGTGTTAGAAAGGGCAGGGCAGAGTATTTGATAAGTGTAATATTGTGTTGACTTTTGATTTACTGAAGAACTACCGATAGGAATCCCGTCGTTCGATTTAATCTTTTCTTAATTGGTAATGTTATCCTTTTAATTGATGTTTTATACCATGTTAAAATTCTATATGTTGAGTAAACCAGACTAAGGGTTAATGCGCTCACGTTTCTTTTTCTGCAACGTCACGTAAGATATAGTCCTCTATAGGGTTTCCCGGCCTGCTTCCTATATCCTTTCTTTAGTTGTCATGTTTGTAACCCTGCGTAGCCATGTGTATGTTGTTGAAATTTAAAATGTTTTTCCTGGTGTATCATCGGCTGACGTTGTTCCTTCAGGTTTGTTATTTTTGTATTACATCATTACTTGTTTTATATGTACCTTATATTATGTGCACTCTTCTGCAAAGGGGAGGTTACAGCGTGAAGCGCTAGTTCCCGTCTAGTGCTGCCCCCAGTTGGCAGCAAGACAAGCTTCTGTTTGTTCTGGCCAATGAGCACACGACTACTTCGTTCAGCTAAGCGATCGTAGTCAGCCAGAGACCAATCAGTCAATCAATCAATCAATCAATCAATCAATCAATCAATCAATCAATCAATCAATCAATCAATCAATCAATCAATCAATCAATCAATCAATCAATACTGATCTGCATTTAGGGCAGTCGCCCAGGTGGCAGATTCCTTATCTGTTGTTTTCCTAGCTTTTTCCTAAATGATTTCAAAGAAATTGGAAATTTATTGAACATCTCCCTTGGTAAGTTATTCCTGCCCATGGTGCCCCTGCTAAGGTAGTTGGAGAATATTTTCCATTACCGAACTGAACGTCAGCATTTGACAGCCAGATAATCCTAGTGATCTCCTGGCTTAAAACTCATCACAATGACAAAACATAATGGAAATGGTCCTTCTAAGGGCCCGCTATGTAGAAATCTAGGACCAATGATCAGAATTCTCCAGCTCAACATAGAAGGAATGAGTCCAGCTAAGGGCGAGCTACTATCGAGAATATCCCTCGATAAAAATATTGATTTGATTGTTATCCAGAAAACTCATGCCGCAGATGAAGATCAACTGCAATCTAGTGGAAAAATTCCTGGCTATGATCTTTTAGGAGCTACATTCCATCATGCATAGGGGGTCGCAACATATATAAGACACGCTGTTGAAAATGCTTCGCTGTGCACTACAAGTACTGCTGAAAACATCCACTCTGTGATCACCATAATAGGAGACATTACAGTCACTAATGTGTATAAACCTCCAGCTGAGCAATGGCCCCCTAGTGTTCTCCAACACCAGCCACATCCATCCGTCTACCTTGGAGATTTTAACAGTCATCATGAACAATGGAGGTACACATCTAGTGATGAGAATGGGGAATCTTTGGTTTCATGGGCTGAGGATCACAACCTCCATCTTATTTACGATGCTAAAGATCTCTGCACTTTTAGATCAGCAGCATGGGGACAAGAGTCTAATCCTGGCTTGTGTTTTGTGTCTACTAACAACTGCACCCCCCTACCAGTTACGCGAAAAGTTTTCTCCAGCTTTCCTCATAGCCCGGCCAGTTGTAATAGAGATCGGAATAAAAGTCCCTATTGTTTCAACTACTCCTCATCCACGCTGGAACTTCCGGAAGGCAAACTGGCCTGCTTTTACTGAACAGCTTGATAAGGTATTGGGATGGATTCCCCCAACAAGTGACAACTATGAGAGATTCACAGGTGCCGTAATAAGCACAGCAAAGAAGTTTATACCTAGGGGTTACCGAAAGGGATATATTCCTGGATGCAGCGAAGCTAGCGAAGAACTGTATCAAGAATTCCAAACAACTGGAGACAAGAAGACAGCTGAATAACTATTACACAGCCTGGACACTGCTCGCCGACAGAAAAGGACAGAAACAGTTGAAAACCTCGACTTCAAACATTCAAGCAGGAAGGCGCGGTCCTTGTTAAGAAAATTAGGAGATGGGAGCCGAGAAGCTCAAGACATTATTCCTATAAACCCTAACAAAGTTGCAACTCATATCGTGTTAAGTTCAAATGCTCCTAAAGATAGCGACCATACCACTGCAATCAAAAGGGAAATCAGAGCCTGAAAACAGACAGTCTTGAGGGCAGCAGATTTTCTTGTCCATTCTCCCGAGAGGAAGTTGCTATGGCTTTAAAAGATGTGAAATCCGGAAAAGCCCCTGGTTTCGATGGCATTCATTCAGAATTTTTAGTGCATGCTGGGAAATATGCAATGATCTGGTTAGCCAAGTTCTACTCCAATATCTTAGAAACAGGGTCCATCCCTCGACTTCTGAAACAGACAAAGATCATCGCCATTCTCAAACCAGGTAAATCTTGACAAAATCCTCAAAGCTACCGCCCAATTGCACTTCTGAGTGTGGTTTA
Source organism: Anabrus simplex (assembly GCF_040414725.1). Taxonomy (NCBI): domain Eukaryota; kingdom Metazoa; phylum Arthropoda; class Insecta; order Orthoptera; family Tettigoniidae; genus Anabrus; species Anabrus simplex. The sequence goes on from NC_090265.1 coordinate 1,542,651,100, forward strand.
CAAATTACTGGAGAGACTTCTTTACAATAGAATTGGCTCAGTAGTTCTTGACCATCTACCCATTGAACAAGCAGGCTTTCGCCCAAATCGAAGTTGCACAGACCAGGTTCTCTCTCTGACTACGCATATTGAAGCTGGTTTTAAAAATCAACTAACAACCTCAGTTGTGTTCATGGACCTTACTGCAGCATATGATACAGTATGGAGACAAAGACTCATCTACAAACTGCTTCGAGTAATACCTTGCAAGAAAATCGACACGCTCATCGAAAACATGCTTATAGACAGGAGATTTCGTGTAATTTTGGGAAACGAGACAAGTAAGGAAAGGATCCTTAATAACGGTCTTCCTCAAGGATCGGTACTAGCATCTCTGCTGTTTAACTTATACATATATCAGACTTACCGTAAACAGCCTCTAAAGCATTTGGTTATGCGGATGACTGGGCATTTGCAACGCGGGGCAAATCTATGGAGAACACCGAAGATACGCTGACAGCTGATCTCGCCACCTTAGATCAGTACTTTCGTAAGTGGAGACTTAGGCCAAGTTTGAGTAAAACTGAAGTCTCATGTTTCCATCTCAACAAAAACTCTCCCACCGTGAACTTAATATCAAATTCCAGAACGCTAGACTTCCTCGCAACAAACACCCAAAATACCTCGGAGTAACCCTTGACAGAACACGGTCCTTCAAGGAACATCTGAAGATGACAAACGCTAAACTCCAGTCACGGAACAATATCATCCACAAACTGTGTGGCACCACCTGGGGTTCTTCTGCTTCGACCTTACGAACTTCAGCCCTTGCCCTTATTTTCTCAACTGCAGAATATTGCTCTCCAGTCTGGCTGAACAGCTGTTACCCAAAACTGGTTCATACACAGCTAAATCATACTTTACGCATTATTTCGGGAACCATAAAATCCACCCCCACTTCTTCGCTACCAGTTCTGAGCCATATTCCTCCACCTCACCTACGGAGAAAGAATGCCTTGTTGCGTGAGTACCAGAAGCTGTCGAGGAATTCCAATCTGCCAATTCATGGAGATATACCCTACGCCTTGAACAACAGACTTCGGTCCAGAAATACACCACTAAGGACTGCCAAAATCCTGGTTGACAAATTCAGCCTGCAGCAGGATTGGTTTCAAGAATTAACTTCTAAGGCTCCAGCTGAGTATCAGAACTTCTCCTGCATAACAAGTATACTAAAAAGATTTGACCTACCTCGCAAAACCTGGACAACCCTCCATCGTATCAGGACAGGCCATGGAAAGTGCGCTGACTTCTTCTATAAATGGGGCAAACTTCCCTCCCCGGAATGTAGCTACGGTGCCCCTAAGCAAACAGTTCGTCATATAGTGGAACAGTGCCCCCTGAGTGCTTATCAGGGTAGCCCAAAAGACTTTCTTGACCCAAGTCCTTCTTGTATAGACTATTTGCAGAGCCTGATGGTGAAAGTTTAACCTACATAGTGTACTGTATATTTAATTTGTGATTGTGTGTGTTTTCAATGTCATACGCTAAATAAATAAATAAATGCCCCAGTTTGTCCTCTTGAATTCCAATTTTATCTTCATATTGTGATCTTTCCTACTTTTATAAACGCCACTTAAACTTATTCGTCTACTAATGTCATTCCACGCCATCCAGCGGTAGCTGTGAAGGACATTCAGGAACTCTGAAAAGTGGTGGCAAAAGGGGCTCCGGTTAAGACGCAGCAGGTCGTTATGCTACTTAGGTTCCAGAATGGGTAAAAAAGTAATTAAATGCAATGCAAATTTTAATCTTATACCAGTTGTATATGTATCATTTGAAGTAATTCCACATACCGTATATCAGTTGACTATATTTGTAAGTAGTACAGGAGATATTATTAGTAGAATTTTGTAAACAATATAAATTTATTAAGGATGAGCTGTGTGTTTAATAGAAAAAATTGTTAGCGTAAATTGTACAATATTGTATTATAGGCAAATTTTCTTCTCTTGTTAATTTAATATTTAGTGCTTGAAAATAATGTATTTTAGTGTACCATTTTCCACCGAGGTAGACACCTCATTTGCAAATAAAGAGATTTTGATTTGATTTGATCTCTCCGCTGACAGTTCGGAATATACCACTTAGTCGAGCAGCTCTCATTCCTTCTCTCAATTCTTCCCAGCCCAAACTTTGCAACATTTTTGTAACGCTACTCTTTTGTCGGAAATCAACCAGAACAAATCTAGCTGCTTTTCTTTGGATTTTTTCCAGTTCTTGAATCAGGTAATCCTGGTGAGGGTACCATGCACTGGAACCATACTCTAGTTGGAGTCTTACCTGAGACTTATATGCCCTCTCCTTTACATCCTTACTACAAACCCTAAACACCCTCACAACCATGTGCAGAGATCTGTACCCTTTATTTACAATCCCATTTATGTGATTACCCCAATGAAGATCTTTCCTTATATTAACACCTAGATACTTACAATGATCCCCAAAAGGAACTTTCACCCCATCAACGCAGTAATTAAAACTGAGAGGACTTTTCCTATTTGTGAAACTCACAACCTGACTTTTAACCCCGTTTATCAACATACCATTGCCTGCTGTCCATCCCACAACATTTTCGAGGTCACGTTGCAGTTGCTCACAACCTTGTAACTTATTTATTAGTCTATACAGAATAACATCATCCGCAAAAGGCCTTACCTCTGATTCCACTCCTTTACTCATATAATTTATATATATAAGAAAACATAAAGGTCCGATAATACTGGCTTGAGGAATTCCCATCTTAATTATTACAGGGTCAGATAAAGCTTCACCTACTCTAATTCTCCGAGATCTATTTTCTAGAAATATAGCAACCCAGTCAGTCACTCTTTTGTCTAGTCCAATTGCATTCAAATTTGCCAGTAGTCTCCATGATCCACCCTATCAAATGCTTTAGACAGGTCAATCGCGATACAGTCCATTTGACCTCCTGAATCCAAGATATCTGCTATATCTTGCTGGAATAAAGAGACTAAGAAGGAGGTGCAGACTGGAAAGAAATAGAGTTAGAAATGGCTGTGGAAGTAAGGAGAAATTGAAGGAACTTACTATAAAATTGAATCTAGCAAAGAAGGCAGCTAAGGATAACATGATGGCAAGCATGATTGGCAGTCATACAAATTGTAGTGAAAAATGGAAGGGTATGTATAGGTATTTTAAGGCAGAAACAGGTTCCAAGACGGACATTCCAGGAATAATTAATGAACAAGGGGAGTGTGTATGCGAGGATCTTCAAAAGGCAGAAGTATTCAGTCAGCAGGATATAAAGATTGTTGGTTACAAGAATAATGTCCAGATAGAGGAGGAGACTAAGGCTAAAGAAGTATTAAAATTTACATATGATAACAATGACATCTACAATAAAATACAAAAGTTGAAAACTAAAAAAGCGGCAGGAATTGATAAGATTTCTGGGGATATACTAAAGACAATGGTTTGGGATATAGTACCATATCTGAAGTACTCATCTATTTTTCCTTTAAGAGGTGTTTTCCTTTTTTTAAACCTTTAATGATTTTACCGTATACGGAAGTATTTCGGTCCACGTTTGTAGAAACCCTGGCCTTCTTGAGATAAGTTTCCGCTGCTTTTTCATTTTTATCTTGTCATTTTATCCTGTGGTTTTATTTCTAAGGGTGTCTGTTACTTATGTCTGCTAATTTCGGAACCGTGGCGGCACAGTAATTGGCAGTCACAGTTGGTGGCTGTTTGTGTCGGCTCCGTCTGCTCGTAGCTACCTAAAAGTTATTTGAATCCCCCTTTCCTTTGGTCTGTTCCCTGTGCGGTATTAAATTATTGAATGTTTTAAAAACCAACTAAAGATGTGTCAAGGGTACCTTCATCATGGCGCAAGCTGTGCTGTATCCTCACATTCCTAGAAAACCTGATTTAACCCCTTCGGTGGGCGAAGCGGCGATATCCGCGGCTTCAAATCGCTTGTTCGGTGGGGAACGCGGATATATCCGCCGATTCGAATTATAATTTTCTCTCAGTTGCCTGCCTGCAGAGGTTTATTTCTTTTTTAGCAGCGTATTCTCGATGAGTCTGCCCTCTGATGTGAATTTTTCAATTATGTTATCCCAATACAAATGTGTCATCCACGAGTTGCAACATAAAGAACGCAGCTGAGTCCGGGCAAGAACGACCTAATACCTAATAGCTCCGCGCTGAAGCTTTAGCTCATCGCCTAATCGTCCCTTGGATGTAATAATATTGCTGTAGAAGGGATTTCTAGAGATTATGACACGGCACAGACTTCTCTGATGACATTTTAGAACTGTGACCTGATTTATTATCCCCAGTCTTGAGTTCATTCTTCACGACTGGAGTGTGTGTTTATCGCGAGTTACACAGCATTTTATTATCGTACGCATACGTAATACAGTCCTAATTCATGATTTGCGGCCAAACTGCTGAGGCCAGGGTTCTATTCGATCCTTTTTCTTACATTTTTTCCGCTAAAATATCTATAACGAATTACCGCCTCCCACTGTTAGAGGAAGACGATTTACGGGTCATGATAAACAAAATGCTGGAATTTAGTGGGGAGAATTGTGATATTATGAAGTAAGTTCTGCCGAAGGGGAATTCGAAAGTGACAGGAATTTATCTGGAAAAAGTACTGCAAGCTCGAATGTACAGGATTTGGGCGTAGCTGATGCGAATGTTCAGGAGTCGCAAAAGAGATAACACGTGTTCGATTCCAGTTCAAGTAGCAATCATGACAGTGACAGTTGTGACGATAATACTGATTACAATCCAACCATTGCAAGTTCTTCGTCATCTTATACTGAAAATGGACAAAGAAATTCTCGCTTTGATCCAAATTTCCATCGTGATGTAAAAAGAGTGTTTTTAGGGAAAACAAAACTGAGCGAAATATTGTAATTCCTTTCTTATGACGAGATATGCCAGAACATAGCTGAAGAGACAAAAGATGCCGAGCAGGAAATCGCACATAAATCCCAGTTTAGTAAGACAAAAGGAAGGAATCGAGATCAAGACCGTGTCCGGACAAATAAGGACGAAATAAAGCTTCTTATGGCCATACTGTTGCCGCAGGGGATTGTAGAGAAACCTAAATTAGGACACTATTTCTCTCAATCGCTTGTTCACTACGCCTACTTTCTATGGACTGATGACACCGAAGAGACTTTTTCTCGCCAGATTGAGTGGCCTGGACAGCCTCCTGACCCCAACTTGGCAGGTTCGATTCTGGCTCAGATCGGTGGTATTTGAAGGTGCTCAAATACGTCGGCCTCTTGTCAGTAGATTTCCTGGCATGCAAAAGAACTCTTGCGGGACTAAATTCCGGCACCTCAGTTTCTCCGAAAACCGTAAAAGTAGTTAGTGGGACGTGAAGCCAATAACATTATTATTATTATTATTATTATTATTATTATTATTATTATTATTATTATTATTATTATTATTATTATTATTATTATTATTATTATTATTATTATTATTAGATTTTCCTCCACAGCTTTTTACATATCTCTGACAATAAGTTGAATAATGCACAACTTCCTCCCAAAGTATACGAGATAAATCCAGTATTTGACCACCTGTTAGCAACATTTTCGGAAGCTTATATCCCTGGTGGCAAAATGTCAATTGATGACAACCTCTTTCTATGGAAAAGGTGGCTAGGGTGGAAAATTTACATAACAAGAAAACGATCGCGTTTCGGAATGTCAATTGATGACAATCTCTTTCTATGGAAAAGGTGGCTAGGGTGGAAAATTTACATAACAAGAAAACGATCGCGTTTCGGAATGGAATTATATAAATTATGCGAAGACGAGACAGGTTATATAACATGACCTGCTTCCATTTGTATCATAATGAACAGCTGTAAAAGACATAACACTGTGAAGACTGTAAATACTGTAAATATTACCTGTATTGTAGTATAATATAGTCCGTTTATGTCACTTATGAATTGTAGGGAGGCTATATAAACTTGATCCCTCGAAAGCGCTAACCAACATAACAGAAAAATTCGTGAGTATTATAATGTATTCCATTGTACATCTTTTAAGTACATGAAAACTTTGTAAATCTACAATTTACATATGCAGAAACATTTATTTACAGGCAGAGATTGATAGTAAACTGCCTAAAATATTCAGGTGAAAGTTACTGTATAAACAAAAACCAGAGTTTTGCTGTTAGCAAGAAGCAATCTCGATTTCACAGTGTGAAAGCATTTAGTACGTTTTTGCACAAAGTATTGAAAAATTAAAATAATCGAATTTTTCAACAACGAAATACATTATATTCAAGTAAATATTTCTCTTTTGGCCCTTAAATAGTTCATTTTAGTCTAAGATTGTTTTTAATCAAGTAATTAAATATTTTCTTCAATCAGGGAAATCGCTCCCCACCTGGGAGTGAGCTAGTGTGAACCGAGCTCCCCGCTTAAGGGGTTAATATATGAACTTAGTGTAAGAAATGCCGAACTTGCCAGTACTGCTGCCGAGTGCGCATCTCTCCTGTCCTCCTGCGTTCAGGTGCCCATTAATCTTTCCACCTTATCAAAGGACCAACTTTGCATGTTATTAATTGAGCATTAAATGAAATTCAAGTAATAATACATGAATTTATGGAGCAAACTCCTACCAAAGCGCAGATCAATCGACTGAAGGCTAGAGTATATCACTACTCAGGTCGCATGCACGATCTCTTGCCACTTAAACTAGAAGCTGAGTTTATCAGTAAATGCAATAACCTCTTATCTTTTGCCTCTAGCATCTCTGCAGACTTGGATTATGTGATAGCCAGTAGAGAAATAGAGAATCTGTCTATTGATGAAAAGATAAACTTTACTAGTACTATGTCCGATGGTAAACCTAACCCTACTGGGTCCTCTCCCGGTAATCATCAATACAAATGTTGTGTAGTTACGCCAGTTTTAGACGGTTTTTTGTCTCTTTAAATGCAATTCCTGGTCAAAACTCCCTAAGAGAACTGTTTCACAGAGTAAAGATTTTTTCTGTAAACTCAATAGAGGAGTGTATTAGATTTTTCGTGAAGATTTTTCGTGGAGTTAACTGAATCAGGAAGTGTGTACTCTATTGATGATCTGGGCATTTCTCGGGCACTGTTTCTCCATTGTGAAGGAATTTTAGAAAGGGAAATTTTTGAAGGTATTTCACAGAATCTGAAGGTAAATGTTTTCCCTGAATTAGTCATTTCCAAATTTATCACTTCCTCCTGTGTTCAGGTGCCCTTTAATCGTTCCACCTAGTAAAAGGACCAAGTTGGTGAGTCTTTGCATGCCATTAATTCAGCATTAAATGAAATTCAAGTAATAGAACTTATGGAGCAAACTCTTACTAAAGCGCAGATCAATAGACTGAAGGCTAGAGTATACTACTACTCAGGTCGCATTCAGGATCTCTTGTCGCCTAAACCACCTCCATGAAAAACTTGTTAATTATATACTTGACTTTAGATTTTTAGATTTATTTACCCGAGGAAGAGATGGTCGCTCGAATATTGAAAGGAATATCACCTTACTATCGGTCGTACCTTTGCTTAACTAAGTGTCCTATTAACTTTGTTGAATTGGAAACCGCTTGCTCCTTCGCTGATGATTTGAAACATAGGGACGAGTCAAACCCATCCATCGACCTCCTCCTGTTAATTCAATGTATCCTCTTCCCTCTGTTCCCTGTCAATTAACCAGGAATCGTAATGTTAAGAAGTGCTTTAATTACGGGTCCAGAGAACATCTTAAAAACACATGTCCTTCTGTAAACCAAAATGATGGAATTTGCTGCTGGATCGAGGCAACAGCTCAAAACGGACTGCCCAGCGTCTTCTCGAAATCGGGCCCAATGACTATTCCCTAAACACGAAATGTGTAAGCCTGCTGAATCTAAACACTGTGATACTTTTGATGGTGTAGTGTGTCCGCAAATGTGCAAAAGGATCTCTGCCAATGTTGTACCCAAGGGTACTTTTGTTAATGTCGAGGTAAGTCATGAACAATTAAATGATTTAATTGATTCAGGGAGTGTTGGATCTTTAATTGATTTGCTATGGTAGAAATGAATGAAATGTGCTTGCAAACTGCCTACCTTGCAACATGTTGAAATTAAGTGCGTTACTGCTAACGGGAATAAGCTGGAATTACTAGGGTCTGTAAGTGTGAAACTTAGAACTGATGATTTTACTTGGAAAGTTCCACGTTTAGTGAGTGACCTCTAAACTCCCCTTTGATATCATTCTATGTGCCAATTTCTTATCTGGTCTTGGGTTTGGGTTAGTTTTGGACCTTCAGTGTAATTTTTTCTTTAAGTTTTGCCCTAATCGTAAATTTAACTTGGTTGATATTCCCTTGCATGATAATGATGTAACTTGTGTTGGTAACCTAAAATCTGAGGAAATCCCTGACATTGATAAACTGGATCTTAATCATCTGCCTGAAGGTGAAGCTGAAGAAGTACGTGTTTTGTCTAAATAGTTTCCTGAAGTGTTTACTTACAAATTGGGCTAAACTAATGTTCTTGAATACCAAATTGAATTATCTGACAATACTCCTGTTAGATCTCTCCTTTACAACCTTTCTCCTCCTCGCATGATTGAACTGAAGAAAATTGTTGATCAAATGTTGGAATATGGGGTTATTAGGCCTTCTACTTCCGCATATGCCTCACCAGTATTTCTTGACTCTAAATGTTCTGGTGGATTCAGACCTGTAATTGACAACCTTTCTCTCAACAAAAAGATCATCCTCCAGTCTATCCAGTTGCCTGATTTGCATACCTGTTTTGGGTGGTTTTCTGGTGTCAAGTTCTTTACTGTGCTAGATCTCAATTAGGTATATTACTACATTTATTTTTCCAAGGAATCAATTCCCCTAACTGCATTCGCAATTGATGGGAACCTATATGCATTTTTGAGGCTTCCATTTGGGCTATCGTGTGGCGCGGCCATCCTTACCCGGTTGCTGGATTATATTCTTTCCAATATCACGTTTAAGTTCATATTCTCAATTATTTAGATGATCTCATTATGTTCTCTGCAATCTTTGAGGAGCATCTAGAACATGTTCATGAAGTCCTTGAACGTCTGAGAGGCGCTGATATCACCGTCAAGCTTTCCATGGTTGCCTTAGAAAAACCTAGGATGTTATTCGTAGAGCACATTGTCTCATCTGAAGGGGTGTCAGTTGATCATACTCACGCCTAGGCCATCAGGAATTTTAGAGCATCCAAGTATGTTAAGGGAATAGCCCGTTCCGTTGGAATGGTTATTTTTTTAGAAAATTAATTCCCAACTTTGGTGAGACCACTGCTCCTGTCAATCATCTAAGGCGTAGGGATGTCAGATTCATCTGGGATCATCCTTAGCAAGAAACTTTTGAGGCGTTAAAATTCGCTTTTATGAATGCTCAAGTCCTAGGTATTCCGGACTTCAATAGGCGCTTCATCGTTTAAACTGACGCCTCGTGTAAAGCAATCGCTCGTGTGTTACTACAGGTGTACGATGAAGGATGAAGGCCTGTCGCTTATGTGTCTAGAATCTTGACTAATTTGGAGAACAGATATTCTGTGTATGAATTGAGGTGTCTCGTTGCGCTGTTCGCCTTAGGAAAATTTCACTCGTGTATCGAACACATCAACTTTGATCTTGAGACCGACAATCGGGCTCTGTCCTGGGTGTTGAATCGACCTAAAAGAACTGGGAGATTTACCAGGTGGGCTTTCTGAATGTCTTCATTTAGTTTTAATGTCAAGCACATTAGGGGATCAGAGAACGTCATTGCTGACAGTCTAAGTCGGATGTTCAATAGAGATAAAGATATTGAAGTGAAGTCTGATGTTGAAAACCTTGAAGGGGTTAGTACTGTTGGTGTTGGTGCCATTTTTTCTGACATTCCCTCGTTGTATCATGAGCTTAGTGATCATCAGAAACAAGATCCGGAACTGCAGGAAATTATTAACAAAATTAATTCTGGAATTCTAGTCAAACCGTACTCCTTATCTAAAGGGCTCCTCTGTTGTAAGGTTCGTATTGACCGTAACCTCAAAATTGTTGCTCCAAAGATGATTATATCCGTTATTTTCAAGTATTATCCTTGTTCTCGTCTTGGCGCTTATTTGGGTGTCTTCAAAAGCAGACAAAAGGTTAGGCAATTCTTCGTGTGGAAAATAATGTATCAGGACATTAGGGATATGGTTAAAAACTGTAATACCTGTGCTATTAGCAAATATTATGGAAATTTTATAGTTGGTTTCATGTCTTCTTCTTCGCAAGCATATCGTCCAATGGAGAGGTTATTTATCAATTACGTGGGTCCCCTTCCTCGATCTTTCCTCGGGAGCACTCACATATTTGTATGTATTGAGGCATTCTCCTGCTTCTGTTAGATTTTCCTACAAGATCAACTAATTCTCGTACCATTATCAACAGTTTGAATTAGTCTCAGATAATGCCATTGCTTTCACTAGCCACTTGTTTAAGAAGTACCTGTTTGTATTTTGCATGTTGCCACAAATCATATCATCCTAATCTATCTTATGCTGAGAGGATGAATAGGAATTTGAAGTCAGCTCATATTGCATATCATCACGACAACAAACCAAGTGGGACTCCTATTTACACTGGTTATCTTATCTCTATAATTATGCTTCTCATGGCAGTCATATTTTATTATACCCCCTTTTCCTCCAATGTTCATACTGAAGATCTTCCATCTGACCTATCTCAACCTAATGATGTTCGACAAATTTGGGATGAAGCTAGAAATAAGTTGACTGTATCATATGAGAAAGTTAGGAAAAGGTACGACAAAGGTAGAAAGCCCACTAAGTGGAAAGTAGGCCATCAAGTTTTCATCAAATGCTACTCTGTTAGCTATCAACAAGTTTTCAACTAAACTTGCCCATCAGTACCATGATGGCATAAAAGCCAGACACTTTAGCAGCAGTATTCATAAGCTAAGGCACTTCCTCTGTCTAAGATCTTTAGCATTATGGTAATGGGTATAGTTATCTAGTTGTACTACTTCACCTTCAGCCGTTCATTCAATCATTTCTTAATAACCCTTCCATTAACCATCCATTTATCTCTTTTACTTTTTCTTTCTTTCTCTCTTTCTTTTTTTAAGTATAATATGCACTTGCTTATGACTCATACACGGAAAGTAAATAATTCTCTTCTAGTACTTAATATGACTGAACTTTGGAGTTTCTCCGTTATCCTAGGTATTTCTGGGGTCGCTGGTGCCAACTGCTACATTTTGGATTTTGTCTCTGCATGTCCTTCCTGACACCACATAACTTTCCAGGTGAAAATTCCTACTTGAGATCAACAGGGAATCAAACTTTGGCTGTCCAGGTTGAAAATCTGCAGCTTAGCCACTACACTAATCAATGTTTATAACAGTCAATTTTCTGTGTGAAACTATTAACCACTCAGGTAATGTTTCATTGGACTTAAAGGATGCCAGTTTGCCAGAGCGCAGTCAGGGATGTATGTTAGTTTCTGGAGACTTCCTGAATCTACCAGTACTTTACTTATGAACACGACACACAACACATACAAAAGTATTGTCATGAAGCAGTCTGATATATGCAGGATAATTTTTTGCATTTGTCACGAAGGGCATGTCATAAATTTACTGGAGTGGTTGCATAGGTTCCGGGCATGAAAGCTAAACAACACGCCTGAGGATATCATCATGCTGACTACAAAGCAATCCAGTATCCACAGGCTATCTTAGGTGGGCAGCAGCTGTCTTGACAAGCCAAGGCCTGTAATGGTTTGTACGTGCCACAAGTTTATGTAGGGTGTGGAATCCACAGTTGTTCAGTAGAAAGAACCTTAGCAGAAGAATACCACCACTAAAACACTTTTGTCCATGGGCCTTTTTATGTCACTCTCTCTTCTAACACAGACCTATCATTTTGATTTTCCAATTACATGTTCATTTTCTTGTTCCTGACTCTCTATACATGACTTGATCTGACATTTTTGTACCTTTCCAATACTTATATTATCTCATTGGGATCCTTTTCTCCTTTTGGGGCTTTCCTGCGGTCCTAATCCATTATACCATCTCTATTTTTGTCTGATGATTCTTCCATTTTCCGGTATTAATCTGGCTTTCTTCTTATCTTAAACTTCCAATATCAAGGCTGAAAATCTGTCAAGATGGCTCTTCAGTGAGTGTTGAAGCCCACCCTCCTGAAGAAGCTGGGAAGCAGAATCAAGCTCATCAGGGGCTGAGCTGCCTCTGTGAATTAAGGGTAGAGTTTTGGCTTTCGGATCCCAAGAAAGCGGGTTCAAACCCGGCAGAGGTAGTCGGATTTTTGAAGGATGGAAAAAAGTCCATTCGACACTCCATGTCCTACGATGTCGGCATGTAAAAGATCTCTGGTGATACATTTGGTGGTTTACTCGAATAAATTCATTACATCTCAGCCACAGAAGCCTAAGAGAGTTTCGGTTTACTCTGTCTGCCATCTAGCAGGCCTGGAGTAAAATGGAACATCGAAATTGACGAGCAGACAGCCAGATGGTGTCAAATTAAAATGTCTACGCACGGAAGATGAGGCCATACGATTATTATTATTATTATTATTATTATTATTATTATTATTATTATTATTATTATTATTATTATTATTATTATTATCAGGGGCTAAGAGGAAATGGGTGTGGGAGAGTTCGAATTGACGAGGAAAGAACCTATCTTTTCGAAGATAGCAGTTTATGAAGATGTGGAGATTGTCTTTTTCTTTTTGTGCGTTCATCTTTGTGCTTGTGTCCTCTTTCTGTCACTCCCTCTTTACACACAGATCTTCCATTTTGTTCAGCCTATTGCATTCTTAGTTGTCTACATATGACTTGATTTTACATTTTCTTGCTCCTTCTCAATACTTATACAACCTGTGTCTGAAAAGTTCGGTGAATGGTTGCGTAGTTTGTACACCGTGCTAGCTCGGACGATGCGCTCGCGAATACGTGTGAGACATGACACCAAGTGCCCCCTATCGGTTAACTCAACGCAGTTAAACGGAACTGAACGCTGCAACACATCGCACAGAGTCAGTGTGAGGACTCGTGTCATTGCACAATGGAGTGCAAAACGGAGCAACGCGTTAACATGAAATTTTGCTTCCATCTACGCTAACGGCAACGGAAACACACGCAATGTTAGTGCAAGTTTACCACGCTCAAGCAGTGAGTAAAAAGTGCGTTTTTGACTGGTTTAAACGCTTTAGAGATGGAAAGGAAGGTGTTGAGGACGAGGCGCGTTCGGGTTGACCAACCATAAGCACATCTCCAGACAACAGCGAATGAGTGCGACAGATGCTTGCGAATGATCGGCGACAGTCCTTACGAGTGATAGCAGATGAAGTGGGTGTAGGCAAGGACAGTGTAAAGACCATTGTTCACGAACATTTGAAAAAGCATAAGATTTGTGCCCGGTTTGTACAGCATAATCTGACAGACGAGCAGAAGCAAATTCGGATGGAAACGTCGGGAGATTTCATTGACGTTTGTGCCCAAAATCCGGGGGTGTTGAAATCAATCATTACAGGAGACGAGTCGTGGTTCTACCAGTATGATCCGGAGACCAAAAGACAGTTAATGGCGTGGTGTTCAACGTCTTCTCCGCCTCCCAAGAAAAGTCAGCGCACAAAGTCCAAGATTAAGACAGCAATGGCAACGCGGAATTCTACGAGGGAGTTTTAAAACGACTACTGCAACGCATCGGGCGGGTTCAGCCTGAACTGTACCGCACACCACGATCCCCGTGACCCATTTTCTTGCTGAACGTCAGGTGAATGTTATTCCTCACCCTCCGCATTCTCCGGATTTGGCGCCGGCAGTTTTTTGTTTCCCGTCTTAAGTTAGCTCTGAAAGGCCACCGGTTCGACAGTGTAGCAGGTATCCAAAAACGAGTGACAAAGGTTATCCGAGAGATTCCAAAAGAAGCGTTTGCTGGCAGCTTCCAGCATCCTTACAGTCGATGTCAAAAGTGTGTTGTAGCTAACGGAGATTATTTTGAAGGCCAGTAAAGGAGTTTAGTGTGTAACTTACGTTGTCTTTATTTAATGAGACCATTCACCGAAATTTCACACACAATTTGTAAAACTATTTTTCCACTGACTGAAGGATTGTGAAAGTCTTGACTGGGAGAATTGGAATGATAATACAAGATGATGATGATGATTTAAAAATATCATCTCTGACTCTTCCACCAGGTTCTTGCCTCTGACCAGTGTTGATTTATGTTTCAGATCATCCAAATTTCTGATAATAATGATTGATGTCCAACTGGTTTTGAGCTGGTTGAAATATGGCTCATATATAAGATTTACTTGAGTCTCTTCAAAGAAACTGCATAATCTCCAGATACTGCAGCACATGTATTCCTACGCCGACATAGACCTATATTAGATATTTCCCAGTGAGTTAGAGTTCTCTGTTTTATTAAAATAAAATTTACTTCACCTCTTTGCTCTTCAGTTGCACATTACACAGAAAACATAACTATATTGTAATTGGTGTCAAATGCTATTGAACTATACAGACCTAGCGTTTAATAGATTACCAGCTGTCTGACTATTTTTTAATGCGTATGTTAAAAACAATTGAACAATGGAGTGAATTTCAATCCTCCGTCACCTAACATTTAAAAAACCATGAAAGGTGTAGGTGTTAACTTGGAGCAAAAAACCATTAAAATGAATTACAATTAACTACAATTAAACTGCAGTTATGTAATAAAATAAAGAAAAACTAGCAATATGGCTACGTTTCAAGCAATAAATTAAAATGTGATGAATTACCATGATATCCTCATTTAACGAAGGACTTTCTTTGATTTTCTGCTGAAGAAGAGTTTGAGCATCCATGATATTGGCGCAATAATCTCCATAAATTAAGAACTTGTGATATTTACTAAGAAACACATCGCTCAGATGTCGCAAACTATTAGGACTAATAGCATCATTCAAATCATTGAGAAAATTTTGATGAATATCGTACAGCTCCTGAAACAAAAAGGCAATAAGTTTACACGAATGAATGAATGAATGAATGAATCAATCAATCAATCAATCAATCAATCAATCAATCAATCAATCAAGAACTTACTTATACACTGACTGACAGAGCAAATGCAACACCAAGAAGGAGTGGTTCGAAAGGGATGAAAGTTGGGGAAAAAACAGAGACGGCACGGACGAATAATTGATGTTTATTTCAAACCGATATGCAGGTTACACAATGCGCACGGCATCGACTCAGTAGGATGTAGGACCACCGCGAGCGGCGATGCACGCAGAAACACGTCGAGGTACAGAGTCAATAAGAGTGCGGATGGTGTCCTGAGGGATGGTTCTCCATTCTCCGTCAACCATTTGCCACAGTTGGTCGTCCGTACGAGGCTGGGGCAGAGTTTGCAAACGGCGTCCAATGAGATCCCACACGTCTTCGATTGGTGAGAGATCCGGAGAGTACGCTGGCCACGGAAGCATCTGTACACCTCGTAGAGCCTGTTGGGAGATGCGAGCAGTGTGTGGGCGGGCATTATCCTGCTGAAACAGAGCATTGGGCAGCCCCTGAAGGTACGGGAGTGCCACCGGCCGCAGCACATGCTGCACGTAGCGGTGGGCATTTAACGTGCCTTGAATACGCACTAGAAGTGACGTGGAATCATACGCAATAGCGCACCAAACCATGATGCCGCGTTGTCTAGCGGTAGGGCGCTCCACAGTTACTGCCGGATTTGACCTTTCTCCACGCCGACGCCACACTCGTCTGCGGTGACTATCACTGACAGAACAGAAGCGTGACTCATCGGAGAACACGACGTTCCGCCATTCCATCATCCAAGTCGCTCTAGCCCGGCACCATGCCAGGCGTGCACGTCTATGCTGTGGAGTCAATGGTAGTCTTCTGGGCGGACGCCGGGAGTGCAGGCCTCCTTCAACCAATCGACGGGAAATTGTTCAGGTCGATATTGGAACAGCCAGGGTGTCTTGCACATGCTGAAGAATGGCGGTTGACGTGGCGTGCGGGGCTGCCACCGTTTGGCGGCGGATGCGCCGATCCTCGCGTGCTGACGTCACTCGGGCTGCGCCTGGACCCCTCGCACGTGCCACATGTCCCTGCGCCAACCATCTTCGCCACAGGCGCTGCACCGTGGACACATCCCTATGGGTATCGGCTGCGATTTGACGAAGTGACCAACCTGCCCTTCTCAGCCCGATCACCATACCCCTCGTAAAGTCGTCTGTCTGCTGGAAATGCCTCCGTTGACGGCGGCCTGGCATTCTTAGCTATACACGTGTCCTGTGGCACACGACAACACGTTCTACAATGACTGTCGGCTGAGAAATCACGGTACGAAGTGGGCCATTCGCCAACGCCGTGTCCCATTTATCATTCGCTACGTGCGCAGCACAGCGGCGCATGTCACATCATGAGCATACCTCAGTGACGTCAGTCTACCCTGCAATTGGCATAAAGTTCTGACCACTCCTTCTTGGTGTTGCATTTGCTCTGTCAGTCAGTGTATAAGCCACATAAGTTTGCACTGGAAGGATAATATGATTCACTCAAGCTAAAATTATACTTGACACAACTTTTTATAATTCATTGATGATAATTTTCCCCAAGAAAACACATATTTTGCAGTATAGGCTACATTCTAAGAATATGGTTATCTGACATGTATATTTCAGGCTATGTCCCCACTAGATCTTATACAACTTTTATTTTATTTATTCATTTATTTATCCTTTCTTCTTTCTCTGTTAGGGTTTCCCATGGCCACATGACAATTTCATTGCATATTGCGGTATATTTCATTATTACTTCTTGATTTCCAGAGTTCTGTAGTTCTCAGCGGACCGAGTGTTTTCCGTATAATTTTTATTTCCAGTACTTCTAACTTATTCAGCTTTTAATTCAGTACTAGACATCCACTCGCATATAGGCATTCCAGTTTAACTGCAGTATTGTAGTATTGTATTTTGAGGTGTTTAGATAAACACTTTTTGTTGCTCATATTCCTAGTTATACCGTATGCTCTTTCCATTTACGGTATGTATCCTTTCTTCTACAACAGATTTATCTAAACCATTTTCTTGAATAGTTTCTCCCAAAAATTTGAATCCCTTTACCTTCCTCATGTGACCAATTTCTATTATTAGACATTCTGGAGCGTTTTTTATATTTTCCATAAATTTTATATTTATTTAGAAAACTTATTTTGAGCTTAATGTAATAAAAATATCATTTCTAAACAATCTTTAAAACTGTAAAACCTTTCAATAAATACATAAAAGGTGATGGTAACGTAATGTAGAACCAGTAAAAAAGTACTGAATACAATTAAACTCAAAATGCATAGACCAGTACAAACTATAGACCACCTGAGAAATACGTATGACTTTACGTACAGGTTAAAATACGTAGCATTTCAGTTTGTAATTACCTGATTTCTATGCAACAGAAGTACCTATGTTAAATGTTTCCTACCATCACTTTACAGTGTTATGAACTAATGAACCCATATTGTTCAAGATCAACTGTAGAACAATGTCTTCCAGACAGCTGCATAACGTTGTGTCTTTCAGGTTAGTACAATGCTCAAATACAACCAATTACATTCTTAACACAAACACAATGACAGGTTTGGAAAATTAAGGCAGCATGCATTGTTTAAGGATTAGATTAGATATATATTATTTCTGGCAAGATTAGGGCCATTTGGCCCTCTGTTCCATCTACCCAGATTATGACATACAATGTATTGTGCCATTTCACTGTTCTGAGAATAAAATTCAGTGGAGTTAAGATGGTCGTAATTGCCGAAAACAAATTTATACAGAACGCATAACCTCGATAATATATATATATAAATATCAAGAAGATACGATATAGCGCGAGAACGAAATAGTAAAAATCTATATAGCCGTGGCTGAGACAAAGCAAGACTCAGGATTGTTAAAGACAGTACTATTGAAAAATGATAAATGAGCAAACCATCGTAGAGAACGGATGTATTAATTCGAGGAGGCTAGACACGCATTTACAGGTTCAAATCAAATCAAATCAAATCAAATCAAAATCTCTTTATTTGCAAATGAGGTGTCTACCTTGGTGGCAAATGGTACACTAAAATACGCTACTGTCAAGCACTAAATTAACAACAGAAGAAAATCTTCCTATAATACAATATTATACAATTTATGCAAAAAGAATTCTATTAAACACACAGCTCATCCTTAGTAAATTTATATTGTTTACAAAATTCTACTAATATCTCCTGCACTACTTACAAATATAGTCAACTGATATACAGTATGTGGAATTACTTCAAATGATACTGTAGAACTGGTATAAGATTAAAATTTACATTGCATTTACTTACTTCTTTTTTTCCTTTACCCATTCTGGAACCTAAGTAGCATAACGACCTGCTGCATCTTAACCAGAGCCCCTCCAACACTTTTCAGAGTTCCTGAAGGGCCTTCACAGCTACCGTAGCGGTCCCAGGGCCCTCGAAGTCCCCACTGTACTTCACACCTACAGGCAGTCCCCTACTTTGGCTGTCCAAACACCTTAGGCAAGGGGATGGAATTAATTTATTCACACACATTTTTATTTACATTAACCTGCACTGGTCGAATGCCCTCTAACATTTCATTTATTTTCTCTGTTGCCGTTTATTCTCTTCTTGAATATCTGTACAGATTTTGAAAAAGGATCAAACACTACCGCATGTAAACTGTTCCACTCCTTCACACCATTCCCAATGAATTAAAATTTACCCCAATCGCTTCTACTAAAATTTCTTCTAATTTTACATTTGTGGTCAGTCCTGCCGATATAATTATTTTCCAACTGAAGCCTCTCACGGATATCTCCCACGCTGCTTCTCCTGTATAGGCTCTATATAACCCTATAAGTCTAGTTTTCTCCCTTCTCTTACTTAAAGTTTCCCACCCTAATTCCTTTAACATTTCTGATGCACTACTCTTTCTCCTGAAATCCCCTGTTACAAACCTTGCTGCTTTCCTCTGCACACTGTCTATTTCTTTTATCAGGTATTCTTACTGAGGATCCCAAACACTGTTTGCATATTCCAATAATGGACGAACCATACTTAGGTAACTTTTCTCTTTTAATTCTTTGTTGCATCCTTTAAGTAGCCTCATTATGACATGTAATGATCTGTATGCTTTCCCAACAATGTCATCCACATGACCCTTCCAGTGCATATTACCTTCAAATTTTACACCTAAGTATTTGCGCTTGCCATCTTTTGGGGTAACTACCTCATCCAAAGTATATTCAAATTCAGTTTTAAAACTCCTGTTTGTAAATGTTGTAACAGTTGATTTGACTCCATTAACCTTCATATTATTCTCTTCAACCCATTGTTGGATACTCTAAAGGTCCCTTTGTAATTCTGAACAATCCTCAATGGTATTTATTTCCCTATAAACAATTATGTCATCTGCATACAACCTTATTTTTGATGTTATATTATTCCCTAAATCATTTACGTATATTAAGAAAAGTAACGGACCGATTATACTACCCTGTGCAATTCCCTTCCAAACTTTCTCTTCCTGCGATACGTTATTTCCTACTTTGACTTTCTGAACCCTTAAATTTAGAAACATTTTCACCCAACGTGTAACCCTTACGTCCAGTCCTATTCCCTCCAATTTCTTTAATAATATTCCATGTTCCACTCTATCAAAGGCTTTGGAAAGATCTATGACTCTGCAATCTAACTGGCCTCCTGAATCCAATCGATCTGTTATGTCCTGCTGAAATCCCACCAGTTGTGCCTCACAAGAAAATTTCTTTCTAAATCCATACTGGCTCCTCATGAACCAATTTTTATCATCACATATCCCTCCGATGTACTTTGATATTAAACTCTCCAGTACCGGTATTTTACAAACTATACTGGTCAGGCTGATTGGTCTGCAGTTCTCTGGTTTCCTTTTATCACCCTTTCCTTTATAAATTGGTATTATTATAGATTCATTCCATTCCTTTGGTATTACACTATTATTTATGACACAGTCAAAGAGAAATTTTAAATAAGGCACTATGTACCACCCCATTGTCTTTAACACCTCCCCAGTAATTTGATCACTTCCTGCTGCTTTTCCTTGCTGAAGCAGATTAGATTTCTCTGAAAATATTTTCATTGAATGAGAAGCTTCTTGTTTCCCTCTGTGCCTCTCCCTCTGTATCTTCCGTTTCGGTTTCCAACTCCTGACAATAATCTACTGAATATCTGAATTCCCTACTAAAGAGGTTTGCTTTCTCAGTATCTATTAAATAGTGTTCACCTCCTTCTCCCACCATTCTAGGAATTTGGATTCCTTTTCCTTTTTGATTCCTGATATATGAATACAGCTTTTTCCATTTCCCTTTGTGGTCATTACCCTCTTGAAGTATGCCATTCATATAATTCTCTTTTGCTTTCTTTTTCACTCTATTCAGTTCCCTCATTAGCTGTTTTCTAGTTTCTCTACTCTCCCTACCTTCTTTGATTTTCCCATTTACTATTCTACATTTTCTTTTTTATTTTCTTATTTCCCTTGTATAATAAACAGGGTCTGAGGTCATTTTACCCTTCTTAACAGGTACAAATCTCTTCTCTCCTTCCCAAATGATTCCTTTAAATTTAGCCCAAAGTGTATCCACATTACTCCCTTCACTTATCCAACAACTGAATTGTGATTTAAGGTAAGTCCCAAATTCATCAACTTTAGATTTTCTGTACAATTTCTTGTCTTGTGTGACCCTCTTATTAAGCCTTTTTGGTACCAGTCCTACATCCATTATTACAGCCTTATGGTCACCTATTCCTTCAATTACCTCAGTTTTATCAACAATTTCCTATGGTTTAACCAAGAATACATCTAGTAAGTTATTGAGACGAGTTGGTTCTTGTACTATTTGTGTAAATCCTTCCTCCCAAATTAACTTATTTGCCAGTTTCTGTTCATGGGCTTCACTTGCAGCTCCATTCCATTCAACTTCAGGCAGGTTTAGATCTCCCCCAATCATTACATCATTATTATTGTTTTTATGAGTATAATCTATTATTTTCTCAAATATTTCCACGTCTCTTTCCTCTCTTCCAGGCCTGTATGTTCCTATAATTCCCACCTCCTTCACAATATCACAAATTAATTTTATCTCTAATATTTCATCCCTTTCATCGGTAAACCATTCATGTGAATAATAAGTTTCCTTCACCAGAATAAACATCCCCCTCCCTTTTTATCTCCTCGGTCTCTACGATAGACTGTGTACCCTTCTGGAAATACTTCTCTGTTACCCACCCCTTCTCTCAACCACTATTCCACTCCTATCACCACATCAGTCTCATAAGATTCCATCAATGTACCGAATTTTAATTGTTTATTTACTACACTCTGACAGTTTACCAAGAGCAATCTCAGACCCCCTTCCTCCCTAAACTTGACTGTTGCAATTGGTTAACTTAAAATTCCTTACTTTCCTGAGTTTCATTTTCTAGTTGGCTGAGCCAACTTGAAGTACGGCTGGCTCTTTCTACTAGTTTTCCTGGTCAGTATTATAACTCAAGGGAGTTGCCTTTTTTTACAGTAAGTTACATGTCTTAAGATTAATAAAATCTAGAACAATATTTGCTATCTTTCGTTTACCTGAATTGTTTAGATGGAGGCCATGCTGTGTGTAACAGTGTCTCTCGAAACTGCTGCTATCAATTACCTGTGTATTACGAAAATTTTTACAAATTTTAACCATATCTGTATTAACTTTGTCCACTTCAATGTTCACACACGAGTCTCTAATCAAATCATGCCTGTGGGGCGCGTTCACTACAAAGATGTTAGTGTGAGTCAGCTTACCTAGTGTACATTTAAGTTCAGAAATGACATTCTTAGCGTCGTTGTGAGCTACGTCGTTCGTCCCGCCGATGATCACTACTGTATCACGACTTCCGAGATTTCTTGCCGCCTGCTCCGTGTTTTCCAATACCTTCTTCATTGGGGCCCCAGGATAGATGACAGCCGATGCTGCTATATCTTTATTGTTCATTTTCTCCGCAATTCCCCTCGCCTGGCTATCACCAAATATGAGAATGTTCGACACTTTCGCCGGTGCACTGTGTGGGATTCTAGGCCTAACTTTGCTGCTTCTCGTAACGGGTCTTGCGCTATACGTCTGACTGCTTCCCGTGCGGATACCTTGCGTATCGCTTACTTCCCTCAGGGCTGAAAATCTATTTTTGGTGTCAATTACAAAGTTGTCCTTATTTAACTATACACTTTTCCTCCTAAAATCTGAAGCAACTTGACACCACGCGCTAGAATTCACGGAGTCACCGTGTTCTGAGTGTTTACTGGTACCGGTACTTTCGACTCCAGTAAACGTACATTCTCCTTTAAAATATCATTCTCCGCTTTTAATGCTTGTAAATCCTGTTGCAATAAAGAGAGAATTACCCATAACCTAGAAGAAGATGATCAGAAAAACAGGGATTTACAACGTTAACACTAACTGTAAGGCGTATAAATATAATAGCAGTAATATAATCTGCGAGTTAAGAAGAATATTAGAAAGACGATACATATATTGGAGTTCATCACGGCGAAAACTAGGCCTTGGTTTAATCAGAAGAAAAAGGGAATTCTTTATAACGCAGCAATAAGTAATTGAACCTTAAAAAGAGTAATGTACGATATATATTTAGTATTAGTATTTATTAATGAACATAACAGGCTTCCAGCCCAAATACATGTTCACAAAGTAATAATAATAATAATAATAATAATAATAATAATAATAATAATAATAATAATAATAATAATAATAATAATAATAATAATAATAATAATAATAATAATAAGCAAAAATCTACCTAAAAAGACTAATCTAGCCCTACCCTAACCTTGCATTCAGCACATGGCCGTCACAACAGATAGTTCTACAAAAATGCTGACATTACCTTACAACAGATTCAACTCAAGTCCTTGTATACACAGTTGCTTACTTCGCACTCCTTGTTCCGTGACCCACTTAGCCTGGATTTAAAATACACCAAATGACAACAATTGCACACTATCCTGCGATCTCGCAATCGGTAAGGCGTCTGCATTTCACACATGCCATATCATATACTACTCAATTACTTCGCAAATTGAATACCCACTGTTGTCATTCGGTCCTGCTTAGCCTCCAGGCTCGAGTTCTACATTCTTCACTATGTACACATCACCAGCACTTCACTTACTGTTGAAATTACCAAACAAACTCATACCACTGGATACTGCTTAACAACACCCCCATAAACGTCATAAACACACGTCCCCTTCCAAACACATACCTCCTTATTCCCTCCAAGCTATACTCACCGCCCTATAAATCTCCTTCTTCCATTTTTCTCACACAGGCATTTTTAACCGCACATAAATATCTGTTCAATTCTCCTCCATCTTCCCTTTCCTTAATAATCCACCTTATAATACTCAGCTCGTCCCGTATTCCTAACATTTTCCGATGTTTGGCACTCAGTAGACTATTTCTAGTCTTACTTGTTTCTTCACAATTACCTAATAAGTGAAAATCGTTTGTTTTCTGTCCCACAAAGTATACATACCGACTTATCTCTACCTTTTAACCATCCCTTATTTCTATGAATCCCCATTAGCCACCATACCAACCCTCTCCTGTTTAACCTCTCAACGTATCTAATATTTATCCCCGTTACTTCTTCTGCTTTGTTAAAAACACTAAGAGAACTTCTTAATCTACTTTCTACCAATAATTTCTGCCTATACAAATCTTTAATCCTCCTTGACAGCACCTTCATCTCTCTAGCTTCTGTCTTCGTCCACACCTCTTCCCACATGCACCCCAAGCCTATCATCTCCAAATATTCCTTATTTCTTCAGCCAACATCCCTTATACATGCTCTTCCGTTGTTGTTCATACACGGCCAGTAATACCCTCCCCCTTCCTGTCCTTTTAAATTCATCCAATATCTAACTATTCTTTTCACACACTAAGATTCCAAATCCTCCCACACATTAATTCCACCCCTGCATTAGCTGTGCACAGCGGGAGCCCCATCATCATCTTACCGAAATTACTAATAATTCGTCTTAATCCAACTCTTTTTTCATCCAACTCCCATATTTCCGCACCATACAATACCCTACCGAAAATCACCGATCTTAACACTAACCTCAAGGTTTTATAAGTGATACCCGGATATTTAGCTAGTAAGTATTTGACTGAGGCTAGGGCGGCCAAACCTCTGCTTCTCGCCCTAATAATCTGATCGTTCGTTAATAATGACTCCTAAATATTCCAACTTCCTTACTTGTTCCAAACTTTCTCCCTTCAGGACCCATTTCCCGTCCTCCCCTCTTCCTTTGTTTACCTGGGCTACTAGCATTTTAGATTTATTCCCATTAATTCTCAAGGCCCATTTGTTCGCGAAAACCGACACTGCATTTAAAGCCTTGTGTATCCCACCTGAAGTTAGAGTCATCAATATCACATCATCAGCAAAAATCAATCCCCGTACCTCCAACCCATTAATTACCGGCACGGCCCAGTTGCTAGCCCCATGCCCATCCAAGATATCCTTAATAAATAAAATAAACAATATTGGCGATAATTTGCACCCTTGCTTCAAACCCACCTTAGACCCTAAGGGTCTGCTCAATCAATCGTCTCCCAATCTCACACAAAACCTGACCACCCTATATATTCCCTCAACTGCCCTCATCATCTTTTCCGAAAGCCCCAACCTACCCAATTTCTCCAATAGAGCCTCTCTATTTACCTTATCAAACGCTTTTTCAAAATCGATTGCTGCCACATACACCTTATTTCTGGACAGGCTTCTATACTTCTCCAAGTCTGTCGTTACTATCATTATATTATCCACTGTTCTTTTCTTTTTTTCTAAATCCTCTTGGTAATCTGTCAATACTTCATTTCTTTCGGCCCATTCACTTAACCTGTTCGCCAACACCCCTGTGTAAATTTTACTTAATGAGTCTAACAGAGATATTCCTCTATAATTGTTCAAACTGTCCTTACTACCCTTTACCTTATATATTGGACATACAATTCCTAATCCCTATTCCTTCAGGTACTTCCCCTCATCATAGATTTTATTGAATAGTTTAACTATGTCCCCTATCATTGTCCCTTTTTTTCTAATTTCTTTCCAAAACTTATTAATGATCCCATTACATCCACCCGCCGACTTGCCCCTGATTCTTCTTACCACTCTCAAGGTTTCTTCCCTAGTAATCGACTTGTCCAGCTCATAATTTGCCACTCTTCTATTCCTCAAAAATTACTTCTTCCCTGTCTCTCTCCACCGTTCTTCCCCCTTCCCCCGAGTAATTCGCCAAAATAACTCACCCACTAAACATCCTCAATGCTCGTTCTCTCTATATTCCTTCCACCCTTAATTATTCTATTAATCCTTTCCAAAACATTTTCAATGCTGTTAGTCTTACAATCTTTGTTTATGGTTTCAGTTTGTTCCTTTAACCACGCCTTTTTTACCTCACAAATTTTATTTTTATACTCCTTCCTCAACTTCCAGAAAACCTCCCTTTCTGCACTCCCGCCTTTCTTTCTATCTCCCCTAACGCACACAGCACCCTCCTCCGCATTCCTTCACACTCTCTTATAAACCATTCTTCACCCTTTTTCTTTTTCTTCCTTCTACATTCTACCTTCTGTGCTATTATCTTTATTGGATGTAGCAGCAATTCCAAGGCTTTATCATTATTATTCTCCTCTAACGCACCATATTTCATAAATTGTAATTCCTCTTTTGCTAACCTATCTCAATCCCATTCTACTTTCTCTGACCATTTGTACATGTTTTATCCACTCCCTAGTTTATCCTTCGTCTTAACTTCCTTCTTTGTATGCTTCTCTTCTCCCCTTTACAACACAACCCACACTGGGAAATGGGGTGACTGAATCCAGTCTCCTACTTCAATCCTTACAATATCCTCCAACACTCCTTCCGAGCTTAAAACCATATCTATCATACTACCTCCCTTCTCGGTAACATAGGTCAATTTCCCCTACATCCATCCATTCAGAATATACAACTTTCCCGCAGCGCACATCTCTAGGAGCTTCTTCCCATAACTGTTTATAATTTTATCCTCACTACTTCTACTTTTCAACATACAACTCCCATCTTCCCTACTATATACCGGGTTCTGTTCCCCTATTCTCGCGTTCCATTCTACGAATAACAACATATCTTCTTCTCCTGCAAACTTCTCTCTAGTCACACTAATATCCACCAATAGCTCTTCAAAAAGATGCTTATTTGCATATGCTGAACTACTAGGATGGCAATATACGAACGCTAGATTTATTTTCTTCATCCTTCCCTCTACCCATCCCATATTAAATCTCAGCCATATGGTTTCTTTGATATCTGTCTCTATATCCTCCACCAGTTCACTAATTTCTTCCCTAATACTATCATCCCTCCTGGGACGCGTCCCTTAGTCCTCTCCTTTCTTCTATATTTATGTTTAATCACAAACCCTCTTCCATGAGATCTATATCCTTGTTTCCAGCCACGCTTCCAAGAGTGCCACAACATCGAAACTTTCTACTATTTCCCGAACTTTCTTATTTCCTAATTTGCGTATTAGTCCCTCAATATTGACACATCCTAGTTTCCAATATAGTTATAACTTTCCCTCCCTCCCTTCTAAATTACCTCCCCTAATCTTACCCCTTGTAGTTCTCGCCCCTCATCCCCTATCTCTATTCCTCCTTTTTTGGCAACCTATGCCGTTCCATGCCCTCTGTATCCTCCAACCCTTTACATACTTTGCCCCACAGGTCTTTCAAACTCCTACTTCTTCCTCTGCTCATAACCGCTTTACCTTCCTTTCGAACACTCTTCTCGTGTCCTTTCTTGCTCACTAAACCACTGCACTATGCTCTCACCGTTTCTTGCTGCTCAGCCTCACTCACCCCTTCACTATTTTGATCTTCTGTATCCACACTGCACTGTCCGTTCTCTTCTGAGATGATCTCCTCTCCTTCCACGTCTCCCCTCCTCTTTGTTACTTCTTTCTTCCTTCCATCTTGCCTTGTCATCTCTCCTCTCTCTGAAATAACGCATTCGTCCATCTCCTTTAGCTTCGCCACTGAGTGCTCCCTAACTCACGGTCCGTTTGTCACCACCAACCTCTGACCTCTTATCTGGGCCTTCAGCTCCTGATTTCTCGCTCTCCGTAGGTGTCTGCTAAAGATCTTCATATTTTCACTTCCTTCCTTTCCCATGTCTCTTTTCACCCCTACTTTCTGTCCCTGTAAATTATTACTGTTACTTAACACAATTTCTGCCATTAGGGTAGAGAAAAATTTTACCCTAATTGGCCTCCGTCCTTTAGTTTTTCCAACTCTCTCTACATCGTCTATGTCTACTTCACTGAAGTTTATCTCCATCCTATCCCGTATGACTTCTACCACCTTGGATATCAGGTCAATCTTGCCCTCCCTCTCACCTTCCTCCACACCATATATAAATATGGCTTTCTTCAATCTCTCCTGCCTGTACCCCTCCGCTTCTCTCTTCATCTTCATCACCTCCTCTTCCAGATGTTTCACTTTCCCTCTTAATAACTCGATTTCCTTCTCATTATTGTCCACTCTCCTGCTCGATTCCTCCGTCTTCGTTTCTAGCCATTTTTCATGTTCCCTAACTCCTTTCTCTGCTCCTCCATCATGTCCTTTATTTTTTGCACCTTATCCTATTGATACATTTCCTGTATTACTCACTCACTACCACCTTGAGTGCTGCCAAGTCCTCCATGCTAAATTTTCCGCTGGTATTTGGGCCTGGATTTAATTCCACCCCCCCTCCCAATAACCAGTAGCACCGCTATCACTGTCACTACCAGCACCGCTTCACTCATTTTTACTCCTTCTTTTCTTAACACCCGTCCATTCTTGGTCTCCTTCTCCTGCTTCGCCTGCTTCGCCTGCTTCGCCTGCTTCGCCTGCCATTTCCCAATCGTGGCCCGGTACTGCTCAATACCGACCATGTTCGCGGCACGCACTGCACCACGCGACCTCGCTCCTCGGCTGCTCGAGCTAGACTGTGGACTGTCATAAGTGAATATAAGGTTGAGGTCACTGATTCGATCCATATCACTTACCACCCCCTAAAAGGAAGGCTCTCAGGGAAATCATTGATAACATGTTGGACAAGGGAATTATCCGTCTGTCTACCTCTGCCTGTTCTTCACCTATTTTCTTAGTACCCAAAACCACAGGGTGGGTTCGGGCTAGTTGTGTATTATACGGTGTTAAACAGAAAGGTTATACTACAGTCAGTTCCACTTCCTGACTTGCATTCATGGTTTTTTCTGGTTCCGTAAGTAAACATTTTTCACTGTACGTGATCTCAATCAAGCTTATAATCAGATACCTCTTAATGATGACTCTAATCACCTCAAAGCATTCGCTATAGATTGGAATCTCTATGAATTCCATCGGATCTCCTTCATGCTCCCCACATGAGCAAATGTCCTCAAGACACTCATAGGTAGAGTCCTTCAAATGGATGAGATGTTCTTCAAAGGTTTTGGAGTACACAATAACGTCGTCTAAATGGTAAACATAGTCGAATTTGACTTTGGAGAGGAGCCGACAGAACTGTTCCGTTGAATGCATTCCGTCGGAAAGGCCCCAAGTTCGAGTGAGGTCCTTCCAAGAAGGTTGCGTTTGAAGATCTTAAGTTAGCTCTACGAAATGCCCCGGGCCAGATATTTCTAAGACATTTACTCTATAGACCAACGCCTCTTCTTCGGCCATCGATGCAGTCCTTCTTCAAGACTGGGAACTCGGTAGGTGTCCCATTGCCTATGCATCTCGCATAACATCGCCTCAAGGGTCCTAGTATTCCGTGTATGAACTGGAAGATCTTGTGGTCCTGTTTGCTCTAGAAAAATTTCGTATGCACTTAGAACAAGTTAAATTCGAACTAGAAACTGATAATCAAACTCTGAGCTGGGTTCTTGGCAGGCCCCGCCGTACAGGCCATCTAGCTGGCTGGTTATTTTGCATTTAGGTATTCCAATTTGATGTGAGACAGATTTGTGGGTCAGAGAACGTTATAGCTGACAGCTTAAGCATAATGTTTTCTCATAATGCTACGAATAATTCTGATCCGGTAAAGACTCCTCAACCTTCTATTTCAGTAAATTTTATTGTTAATGCCATTTTCAGATTCTCCCTTGTTATATTATGCTATCTCCAAGTATCAACATGAGGATCCTGTGCTCAGGCCTATTATCGAAACTCTATCTTCTGGGGACCGTATCGTCCCTTACGTTAGGAGGACCGCGGTTCTGTGTTGTCCGTCTCGCAATGATCAGAAAATGAAAAATGTCATCCCTCCTATTTTAGTGCCCATGCTCTTTAAGTACAACCATGTAATCCCTCTTGGTGGACATCTGGGTGTTTTAAGACCAGAGAAAAATTCGAGAATTCCTTATCTGGAAATCCATGGCCGGTGAGATTAAGGAATTGGTGAAGTCCTGCGAAACTTGTTTGGTAAGCAAACCTCCATTCAATACTGTGCCATTTCACTGTGTACAATAAAATTTATCCTGAGCAAAAATGGCGGCTATGTCGTACGAGCACCAGACATAGAAAATGGTACTCCCGCCAGGCAAAAGAAGGGAAGAAATCACAGAAGGCGGTGAGAAAGGACGACATCGATATATTGTTTAATTATTATTATTATTATTATTATTATTATTATTATTATTATTATTATTATTATTATTATTATTGAAAAAATCGGTTTACACTGAACATACTAGCCGAGGAATAGACAGAGCTTTTGGAGGAAGACTGATTGAGAAGAGGAAAATAGATAAGAGTTGGAGATAAATAATAACAAACATCTTTACAAGCAATAGAAGTCATCGGCGAAATAGAATTTGTAATATTTCTTAATATAAAGCTGCACAATTTAATTGGCAGAGTACCGTAGTACTACGTCACGGGAGACCAGTAAGAGCGTGTATACAACGAGAGCAATTCAACATTAAGAATTCGCAGAAGAATAATAACTGTTGCGCAAGAAATAGAAAGAATTATATTGCGGTTTAATTGAAGCTTAACAGACGTAGAGAAAGACTCTGAAATATCATAAGCCACATAATAAGAAGCAGTAATCACAGACTACTAAACAGCTCATAGTAGGCTTTTTCGCAGTAGATGACGGAATTGACCATGTTGATCTGTTTTTCCATGTTCACCACGCAAGAAACCGGCTACGTCATGTGCTAGACGTACAGAGGCAGAGGCTACCTACATGATGGTATCACGGTCGACAAGTCCAGCCCATGAGAACTGGAGACGAGTGAAGACCATCCCAACCGTTCCCGACAGGCAAATGTGATGCCGTGAACCCGGACACCGCATGTCTTAATCAGCTGGACATGTGACAACAGCAACGAGAGCGGGAGGAAAAGATAAGTCTTGAAACACATTCTTCTAGTAAGTAGTTCAGATATTTGTTATTTGGAAAGTGCCATTTATATTTGCATTCTTTACTCGAAATGCTATTTTTAAGTGTCCTATAAGAGTGATGTTACGTCAATGGTTATCTGAATTCACAGTATCAGAGGTTAGCAGGTAATCTTCTAACATGCAAGATAAATCCATTGAGACAGGAAATGATTATCCAGCGATAACTTATTTTCTCTTTTGCGTTCGTAATCTTGCCCTTGGTGAAGAAGAGGAGGTTAGTTCATGTAAATGCGATATTAAGCCATATTGTGTTTGACAGTATCTCTATGACAATGCATGTACAATCAAGCTGAGGTAAGATATGATCATAAAAAGGTTGTAATAACATTGTTGCAAGACATAACGAGATAATTTATGGAATTCGAAAAACGTTTGAGAATAAAATAGGATATTTGATGGATGAATAACGGCGAAGATGTAATATGCGTCAAGTTAAGGTGAATTATGATGTTCTTACAGTATTAAGATAAGACATGAGGCGTGTTATATGAAATAAATGAATTGTATAGGAAGAATAGTAATATGGTAGGAGGAACGATGATGATGATTATTATTAGTACGTCGCAAATGAAGAGATAGATAATTTCTACAAATGAAATGAGGTCAATTGATGCTATTCGAGATAAATAATAATAAAAATAATTGGATCTCAAACATATGCTAATCTTTCAGGGAGCTTTATACGATGTCAATTACAATCCAAATATCATATCTAACTTAGCAACTACAGTACTTATATGATCATCAAAAATGATTCCACACATAGATGATATTATGAATGCAACTCATGTCTGTAGAATTTCCTAACCATAGATATTTTTACTCTGGTAAACTAAGCTCAGAAGTTTATTTACTTACATCATTTGATATTACTGGCGACATTATTCATAATTAAAGGTTGATGATAACAGTTAGAGTTTACTTACAAACCCGATTGCCTAATATTTAATTGAATTGGTTTAGATGCTTGTTAGTTGTGAGTGATAGTTTGAATATTAGGACATATATAACTTCTGGATTGACACTTAAGTATATATATATATATTCTTTTGAAATAAGAATATATATATTCTTTTGAAATTAGTATTTCTTTAACGAGCAACTTGATTAATAATTATAATAATATTTTGGTTATTTATATTAAATAGAAGAATGACTTAGAGAGTTATCTTTTCCTCAATGCTAACGAAATACTGTATCGAAAACTCAGGAAAGTTAAAAAGGTGAAATGCTTGGGACACTTGGAAAGAATGTTTTCTCTGATGATTGATATCCCTGATAACTGAATGTGATAATTACTAGCAAATGAGTTTATCATACCGCGAATTAAGTTGGGAAATAATTAATTAAATTGAGTGAAAGTTGAGACAGTATTAAGTAGTTTGAGACTCCCCCATATCCTTTTCGAACTGGCGTGTGTGCGCTGCCATCTGGAAATTCTGTGTCAATCGGCTTTGCCAATATACTTTTTCGAGGACAGGATGCCGTGCGCTGCTGAACTGAGTATTGTGTCTGCGCCTACTGCGCGTGCGCAAGTGGTGTGACGCGAGTCTACCGTGGACTGCTAGCGACTACTTCCTGGGGAGTCGGCGTTCTGCAGCCGCCATGGATGGACGTGAATGTGTGTGTTCCGCTATGCGGCGGGTGGTTGTGCTGAAACCCCCGTGAAATCCAACTTAAGAGGGATAATCCCTTATTGCATTAGTTGCTGGCCTCCTACTGTTTAACTGGACTATGTTTTTGCTACGATAATTCTCCAGGATCCTTGGTGAACAACTTTAGTTCACGGCCTCGTGGTTGCCGCTCTTCAATAACAATGGCCAGGTTTGAACTTCTCTATTTTTCTGGACTCAAAGGTATGTAATTGTTTTGGATTAAAGTAATTCTGGGGAAGCAAGAAGATTAATGTGTTTTGGCGTACTTCAAGATAACTGTAATAATAATAATAATAATAATAATAATAATAATAATAATAATAATAATAATAATAATGATAATTTGGATTAAGACTTCCTCTTCCAAATTTGTGCTGGATATCGTGTGCGTCTGTGAACCATAGGAAACGGTTTCGGCAATTAATCATTTTAGAATGCAGTTCGCACGGTGAAAGAAATTAGTATGTTTATCTTAAAATTAAGTAAAACGTTATTTTTGCACTTTATTGTACCATAAGGTGTGAACCAAGGCGCTGTTTCCAAGGTAGCGGGGTTAGCTTTCCTTCGGGTTCCTTGCCTTCTGGGATTTATTTCTCCTTATTTTGTTTTATTGCGTTGTTTCTGGGATTTCTGTGAAATTTTATTTTAATTTAAAACCGTTGGTTTTCCTTATTTGTAGACTGTGCTTCGCTTGTCCGTTACTATGGCAACGTGTGTTTGGGGTAATTGTTGTGGGCGTTTTTGTTTTTAATGGGGATTGTTGTTGGTTCGTGTGTGCTTCTTGGATGAAATATTTTTGTTGCCTGGTATCGTTGGCATTTCTTTCATATAAAGTGATTAATTTCGGCCAACATCTTTGTCGTTTCGTCTCGTTCCTTGTCTGGGCGAAATGTGTAACTTCTACCTGTATGTTCGTGTGCCCTTGGAAATTGCCCTTGGTAGAAATTGGAATGGATTGTGGTAAAGTAAAAGGCAACCGGCCTAAAGGTCATGGAACTACTGATTGTTTACTAAGTATGGTATTTGTTTTTCTCTTAAACGCGTGATCGATCACAATTAAATCAATATTTTACTTATCTTGTTTGAGGTATGGAGGTCACTGTTGTTTTTTCCTTGTTGATATTTACGGATTAGTTCCTTTATTATTTGTTAAATGAAGTCTACATTTTCTTATTTAAAGCTGCCTTGTTGGCTATTTATTAACGCAACATATTAAGTTCTTGCAAGTTAATCTAATTACTGTTAAACGAGTATTTACATTCTTTAACTCCTGGTTCAAGTTACTATCTGACTTTGATCTTCTCTTTTAATGATGAACCTGGGTGTCCTCCAGATATTATCTTTTTGAATTGTCACCTCTCATTTTAATTTCTATTAAAGTTGTCTTTCATATCACTTAAAAGTTGGTTTTCATTTACCACATTTGGTGCAGCGCTGCAACTATTTTTTGTTTGGGTGTCCACGGGCCTTAAGCCGCTTTTCCTCCACGTTTTGGGTAAGTGTCTCTATTTTTTTCCTTTTTGGGTAATTTTAGTATCATGTTGTTGGCTGGTGTTGTTTTTATCCTTGAATTTTTTGATGTACTGTGACCTGTTGTTTCACTTTGGCCCTTGTTCTCTCTTGTGTTCGCTTAATCTACCCATTTGGGGCGGACACAATAGCAACCTTCGCACTAGGTTCTCTCTCTCTCTCTCTCTCTCTCTCTCCCTCTCTCTTTCTTTTTTTACCTCAGCTGGTGGGTAAGGTTATTAACCTCATCACCGCTAGGATGTTACCGGGGTCCTAGAGGGTGGTCCGGTTAGAAAGTTTGTAGGAAGAGATTATGTAACGTTGGAAGAAGGTTGTAAGCGTGATCCTGATTTTGTGTTAAGAAATGTAAATATCTTGCGTCAGACATTTTCAAACTACTCCTAATCAAAGGTTGCAATATTTGGTGTTTCTTTTTTGTTAATTACTTGGAGGCTTCCAATTTTAAAATGCTTTGAAAGCATTTAATGAGATGCGACATCGATGAATTATTATTCATTTCTTTAATGGTATTTCAACACACTTAAAGTTCTTTTTAAAGATTACATTCATTCTTTTTTAAATAAATAGTATTGTATAAAACAGCTAATTCTTTCAATGACTTACTAGATTATAGACTTAGTTTGTAAGTAAACACAGATTAAGAATTGTGCTACTTTATTTGGATACGAACCGGTTTCGCGATTTGGAGACGTCCGTTTACGTAGGTTTGTTCATCCGATGGTTTACCACGACGGTGTTTTCTCTAGTTTCGGGACTCATAGCCCAGAATTTTTCGTTATATTTTGGAAATTGGCATTGTCTTCGAAATAGCGTGGATCTCACGTGATCCTACCTGGACGCGGGACGGCGCAATACTAAGGTTGGCCTGTTATCTTCAATTCAAGCCTCGTGCCCTATGCAACAGTTGTACAGCCTGTGACAATAAAGTTGGGTGAATAGTCCTGTACTATCAATATAGATAAACAATGCACGACAATGACCTCTCTGTCCTTCGAAATAGTCCCCTCCCATAACTAT
This sequence comes from Anabrus simplex, assembly GCF_040414725.1. Classification (NCBI taxonomy): domain Eukaryota; kingdom Metazoa; phylum Arthropoda; class Insecta; order Orthoptera; family Tettigoniidae; genus Anabrus; species Anabrus simplex. The sequence goes on from NC_090265.1 coordinate 1,542,685,956, forward strand.
ACACTGCTGAAATCGGCGATACATATCTTCGATACTTTGCAAGAAGGCTTCCTTTGAGATGGTTTTTCTTACCGGCGAAATAATATATACCCTCTCAGTAAGCATTTTACTGCTGGCTACATGGCTATTGAAATTTGTGTCTTTAAAGTGGTTTGGCGCTAAGTCATTCATCAAGTGATTCATAATCACAGATACCATGGTGTTTAATACTCATAAACATGAACTTCCGCCGGCTTTAAAGGTTATTAATGTGCCCATCTGTGGTGTATGGCCAGACGGTGCCTTTTCCAGTATTCTCCTGCATTCCAGTGTCGTCGGTATGAACTACCTCGCCACTCACCCCCACCACTGGGCGTGTATGCGCACGTGATCACTGCCACTGTGGACTGGCTCGCAGGCTTCTGGGTAGTCGCCATTATCGTTCTGAGAGTGAGGCGAGATGGGAGGGGGGCGTGCTTCTCTGCTTTCCGGGATGGATCGTGTAATTATCATAGACCCAGCGTGAAGTTGCCTTGATAGCGCTCACGCCCTCGTGAACTTTGAAAGTTTTCTTTAAATTTTTATTATAATTTCATCTTCCTCGACTGCAAATTTTGAGTACCTTCTAAGGATATCCTCTACCTTACGTAAGTAAGGATATGAGGCTGAAGCTACTTCTCGACTACGGCAAGATGGTACGCTGTAAGTGTTTTTTCTACTCTCCTTTTACTGATTCCGTGTGGTGAACTGAATATTTCGAAATGTGAAGTGCGTACCGAGACATAATGTAGCTTTGCGTCATCTAAATTCTGTACTTTAGCCTTGTGGTTTTCGAACATTTTTCCGGTTATGAAAAATTACATGTAAACCACATTTGTTTACTAGGTACTTGCGTCTACTGTAAATTAATATAAATTGTTATTCTTGGAAATTGTAAATTTAATACTGAATGCTTGGTTGTGGCCTTCTAGGCCTAGTAGGCAGGGTTTAACGCAATGTTTTGGCAAGGTTACAAACCAAGCAAGTTGCTACAAGGGTGTGGGGTTTACGTTCGTATTCCATTTCAATTTTAACTTCATTTCATTCTCTTTAATTAAATTTTAATATTTATTCGCTTTGTATTTTCGTGATATTGCGGCGTCCTGTTTTTCTTTTGTCTCTTAATATGTTTTGCCTATTGTTGATTGGTGGCCTGTGATTGGCCCTGTCCCTTAACTGACCTAGCGTGTTTTCGTTGCCATGGGAATACTAATGTTGATTGATGTGATGCTGATTGTTGATGGATGTTGGAGGAAATGAATTGATGTTCCTGCTATGAATTTAGTATTGTGGGTGGTTTAACCTGTTTTTCTTTAATTAAATTTGGCATTTTTCTCTCCTTGATGGCATATTTTCCTACACCGTGCCGCGGTACTGTTTTTATTATTATTTTGGGGTAAACGTTTCTTGAAACTTGATCGTGATATTCCACCCTTCCTTGTAGGAGATCCTTGGAATATACTCTGAATAACATTTCAGAATTAAAGAACAATTAAGTGAACATCGTTTCTAGGTCTGATAGGATATATGATGGTGGTATGAACCTTACCATGAAATCTATTGATATTTAAAGGATATCTAAATGTTGAAGAGGTGTTTCAGAATTGCGTGTAGTCTTTATTTATTTATTTATTTATTTATTTATTTATTTATTTATTTATTTATTTATTTATTTATTTATTTATTAAATTATTTTCTAATGAAACGGTCGACCGTAGGTTTTAATCTTTGAACACTAAGTTTTTTGGTTTATTCCAGCGAGGATTATTTTATTTAAATTGTAAGCTTCTTAAAGTCTTTCATTAAATCTCTCTTTGTTTCCAAGTAAGATGTTGTTTTTTGAAGGCGGGTAAACATTTTAAGATGATGACCAGGACTCCATTTTATCCACCCCTCTGGTGTCACCGGTTTTTAAGGGTGAGTATTTGTTCATTTTTCTTATCTAATGTTTGTTTGCACTCAGATGTTTCCACAACTCTGATCTATACTTATATTTTTCATGTATGGTCAGAACATTTGTGCTGTCACTTGGCGTAATTGTGTAGTTAAATGCGCAAAGTGGTACTGTGAGTGGTAGCAGAGCCCTGGTTTATTCATTTGTTTTTACCGTGCTCGAAGCTAACTGTATGCCATATGCTTTAATGTCTCTTTCTTTAAACCTGTTACTTATTCTGTTTTTGCTGACTACCAGTGGGTTGATTTCAGTGTCCCTTTAAAAACCTGGTCGTTGTGTAATTTTGAAATGTTTAGGGATTCAAAGAGAGTAAGAATTGAATCTTGTAAAGTATCTTTATGTGAAAGGAACGCTTTATTTGGATTAATGTGCTAACTTATTGTTTCATGTAACACAATGATGTCGAGGGCAGTTCTGTTCCCATACCAGCTCAGGAAAGCTGAGTTAGTTTCTGAACTAACTATCCGGGGCATCAAACTTAACACAGTCGCGGAGTGTGCTGCTTTGTTGCCCTCACATGTCCAGGTTCCTATAAATCTCGATTTTGTCAAAATAGACAACCATGGTGAGTCGTTGAATTTTATTGCTGACGCCTTAACTAGCATAGAGATAATTAGAGAGGAATTCACTGAAACCTCCCCCACAAAGGGGCAGATTAACAGACTTAGGTCTAGAGTGTGGCATTATTTAGGTCGCATCCAAGATTTAATCACTATGAGTCTTGAACCTAGCTTTATTCCTGAATGTACTTAACTGTTGAAAATTGCTTCTAGTATTTCTGCTGAACTAGACATAATGTTGGCAAGTAACGGTATGGAGAACATCGGTTGTTGAAAGGGGAAGCTGCTCTTTTCCTCCCTCTAGTAATGCTACTAATCATGTTGATACCACTCCCAGTTACCAAGGTTCATGTTGTGCAGCCTCCTCAGTTTTAGAGAATCTGTTAGCCCGTTTGAATTCCACTCCTTCTCACTGCTCATTAAAGGACCTCTGCAACGGAGTTAAAAAAACTTTTCAGCCAATTGAAGAAAGTACCAGTTTTCTGAAGTTCCTGGTAGAAATTACCGAGTCTGGTAGTGTATATTCCATCGATGACTTGGGAATTTTCCGTGCCCTGTTCTCCGATTGTGAGGGAATCTTGAAACGTGAAATTTCTGAAGCTATTTCGAAGAATTTAAAGATTACGGAATTTCATGTGCTTGCATTATCGACATGTATCCCTTCTTTGGCATTGCAAAGTTTGGTTCCTCAATATTGTTTTAGGACTCAACTGCTCAATGAAAATCTCTTAAGCTATATCTTAGATTTGAGGATTTATTGCAAGGTATTTCTGAAATACTCTCACTCCCTCACGAAGAGTCCGACTAATTTTGTAGAATTAGAGGCTGCTTGTACCTTTGCTGAAGACGTGAAGCACAAGGACGCGGCCAGACCTATCTGCAACCCTCCTCCTGTGAACCCAGTTTCGCCTCAATCTAGGGATAGTGGAAATCTTAAAAAATGGTACAATTTTGGGTCACGTGACCATCTTAGGAATGCTTGCTTCTCAGTGAAGCGTAGTACTGGTCCTTGCTGTTATTTGTGTGGGTCGAGGCGACATCTTAAGAATAATTGCCCATCATCTTTCCGAAAACGCAATCAGTGACTAAAGGTTAATAGTAAAACTTGTGAATCTCTTGCCCCTGAATTTTTTGAAGATTTTGAAAGAGTTATTTGTCCGCAGGAATGTAATAAAATCTCCACTTTGGTTGAGTCTAAAAGTACTTTCGCGAAGGATGAGCTGAATAATGAACCGATTGTTGCTTTAATTGACTCGGGTAGCATTGTCACGTTAATTGGTGCCAGTTGGTATGATGAAATGAGGTACCCTTGTAAACTGCCTGAGTTGCAGAAAGTCAAACTTGCTCGTGTCACGGCTAATACGGATAATATGGAAATTTTAGGATCTGTTGACGTGAAATTGCGTATTGGTAATTTTATTTGGAAGTTTCATTGCTTGGTAACTTCGAAGCTAGCTTGTAGCATAATTTTGGGCATTGACTTCTTGTCAAGGACCGGATTAGTTTTAGACCTACGGGATAGTAAATTCTACTTTAAATTTTCCCCAAATTGTAAATTTGACATTGTCGATGCTCCCTCGGGTACCTTCAGAGTTTCTTGTGTAGGTAGGTCGCTACCAGTGGAGAACAATGAAATCGTTCATTTGGATCTTGATCATTTGGATTATCAACAAGCTAATCAAGTCCGTAACTTGTGCCATCAATTTCCGGAGGTGTTCACCAACAAGTTAGGTCTGACGGATGTATTGGAGTACGATATTGAACTTCTGACAACGAACCTGTTAGATCCCCTCCTTACCGTCTTTCACCTCCTCGGATGATAGAACACAAAAGTATTATCGACCAAATGCTCGCCGATGGGGTCATCAGACCGTCCACTTCTCCTTATGCATCTCCGGCTTTTCTGGTCCCTAAATCCTCTGGAGGATACCGTGCCGTTATCGATTACAGACTCCTGAACTGCAAGATAATCTTGCCAGATTTACATACTTGTTTTGGGTGGATTTCCGGAGCCAGGTTTTTCACCGTGTTAGATCTCAATCAAGCCTATTATCAGATTCCGCTCTCTAAAGCTTCTATTCCCCTGACCGCCTTCACACGGACTGGAATCTGTATGAGTTTCTCCGTTTGCCGTTCGGTCTATCTTGCCGAGTATGTCCTTTCTTGACCATATCGTGTCCCCGACGGAGCCTCCGTTGATCATTCTAGAACCCAGGCTATCAGGGAATTCCAACCACCTACGAACGTAAAAGGTGTTGCTCGCTTTGTGTGCATGTTGAACAGCTTCCGCAAATTTATCCCAAATTTTGCTGTACCCGTTAACTCTCTGAGGCGTAAGGATGTCAAGTTCATCTGGGGCTCCTCCCAGCAAGAAACCTTTGAAACCCTGAAACTTGCCTTATCGAATGTTCCTGTATTGTTCATATCCGATTTTAGTAAACGTTTCATTGTACAAACTGATGCCTCAGGAAAAAATGTTGCTGGTGTACTCTTATAGGAACATGGGGACGGTCGTAAACCCGTTACCTATGTGTCTAGGATCCTCAATAATCTGAAAATTAAGTATTCCATCTATGAGTTGGAATGTTTGGCCGTGCTGTTTGCACTTGAGAAATTCAGATCCTTCATTGAACATGTAAATTTCGACCTTGAAACAGATAATCAGGCTTTCTCGTGGATCTTGAGCCGACCCAAAAACGGGCAGAATCACTAGATGGGCACTAAGTATTTCCAATTTTACTCAGGTTAAGCATGTCAGAGGTTCGGAGAATGTCATCGCTGACAGCTTAAGTAGAATGTTCGCCGGGAGCATTGGTCTTGATGTAAAATCTGAAGTTGAAGAAATTGATGAAACTATTGTTGTTAGAGTGGGTGCCATTCTTTCAGATCTGCCTTTTTATACCATGAGCTTGACGATCATCAAAAAGCTGATCATGAGTTGAAAGAAGTCATCGACAAAATTTGTGACAATGGTAGTAAAACCTTACTCTCTGGTGAAGGGTGTCCTATGTTGTAAAGGTCGAAGTGATGCTAATTTCAAAATTGTTGTTCCCAAGGTCTTAGTGCCAATCATATTTAAGTACTATCATTGTTGTCCCATTGGTGGTCATTTAGGCACCTTTAAAACTAGGCAGAAAATAAGACAATTCTTCATTTGGAAAAGGGCGGATGGTGATATCCGAAACATGGTTAAGTCCCGTGAAACTTGTGCTATTAGTAAACATAACCCGAACAATCGTGTGGGTTTATTATCATCTTCACAAGCTTCTCGCCCGAGGGAACGGTTATTCATCGATTTTGTAGGTCCGCTCCCTCGCTTTACCTTGGGAAACACCCATATCATTGTTGGTATTGATGCGTTCTCTCAGTTTTCCTGGATTATTCCCACTAGATCTACGACTTATCGTACGTCTATAATTTGCCATAATTCTATCTTTGCATTCTTTGGTCCTCCCAAGTTTCTGGTTTCTGACAATGCCAGTGCATTCACCAGCCACTTGCTTAAGAAGTACCTACTCGAGTTGAGCATTTACCATGTTACTACTACTCCATACTATCCAAAGACATCTTACACCGAGAGAATGAGCAGGAACCTAAAATCTGCCCTGATTGCACATTATCACAGTAACCAATCCAAGTGGGATTCTTGCCTACACTGGTTGGCACATGCCTTCAATTCTTCCACACATGAATCTCATGGTAAAACCCCCATGTCACTTATGTTCTGTTACACCCCGTATTCTCCTATGTCAACGTACTTCGTATTGATGATCTTCTTCCCTACTTGTCTAACCCCAATGACGTTCAGAAAATCGGGGACGAAGCCAAGAATACATTGTCAGTATCCTATGAGAGGCAGAGATAAATATAACAAGGGTAGAAAGTCACCTAGGTTGAAAGTTGGTGATAAAGTTTTTGTCAGGCCCTATCCCATTAGTAAAGCCATTAACAAATTTTCTGCTAAACTTGCTCCTAGGTATCAGGGTCCCTGTACTATTTTACATCTTTTGTCTCCAGTGTCGGTGCTGGTGAGTGACCACATCGCCAAAAGGATTAGACGGGTCCATCCATCCCAGTTAAAATCAAGTTAACGTGTGTTTGGATCTGCGGATGAGAACTACATTTCAGTGAGCAAATTTGTTTGATTACTTGAAGATTATTATGTAACTATTCTGGTTGGGTGTGAATTTAATCGAGTAAATTTTTTCATGTATAGTTTTTTTCGTTTTGGGGTGTTTTGGGCATTGCTTTGTGACTTTATCATATTTGTCTGTCAAAAGTGGTTGTTTAGTACCGTGCGAAATAATTACCACGTGTTAAGACTTTCTGCACCAAATCTTCTGCATTCATGCCTCCGGTTGAAACTTAATATGACTGTGTAGTAACTTACTACCGTGTACTTGTTGTTACCATTGCATTTTAAAATTGTGATTGTCGTTCGTGGGGAGTGTGTACCCTTTCACTTGCGCTATTGGCGCCTATTTATTTAATTGTTAATTTCTCATTGCTCCTTTGGTTTGAGTGCATCTGTCCATCATAAATTGATTATATCCTGATCATGGATGATTGCAAAATTTTGATCATAAATTTAATTGTTGCCTCTTATGCTGTAGTAGACTTGGTCTTGTAGTAGTAATTTTGGAAAATTGTAGGTAATTTCAGATCTGTACATTGTTGTTAACTGGTATGAAAACTATCAATTAAGGCCACGGCCGCTTCCTTCCAACTCCTATGCCTTTCCCTTCCCATCGTCGCCATAAGACCTATCTGTGTCGGTGCGACGTAAAGCCCCTAGCAATAATAATAATAACTGTTCTAGTATTTTTGATCCTAGTTCTTGTTATCCGACTCTATTTGGGTGATATTACTGCTGTCTATTCCCGTTGTGGTATTATTAGGTGTGCATTAAACGAACCGAGTTATCTTTTAGGTTACTTTTGTTTGGGTGGGTTGACTAGGAAATAGATAATACCCGATGTTAGGTCCTATTTGTTAAGTTTTGGTTTTGCCAGTGGATATCGGTTATTGCGGAACTCTGTCGATCGGAGTTGGTGGTGGTTGGCTGTTTGCCTTTACGGCATGGACATAACCGTCTTCACTACTTTGGGTCTCCAACTTCTGGTGGCACGATTTCCTAATTTCCGATTGCTCTGATGCCCTCCTTTAGGTCATTTTCGCAATCTGTTATGAATTGCCCGTTAGCTGAGTAATCTATTGCTAGCCTTTCTTGTCCTGTTGATTTTCTGGTGAGTAAAATCCTGACCTCTCTATCTTTGGAAAATTTGCATCTGGATTTTCCTTCCTGGAAGTAGTGGTTAACTAGGTAGTTTCTTATTGTATTTTTCGCTTGCATGTGGTATTAGTTCTGCACTCTTCTACAGACCTTACTTGCCTGGTTTTGGTCTCTAATATGGTGTATTATTCTTGTAGTGTGGTACTCTACTGAGTTGTAGCCTCCATGTCGTCCTACCTGGTCTACTTGTTATTGTGGTGTTATTTTTGCACAAGTTGCACTAATGGATCCTCAACCTGAGGAGCGCGATCTCCTTTCGAACCTAGTAGGTATCGGTTTTTGGTCCTGAATTAGCAATGTAAACGGTACCGTGATTTGGTTTTAGGCTTACATTGTCAGGTCGCATGATGGCTTCTCTGCATGTCGTTAAGGGTAGTTAGTGCTCCTTTCCCCCTTTTAGTCTAACGCATGTCCGTTGAAGTTCTTTAAAATTGTATTGTAATCGTGTTTTATAATTAAAAGGCTATGGCGCTTCGGTATGGGCGGTGTGGCCTTTAATTTACCCCTGTGTCCCCATAGATTGGGAAATAAACCCTGGCATGGGTCAACAACACTTTTTAGAAGAACCTTGTCTGCTTGCATGTCATTGTGGTTCCTGTATGACCTGATCTATTCCTTTTTGTTTTTATTCTCTGCATACCCTGGTAATCAGACGTCATCATGTATTTGTCATGTACTATTAAGCTCATTTTGTATTAACCTGCCAGCCTATTGGACTTTTCCTCTCATGAGTGTTAGTCTCGATTGCTATTGATTTTGTTATCTTGCCGTTCTACGGTGCGCCAGTTGAGTGCTTTACAGGCGGCACTGAAGCCTCCCACTATTTGATGAAAGGGTCGTTTAGTGGTGTTTAGTGGTGTTTTCTCTTTCTTCTGCGTTATTTTGAGCGTTTTCCATCGACTTGGTTCGTGATCTACCATTTATATTTTATTTACTTTGTTCAATATACACTGACTGAGCAAATGTCATGGGATAGCGGAGCACTGATGCGCAGGTGTGTTGTCTGCGCACCACACGCCCCCTGTGCCAGCGGCAGTTGTATAGGAGACTTTGTGAGCAGTGGCTGTGCATGTGACAGGTGTAACATGGAACTTCGTCGTGAGCTGACACCGTTCGAACGGGGTATGGTGGTCGGTGCCCGACGGATGGGAAGTGCGATTTCGGAAGTGGTGCGGGAATTCGGCTTCACACGATCAACCGTGTTCAGGGTGTATCGTGAATGGTTGAATGCGGGTGTCACCGTCCACAACAGACGAACGACCGGCCGTCCAGCCACCCTCGATGACCGTGACCGGTGACATCTAAGACGGATTGTCAGTAGTGACAGACGGGCAACCGTGCAACAAATCACGGCTCAATTCAACACAGACCCTGCTAGACACGTCTCCCAGTGGACAATCCGTAGGAACATGGGTTCTGTGGGCTATGCTAGCCAGCGCCGCACATTGTTAACCCAATGTCATCGGGCACAACGACGCGCATTTGTCGCCACTCACCAGGGATGGACACTGGAACAATGGTGTAACGTGATATGGTCGGACGAATCACGATTTCAACTGCACCATGCCGATGGGAGGCACCGTGTATGGCGCAGACCACATGAAGCGATGGATCCCGCCTGCCTCGAAAGTGTGGTCCAGGGCGCTGGTGTCTGTTATGGTCTGAGGTGCATTTTCCTGGTATGGAATTGGCCCCCTAGTTGTTCAGGAAGAGACTTTGAATGGTACGCGGTATGTTGATCTGCTCGGAGACATCTCCATCCATTTTTGGCCTTCCAGCGCCCAGACGGTTCTGCGGTGTTTCAAGATGATAACGCGCCTCCACATCGCTCCCACGTCGCTCGGGAATGGTTCCATGAACATACAGCGAAGGTCGAATGACTGCCATGGCAACCTAGGAGCCCCGATATGAACCCTATCTATCATATATTTGGGATGTCCTGAAACGCAGGCTCCGTGCTATGTATCCTGCACCTACGAACAGACCAGCATTGGTGGCCGCTCTGAAAACGATTTGATGTCAGCTGTGTTCAGAGGACTACCAGGGACTTGTCGACTCACTTCCACGGCGTCTCACTGCAGTTCGCAGGGCCAGAGGAGGCCCCACACGCTATTAGGTGACTATCCCATGACATTTTGAAATTTGTTAAGTCAGTGTGTATTTGGTGAGGTACCTGTGGCTGTGTAACTACAGTGTGAGTCTGCTGATATCACTTATTACTAGTTCGTATTTGTCCGAGATATCTTGTGGATAACCCATAAGGAATCGTGTCAGGTCTCTGCTCCCACATTTCCAAATTGGCCGCTTAATTGATGCGTTTTCCTGAACCTTTATTTAATTGAGTAGTCCTTTGTTGATGCATGTGTTTGAAAATTCGGTGACGTTGTGAGGAATATGATTTAAGATTGGGTGACACTTCTGCATTTTTTCTGCCATTTTCTATCCTGTTCCACTATGGTTTTAATGATTGTGTTATTATGAGTTCTTCTATCCTGATATTATTCTTGGCTCAGTGTTGCTGATAGCTCGTTGCGGATGACCAACTATACGCGTACCCACCATCTGAAAGATCTTGAAGTCTCCAACTGCTGCTACTACATTCATCATGTCTTGAGTAATTATTTACAGTAACACATGGATTTTGATCTTTATCTTATATCCAGTTTCTTGGTGTTTCTCTTATTTGTGAGTATAACTATATTCCATCCTATTTCTTGTTTAGTCGGGTTATGCATTAAGTGTATACGTAGCGTTAAAACTGGTTAATTGCAATTTTTATTTCTAAATTTTGGTCGTGTATTTAAAGGGTTTAAAAATATATTTATTGGCTCACTGATTAGTTGTTCTACTCCGCTGATTTTAAAAAAATGAGGTTGAAATTTTAATTAACTTGTATTACTGTGTAATGTGTTATTGCTTCGCAACATGTTCTCCCTTGGTCAACGTCTGGTTATTTTGAAATTATTATGTATGGATTGGTGTTCCCTTAGTATTTCTACCGAGCTCGATAGCTGCAGTCGTTTAAGTGCGGCCAGTATCCAGTATTCGGGAGATAGTGGGTTCGAACCCCACTGTCGGCAGCCCTGAAAATGGTTTTCCGTGGTTTCCCCATTTTCACACCAGGCAAATGCTGGGGCTGTACCTTAATTAAGGCCATGGCCGCTTCCTTCCCACTCCTAGCCCTTTCCTGTCCCATCGTCGCCGTAAGACCTATCTGAGTCGGTGCGACGTAAAACAACTAGAAATTAGTATTTCTATTCTGGAAACTATTCGGCATCTGTGGGTAGGTCATCTATATGTAGGGTACTGGCTGTGTGGCTGTGTTCGTTAATTGATGTGTTCCTTGCAGTGTCGTTATTATGCATTGCTAGATCGGGTGTTATGGTCTTGAGCGTGTTCTTAATTGGTTGATGCTTGGGCTTATTGAACTTACCCTGCTTGAGGTTTGTTGTATTCTGTCAGTATTTTCTTTCCTAAACTTAACTTATTTCTGTGCATGGTGTATGTCTATGCAATGGTAGCTTCCTGTTTTCAGCTTGCTGGTGTTTACCGTTATAACGTGGCATTGTGATAGGATTGGTAATGTGTATAGAAAACTAATTTGAGGAGATGACTACCTTTAATTTTCAAGTTAATCTTTTTCCTTATATGTTGCGCATAACATTTCTGCCGATATATTTAATTTTAACAGGATATATTTATGGTTATGTATTTCCTAGTACCTGGTCAAGGCTTGTTTATGTAAGTATTGTATTCAATTGTAATCCTGTTCTCCTCTTGCTCTAACTAGTTGTTTTATCCAATTCCATACTGTAGTCTTAAGTCATGTTGATCTAGTTTAAGATTATGTTGAGAATTCACCTGCTGGATCTTGTAATCTTGTTACATGCTCACCGATTTTGTTTTTCCCTATTTGTTCCTTCCCCTTCTGGGCGTTTTTCTTTTTTAATTTGTTCTTGCCATTCTGGCAATAACAAAGTGGAAACCAAATGGAGGCGTTTCTTAATTAACGCAAGTCCGATAAACAATACTAATATGATGGTCTAACATGTAGTAATCTCCATTTAGGTATGTGATCACGAGCAGTTAAGACTAAGAAAGTTTAATGTTCTACCAGTGGACATTTAAGTTGTTCTAATTGTGCGTGTGTACCACAACGTAACGTAATATTTGATCAGTTGATGCATATGAACTTGCGGGACTTGTTTATTGGAATTAAAACTTAGCAAGCGATCTGGAGGATGAGTATCACTTTTGATCTAAAACATTAATAAATTTACCTTCGACTTGTGTGTAGCACCAGTTTGGTGCATGGGACTTCCTAATGATTGAAAGTGAGTGACTAGATATCTAGTGTCGTTTAAATGCACTAGCATTCATATATGTTTTGGTTCTTAATGACTGTTGAATTCATCCTGCTGGTGGTGCATAAACTGGGACATGTGATTAGTGGTCATTTTCTTATTCGGACTATTCCACCATAAACTTAGCTGGCTTCAAGACCACCGCTTTATGAAAGTTTTCATACGCAGCATATGTGGAGCTTCGGGGAGAGAGACTATTACCGCCGTGATAATTTATACCCTCTCAGTTAACATTTTAGTACTGGCTGCATGGCTATTGAAATTTGTGTCTTTAAAGTGATTTGGCGCTACGTTATTCATCAAGTGATTCCTGCTCACAGAGACCATGGTTTTCAATACTCATAAACATGAACTTCCGCCGGCTTTAAAGGTTATTAATGTGCCCATCTGTGGTGTATGGCTAGACGGTGCCTTTTTCCAGTATTCTCCTGCATTCTAGTGTCGTCGGTAAGAACTATCTCGCCACTCGCCCCCACCACAGGGCGTGTATGCGCACGTGATCATTGCGACTGTGGACTGGCTCGCAGGCTTCTGGGTAGTCGCCATTATCGTTCTGAGAGTCAGGCAAGATGCGAGGGCGGCGTGCTTCTCTGCTTGACGGTATGGATTGTGTAATTATCATGGAACCAGGGTGAAGTTGCTTTGATAGCGCTTACGCTCTCGTGAACTTTGAAGTTTTCTTTAAATTTTTATTATAATATCATCTTCCTCGACTGGAAATTTTGAGTACCTTCTAAGGATTTACTCTACCATACGTTAGTAAGGATATGAGGCTGAAGCTACTTCTCGACTACGGCAAGATGGTACACTGTAAGTGTTTTTCCTACCCTCCTTTTACTGACTCCGTGTGGTGAACTGAATCTTTCAAAATGTGAAGTAGCTTTGCGTCATCTAAATTCTGTGCTTTAGCCTTGTGATTTTCGAACATTTTTCCGGTTATAAAAAAGAAATTATGTGTAAACTACCTTTGTTTACTAGGGACTTGCGTCTACTGTAAATTAATATTAATTTTTATTCTTGAAAATTGTAAATTTAATACTTAATGTTCGGTTGTGGCCTTCTAGGCCTAGTAGGCAGGGTTTAACGCAATGTTTTTGGCAAGATTACTAAACAAGCAAGTTGCTGCAAGGGTGTGGGGTTTACGTTCGTATTCCATTTCAATTTTAACTTCATATCATTCTTAATTAAATTTTAATATTTATTTGCTTTGTATTTTCGTGATATTGCGGCGTCCTGTTTCTCTTTTGTCTCTTAATATGTTTTGCCTATTGTTGATTGGTGGTCTGTGATTGGCCCTTTCCCTTAACTGACCTAGCGTGTTTTCGTTGCCATGGGAATGCTAATGTTGATTGATGTGATGCTGATTGTTGATGGATGTTGGTGGAAATGAATTGATGTTCCTGCTATGAATTTAGTATTGTGGGTGGTTTAACCTGTTTTTCTTTAATTAAATTTGGCATTTTTCTCTCCTTGATGGCATATTTTCCTACACCGTGTCGCGGTACTGGTTTTATTATTATTTTGGGGTAAACGTTTCTTGAAACTTGATCGTGATATTCCACCCTTCCTTGTAGGAGATCCTTGGAATATACTCTGAATAACATTTCAGAATTAAAGAACAATTAAGTGAACATCGTTTCTAGGTCTGATAAGGTATATGATGGTGGTATGAAACTTGCCAAGAAATCTATTGATATTTAAAGGATATCTAAAGGTTGAATAGGTGTTTCAGAATTACGTGTAGTCTTTATTAATTAATTAATTAATTTATTTATTTATTAAATTATTTTCTAATGAAACGGTCGACCGTAGTATTTTATATCTTTGAGCACTAAGTTTTTGGTTTATTTCCAGCGAGGATTATTTTAATTAAATTGTAAGCTTCTTAAAGTCTTTCATTAAATCTCTCTTTGTTTCCAAGTAGGAGGTTGTTTTTTGAAGGCGGGTAAACATTTTAAGATGATGACCAGGACTCCATTTTATCCACCCCTCTGGTGTCACCGGTTTTTAAGGGTGAGTATTTGTTCATTTTTCTTATCTAATGTTTGTTTGGACTCAGACGTTTTCACAACTCTGATTTGTTCTTATCTTTTTCATGTATGGTCAGGGCATTTGTGTACTTAATTTCACTAAGTGGTACAGTGTTCAAAAGCCTAGTCCCCTTTCGTTGGTTGTCAGGAATATCGTCAAATCTCTTTCTTTTCAAAGCGAGTTTGAGCCGTGGGAATACCCTTTTCAGACGAGGGCATCCCGGAGAACGCCATTCCATGGTTTGCCGCTTCGTTTCTGGGTCGTACCTGAGACACCAGGTTTCATGCTCAGTGATAATACAGATCAAGAAATTTGGTTTCGCATCCGCCGTTTCGATTTTGTCAAGCCTCTAAACGTGCCTGCTTCTGATCGTCAGTCAAGTGATGTGGCACAAGACGAGAACACGTTTTCCTCTTCCCTAACTTCTGGGTAATGATTTGTCGCACGGATTCACGGTTAATCTGCAGTTCATCCGCTATCATGTGCACAGTTAATGGCCGATCGTTCGTGATTAATGTCCTCACTTTCTCAGTGTTTTCGTCACTGACGGCGGTCGCCGGTCTTTCGCTACGGGGGTGTCAGAAACACTTTCCCGGCCTCTTCGAAAACGGGCGAACCACTCGTACACACACTTCAAGTACAGTGCTTGATCTTCATAAACACGTACCAGCATCACATGCGTTTCTTTCGGTTTCTTGTCAAGCTTGAAACAAAACTGTACATTGAACGTTTGGTCCTTCATGTTCCTGTTCGCAGTTCGGAACCAACGCACTAAACACGCACTGTGTCAAACAGGTCGTACATGGCACACATACGATGCTCAACTGAACAACGTTGGGAGCAGGTGGTCAAAACCTGATGCTACGCAGGTGCAGCGTTGCGTGTCGCCAGTTTTGCCGGATTGACCGTTCTGACTTCATTCACCGAACTTTATTGTCACAGGTTGTATACTGACAACGTGGGACCAATTCCCGCCTCCAAGGAATTGGGAATGAACTCATATTTGCATGTGTGTGGACGGGTTCACCCAATTTTCTTGGTTATTCTCAATGAACCTGAAAACAGCTTAAACTGCTATTTCTTGCCTAAATTCAATCTTCACTTCATTTGGACCGTGCCAGTATTTTTTTCTGATAACGCTAAGGTATTTACTTCTAATCTCTTTCATAAGTTTTGTTTTGATATTTCCATCACGCATGCAATGATATCTGTCTATTAACCTCAGCCCCCTCTGGCAGAGTGAGTTAATCGTAACCTCCATTCGGCGCTTATTGCCATTCATCATGAAGACCACTCATGCTTGGATAATTCTTTAAACTGGCTAGTGTTGACTTTCAAGTCGTCCATCCAATAAGCTCACACACTTTCGCCTACTTCCTTGATGTTTAAGTTCACTCCGAACGTCCCTCTGTCTAATTTGTGGTCCTTCAATGAACTTTTTCCTGAGACAATAGACCCCAATAACATCCGTAATCTTTGGAAGCAGGCTAGAGATAAAATAAGACCTCTCATAGAAGAGTCAAAATTAGCTATGATCGTGCACGCCGACCCACCAATTTGAAAGTTGGAGATCAGGTCATGGTGCAAACTTTTGTACTATCTGGTAAGCTTGCCCCCAGATTCCATGGTCCATGGACTATGGTGGACTTTCTCATGCCGGTAACGTTACTTGTCAGTAACCCTCAGACTGAAAGAATTTTTACGGTACACTTGTCCCAAGTCAAGCCTGTTTAAGGACCTTTTTTCTCCCTTTATTATCTTCTTGTGAGCAAGCAAACATATGTTGGATTTTCTTTCTTTTCTTCTGTTATCTTATAAGGCTAGATTTAAGTAGTTGTACGTTAAATGTGGTCGAGTGGGTGCCTCCTTACACCTAAACTTTCGAAGACTTAAGTGAGTGTTTCTTATCCTATTGTGTTCAATTTTCTCTTATAAGGGTAAATTTTCTAAGTTGCAAATTGTTAGCGTGTACCCAAATTTTAAGGTAGTTCTTAGATTTTGTGTTTTAAAAAATCATCCTCTAGCTGTCATTTTAGAATGCCATTAGCTGCCCCCACCTCCACGATGTAAACTTGAACTCAAGAGTTTCCTCTCCTCCATTCTGAGCAGACACATATAACCTATGACAAGGATTGGAAAGGCATTGTTTCTGGCCTCCAGTGATATTTATTTCAGTTCCCACATCTACGTCCAAGATGAAGATGAAACCTGCCTGAGGAAGGCTTGGGGTGGTACAGGGCCCGCCAGCTCCAACGTTAACTCCTATCGGATGCTCACCCGGACCCAGCGCTTGGAGAATCGACTCAGACTCTGCATCAACTCCTCTACTCACTCGCTACCTGTGGCCATAGACTTGGGTTGTGAACCTTCATTACCAGTTATTTAAGCCTCACAGTACGATGGGACTTGTATCTCAGGGTACTTTGAGGATCCGAGGATCGACCCAGGACATTGGCCACCACGGCCACCCTTGCCGTCAACCCAAGGCACTACTGCCCAGACTTCGGGACTTTTGGTGTGGTTCCCGCACATCTCTTCTACGTCAAGCTAACAGCCACTTCTGTCCTAAAGGACAATTAAGCAAAATATTTTTAGGATTGCAAAATCTTCTTGATTTTCAAAAATTGTAAGTTTTTGGTGCAACTAACAATTTTCAAAACTATTCACGTGAGTGTATCTCCTGGTGAATTTTAAACTGTGCATTCTACGACTCTGCATCCATCTCTAGGAGAAACTGTGAACTTGATGAAATCATAGTAGCTTTTCCATTTAAGGATTAGATGTCTCTGACATTAAATGTTACCTCATCCAGAGTTCATATGCCATTAGTTGTCAGGGAGAATGTTTGTATTTAGATCTTATTCATACTGTTGATCTTCCATTGTTTTTAATTATCTGAAATTACCTAAACTGCAGTTTATTTAATCCACCACTCTACAGACATATCAAGCTAATTCACCTATCAGAATATCTGATATGAATTTAATCCAATCAAAAGAGTTATCACTAGAACATCTAGATGGTTCTGCCAAAATCCCTATTTAAGACGCAAGCTTTGAGCATAGTCTGACTAATCTTGTGGCAGCTTTAATGTGTTTACTACGAACAAAGAAGAGAGGAAATCTCCTTCAGGAGATACAGAGGCGGGGATTTTGGCATCATGACATCATAATAAACAAGGTGTGGCAGTCAATTTTATTAAGTGAACTACTGCGTGTGAAGCTTGGGAAGATTTCTATGTCCCCTTTAACTGCTAGGTCGCTGACTCCATTCTCAAATTAAATGTAAAGATTTTTCTTTCAAGAACAAAATGTAACTTTTCGTCTTTAGATTTTTATATTTTCATTTCCTCTGCAGAAATAATTGAATCGTTTGTTTCAGAAACGACACTTCTCCAACGTACCAAATTGTTCAGAAAACAGGAAAAACTCTCTGTAGTGTGTAATGTCATTTCTAACCTTCGGATAGTTATTATGCTTATTCTACTGTTGAAATGACTATGACAGATAGGTTGTCTGTATGAATTAGTTCAATACGTTCCTTTACAGACTTTGT
Source organism: Anabrus simplex (assembly GCF_040414725.1). Classification (NCBI taxonomy): domain Eukaryota; kingdom Metazoa; phylum Arthropoda; class Insecta; order Orthoptera; family Tettigoniidae; genus Anabrus; species Anabrus simplex. The sequence continues at coordinate 1,542,703,731 of NC_090265.1, forward strand.
TGAAAATTGTGGAGAGGTGCTGTTTCTTAAACAAACACCATTAATAAGAATATAAGGAAGTGTAACATTGATTTTAACGTCATTTCAATTTCAAAAGGAACTTTATTAAATAAAGTACAAATTTTGTACTGAGGCAATACAGTGTTTAAACCCATTATTTAATAGTTATTTGTAAGACTTACTTATTTGCACATATTATGATTAGACCACATTGTATAGAAAAATAAACATAAGAATACTCCTTTTATGACCCTTTCGAAAGTACAAAATATATTTAAAACAAAACAACACAATATAAGCCAAGTAACATGTAAGTCTCTTATCTTTGAACAATGCTTCTCACTTCTATTGTGCTGATGTTGTCCATGCAAACAGTTCATTATAAAACTCATGGTGTTCTTCTGGTATGTAAGATTCCAACTTCTTTATGTCTGCTAATTTCTTTTCATTTAATGGAACACAGCCTTTTGGGTAAGCAAGTCTAGTTGGTAACACAGGGAGACGGGTTGCAGAAATAAGCAACTTGAAAGCATGAACGCACAGTCCATCAATACATGATTTGCCTCATACTGAAATTCCATAAATTGATTTATATGAAACGCGACTCTTGCATCTCTTTTCACACCTCTTCCTAGCGACTCAAGTGAAGTAAAAACAACACCTCACCAGGATAAGTGTCCTTTCTGCACAAAACGGAAACTTTCATTCGCGACTGACAGGCAGAGATATATGGTAGAAGTGTTTTTTCTGCACAAAATGGTAGCCCTTCGTGCATTAATCATGGCAGTATTAATAACTCATATAGTGTCAAAAAGTGGAGAAGTGCTGTTTCTGCAACAAACGATTCAATTGAAATGAGGAAGCATGAGTTTTTACCATTGTTAACCTTCCTCTAAATTTGTGTAGAGTGACTAAGCTTCCAACCATCTAAATTCCCTTTTGTTTTTTCACTTTTAAACCTTCTAATACTTCGTCGCCGAGTAGTGTGGGACTAGCCTCTGTACCATAGGGTTGGACACTCACTTAGGAATCTTGCTGCTTAAATTAATTTGGAGTGGTTAAATTTCCGCCTCCATCTCACTGTCTTCTTCCGGCCTAGTAAACCTAACCAAACCAAACCCCATGGCACGACAGCCCTTGAAGGGCCTTGGCCTACCAAGCGACCGCTGCTCAGCCCGAAAGCCTGCAGATTTCGAGGTATCGTGTGGTCAGCACGACAAATCCTCTCGGCCGTTATTCCTGGCTTTCTAGACAGGGGCCGCTATCTCATTGTCAGATAGCTCCCCAATTCTAATCACGTAAGCTGAGTGGACCTCGAAAAAGTCCTCAGGTCCAGGTAAAAATCCCTGACCTGGCCGGGAATCGAATCGGGGCCTCCGGGTAATAGGCAAGCACGTTACCCCTACACCACGGCCGGCCTTGTAAATGTAAACCTTATTTTCTATTCCTTTAGCTGAGTAGTGTGGGCCATATGCCTCTTAATATCATCTCTATTTTTTTAGGGTAACATTCATGTTAGCTGTGTAGAGGTAATTTGTATTACTGCTTTCTTCTGTGATGATGACCGACTCGTTCATGGGTGAATGTTCATAACTCACAAAGGGGCAAATTGTACTCTGATGTAAAACAAACACTGGAAGCTAAGGTTTCTGTTTTTGACTGTGTAAATTACAGAAGGGGTTGACTCCACCTGTGCTACTTTCTGTAGACTTGCGGGTCAAAGATTTGGACTGTGCTACTCATAACGAGTTACATTTAATTAATCATATTGCTGTAAAAACGTTGGAGCCTTCAAGCCCCTCATATTGTAAATATCCAGAATTAATCCATGTAAATTCTAGAACATCTCATCTTTCATTGAATTACTGAAGGTACCTTTTCAGCTGCAATTCTTATAAATTTGTTAAATACAATGAAAAATAAACTTCAAATGTGATTTTGCTAGCTATACGTAAATTCTAGTTGCTCCTTGTCCAGCAATTCACCTCTCATGCTCCGCGGAAATAAGTAATGTCATAATAATAATAATAATAATAATAATAATAATAATAATAATAATAATAATAATAATAATAATAATAATAATAATAATAATAATAATAATAAGTATTAAAATAACCCCTTCTTCTAAGTCTGTCATGCATGATATTTGCACAGCCGGGAGAAAATGTCCAAAAAAAAACCCTAAAAAATGTGCTGGGTGATTTTTTATATTTCTTGTGATTTGTTTTTAAATTGTTTCAGTAATCATATTTGTAGAACTAGAACTAATTTTATGTTTATACTATGTCACATGTAATAACTAAATATACACTATCGGCGTCGTCATCGGCGGCTGCAACTCGTATCCGAGTATACGGTACATATTCTTTAGCAGTTTACATTTTCACTCTCACAATGCTTTGTGAATATGTTTCATTTGACTTAGTGCCCACCCTCATCGGAGGGTCTGCCTTACAAGGGCTGCACTCGGCTAGAAATAGCCACACGAAAATATATATATTTGACTTAGTAGCCCAATCTTGGCCTGAAACATACATCCACACAGATCACATAGAATGGCTGGGGGAAGGCAGCGCTGAGGTTGACGGAGCTTCCGTACTTGTTGTTTATCCTATTCACGTTGTCATCATTCCTCTTTAAACGTCGTAACTGATGTAGAAACAGTGTGGCACCAAAGCGTACGATTCTCAGCAAGCGTATCCAGGGATTCAGTGTTAATTCCAGGTCTTTTCATAGTATGCTTTAGCCGAGACTTCAAATGCCTCAAAGGGGCTCCATGAAATATTGTGCCAGAGCAGATTTCAGCATACAGGAGTCGACGAGGGAGCCTGGTTTCATTCATGCGACGGACGTGAGCTATTCATTTGAGATGGTTTCCAATGATGATAGCCTCAAGGCTTACAGGGTGTGCTTTCTCAAGAACTGTAAGGTTGGTGACATGGTCCTCCCATTTGATGTTCAAGATGGATCTACGTTTTTGGAAATGGAAGCACTCTACCTTTTTGATATCGTGATGGTAGAGGGTCCAAGTGAAGCCTCCATGGCTCAGGCGGCAGCACGCCGGCCACTCACCGCTGGATACCGTGGTTCAAATCCCGGTCACTCCATGTGAGATTTGTGCTGGACAAAGCGGAGACAGGACAGATTTTCCTCCGGGTACTCCGGTTTTCCCTGTCATTTTTCATTCCAGGAACACTCCCCATTAACATTTCATTTCATCTGTCAGTCACTTATCATTGCCCCAGAGGAGTCCGACAGGCCTCGACAGCCGACACATTTCCTATCCTCGCCACTAGATGGGGGCTTCATTCATTCCATTCCTGACTGGTCAAATGACTGGAAACAGGCTGTAGATTTTCATTTTCATTTCAGAGGGTCCAAGTTTCACAACCATAAAACAGTGTTGATATGAAAACAGCATGGTAAACCATGATCTTGGTATGCTTTGTAAAGTCCTTATTCATGAAGAGATGACGGGATAGATATCCAAATGCTGAGTGGGCTGCACCAATTCTCCTATCCACTTCTTGTGAGCAGTTAGCATTTGTTGAGGGGATACTTCCTAGATATAAAAAGTGGTCGACCTGCTCCAGTGGAGTATTCGCATTGGAGGTATAGACAGCTGGGAGGTTCGATCAGGTGCAGGGAGTGTGAGTACTTTGGTTTTCTGAACATTAACGAAGAGACCCGATCGATTGCAAACACTCTTGAAACAACTGACTGACTGTTTTAACCCGTCAGGTGTGAGACCAGGTGCGGCAGCGTCGTCTGCATATTGCAATTCCGTAACGAAGGAAATCTTGGTAAGTTTTCGCGAGCGAAGTCTAGCCAGACAGACAAGTTCCCCATCGAAGCGATATCTGACCTTTACACATTTGTCTGTAGATGTTCCATATAGCATGGTAGGTAGATAAAGGTCAAAGAGTGTTGGAGCTAGCACACATCCCTGTTTCAATACATGACTGACTGGAAATGGTGATGATTATGATGATGATGATGATGATGATGCTTGTTGTTTAAAGGGGCCTAACATTTAGGTCATCGGCCCGTAATAGTACGAGATGGAAGGGAATGTAATGTCCCTTACAATTCCAAGATTTATCCACTGACCAAAATTCAAAAAAGAAAAAAAAGACGATTATGAATGAATGAATGAATGAATGAATGAATGAATGAATATGAATATAAAATAATCAGCGAATCCAATTCACAATATTGAAAATTAAAATAATTCCAAAATCCATCCACTAACAAATTCAAAACGGCGAAGATGAACAATGATTATGAAAATAAAACAATCAGTGAATCAGATCCTCAATACCACAACTTCCCATAAAATAACTGAACAAAGGACTGCTTCCAAAGCAAAATCCTAAATCGATTATGCTTGTTCGCCAAAGGGATCCAAAATCCAGGTCAGCAGCCCCTAATAGTGATACTAACTGCTGGTAAAGTAGACCATGGTGTTCCTCATGTAGCGGTACTAATCACAAGTAACGTAGACTCACGGTATTCCTCACATAGTGATACCAATCATAGGTAATGTACTTTGCACAGGTGACGCATATCTACGGTGTTTCTCACATAATGGTGCCACTCATAAACAATGCAAACCCATGGTTTTCCTCACACAGGGGTACTAATCCCAGGGACCCGTATTATCCCGTGGTGCTCCTCACATAGTAGGTACTAATCACAGGAAACGCAGACCTACGGCGTCACTCATATAGTGGTACTAATCACAGGCAATGCTCAGATCCATGGTGTTTCTCACATTATGGTACTAATCACAGGCAATGCTCAGATCCATGGTGTTTCTCACATTATGGTACTAATAACAGGCAACGTAGACCCATGGTGTTGCGCAGTGGTTTAGTTGGACCGGAACGGGCCGGAACGCCGTTCCGGAAAATATTTTGCCACTTTAGAATGACGTAACATGTTTACACTCAGTAAGAATATCTTATATCTATATATAGCGCTGAAACGTCATGGGTGTACAATGAGATCCACGCCGAAAAGAGAAATAGGCTGCTGGTTGCAAGATCAAGCTTACTTATTTTCATAAGCAGCGTTGGACCCCCTGTGCATATATTTAACCCACAACCATATGTCAAGTCATGGCTACGAAAGGGGAAACGTTCCTGTAAATATTTTGTTCCAACTACATCACTGGTGTTGCGCATATAGTGGTTCTAATCATGGGTCCTGGAAACTCATAGTTACCCACCCACAATGCTACTAATCACAAGCCTATAGCGTGACCCACATAGTGGTACTAATCGCAAGTAAAGTTGACACATGGTGTTCCTCGCATGGGGGTATTTATCAAAAGTAGTCTCAAGGTTCTAATTCCATCATTCCTTGGTCGTCCCTTTTAGCCGCCTCTTACGACAGGCAGAGGATACAGTGGGTGTAATTTTCGTCTGCGTCCCCCATCCATAGCGGGATGAGAGAGAGAAGATGGAAGGGATCCGATACTTTTAAATATGAAGTACCGGACTAAGAAAGACAAGAACCATGAAGCGCATGAAAATGGAAGGCTACCTAGGCCTCAAACACTCTAATACCGTTGAGGTCAGAAAAGAACAAGAGTTGAACAAGGGGGGTTGGACAGGATAGATGAAAGTGAGGAGCCTGGCACAAGTAAGTGGAAGCAATGTCAGGACCCAGCTAAGGGTCCCGTGGTCGCCACCCAACGCTCCCAAGTGGAGACTCCCTGGGCCCCTCTTACGACAGGAAAGGGATACCATGGGTGTATTCTTCGTCTGTTTCCCCCACCCACGGGGGGATTGGAAATATATCACAGAAAATATTTTGATGAATGACTTGCCCAGACGTGTTATCATGAAGAGCCTTGACCAGATCTACAAAATGCTGTGGACAGCCAAAGTATTTCAATACTGTCCACACAGCTGGCCACGGGTCTGTGTCTAAAGCATTTTCCAGGTCATAGAACGCTAGGTATAAAGGAACGTTGCTCTCTGCCTTTTTCCTGAATTTGTCTTGCACAGAAGATTAAATCTGTTGTGCCTTTGGACATGCGAAAACCGCACTGCGACTCGGGTAGGATCCTCTCGGAAATAATCTGTAGGCGATTGAGCAAAATTCCAGCAAGAATTTTACCTGCTATAGATAGCAATGATATACCCGATAGTTTCCACAAACACTACGATAACCTATTTTGAAAAAGTAATAGTGGCATTTTAAGGTCACAAAGTATTTCACAGGTTTTCCATATTAAGAGGTTAAGCATATGAAGTCTGGACTTCAAAGGTAGGCCTCCACTTTGAATACATTCCAAAGGAATGTTTTCTGGGTCGGAGGCTTGCCAGGTTTCAATTTGCAGAAAGCAGCATTGAATTCTTTGAATGCTGATGGGAGAGCTATCCATGGTTTTTGAGGATGTAGAGGCACATCATCGAGAAAGTCTTTAGCTGCATGTGAACTCTGATTGAGAAGTGTGAAGATATGTTCTTTCCAACACTCTAGTTTTTCTCGACTATCAGTAATAGTGGTAACATTATTAGCAGCTTTCAGTGTCCCGAGGGGGAGCGAGTTGGGCATATAACACTTTTATTCCTGCATCAGATATACTTTGCTGTTCCTGAGCTTTCTGCTGCCACTAGTTGCACTTTCTCTCTCTTATTTGCCCCTGACATTTATGCTTGAGTTCGAGTGTGTGTTATCTTTGCGCGTGAAGGTGGATCTTGAAGAAGGGATAGATGGGCTTCTCGTTTAGCGTTGATGACACACAAAAGTTCTTTGTTGTTGTCATCAAACCAGTCTTGTCTTACTTTTTTCTCAAAACCAATGGTTTTCTCAGCTATATATTTTCACTAATAAAATATATTTTTACTATTAAAAAAATAGAACTTTAAAGTTATCATCTACAGTACATTCTTATTATAATCTCTTTTGAGCTTGTATATACCGGTATAATATCCAAGATTAATGTACTCAGGAAACTGCAACAGATAGCCCCAGAAAAAAAAACTCAATGCAAGATTACTAGCAACAATAATATCATCCCAAAGGAACGTTGTCACATGTATAATTTAGTCCCAAGGGTTACAATTGGGCATTTCGTTCCAATGAATGACTGAGTTATCATATGGATGCATTTTTGTTATACACGTCTCTTGCAAGTTATAATTCTCATTCCGTATTGACGGTTATCACTTTACAAAAGAAAATATTTAAAAATACTCCTTATCAATACAAATCAACTCATCTGTTAGATGATGCAAAGTCTAAACATGTTTCAGCCCAATCTCAAGGCCATCTTCAGTAGCAGAACAGTAATTACATAATACACAAACAAATTAAAAATCGTAATGAAGTGAAGTGACAATGATCATGATTAGTGAATTGAAAAACATATTGAGGTATAAAGTCCTCTAGTCTAATAGATCGTTCTTGAATTGTCAATTAAAACTGCTGACTGTTAAAATGAAGACACTGTGCTGAGGAGTGTAGTGAGACCGTCAATACTATGGATTAAAACGTGTGTAACATCTGTAATGAGAAAAAGGAAATATGAGTGGATGAAAAACAAGATAAAAATAATGTACACAGTAAGCCACACACAGGCAATGTGACTTTAGACTGACAAGGTCATCTCCATTCGAGACGACAACTTTTGTTACAAGTAAGTTATATGAGTTTTCTTTTCGTACATTATTTTTAACTTGTTTTTCATCCAGTCATATTTCCTTTTTCTCATTACAGATCTTACACACGTTTTAACCCATAGTATTGACGGTCTCACTACACTCCTCAGCACAGTGTCTTCATTTTAACAGTCAGCAGTTTTAATTGACAATTCAAGAACGATCTATTAGACGAGAGGACTTTATACCTCAATATGTTTTTTAATTCACTAATCATGGTCAGTCACTTCACTTCATTACGATTTTTAATTTGTTTGTGTATTATGTAATTACTGTTCTACTACTGAAGATGGCCTTGAGATTAGGCTGAAACATGTTTAGACTTTGCTTCATCTAACAGATGAGTTGATTTGTATTGATAAGGAGGATTTTTAAATATTTTATTTTGTAAAGTGATACATGTCTCTGTCATCAAATCATCTTTGCAGGTTTTGTGTAACTGCAAAATAAAAACACACCACAAGAAGATAAACAAAACACACAAATGCAATGGCAACTAAAGGTAATATGAACAGACAGACAACAGGATGTGGAAGGTGTTTGACAACCCTACTGACAACATAACCTGGTACACACAGATTCTTGAACTCAGGCAATGATGTTCCTTAAAATACTGTTCATTGAACGTAAAATTTCTTAATATTCATTTAGTAATAACTTTCAAAAGTTGATGTACAAACATACATTACCCAAAGAGATTAAAGAGCATATTTGATGACGAGTGCTCGCTTACACTCGTAAAATTATTCATACACATTTACTTTTGAGGTTGATAAGTCAACGTAATCAAACTAACAGCCATGCTCGCTAACACTCGTAAAGATGATTCTTGCACATTTACTTTCAAGGTTGATAAGTCATCCGAATCAAACTAACAGCCACACTCGCAGGAAATGAGGGTTCACAGTCCTGTCCTCAGAATCCGAATGATGACTCACAACAAATTAATGGTTAAAGAAAGGAAGATAAATTAGAAAAAGTTATTAATTTAAAAGAACAACGGGGGGATTCTGAAAAAATGACCATGCAACTACTTCTATACAACGGATACATACCGTGAGGCGGCAGCATATCCAATTATTGCAAATCCTATTTCGAAATTACAGATTCCTGTACTTCTACTGGAAACAGGCAAACAAAATACAATGACATGAATTCTATATTACGATTTACTGTAGGCCTATATGGTAAAAGTTGTCTGCTCCCAAATAAAGTACATTATAGCGCTAAAATGTGGTAGTTTGATTAAATTGAATCACCGAAGATGTGATACTGCCCAATATAATTCATACAAGAGAAGTAAGTTAATTTAACAAATAATATGAAAATAAAATTTACCTTATCCCATCAGCCCGAACTCCTCTGTGAAGCGAGAGCTCGAACGAAAGACATCCACTCTGACAAAAAATCAAGAAGAAAATTCCAGATGCTAACTCTGCATCTTAGAATATAAACCATTGGTTTTGAGAAAAAGGTAAGACAAGACTGATTTGATGACAACAACAAAGAACTTTTGTGTGTCATCAATGCTAAACGAGAAGCCCATCTATCCCTTCTTCAAGATCCACCTTCACGCGCAAAGATAACACACACTCGAACTCAAGCATAAATGTCAGGGGCAAATAAGAGAGAGAAAGTGCAACTAGTGGCAGCAGAAAGCTCAGGAACAGCAAAGTATATCTGATGCAGGAATAAAAGTGTTATATGCCCAACTCGCTCCCCCTCGGAACACTGAAAGCTGCTAATAATGCTACCACTATTACTGATAGTCGAGAAAAACTAGAGCGTTGGAAAGAACATTTCTTCACACTTCTCAGAGTTCAAATGCAGCTAAAGACTTTCTCGATGATGTGCCTCTACATCCTCAAAAACCATGGATAGCTCTCCCATCAGCATTCAAAGAATTCAATGCTGCTTTCTGCAAATTGAAACCTGGCAAGCCTCCGACCCAGATAACATTCCTTTGGAATGTATTCAAAGTGGAGGCCTACCTTTGAAGTCCAGACTTCATATGCCTAACCTCTTAATATGGGAAACCTGTGAAATACCTTGTGACCTTAAAATGCGACTATTATTTTTTCAAAAAAGGTTATCGTAGTGTTTGTGGCAACTATCGGGTATATCATTGCTATCTATAGCAGGTAAAATTCTTGCTGGAATTTTGCTCAATCGTCTACAGATTATTTCCGAGAGGATCCTACCCGAGTCGCAGTGCGGTTTTCGCATGTCCAAAGGCACAACAGATCTAATCTTCTGTGCAAGACAAATTCAGGAAAAATGCAGAGAGCAACATACTCCTTTATACCTAGCGTTCTATGACCTGGAAAAATGCTTTAGACACAGACCCGTGACCAGCTGTGTGGACAGTACTGAAATTCTTTGGCTGTCCACAGCATTTTGTAGATCTGGTCAAGGCTCTTCATGATAACACGTTTGGGCAAGTCATTCATCGAAATATTTTATGTGATCTATTTCCAATCCCCCCATGGGTGAGACTGATTTCAGCCATTTTGCTTTGTAATTGTTCCAGGAATGTGGGTATGGATAATTCAATCTGAAGTGCCACCTATCTACTGGGCTTGTGGTTCATAGACGCCCAGTTTCCACATGGTAGTAACGATTCTTAACCCTTGGTGAGAATCAAGGTGTCCTATACCCTTGTCTTCTTTCGCCAACCTCTTACCCTATTTTCATTGACTGTAGAGTCAAACAATGTATTTGAGGATGCTCGAAGCTGGTCGAAAACTTCGACCACCTCTGCTCCATTGTTGCTATCAAGGATAAAAGTAAGGGTAATAAATATATATGTAACCATACATTTGCATGCTACCCAAGAAACATGCTATGTATTTGAATTGTCTGAATGGTACTACTTTGGCAGCTGTATTGCAAGATGATTTGTTGCAGGACGATTTTGTAAAGTGGGACATATAAGTGCACAAATATATTTTTATTTTTAAAAATAATCCAAAATTCAATATATTCCATCCTCTTTTAATATTACATCTCATGAATCAGCAAAGCAAACCCACCTCTATACAGGCCATGAAAGCCTTTGGAGGAGTGAAATGTAAAGGCTTCCACTATCCGTAACCTCGGCACTTGGTGGGATAGAGTAGTTAGCTCTACGTCTGGCCACCTTTGCTCATATGAATTAAACTGCTACGCATTTCTGGTGTAGGCTGAGTGAACCACAGGTCCCTGTGCACCTTCGGAAGTGAAATTTCAGTTTCTTAAATTTCTCGAGTTCCTGATGGGAAATTGAACCCACATATTTTCGGATGAACCAAACATGCCTTTACCACCTTGGCTAGGCAGCCCCTCATACATGAGTAAATATTTGTTATGTTACATACCTCTATTTCTCCAAATATTCCTTGAATATCTTCTGGACTCATTTTCTTTCTCAGGGGTTTCATAAAACATTCTTGTATAGCCTTCAATACCATCACATATTTAATTTCAGTCTCTAGAAGTTCTTCAGCCACTAAGATCCTTTTCTCTGAATGCTGTGAGAAGATAAGAGAAAACAGATGTGAATAACGCTGGTCAAAATAACATCTCAAGTGATTAACTATTTTGCTGAATTATTCAACGGACCAAGGACACAGAAAGTGAACACAGTCAAATCGAACCAAGTACTACAACAAGGCACAAAAGTTACTTACCTTGAGTGGAGAAAGCTACAGACATAAAATAAGCATGGGGCCCAAACTGAATGAAAGATAAAGAGACCGGGATCTTAAACAAAATTTACACTTGACAAATTATCAGGTTAATGAGACTAAGTGTACCACATGATAACTTCAAATTGAATCAAAATATTTAATTAATAAATAATAATTAATAATTAATAAATAATTACAATCAAGTAGAACGGAAGAGAATTGCAAAACTGGTACCTTTTTAATTATTATAATCAATTAAAACTGAAGGAAAGTTGAGAAACTGATACCCTTTACCCAAGATTAAATAAATTAATAATTCATTTGTAATAAAACAAATTCTTAAATAAATCTAAAATACTGGCTAATAAGTTTGCTTTAATACAATAAATCTACTTAAATTGAAGTTTGCTTCAATCTAATTGACTTTCACGCAAATGTTTAAAGAACAATCATGGTATTACGATCACATTACTTCAACTCAAAATGCTACCCGAATTGAAACAAATATTGCACGGGGTCGAGTATGAGGTGAGATGAATCCGTCGTGGCTGTTTTTATGACCGATTGCCCTTCCTGAAGTCAACTTCGTCAGAGGAGTTAATGAGATGAAATGAATGACGGTATATATGGCAGTAGGGAGAGGGTGAAACCCGATGCCGGCACATAGCCTACTCCTGTCGAATAGCACAAAGGGGTCTGCTCAAGCCTTAACATCGTCGTCCGACGGACAAATCACCATCAACAGCGTCATATGCTCTCACTCCATATGAGCACTGCGGAGAGGTTTGGAATTTAATCCAGGCTTTTGGCACGCAATCTAGCGATTAGAAATTGTATACCACTACCTCCCCTACCCTGCCGGCCAACATTTTGATGGTGAAAAGTTTTCGACTGACGGGACTCGAACCGGCTAACCACGGTGTCAGGCCGTTTAGACTTCAGCGCCTAAATGATCACAGCCACCAGGCAGGCTTCCAATGAAATGATTAACTAATAAACAGTAGTAGAAATTCCCCAAAACAACTACAAAACTTAAAAGAAAAATACATTAAATTCCACTATACTACAGAACAATTACACACGAACAGAAAAATGCAGCTTCACAAGCCAAACTATCATTAACAGGCAAGGCTTGCAAAATTAAGGCGTACACCAAAAGAGAAGTTACGCAACTAATAATGAAAGAAAAAAACACGGATGAGGATAGGTCAGGTGAGCGTTTACCAAAATAAAATTTAAGAATTAGGATAATGAAGTCCGCCTCTGTGGTGTAGTGGTTAGTGTGATTAGCTGTCACCCCCGGAGGCCCGGGTTCGATTCCCGGCTCTGCCACGAAATTTAAAAAGTGGTACGAGGGCTGGAACGGGGTCCACTCAGCCTCGGGAGGTCAACTGAGTAGAGGTGGGTTCGATTCCCACCTCAGCCATCCTGGAAGTGGTTTTCCGTGGTTTCCTACTTCTCCTCCAGGCAAATGCCGGGGCGGTACCTAACTTAAGGCCACGGCCGCTTCCTTCCCTCTTCCTTGTCTATCCCTTCCAATCTTCCCATCCCCCACCAAGGCCCCTGTTCAGCATAGCAGGTGAGGCCGCCTGGGCGAGGTACTGGTCACCCTCCCCAGTTGTATCCCCGACCCAGAGTCTGAAGCTCCAGGACACTGCCCTTGCGGCGGTAGAGGTGGGATCCCTCGCTGAGTCCGAGGGAAAAACCGACCCTGGAGGGTAAACAGATTAGGTACGTACGTAGGATAATCAAATTTCAACACCGCGGTGTTACAAATAATAATAATAATAATAATAATAATAATAATAATAATAATAATAATAATAATAATAATAATAATAATAATAACGCACGTGCACGTGTATTGTTCTCTCTGCACTATACTAAAATTTATAGTCAGAAAGGGAGTGGAGCAAGGAGATTTTATTTATTTTTTATTTTATTTTAAAATGCTATTTCTTCGGGGCGTCGACCTAGGAAGATCTCTGGTTTCCTGCGTGTATTTTGTAAATGGCAAAAGTGTAAAGTGTTGAATGTGAGGAAAGGAACGTTAAGAACGACACAAACACCCAGTCCCCTGGCCAGGGATATAAATCATTTACAATTAAAAACCCCCGATTGCCGGAACACGAACCAGGGGTTGTTGGGTGTCAGGCGGACGCGTTTCCCCCTAGACCGCGGGGCCGGACCAGAAGCAAGATTACTCTAGAATTAATGATATCATTGAAAGGCGTTGTTTGTGGGATGTCTCATCAAATGAATAGAGATAATGCGAAGAAAGCCGACAGTTTCCAGGAACTCGAAATTATCTATAATTATTCCCGCGAGTGCATCGAAAAAAACTAGCGTTCCTCCACCCCCAGTACAGTCGAGTATTGCAAAAAAAAAAAATCAGGAAAGTCGGAAGTCAGGGGTCGGGAGCGGACGAAGTTTATACTTCAAAGAGGTTTGCTTTTGAAGCAATGAGCAGGATGAGAGGAAGAAATGTGTCTAATAAAACTGCATTTCTAAATCATAACAAGAAGCAACAGTGGCAATAACAAAGGCCAAATCCTCTTCATCTGAGTCCATTGTCCTTGTTTGAAAATACTAGACACCACCTAAATGTATTACCGCAAATTGATATGATGAACTACCTATATATAAACAAAAAAAAAAGTCAAGTTTAACATGTTTATTAAGTGTGGACACAATGTTAAATGAAACAGTATTCAACATTTAAAATGTTGATGGTGTCACCAGTTAACATTTAACACTTTTAAAATTTAATATGTTGTTGTTAAATGTTAATCAGTGGAGACCGGCCTTAATTTAAACAGTCGATGCCAGAAGAAGGAGAAAAAGAAAAACGAACCCGTAACGAGAAATCAGTCAACACGGCGCGTCACACAATAAATAACGGTACAATTAGAGATCACATTACAAGAATAGGAAAATGTAGATAGAATGAAATACACCAATAACAATAAATCCCAAAAAATAGGAGGAGGAAATTAAACACAGTTGATAATCTCAAATAAATACAACTTTAACACTTAGAGGCCCATATACCACGCTTCCAAATTTCCTCAGTTACCCCATTAATAATATAATTACTTTTACAAGACATGGTTTCACAATATTTTTTTACAATTAATTTAATTAATTAGTCCATATTAAGAAATTTTTGGTTGCTGAAGACAATGTTAATACAATTAACACCGAACATCGTTGCCGAAAAGTTTCTTTAAATAGGTAGGCCTACATATTAATAATGTCCATTGGCCACGTTTTACTTTGCTGATTCAATTTACGGTAATATCTTCTTGAACTAATCCACGGTTGTAGAAATCTACCAAAAGTTTTAAAAATGTATGATTACTTACAGTTTCACAGCAGAATATTCAAATACAGGTAATCCAGTCGTTCACACAACTTACACTCAGTAGAAGATGGGCACAAAGCCGGTAATTTTAAACTCACATGACCTAACTTAGTTCAAAGATATAAAAAAAAAACAAAGTGCTACTTAGACTCTACACTTGGTCTTACATTAAGTTTACAAGGCCTGTCTCACTTGGCCACTAGTAACACTCACCCAAGCAACTTGTCAAGTTCATCAGTAGAAACAACAATAACGACTTCTGCAAAAACCATTCTCTGCTACCACTACTTACTACAGCAGCCCAAGGACACAGAAAGTGAACACAGTCAAATCAACCAAGTACGACAACAAGGCACAAAAGTTACTTACCTTGGGTGCAGAAAGCTACAAAAATAAAACGTGCATGAGACCCAAATGAATTAAAGATAAAGAGACCAGGACCTTAAACAAAATTTACACTTGACAAGTTACCAGGTTATTGAGACTAAATGTACCAAATGATAACTTCAAATTAAAGGTTGAATGAAAATATTTAATTAATTAATTATAATTAATAATGCATGAATAATTAAAATCAATTAGAACTGAAGAGAATTCCAAAACTGATACCTTTTTAATTATTACAATCAATTAAACTGAAGGAAAATTGAGAAACTGATACCTTTTACCCAAGATTAAATAAATTAATAATTTATTTGTAATAAAACCAATTCTTAAATAATCCTAAAATACTGACCAATAAGTTTGCTTTAATACGATATATCTACTTAAATTGAAATTTGTTTCAACCTAATTGACTATTAAATAAATGTTTAACGAGAAATCATTGTATTACGGTCACATTACTTCAACTAAAACTGCGACCCGAATTGAAACAAATATTGCATAGGATAATAAATAATCAAATTATGTGATTAACTAATAAACGGCAGTAGAAATTCCCCACAACAATTACAAAACTTAAAGGAAAAATATAGGTTCCACTAATACTACAGAACAATTGCACACGAACAGAAAAATTCAGCTTCACAAGCCAAGCTATCATTAACAACATGCAAGGCCTGCAGAAGTAAGGCGTACCGGTACACAAAGAGAGAAGTTACGCAACTAATAATGAAAGAAAAAACAAGGATGAGGATAGGTCAGGTGAACGTTTACCAAAATAAAATTTTAGAATTAGGAGAATCAAATTTCAACACCGCGGTGTTACAGAAAATAAATAATAATTATGATATTAGATAGTATGATATAAATTTCATTGCAGAAAAACAAAAGATTTAACAGAGAACCAAAATCATTGTTATTGAACGTAATGTGAAGCTGCCTTGGAAGCGGCATAATGCCCATATGAGATATAATTTAAACAGCCGACGCCAGAAAAAGGAGAAAAAGAAGAACGATCCCGTAACGAGAAATCAGCCAACAACGCGCTTCACACAATAAATAACGGTACGATTACAGATCACATTACAAGAATAGGAAAATGCAGGTAGAATGAAATACACCAATTATCGTGATACTGGAAGAGCAGTCAAGAAGACATAACTAGTAACTCGTTTATTTTCTTATTTATTGTTGTTATCAATAAAAACCTAAGATATAACACTTATGACACAATGATATTAAATAAAGATATAAAACATAGCACAGTCCAAAGAATGATCTCGAGTAGTGTCTATCAATTCCCAACATTCTCCCCACCCTGGTCAACCTCTAGGGGGATGACCAGCTGAATTGGTCGGGCTATTTTGTGTCCCTGTGGGGTTCGAAGAACCACAGTCCTTATCTTCTGGTCCCTTCCTTCTAGTAACCTCTCTATTCCTGCTCTTTTCCATAATTGGCGTGGTCGTCCACGTTCTTGAATCAACGCCAGATCTCCGGGTCGGAACTCAATGGATCTCCCAGCCACAGCTCGAGCTTCATGAAAGCTCTTGAGTTCTAAGAGGTACTCCTTGGTCCATCTTCTCCAGAAGTCGTCTGACAGCTTTTGTCTCAGTCTGAATTCTCTTGTCAAGGCAAGTCTGGTAGTCGGTTCTGGCTGGCCCTGTTGGCATGGTCATGAGTCCTTCACTAACAAGAAAGTGTGCCGGCGTCAGGGGTTAAGCGTCATCTCCATGGGAGATCAGTCTTGAATTTACCGCAGCTTCAATGTTGACTAGAGTGGTGTTAAGCTGTTCTTCTGTAAGTCTTGATAGTCCCAGCACCTTTCTTAGGCATCGCTTAACTGTGCCAAGACATAACTAGTAACTCGTTTCTTTTCTTATTTATTGTTGTTATCAAAAAATATAAAAACCTAAGATATAACACTTATGACACAATGATATTAAATAAAGATATAAAACATAGCACAGTCCAAAGAATGATCTCGAGTAGTGTCTATCAATTCCCAACACCAGTAATAATAATAATAATGTCCGACTCGTTGACTGAACGGTCAGCGTACTGGCCTTCGGTTCCGAGTGCAAGTTATCGCCTCCATTCAATTTTGTATTATGGGCCAGTAACTTAACCTGATGTTTTGTTTTCCTCATGTAAAGGCCCTGTAGGGTGGGTATCAAATACCCCTGTTTCCTGGTGTGCCTTGAGGGCAGTCTGAAGTGAAAGTTGTTGTGGCCTTTGAGAGGCCTGTCAAATTGAGAGCGGGTCTGCTCTTTTCCTTAACATTGTAATTAGGAGCAAGTGCTCCTTGTACTTAGGGGTTTTCTGCTCTTTAGCAATTGTGATCGTGAGCTGAGAGCTCAGAAAGTAAACTTGGGGCTCGAAGCCCAAATTTTGTAATGAGCTGTAATTTGTTAATTATGATCTGCTACTTGGTACCTGTTATACACTCTGTTTTTTGTTGATTTTGAAAAGGAAATATAACCTTTGTTAAAGTTTTAAATTAACTTTAATTTTGTAGTTGAGACCTATTCCAGCCCGCACCTTCTTTCACCTCTAACTACCACGGATATCTCCATAACAATTATCATTATCATTATTATTATTATTATTATTATTGAAATGTGCCCATTATATTGGAGCTAGAATACCGTAGTTCCGCGTTAAATTTTAATTCGCTTTTAATTTCTGGACATATGTAAAATACGCGAAAGACGTGACCAGAAGTATGGAATGATTATTTACGAGGTGGCGGAGGAGTTCAAGTCTGTAAGTGCTGCGCTGTAAAACATGGCATAAATAAATCGTAAGCTCCGGCTCCACGATGTAGGGGGGTAACGCGTCCGCCTGTCACCCGGCGGCCCCGTGTTCGATTCCCGGCCGGGTCAGGGGTTTTTAATTGTAAATGATTAATATCCCTTGCCTGGGGACAGGGTGTTTGTGTCGTCCTTAATATTCCTTTCCTTACATTCAACACTTTACACGTCCGCCATTTCCATATACTGTACACACAGGTTCACAACATACCGTGCAAAGTAGGGGAAAAAGATCTTCTTAGGTCGACGCCCCGAATAAATAGCATTTGTTTAAAAAAAGCTCCGGGTGAAAGTGCACCTGCAAAAGATATTACTACTACCACCCGTGTTTTCATTCCATCCTTGTTAGAGACGGTGGGCCTCCTAGACGGTAACGCCATCTCTCAGACCAGGGAGATTTTATCCGGCGAAGGAGATGTTCGGTCAAAGTGAGGGGGTTGGCGTCTGTGGCCTATAATAGGAACTGCTTCGGCATTCACCTTAGTGCCGGAGAATGGAAACCCTGGAAAACCATTCTGAGAACTGCCGACGGTGGGGACCAGCCCAGGAGGATATAATTCTGCCTAACAGCGATGAAGACAAGAGCTGAACAGTTGATGGACTCGGTTCCACCAGACGTGCGCTCACCGAGCTAGGTGCCCGCGTAGTTTGGGTCACGTAGCTATCAGCTTGCATTCGGAAAATAATAGGTTCGAACGAACCCCACGGTCGGACCCCCTGTGGGTGGGGGCGGTAGAATAACACCCACGGTATCCCCTGCCTGTTGTAAGAGGCGACTAAATGGGGCCTCAGGGGCTCTGAACTTTGGAGCGTGGGTTGGCGACCACGGGGCCCTTAGCTGAGTCCTGGCATTGCTTCCACTTACTTGTGCCAGGCTCCTCACTTTCATCTATCCTATCCGACCTCCCTTGGTCAACCCTTGTTCTTTTCCGACCCCGACGCTATTAGGTTTGCGAGGGCTAGGGAGTCTTTCATTTTCACGCCCTTCGTGGCCCTTGTCTTTCTTTGGCCGATACCTTCATTTTTTGAAGTGTCGGACCCCTTCCATTTTTTCTCTCTGATTAGCGTTATATAGAGGATGGTTGCCTAGTTGTACTTCCTCTTAAAACAATAATCACCACCACCACCACCCCACGGTCGGCAGCGCTGACGATGGTTTTCCGTGTTTTCCCATGTTCACACCAGGCAAATTCTGGGGCTTTACCTTAAATAAGGCTAGATCCGCTTCCTTCTCATTCTTAGTCCATTCCTATTCCATCGTAGCGGCGACGTATTAAAAAAACCCAAGACGTGCGCTCTATGGATTTCCCCGGTACAACTGCCGGAGGTTTTGCCCCACTGGAAGGAACGGAGCAATCGGAGGGGCGCGGCCATCAGTTGCTTCATTTACACCATACAGTAGTGATGGGCTAGCGACGGAATCGAGTAGAATCGAGTAATGTGCTCTTAGACTCGAGTCCAAGCATACTAGTATCGCTACCTGTGGACATGTCTTAGAACTACAGTATAATCTATTGTACTGGATTGCACGGCATTCAGGGTCACTCACAGAATATTTTTGTGATGCGGATAATTATTATCATCATAGGCAAAATATGTATGACCTACTAACAAACCGTCAACTTGAAAGATAGACACGTAGGACCGAAGATGAGCGTGGGATGGGAACAATTTCCACACTGTGGTGGGGACCTTTTCTAATGTCGATAACGGCAGCGTTCTATTATTATTATTATTATTATTATTATTATTATTATTATTATTATTATTATTATTCCTGTGCAGCCTGGAAGTAGCCACCAGGGGTTTGTTGATAGCTATGAAATATTATTCCCGCGACGTCCTTGTAGGAAAACGTGTAATAATATTGTGCGAAATAATGACAATATTACTGCCAGATAATTTATTGCAAAGATACATGTGTAGGGCGTTCAGAAACATACGTGTGCTGTAGTATCACTTATTGTTATTGTCCAACTTGTTGGCTGAATGGTCAGTGTACTTGGCCTTCGGATCAGAGGGTCCCGGGTTCGATTCCCGGCCGGTTCGGGGATTTTAATCGCTTCTGATTAATTCTCCTGGCTCGGGGACTGGGTATTTGTGTCCGTCCCAACACCCTCCTCTTCATATTCACACAACACACTACACTACAAATCGCAACAGAAACACGCAGCTCGGTTAGGGGCGCGCGGCTGTGAGCTTGCATCCGGGAGATAGTGGATTCGAATCCCACTGTCAGCAGCCCTGAAGATGGCTTTCCGTAAGTTCCCATTTTCACACCAGGCAAATGCCGGGGCTATACCTTAATTAAGGCCACAGCCGCTTCCTTCCACTTCCTACGCCTTTCCTATCCCATCGTCGCCGTAAGACCTATCTGTGTCGGTGCGACGTAAAGAAAAAAAAAAGAAAGAAAATAATGCTTACATCCCGCCGCTATTCTTTGACCTTCGTTCAACTTCTAAAGACTACACTCGGTTTTGTTCCTTTGCACAGCCATGTGTTGCAATGATAAATGTCAAAACGGAGGGGGTATTTTGTTCATTGCGTTCATTGTTTAGCTAGAACAGAATGGCGTTCTGTCTGATAATTTGCTTCGTGTACATACATCACATTCCGGACGCCTAATCTTAATACCCTACATTATATCTGCCGAAAGTATGATGTAAGTATAAACTATTCACCAGTCCCCTCGGACGATTGTAGGCATACCGTGAAAGTAAAAAAAAAAAAAAAAAAAAAAAAAAAAAAAAAAAAAAAAAAAAAAAAAAATGAAATGGCGTATGGCTTTTAGTGCCGGGAGATCCCAAGACGGGTTCGGCTCGCCAGGTGCAGGTCTTTTGATTTGACTCCCGCAGGCAACCTGCGCCTCGTGATGAGGATGAATCAACACATACATCCAGCCCCCGTGCCTGGGAAATTAACCAACGACGGTTAAAATTCCCGACCCTTCCGGGAATCGAACCCGGGAGCCCTGTGACCATATCCAACACTCTAACCATTTAGCCATGGAGCCGGACTCCGTGACAGTGATTTTAAATAATAATAATAATAATAATGTTATGAGTTGGATCCCTTCATTTTGCTCTCTGATTAGTGTTATATAGAGGATGGTTGCCTAGTTGTACTTCCTCTTTAAACAATAATCACCACCACCACCACCACCACCACTTTTATGTCCAATTACGTACATTTTTATGGTTTTCGGAGACGCCGAGGTGCCGGAATTTAGTCACCCAGGAGTTCTTTCATGTCCCAGCAATTCTACTGACACGAGGCTAACGTATCTGAGCACCTCCAAATACCACCGGACTAAACCAGTATCGAACCTGCCAAGCTGGGCTGAAGGCCAGAGAAGCTATGCTATCATTATTAGAATATAGGGCATATTCAGTGGAGTGGGTGAGAGACGCCGTGAACTGATATTTTCATATTTTATTACGCGTATATAGTTGTAGTATTATCTTTCGCAAGTCATCATCAAATTCAGATTATTTATTTTTCTCACTCATTAAGAATATTTATATCGTACCGGTCCATCGCAATCCCACAAAACCTCGGCGACCACTTGTATATTATGCTCCATCCATCCAAGAGCGGGCGAGAGAGCGAGCGTGTGACGTCATACTGTCATCTAGTCTTCGCAAGCGAAACGAGCCCGAGCCTGGACTCGAAAGAGTCGAGTACTGCGATTCCAGGCATCACTCGCGCACATCACTACCATACAGAATTGAACGGAAAGGAACAGGACTAGAGGCGATATTTGTTATTGTGAAGTACCGTACTTATTGATTCCAGGTGCGTTTTCAAAATACTGACGTTTTATTGTCTTCTACATTACGTCAGGTCTGGTTGTTGTACACTTTCTACTACAGTGCTTTTAATCAAATTAGTTATGCCAAAACGCATATCAGAAGTCTGGAAGTTCACTGAGAAGGTTGAAGGTGGAAAGAAAGCCAAATGTGGTTTGTGTGGCCGGTCGTACTCCTTGGGTGGAGGTACCTCCAATCTCAATGACCATTTGAAGCGGTTCCATAAAGATTGCGTCAGTCGAGATGTAAACACATCTAAGTTGACGGTACCAAAATACACCCCTGAGAACATTGAAACACTGAAAATTGACAAGGCTCTGAGAAAATTTATTGTTTGTGATAGCCATCCCTTTTCAATAGTCGATGAGGAGTCATTTCGGGCCTTTGTTGAGGCTCTTCATCCAAGATACCCATTACCATCCCGTCAAACGATCAAAAATGTAAGTTAAATATACAGTATCTATTCAGGTTACTTTCGAGCAGGAAACGTGCGTGGAAACAAATTCAAGAAATATTCTTTATATCCCTTATTAGGTGGTATATTCATGTCCCATGAGGTCTTTTTCACCCATTTAACAGATTTAAACAGACGAGAAACCTTTAGGTCCATACTGCACATAAAATTGAGGTCGTGCCCCTTCATGTCTGTCTCTAAAGGGGTGAAATGTTGCGTGAGGTAACTGAATATGTTTCCGACGTACAATTTGCTAGTAAATACTTGTGGTTTGCGCACTTTCTTCGTATCTGAAGCGTCATTGTTCATGAAGGTTTATATGTCTTGTTTCTTGCCTAAATGTGTTTCTTTCCACAGAACATATTACAGCGCACGCATACGGAAGTGAAAGACATTGTTGTGCAAGATATCGCACAAGCGGCCACAGTTTCCTTGACTGTTGATGCGTGGTCATCTAACAGGCAAGACTTATATTTAGCTGTGACGGCTTACTTCACAAAGGACACAGATCTGGCGTCCGCTTGCCTTCAGTGCTCTGTATTCAAGGGACAGCACACAACTGAAAATATAGCGAGAAAATTGAAAGAGGTAATTGCAGAGTGGAATATTACGGGCAGAGTGACTGCCATAATAACCGACAACGCTGCAAATATGGTGGCAGCCGTCAAAAGTTATTCTAGTTACCTTGAGTTTGTGCATTCGCCATGTGCCTTGCGTTGCGCATACGTTAAATCTCGTATTCTCAGACAGCATAAGGAATACGCCTGATTTAACGCAATTATTAGACCACTGCGCAGAGATAATCGCATACTTCGAGTAAGTATAATTTGTGTGCTGTTATCTCAGTATGACAGAAACGTTATATCATACAGGCAAATATCAATATCCACTGTTGTCCTTCCTTTTTTAGGCATAGTAACATCGCCAGTGAAAAACTGGCCAGTATTCAGGTCTCGGCTGGTAAGCAAAAACTGCGCGTGAAGCAGCAGGTCGTGACGCGATGGAACAGCAAACTCACGATGGTCCAACGTTTGCTGGATATTAAGGACGAAATTGTCCTAGCTCTATCGGACCTAGTCAACGCGCCGCGATCACTCACAGGTCTGCTGTAATTTAGTTTGCAGTCAATTTATTCTGAAATCCTAACTAACAAAATTAACGTGTTGATTATTTATTTATTTATTTATTTATTTATTTATTTATTTATTTATTTATTTATTTATTTATTTATTTTAGCGGACGAGTGGCGAATATTACACGATATGGTCCTTGTTGCCTCTCCTTTGCTGACAATGACGGAGGTATTATCAGGAGATCAATACGTCACCTGCTCTCAGATCATTCCGCTGGTTCATGGATTGTTTCTGGACGTGAGAAAGAAGCAGGGAATATTAACCAACGAAGTGTCTAAAATGTTCTGTGCTTCTCTCCTTTCGGCTATAGAAAAGAGACTGTTCCCTTACGAGTCTCGTTTCGTTTCCAAATTGGCAACATTTTTTGACCCACACTTCAAAAAAGCTGCTTTTCGATCACCAGAAAAGGCTGAAGAGACCCGAAAGCAAGCGGAATCAGAAATAGCTGCATTTCTTAAGAAGCATGAACAAAACTACACAGCGCATCGCCCTTCTGAGGAAGGCGCGCCAGGCACCAGCTCATTCGGTGGTGGTTTACTGAACTTTTTATTTCAAAAGAACGCTGAGAGGGTGTCAACTGCAGCGACTGATGCTATGATAAGTGTCCGTCAGTACATTGAGAAGGTTCCCGCGCCTCCAACTACCAATCCAGTGACATATTGGAAAAAAGAAAACAAAAGTGCCGGCATTAGTGATGTAGCCTTATGGTATCTTTCCGTACCAGCAACATCCGTTCCGGCGGAGAGAGTATTTTCTAAAGCTGGAGAAATTATAACTGAGAAAAGAAACTCTCTTCAGCCGAAAACGGCTGGCGTCCTTGTCTTTCTGTATGGAAACAAACAATACTTATGAAGGAAGACTGTTGTTGTTGTTTTTGTTGTTGTTGTTGTGAATGATGATGCATAATAAATTATGTAATAATTAATATTGTCACCAGTCACAATTTTTATTAAGTTGTATTCCACAACGCGATTTTTAGAACTTATACTCTATCATCTGATGATGAAATGTAATAATAATAATAATAATAATAATAATAATAATAATAATAATAATGGCTTTACGTCCCACTAACTACTTATAAGGTTTTCGGGGATGCCGTGATGCCAGAATTTGGTTACGCAGGAGTTCTTTTACGTGTAATTAAATCTACCGACACGAGACTGACGAATTGGAGCACCTTCAAATATCACCGGACTGAGCCAGAATCGAACCTGCGAAGTTGGGGTCAGAAAGCCAATGCCTCAAACGTCCGAGTCACTCAGCCCGGCATGCAATGATAATAGTATTAATTATTTCATAACGAAGTAATTTACAGTCAAGGACAAGGCCTAAATTATAATATGTTTATATTTAAGAAAATACATAATTATGTTTGTACGTAAGAATGCTATGTGTAATATCGCCAAATAGTTAAGGTATTAACTGAGGGGCCTAGTTTCGCACAATAGTAGCGACAAGTTTTAAATTCCTGAGAAAATGCTCTTCCATTTCTCCCGTACCAAGTTCACACTACGCGCTTGTCATTCAATCGGAGGTTCTGTTACATAATTATTATGTTTGTACGTAAGAATGCTAGGCTTATCTGTAATATCGCCAAATAACTGAAGTATTAACGGAGGGGCGTAGTTTTTCACATTAATAGCGACAAGTTATAAATTCCTGTACAAATGCTCGTTCATTTCTCCCGTACCAAGTTTAAACTACGCGCTTGCAATTCAATCGGAGGTTCTCCGGAGGCAAACGATTGAAAGCGCCCGGAGCCTCCGCTAACAGCGCTAGCGCCAACTGAAAAATCGAGCGTCCTCGGCCCTCTCCGCCAGCTCTCGGAGCTCGGTTCCGGTGGAGGGGAAAGGATAGTGGTAGAGTTACTTTACCACAGCGGAAACCCACTCTACTCTACTGCGTACTAGCTACTCTACTCTACTTGCTACTATCCCAGTCATTTACACGATGCTAGTAGCTCTACTACCTACTCTACTCGCCTCGCTACTCTACCCGTGTAAACGAGCCTTTAGTTCATCGTGTTTACCATGTCTCATTGTAGTTAGGGAAAGACACGTGGCGAGAAATCGAGAGGTGTGGGACAAGGCACGCCCCCGAGAAGCCAGGCCCGTGAAATCGTGTCCAACGTGCGCGAGTACTTTGAGAAAGAAAAGGAGAATGGTGCTACATTGCCTCATTTAGCACAAGCCGTACAGAGAACTGCCGACGCTACCAAAGTAGGTAAATACGCAGTAGTGGTAGTTGGAAAGAAGAAATACCACGCCGAGTAAAATTTCCTAAATCGTCTAAGTCTGAAACGCCGGGTAAGAAACGGAATCGGACCAAACCAGTGACGAACTTGGACAGTTTCCACAAAGATGCCATTCGTCGGCATATTTATGACTTCTACCGCAGAAAATACCACCATAATCTTGCGAAGCTACATGAGTCTCTGAGGGAAAGCAAATTATTTAAGGGAAGAAAGACTTCCCTGAATGTTATGATAAAGGAACTGGGATTCCGTTACAAGAAATTAAACGGCCGGCGAGTATTAATGGAGAGAAATGATACTGTGATGTGATGCTGCCGGTTTTTAAGGAACGTCATGAATTAAAATTTTGATTCGATTGTGTGTTTAGATGAAACATACCGTAGGAAAAGGCTGGACAGATGATTCTGTGGAAGGTATTATGGTAGTGCCCATTGGAAAGGGGGGAAGAATTGTTGTGTTACATGCCGGTACCGTAAATGGATTTGTACCTAACTGTTTATGTGTTTTGAGGCCTAAGAAGATGGCGACTACCACGAGGAGATGAATAGTATTAATTTTCAGAACTGGTTTTAATACAAGTTACTGAATAACCTGCCTGAAAATTGTACGATAATAATGGACAACGCCCCCTACCACTCCATAATTCAGGACAAAGCTCCGACAACGGCAAAAATAAGTCGATTCTTGCTGAATGGTTAAGGAGGCCCAACATTTCTGTGCGGAACGAAATGAAAAATGGCGAACTGTTTCGGCTTGTGAAAGAAAACAATCCAGAATTTCCAGTGTATTTTGTGGATGAAATTGGAAAACGTCATGAACATAAAGTTATTCGACTTCCACCTTCCCATTGTCATTTCAATGCAATAGAGCAATTTGGGCTCATTTTAAGTTTTATGTTGCAACTAAAAATAACCGGTTTATTGTACCCGAGAGGGAAAGCCTGTTAGCCGGAGCTGTGACGAATGTCGGTGCCGATGACTGGAGGAAAGTTGTGCGCAGTACACAAAGAGTAATACGTGAGGCGTGGTAAAATGAAGATGAAGTGGACAACTGCTTCGAGAGTATCTTCGGGAGCTGGTGATAGTGACAGTGATTCACTGTTGGAGGGTTCCAGTGACTAGCGCTGTTAACGGAGCGGTTGTTTACGGAGCGGAGGCTCCGGGCGCTTTCAATCGTTTGCCTCCGGAGAACCTCCGATTGAATTGCAAGCGCGTAGTTTGAACTTGGCACGGGAGAAATGAACGAGCATTTGTACAGGAATTTATAACTTGTCGCTATTAATGTGAAAAACTACGCCCCTCTGTTAATACTTCAGTTATTTGGCGATATTACAAATAGGCCTAGCATTCTTACGTACGGACATAATAATTATGTAACAGAACCTCCGATTGAATGACAAGCGCGTAGTGTGAACTTGGTACGGGAGAAATGGAAGAGCATTTTCTCAGGAATTTAAAACTTGTCGCTACTATTGTGCGAAACTAGGCCCCTCAGTTAATACCTTAACTATTTATCGATATTACACATAGCATTCTTACGTACAAACATAATTATGTATTTTCTTAAATATAAACATGTTATAATTTAGGCCTTGTCCGTGACTGTAAATTACTTCGTTATGAAATAATTAATACTATTATCATTGCATGCCGGCCTGAGTGGCTCGGACGTTTGAGGCATTGGCTTTCTGACCCCAACTTCGCAGGTTCGATTCTGGCTCAGTCCGGTGATATTTGAAGATGCTCAAATTCGTCTGCCTCGTGTTGGTAGATTTAATTACACGTAATAGAACTCCTGCGTAACCAAATTCTGGCATCACGGCGTCCCCGAAAACCTTATAAGTAGTTAGTGGGACGTAAAGCCATTATTATTATTATTATTATTATTATTATTATTATTATTATTATTATTATTATTATTACTATTATTATTACTAGCTGATGTACCCGTGCTTCGCTACGGGATTCTCAGAAAGACTGACTTGGTGGTTTTCCTAACTGAATTCAACATAGGTCATTACAAAAACGTCAGTAGGAATGTAGCGATTGAAAGCAATGTTATCATATAAAATACTCGATCAAATGAAAAACCGCACACTTTCTCACTTTCAACGAACAGTACTACGGTGCCGATCTAAGAGTCCAAAGTTCCAGAACTGGAATAACCAGGTCGCAGACTGCCGTGACCACTCCTCTGTCATTATTTCGTTAAATATGCACACTACTCATTCCAATCAGTGGCTCAGAGTAGGGATTTTATAGCTCGAATACAATGATGAACCAGTGTGTTACGTACCAGATATATCAGAAAATGTATGAACCAGAGGAATGGCATGCTAAAGAAGAAAGTTATCTTACACCCCAGCTACTTCCCACCAATATACAGGCAGGCTGTTACAGTCGGTACGACCAAGCGAGTTGGCCGTGTGGTTAGGGGCGCGCAGCTGTGAGATTGCATCCGGGAGATAGTGGATTCGAACCCCACTGCCGGCAACCCTGAAGATGGTATTCGGGAGATGATGGGTTCGAGCCCCACTGTCGGCAGCCCTGACTATGGTTCTCCGTGGTTTCCCATTTTCACTCCAGGCAAATGCCGCGACTGTACCTTAATTAAAGCCACTTCCTAGACCTATCCCATCGTCGCATAAGACCTATCTGTGTCGCTGCGACGTAAAACAACTAGCAAAGAAAAAAAAAACATTGAATGACAAGCGCGTAGTGTGAACTTCATACGGGAGGAATGAACGAGCATTTTCACAGGAATTCATGACGTCGCTGTTTTTGCGCGAAACTACACTCCTTCTTTAACTTTTTTTAATGCTATTTGTTCGGGGCGTCGACCTATGAAGATCCTTTGCCCCTATTTGCACCATATATGAGGAAACCTGCGTGTATTATGTAAATGGCGGTAGGGTAAAGTGTTGAATGCGAGGAAAGGAACGTTAAGGATGACACAAACACCCAGTCCCAGGCCAGGGATATTAATAATTTACAATTAAAAAAACTGACCTGGCCGGGAATCGAACCCGGGGCCGCGGGGTGACAGGCGGACGCGTTGCCACCTACACCGCAAAACCAATGGTTAGGAGTCGTTTGTGCCATGTTTTACACAGCAGCATTTACAGATTTGAACCACTTGAACTCCTCCCTCCGCTCGTAAATAATCATCCCTTACTTCTGCCACGTCTTTCACGTGTTTTACATATGTCCAGAAATTAAAAACGAATTCAAATTTAACTTGAAATTACTGTATTCTAGCACCAATATAATGGGAATATTTCCATAATAATGATAATAATAATAATGAACGAACCACTGTGTAAGTTCTGCACAGGTAGGGCCTGTCCTTTTCTGAGGAACAACTGAACCTATTAAGATATATTGTTTGTTGTATCTACAGGGTTTATACCTACAGGTATATGGGGTATGTATTATATGTCGATATAATTGCATTTTCTTGATAACAAATGAGAGGAGGCATTAATTATTCTGAACGACTATACGTTCTTTGTTAAGGGGTATTGTATGGAATATCGGTGATATATATCAATTTTTGTTTATGTAGGTAACGATTTTTATAGGGCGCCTACATTCATGGACGTAAGTTTGAAATTACAGCCCACTAAGTCCTTACACTCGGAGCTACTGTTGCGAATAGAGCTGGGAACGGAGCAGTTGCTCCTATGATTGCAATCGGTAGTGCGAGTGAGCGCTCCCTCCGGTATTCTCCGGTAGTAAACTGTTGCTGGGTAACCAATCGGTGCTTCGGCACGCGAGCGGAGGGCGAGCGGAGGACGGAGCAACAGTACTGAATGTGTGCCTCTCTTGCCGTTCCATCCGTGGTGCGCAACGGATGTGTTAGCGACATAGTAAATACTGCTTTATAAGTATGACGAAGGAGAATATAGGAAATATATAAATTCTCATTTATCGTTCGTGTTTCATTTGTCGATTACTTTTGTAAAAATTTGCTTTACGTCATGCCGTCTTATGACGACGATGTGATAGGAACGGCTAAGGAGAGTAATTTCTAGGCGTGAAAATGGAAAACGACGTAAAACCATCTTCAGAGCTGCCGACAGTGGGGTTCGAACCCATTTTCATCCGGAAGATAGTGGGATAGAATCCCACTGTCGGCAGCCTTGAAGATGGTTTTCCGTGGTTTCCCACTTCCCCTCCAGGAAAATGCCGGGATGGTACCTAACTGAAGGCCACGGCCGCTTCGTTCCCACTCCCAAACCTTCCCTATCCCATCGTCGCCATAAGACTTATCTGTGTCGGTGCGACATAAAACAAAACCCAAAGTCTCACGCTCCAGGACACTGTCCTTGAGGCGGTATAGGTCCGAGGGAACACCCAACCCGGGAGGGTAAATTGATGGAAGGATTATTATTATTATTATTATTATTATTATTATTATTATTATTATTATTATTATTATTATTATTATTATACTCCCATAACCACTTCTGTGGTTTTCTGTGACGTTAAGGTGCCGACATTTTGTCCCACAGGAGTTCTTTTATGTGCCGGTACAGTCGCGGCGATTAGGGGGGGCGAGAGGGGACAGTCGCCCCCCTACTTTGTGGAGAAAACTTTGCATTTGTATTCCATTTTAGCTGGATGAAACAAGGTATTATAGGAATTATTAAAACAAGCAATTTGTACAAGCCCTGTTGTCTTATCAGCTAGTTATTTGCTTTAATTAATAACGAAATTATTAGCGGCAATACGCAACAAAGTCGTTCATGCGGTTAACCGATTTGTATAGCGCCACAGCGAGTACTGTAGTGGAGACTTTGTATGTGCTGTGAGGAAGGGTACGCGTGCATTCGTTAGTCTGGCAGTCTATTTAGTGTCAGTTAGTTTCTTTTTAGTTTGTAGTCAAATACTAAATGATTTTAATTATATAATCACGCCGTACGTCTATTTAATTGTAATACATGTGTAATATTGTTCCTCTGGTGAAAGTTTTATTGTATAGTATTGAATCAAAATCTCAAATAAATATTATCAACACAGGTAAGTTGGTAGGCTGAGAATCTTTACCTCTCTGTCGAAATTCCATTTAGTAGCTTTTATTTCAGTTTTAATGTATAACGTATATATCCCCCCCTCCCGCTATATCCCACAAACTGGGGTACTTTGTTGTCTTTACATTTTTCCCCCTACTTCTAATTCCCAATCGTCGCTACTGCCGGTACACCTGACCACCTTCAGGTACCGCCGAGCAAAGTCGGAATTGAAACCGCAAGCTTGAGCTCAGAAGGCCAGCGCTTTACCGTCTGAACTACTCAGTCCGGTACAGCATATAACCAGTTTCAATCAGTTCGTACTCTTCAGTAAAAACTGAAATGGCGTATGACTTTTAGTGCCGAGAGTGTCTGAGGACAAGTTCGGCTCACTAGATGCAGGTCCTTTGATTTGACGTCTTTAGGCGATCTGCGCGTTGTGATGTGGATGAAATGATGATGAAGATGACACATACACCCAGTTCCAGCGCCAGCGAAATTAGCCAATTAAGGTCAAAATTCCCGAACCTGCCGGGAATCGAACCCGGGACCCCTGTGACCAAAGACCAGCACGCTAACCATTTAGCCATGGAGCCGGATGTATTGTTCCGTAATAAATGAGCTACGAGTATAATTAATGTAAGAACATCGTATATAATACATGTTTACATGCAATGGAATATAATTACCACTTAAACTATTTTACTACCAGTATTAATAATATTGTTAACGCATTTGCAACAGTATAATATATGCCAATATTCAATCTACAGTATTCTATCCACCTGCACCTATTGCAAACTGAACGTCAGCAGATCAAAATCTGTTATTCATAACGTAACAAATAATGCGGCGATCTTGAAACGACTACATCATTTGAATGACAAACGTAGGGGAACACATGCATCTGTGGAATTAGTACTAAAATCTAAATTGTAATTCCTCCTAAGATCACCGTTGCAACATTGCCCACATCTAAGCATTTGAATTTTCCGCCAGTGAATTCAATCGGAGGACGACCGGAGGTCTCCGGAGGAGCGCTGTAATCGTATTATCCGATTCAATCAACAGGAGGTCCGCCTCCTCTTCACAGCGCTACCAGTGACTCTGAGATAAGTGAAGTGTTCACTTCGTAGGCCACAACCTCCTTCCTCTGCCAGCTCTTTAGCGGTGAGTGATGGGTTATTTCCTCATTCTCTTTTATTCTTAATAATATATTCTCTTATTAGTGTCGGATGTTGTAAGTGTAGTTGTCGTGAATTTTTTCAATCCATATTCATTGGTTTTTCTGATTACCGGTACCGGTACGGTTTTATATTTTACAAGGGCTGATTACCACGGTCGTATTGCATGTCGGGGCAATAGCACGCTGGCAACAGAGGAAAGCACGATGCTCATTTGTTTTGCGAAAAGTCAATTTAGAAGCAAGGCAGTGCGGAGTGTACGTTATAATATAAGGGAAGATCACACAAGCCTAAACAACGAGATTCACAGGAAACAATAGCCACTGGGTGCGAGGCAGGTGATTTCGCTGTGAGAACCCGAGTGCGCAATACCGTATACGAACGATGAGACACGGCGGTAGCTACATCTCACTAATAATACACACTTTATGGGATTCGACACTAAATTAATTTGCATTTTTACGATGTAGGCCTAGACACGTCATAACAGAACATAAAGGAAAATATTTCATGCACTTATTTCAGTGGGAGGAATGTGAAAAATTACATTAGTTTTACTGCATATGAAGCAACCAACAGCTGATTCTTCATTGTAGAATAGTTTTGCATCGCTTGGACTTTCAGCTTTCTATTTAAATTTATAATGCTAATAAATATCCTGGTTCTCATATAAAGATAAATGATTTTGTCCTGGTTTGGAATCACTGAAACAAGCTACATTAGTTAATCACACCTTTTCACTTTGAAATGTTCAGGTCTATGGAAACTCGAAAATATTGCTTCAAAATCAGTTATTGTGGTCAGCCATTCCTTTGTATGAGAAATAAGCCGTCCTGTAGATACAGTCACTCCCATAAATATTCGGCCACTGATAAAATCCGAGAAAATGTGATGACAATAACGCACCCATGAGCCAAATGTGAAACCAAATGTGTCCAAGTTATGAAACTATATTTGGTTGCTTAGGCCGAAGAGGAATCACGGAACATTGATGTACAGTATGCTGTAAAAGAAAGGACATAGTGGACATGGGTGAAATGACACGCCTCAAATATATTCGGTCACCCGAAAAGGCCGGGATTGCCGTTGTGTTCATTGACAGAGACAGGGCAGATAGCGTTGCAAAACGTTCAGCTCAGGAGTGCGGTGCCGCGAGACACATTGTGCAGAAATCATTTGCTGCAGTGTTGCGGAATGGTATCAAATGGGGTGCAAAAGACAACACAATACCACTTTTGAAGAACGCCAGATCGTGATATTCCATCATGCTCGACGTAAATCGCATAGAAAGATATCGCAGATGCTTAACATAACCAGAACAACAATTGGAGATATAATAAGACGATGCAAAAATGAAGACAGAATTGATTCAATTCCCCTGACAGGCAGACCAAGAAGGCTGACACAACGAGAGGAGCGGTTGTGCTTCAGAATGAAAAACGAAATCCGAAAATTAGTGCTCCGAAACTGACAGCAGCTGTTTTAGAGGAGTGTGAAAAGAAAGTGGGCACTGATACCGTGCGAAGAGCACTGCGAAGTAATGAGTTCTTTCGGAGAAGAGCTAGGAGGAAACCATACATTAGTGCAGTAAATAAAAACAAGCGGCTAGAGTTCGCAAAAACCTTCGTACGCAAACCCAGTGCTTGGTGGGAGGATGTGTTATTTGTTGATGAGTCAAAGTTCAACATCTTCGGGTCCGATGGAAGGCAATTTGTGTGGCGGAAACATCACGAGGAACTGAGAACAAGCAATTTACAAGCAACGGTAAAAAAATTGTGGAGGAAGAGCAATCGTGCAGGGATGTGTAGCATCGAACGGGGTTGGTGCACTGGGTTTCATTGAAGATACTTTGACAAAAAAAGGGGGTATTTGGCTATCCTCAAAAACAATTTGCGACAATTTGCGGAACAACTTGGTATACACTGTACTTTCAAGTTCTACCAAGATATCGACCTCAAGCACAAGTCATAACTTGTCAGGGAGTGGCTGTTGTACAACTGCCCGAGGGTCTTGAAACTCCACCACAATCACCCAACCTGAACCCCATTGAGAAGGTATGGAGTCGAATGAAGGCAGCTCTGCAATTGCGGCGGCCAAGTTCCTTCAGAGACTTGAAGAGGAGACTGCTACAAGAATGGGCGGCATTAAGCCCTGATTCTATCAAGAAAGTTATCGCCAGTATGCCGAATCGACTAGAATATGTCCTAAAACATCAAGGTGAACCTATAAAGTACTGAATGTGTAACATTGTTGTGAATTATGCGAGTTTATGTTGGTTTTTGTATAGTGGCCGAATATTTTTGAGGTGGCACTGGAATTATTGCTTTTATTTAATGTACGACAGAGGGCGTACTAATGACTGTCAGAAGATTTTGAATTACATCACAATGTTTGTAGAACGTGTTACTATGTTTTCCTACATGTTTCGTTGTATTAAACGTCATCACTATAGTGTAAGAATAACTACCCATTAAAAGTGTGTGAAAAATCAGACTGACCGAATATTTATGGGAGTAACTGTATAATCAGTATCCAGTCATTGCAAGCATCTTTTGGAAATCTGCACTGTTCTAGGAAACGAAGTGTTGGAGCAACTAATTTCCATACAATCGCAATGTAGACCGCAAGATATTTCAGTGCATTAGAATTAAAATCTTCCTTTATATGTCTTCAATTGCACTGTAACAGGCTGTCGGCAAGTCCGAGTTCGATAATTGAGAACAGATAAGGAGAGTAAGAATAATGATAAAACAGTTATTATAGCAGGCATATGCAATGGAATATTAAATCATAAGCCCACAGGGTTCCTGGAATGTAGAGTGTGGCAAAGATAAATATTGTTAGATTGAAGGAAATTACAGTTTCAATAATGACAGTTAATTTTACACCAATAAATATAATGCGTACATTTCCGACCAGCGGGAGATAACAACAAACAATTTCAGAAATAATTTCCAATGTGAGTATAATTTACACAAAAATGTTAAGCCAAAATGATTAGGTGATTACATTACAAAAGGGTGGTGAAGACTTGAGTTAAGCAGCTGATCAAGGTCGTACATGTACATACATCTGTGTCGAAAATTTTTGCAAACACTAATGTGTCAGTGGTATATATTTGGACAAGAAATAAGTGATATATAAATTTAGGCAAGAAAATAAGTTAATTTAAGACGATCAATAATCAAATTCACAGAAAATTCTTAGACGAACAATGTAGTAAAAGCTAAAGTTGTTAAATTCTTATACAAAGCATCTTAGGAATCTACACACTGTGAATGATATCTGTTACCGTGTTTTTGCGGTAGTTACGCGTGAAAGAAGGTGCGGGGTGGTGAACAGGTCTCAAGCTACGAAAGTGAAATTAATTTAAAATTTAACAAGGTTATATTTTCTTTTCAAAATTAAGAAATAACAAGTACGGCAGGTACAGAGTAGCAAGGCAACAAAAGGTGCAATTACAGTATTTACAGTATTTGGGCTTCGAGCCCCGAATTCACACTTCTAGGGCAATTAGCCCAACTTTACTCCAAAATAAGTTTTACCAGAGGGGCAGAAAACCCCATTCATGTTCAAGAGCACTTGCTCCAAATTACACAGAAAAGCCTCCTCGAGGCATACAACACTTAATTTTCAAGAAAGAGCCACACGCTCTCAAACCTTAAGCCTCTCAAAGGCCACACCAAACTCCACCTTCAAGTTGTCCTCTTAGGACATAGACACAGGGGTAACATACCCAACCTACTGAGGTCTATTAAATGAAAAAGGGTAATTACATGACCTCCAAAATAACAATTTGAGAGGAGGCGATCTGCACTCCTAATGTATTTGTTTCAAAACCTAATTTGGCTCTAGGCCACTAATACAAGGGCTAATCCCATACTACAGAGGTGACTTAAGAAGGAAACAATTTACATTACGTTGAAGAAGAATAGGTAGAGAAAAAAATAAGTTCACCTCAAAACAATATGAGTGGGAGCTCGAGAGGGTTAAGCACTCTCTATCCCAATATGTAGTTTAAAAGATAGAATAGATACAAGTTTCTTTACATTTTAAGGAAGGTTACATAATGGAAAAACTTCGGACCCGGCCCGAGAGTTAAACTGCTGAGCTAGCAAAGAAAGAAGTTATTAATCGGCCATTACCTTGTTGTTGACCGCTGCCGACGAAAGAGGCGCTTCCCGCCCCCTGCTATGTACTTTACACACTGAAAGATGGAACAGAAGTGGCGCAGAGACCCAAAAATCAGCAGTTTATATACTCTCGCGGAAAGTTCGAGGCGTTTTAGGGAAGAAAACACCCGCCCAGAATCACTTTATTGGGTAGGATACAGCAACATATTCAAGTTGGGGGAAGATACATCAGATTGGTCAGAAATTAATAAAAGAAATTCGGGATTGGCTAAATACAAAACAAGGGGAAAGAGAGGGGTATACAGCCAACTTAAACAATGACTGAAAGAAATTTAACAAAGAACAAACTTATGAATTCAAAATTTCTAAAAAAAAACAGTTCTTTCACTCCGCACTAGGGTGCACTATTGCTGATCTTCAGTAGTGTGATTAGAAGAGAAAGTTCACACTTCATACTACAAGCAAAACAAAAATACGTCGAAAATGACACAGTTCAAAAACTCCAAAATTTCCAGGTAGTGACATCTTCTGAGAAAGTAGAAAATTAATACCGTAGATAAAGTTCAGACTTCCTCCAGCAGAGGAGTTTCAATTGGCGCACATTTTAAATTAGCGGCGTGGAGGTGTACCGCCCGGTACGGACCTCCCCCCCCCAAAAGTTCCTCCAGGGGTGACACTGGCAATTTGTTTGGAAACAAGTTTCAAGTTTTGATGTTGATATGGAGATTAATTGCAGAAGTATTTATAGGATTTTCTTAATGTGGTTTGATTCAGTTTCAAAATTTTTGTTGTGACAGGCGAAGTAAAGTCTTTATGTTTGTAGAAGTTGAATTCAGAAGGAAAACTTTAGTTTTTAAAGTTGAGGAAAATTTTCTAAGTCCACCAAATATTGCAGTAGAATACCCAAGAAAAGGTAGTAAAGTTGATCTGGAATGTCCATATAGTTGATGTTGATTAAGTTGGATGGCCAGACCGGCCGTTGCAACTTGCGTCCAAAGGCGGCCGCTCGGACCCCTCAAGTACCCTGAGATACCGCTCGCCCGCACTATGAGGGGAGCAGTGGTGTTGAAGCACGCCGCGCCCGCGGTGAACATATACAGGCTGCGGGCAAGTAGCAGGTCGTGCGCCGCACATCAGCCTTGGCCGGGAGGATGGCTCCGGCTCGCCGTGCACATGTCGTCCTCGCTGGGGCCGAGGGGGCCCTTCCTCTAACCCAGTCGCAGCACGGCGCCGCGCGGCTGCGGGGGCACTGAAACATTAAAGCTAGGCGGCAGAATTGTTGGACCATCATCTTTTTTTGAGGGCACAGGCTTTGTGGAGAGGTTGAGGGGCCAGCGGCGTGCAGAAATTCATTTCAGATGCGAGCCACTGTGTATAGTGGAGCAGGAGACGGGAGCGTGGTAATGGCCGTGGCAAGGACAGGATGGCAGTTTAATGGTTCGGGGCAGGTTTCACAAAAATGCTTACATATAAAACAAAATACTAGAGAAGGGGCAGAAAGCCTTAAAAGCGAAACTCAAAAAAAAAAATATAACCTTCATATTCCTTTCACGATTATATGAAGCAAGTTAACCCAGAAATTACACCGGTTTCACCTGTGACAGGTGAACCCTAAATATCCTCTCGGTGGCTGGATTGCTTAATAACAACGTAACCGGCGTAAGGAAATCGAGAATGACACACGGCCCATGGAATCTGGGGGCAAGCTTGCCCGCGGGAACAAAATTCTTGACCATTACTTGGTCACCTACCTTCAAAGGGGTGGGTCTCCGTCCACGATCATACCTTTCCCTAACCTTTTCATGAGACACTTTAAGATTGGCTTTAGCCTTCTTCCAAAGATCTTTAATGTTGTCCGGATCTATTGTCTCAGGTAGAATGTCACTCAGGGACCAGAGGTTAGAGAGCGGCGTGTTGGGAACAAACTTGAACATCAAAGAGGCTGGAGTAAATTTATGTGATTCATGAACCGCCGAATTCAAAGCAAAAGCTAACCAATGCAGGGACGTGTCCCACCTGGAATGATCTTCATGATGATAGGCAATAAGCGCGGACCTGAGATTACGGTTAACCCGTTCAGCCAGAGATGGTTGAGGGTAATAAGCAGAAGTAGTTACATGAGAGATGGACAAGTCAAAACAGAATTTACGAAAAAGATTTGATGTGAACGCCTTAGCATTATCAGACAAAATATATTGGCACGGACCAAAAGAAGCAAAAATAGAATTTAGGCAAGTAATTGTGGACTGAGCGGTAGCCAGCTTAGTCGGATATAACCAGGAAAATCTTGTAAAACCATCTACGCATACAAAGATGAACTTGTTGGCATTTCCCTTTGACTGGGGGAAGGGTCCTACATAATCAATATACAGGCGTTCCATGGGGCGCGACGCTTGATGCGAAGACAAAAGGCCTACCTTGGTGGACATGGTTGGTTTACTAAGCAAACAAGATTTACAAGCTTTTACTAGTTCACGGATTTCACCGTCCATACCCTTCCAGATGAACCTTTCACGAATCTTTTCACGAGTTTTAAAGATTCCAAGATGCCCCCCTAATGGGGTCTCATGATAGTATTTGAAGATCATAGGCACAAGAACAGCTGGAACGACAACCTTCATCATCTTATCATGCCTCGCAGGGCAACATAGAACACCATTCCTCAGAACATAAGGGACAACATGTTCCCCAGAAGAAAGGGTTTCCATTATCGGAGCCAGCGTCGGATCTTCACGTAGGTATTTCTCGATATCCCTAAAGAGCATGGGAGCATCTGTTAAGATGGCATTAACATCAGATAGCATGGACTCGGGAGGAGATGAATTATCGACCGGTTCATGGTTCTCAACGTCGTTGGAAAACATTCGGCTGAGTCCATCAGCAACAACATTTTCGGTACCTCTGATATGCCGGACATCGAATTGGAAGGCAGAAATACGGATGGCCCAACGGGCTATACGACCAGTACGACGCGGCCTACCTAAGACCCAGCTTAAGGCTTGATTATCTGTCTCCAGGTCGAATTTGACATGTTCCAGATAGAGACGGAACTTCTCTAAGGCAAATAAGACTGTCAACCCTTCGAGCTCATAGATAGAATACTTGGCTTCTTGAGCCGACAAGGTCCTAGATGCATAGGCGATGGGTCGCCTCCCTAGTTCAGTCTCTTGAAGAAGGACTGCAGCTACTGCTGACGACGACGCGTCGGTTTGGACGATGAATTTCTTTGAGAAATCAGGCATAGCAAGTACAGGGGCATTACAGAGAGCTAATTTAAGATCTTCAAAAGCGGCTTGTTGAGAAGGTCCCCACTCGAATTTGATGCCTTTCCTACGAAGAAGGTTTAAGGGCGCCGCTCTATTAGCGAAGTTAGGAATAAACTTCCTGTAGAAATTGACCATACCAATGAATCTGGCGATACCTTTAACGTCCTTGGGAGGTTTAAAATCACGGATGGCCTGTGTTCTGGAATGATCGACGGCAACACCATCAGGTGACACAATATGCCCTAGGAATGACATAGAGGGCTTAGCAAAGGCCACCTTGGACAACTTGACAGTTAGCCCAGCATTACGAAGGCGATTGAGAACTTCTCGCAGATGATCTAGATGTTCTTCAAAGGTCTCCGAAAATAAGACGACATCATCCAAGTAGTGATACAAGTACTCAAATTTGATGTCGGAGAAGACCCTATCTAGCAGCCTAGTGAGCACAGCTGCTCCCGTGGGGAGCCCGAAAGGCACGCGGTTGTATTCGTATAAATTCCAGTCCGTGGCAAACGCTGTAAGATGTTTAGACTCTTCGGCAAGGGGAATTTGATTATAGGCCTGATTCAAGTCCAAGATAGTAAAGAACTTGGCCTTACGAAACCATGAAAAACAAGAATGAAGGTCAGGAAGGGGCACGGATTGCAACACCACCTTCCGATTGAGAGCCCTATAATCAATGACAGGCCTGAAGCCCCCTTGGGGTTTCGGGACTAGGAAAATAGGTGACGAATACGCCGACTTAGAGGGCCTAATAATACCATCCTTCAACATCTGATCGATGATTTCTTTCAGAGCCTTCATTTTAGGTGGAGATAGCCTATATGGTGGAAAACGGACAGGAATCGAATCCGTGACCTCAATTTTGTATTCAATAAGGTCAGTAACACCAAGAGTATCAGAGAACACCTCTGGAAATGACTGACATAATTTACGAATACTATCAGCCTGCTCCTCAGGTAGATGTCTAAGGTCTAACAACATCTCATCCTGGGTAGGCGAAATAGATGAACGTGATACAGAATTACACTTTAACAAGGGAATTTTACAATTGGACGCAAATTTGAATGTGCACGACCTACTCTGGAGATCGAGCACAAGACCAGTGTAGGAAATGAAGTCAGCTCCCAATATAATGGGGCAAGACAAGTGCTTAGCCACAAACAATTTGGTTTTCCATGTAAATTTAAAAATACGAATTTTGACCTGTACAGAACCTAGAATTTCTAATGGAGATGAATTAGCCGAAACATATTGAACAGTAGATGAGCCATAGTCAGGTAATTTACAAACGGACTTCAATTTTGAATACCATTGGTCCGAAATAATTGAACAAACACTGCCTGAATCTAATAGAGCGGTTATAGGCTCGTTATTTAACTCAATCTTAAGAAAAGGAACAGGTGCGGGGGTATCCGCCGCAATCCTAAGACATTCTTTGGGGCATTCGAAAGATGAATTTGAAGATAGAACATTCCCTGAATTTTCGACCTGTTTACCAGGGGCTGAGCCTTGGGAAGAGGGATTAGTCGACTCAGCCGAAGCCACTCGTCATTTTTTATTATTATTGGCATAGGTGGAGTTTGCACCAGAAGTTGAGCAGGAGGGGGTGCTATTTGAATTTGGGCAATTTTTGGCGATATGTGAGAAAGCCCCACATTTAAAACAGCCTTGTGATGAACCAGCCCCATTCCTTGTCCCACTCGAATTGATCAGTGGACACTTATTGCGCAGATGGTCGGGCGACCCGCAAGCAAAACATTTACGGGGTGTGACTGGTCGGCGAGGTGGAGGCCGAGTATTACTAAAGGAATCGGCGTATCTAACCCCTTCCGCTGAAACGGCCAATGCTTCAAGTTCCGAGAAGGTTTGCGGGCACGCCGCGAAACACAAATATGACCTATAGGCTGGTGAAATTCCTTCTACAATAGCCTGTACAATCTGATCCTCAGGAAAATGAAGGGCAAACACCCTAGTATAGAATTTAATATCTTGGATGAAGTCTGCTAAGTTTTCATCCAAACGCTGTACACGATAATAGTACTTCTGAATAAGGGAGGACCTGGCCCTAGCCGGGATGAAGTTAGCTAGCAAGTGGGCGTGGAAATCCTCAATAGATGATTGCTCGGCAATGGCTCGTACTATTTTGTCGGAGAGAATCCCAATTGCATAGGGATAGTTGATTTGCAAAAGAGGAAAGGGGAAAGAGAAAAAACAAGGGCATGATCCTGAAATTCAACTAAAAATCTTAAAAATGAAATTACGTCACTGGTGGTATTAACGGAAAACTTAGAGATACCTCTGAGCAACATTGCCAATGGATGAGGCAAGCTGCTAAACCCGGGTAACATAGTAGGTAAAGGTTTCAATGGCAAGGAAGTTAATTCAGAACGTATATTACTCAACGATGCACGGCGTTCAGACTCGTTGTCCAATGGGGCAGAGATAGTTTGAGCGGCAACGGTTATCCTATTGGCTTCTCCCTTAGGAGGCTCTTCCTCGCTACCTACATTCATCGTGGTGGGTTGATCAATTTTGGGAGGAACTTCCCCAGTTAACAATTGAGTGACCTTGCTAGATAATTCAGAAATACTTTCAAGCAACGTACTAGCTTCCTTCCTCTGAACGTCATTCAACTTCAGAGACAACAGATCGTTAACTCTATTTGAAAAATGATATAGCCTGGCTTGCACACGCTTAATTTGATTAGGAGAAGGATCATTTTCGTCAAAAAAAACTAACTACCGATGCTAGCCCAGTAGTATTCTCGGTGATCGTGGAAAGAGAGTCGTCAATTTCTTTCTCTCCCAAATTGGGGATGGAAATGGGCAAATCAAGGGACTCTCTAAGCTTGTTGGTGTCTATCGCAACCGTGCCTCCAGATTGCACATTTCTGATAGTTAACTCATAGATCAACTCCTCTTTGCGCAAATAGTTAAGATGGAGAACATCGCGAGGGCCGGGCATGATGACAGAACAATTTTGAAAAACTCAAAAAATTCCAGCAACTGAGAAAATGGTTAGAGTTCGGAACAAAACAATGTTTAGCCGTCAAAAGGGGCTAAAATGAGACCCATTCAACCACGCTCTGCTACCACTTGTTACCGTGTTTTTGCGGTAGTTATGCGTGAAAGAAGGTGCGGCGTGGTGAACAGGTCTCAAGCTACGAAAGTAAAATTAATTTAAAATTTAACAAGGTTATATTTTCTTTTCAAAATTAAGAAATAACAAGTACGGCAGGTACAGAGTAGCAAGGCAACAAAAGGTGCAATTACAGTATTTACAGTATTTGGGCTTCGAGCCCCGAATTCACACTTCTAGGGCAATTAGCCCAACTTTACTCCAAAATAAGTTTTACCAGAGGGGCAGAAAACCCCATTCATGTTCAAGAGCACTTGCTCCAAATTACACAGAAAAGCCTCCTCGAGGCATACAACACTTAATTTTCAAGAAAGAGCCACACGCTCTCAAACCTTAAGCCTCTCAAAGGCCACACCAAACTCCACCTTCAAGTTGTCCTCTTAGGACATAGACACAGGGGTAACATACCCAACCTACTGAGGTCTATTAAATGAAAAAGGGTAATTACATGACCTCTAAAATAACAATTTGAGAGGAGGCGATCTGCACTCCTAATGTATTTGTTTCAAAACCTAATTTGGCTCTAGGCCACTAATACAAGGGCTAATCTCATACTACAGAGGTGACTTAAGAAGGAAACAATTTACATTACGTTGAAGAAGAATAGGTAGAGAAAAAAATAAGTTCACCTCAAAACAATATGAGTGGGAGCTCGAGAGGGTTAAGCACTCTCTATCCCAATATGTAGTTTAAAAGATAGAATAGATACAAGTTTCTTTACATTTTAAGGAAGGTTACATAATGGAAAAACTTCGGACCCGGCCCGAGAGTTAAACTGCTGAGCTAGCAAAGAAAGAAGTTATTAATCGGCCATTACCTTGTTGTTGACCGCTGCCGACGAAAGAGGCGCTTCCCGCCCCCTGCTATGTACTTTACACACTGAAAGATGGAACAGAAGTGGCGCAGAGACCCAAAAATCAGCAGTTTATATACTCTCGCGGAAAGTTCGAGGCGTTTTAGGGAAGAAAACACCCGCCCAGAATCACTTTATTGGGTAGGATACAGCAACATATTCAAGTTGGGGGAAGATACATCAGATTGGTCAGAAATTAATAAAAGAAATTCGGGATTGGCTAAATACAAAACAAGGGGAAAGAGAGGGGTATACAGCCAACTTAAACAATGACTGAAAGAAATTTAACAAAGAACAAACTTATGAATTCAAAATTTCTAAAAAAAAAAACAGTTCTTTCACTCCGCACTAGGGTGCACTATTGCTGATCTTCAGTAGTGTGATTAGAAGAGAAAGTTCACACTTCTTACTACAAGCAAAACAAAAATACGTCGAAAATGACACAGTTCAAAAACTCCAAAATTTCCAGGTAGTGACATCTTCTGAGAAAGTAGAAAATTAATACCGTAGATAAAGTTCAGACTTCCTCCAGCAGAGGAGTTTCAATTGGCGCACATTTTAAATTAGCGGCGTGGAGGTGTACCGCCCGGTACAATATCCATTTTTTTTAGCAAGACATAGGATAGGATGGGGAATGGAGGAAGTTAGGAAACCGGCGAGAGACACGACCAGAAAAGTTTGTTGTTTAATGCACGAAGCAATGAGTCCAAACCACACGAGGATTTCCATAATACGTTAAAGGTTAGAGCAGTTCGAAAAAAAACAGAATGACAATGCGAGTCCTAAAGTAGTTCAAAAGTATATAGCCCGTTGACACAGAATAAATAGTAGCCTGTATGTCGATGACTCACCCAACTCCGCCAGTACCCGAAGAATAGAATAATAAGAGAAGATATATCACATTATTTTGCTCTCTATGTCTCAGATGGAAAGCAGATGCAGTAGATGGAGCAGAGAACCAGCTGTCCAAGATAACGTACTCGCACAACCAGCAGGGAACGAGCTCCCATTCAACCTGCCCGGTTAGGCCGGCTGCACGTACTGTATTTATATGAATGTAAGTTCGTTCTGGAAATTAAGAGAAATAGAACTGACGTCAGGGGAGCGGGACCAAGATGGCGGCCAGAATGTGAAGAACGAGAATGGAAGAAGGTAGTTTTGGGATATGCAAGGTAAGTACGGAATATTTGTAACACTGTACAGAACCACATAATAATTTCGTTTTCTTTCGAGCTTATGTCTTTAATTAGAGGTCACTGCAGGTGATTGGGGTAATCACATAAATTTGATTGTAGAAAAGGGTACCGATCTCTGCCCATGGTTATGAGGGTATTTAGGGGTTGTAGTAATTCTCAGGTACGACCTCAAATATCGTTTTCCAGTGTATGCGACCCTCACCAGGATTACTTGATTCAAGAATTGGAAAAATCCAAAGAAAAGCAGCTCGATTTGTTCTGGGGTTTTCCGATAAAAGAGTGGTGTTACAAAAATGTTGCAAAGTTTGGGCTGGGAAGACTTGGGAGAAAGGAGACGAGTTCCTCGACTAAGTGGTATGTTCCGAGATGTCAGTGAAGTGATGACGTGGAATGGCGTTAGTAGACGAATACGTTTGAGTGGTATCTTTAAAAGTAGGAAAGATAACAATATGAAGATAAAGTTGGAATTCAAGAGGACAAATTGGGGCAAACATTCGTTTATAGGAAGGGGGAGTTAGAGA
Source organism: Anabrus simplex (assembly GCF_040414725.1). Classification (NCBI taxonomy): domain Eukaryota; kingdom Metazoa; phylum Arthropoda; class Insecta; order Orthoptera; family Tettigoniidae; genus Anabrus; species Anabrus simplex. The sequence goes on from NC_090265.1 coordinate 1,542,748,591, forward strand.
TTGGAATAATTTACCAAGAGTGAATTAAATAAATTTCCAATTCCTTTGCAATAAATTAAGAAAAGCCTCGGAAAACAACACATAGGGAATCTGCCACCTGCGCGACGGCCCTTACTGCCCTAAATGCGGATCAGTAGTGATTATTATTATTATTATTATTATTATTATTATTATTATTATTATTATTATTATTATTATTATTATTATTATTTATATTCTTCTTCTTGTTTCGTATAGGCCAGCTAAGGACCGCTACATTCAACTATTGCATTTTGGAATGGGCTTTGATGTTTGCCCAGTAGTTGCGCATCCTCAGGCTGTGTTGCTCCTTCCTCTCCTTTGTCCAAAGGGCGCCAGTCTTCTTTGTTGGTAGTCTGTCCTGGAACTTCTTATGTTTAAGCATCTTCCTGAGTGCTGTACGATCCTTTAAGATTCCTTCTGTTATTCCCAGTTCCTGTAGATCTTTATCCACTTCCATCAACCATGGTGACTTGGTCTTCCTATTTTGCCAGTAGCTGAGAATCCGGTTGGTCAACCTGGTAGGATGCATCCTGTAGACGTGCCCATATAATGCTAGGCGTCTCTTCCTTGCTACATTCGTTATTCTTTCACAGTACTTGTAGAGCTCTTGGTTAGGCCGTCTTTTATAACTGTCCCCTTCCTTGACTGGCCCCAGTATCTTTCTTTCCTGGATTTCAAGTTTTTCCATGAGTCCCTTCCTGTTGAATGTTAAGCATTCTGAAGCATATAAGGCTTCAGGGCGGATGACTGTCTGGTAGTGCTTCATCTTAGTATTACGAGAGAGATACGTTTTATTATACGTATTCTTGGTCAGTTGGTAGGCCATTTCAAGCCTGTTAACTCGAGTTGACAAAGCTGTTCCTTCAGAGAGATTGGATTCCAACAATTCTCCCAAGTACTTAAACCTGTTGGTTTTCCTGATCTCTCCCTGTTCCAGATGCAACGTACAAGGAGATTCACCGATGTTCGTGATGAATTGTGTTTTTTCGAGAGACACATGTAGCCCAACCTTTGCTGCTTGTTGTCTGAGAACATTTAGTTGTTTCACTGAAGTTTCTATTGAATTAGATATCAGGGCCAGATCATCGGCATACGCCAGACAGTCAACATTGAGCTCATTGCGCTCATGTCCCAAATAAATGCCACATTATTATTATTATTATTATTATTATTATTATTATTATTATTATTATTATTATTATTATTATTATTATTATTATTATTATTATTATTACCACATCGTAGCCAGGACAACAGCAATGAAAGGATAGTGGTAAAGGGCGATTTCAATGCGGGAGTTGGAAATAGAACTGAAGGAAACGAAAGGGTGATTGGTAAATATGGGGAAGATATGGAAGCTAATAGGAATGGAAAGCGTATGCTGGACTTCTGTGCTAGTATGGATTTAGCAGTTACGAATTCATTCTTCAAGCATAAGGCTATTCAGCGCTACAAATGGGAGGGTAGAGGTATCAGATCCATAGTAGACTATATCTTAACCGTCTTCGAATTCAGGAAATCTGTTAGAATGTACGGTTTTTTCAGGGATTTTTCGATGAAATAGACCACTATCTGATCTGTAGTGAACTATGTATCTCTAGGCCGAGGATAGAGAAAGTGAAATCTGTCTGCAAACGAATAAGGGTGGAAAATCTCCAGGGCGAGGAAATTAGAGAGAAGTACATGGATATGATTAGTGAGAAGTTTCGAACAGTAAACAGTAAGCAGATTCAGGATATAGAAAGAGAATGGGTGGCATACAGGGATGCTGCAGTAGCAACAGCAAGGGAATGCCTAGGAACAACTGTGTGTAAATATGTGGAAAAGCGAACATCTTGGTGGAATGATGAAACGAGAGCAGCTTATGAACGTAAAAAGAAGGCTTATCAGAAATGGCTCCAAACAAGGGCCGAGGCAGACAGGGATTTGTACGTAGATGAAAGAAACAGAGCGAAACAAACATTTGTTGAATACAAAAATAAGTCGTGGGAAGATTTTGGTAATAATCTGGAAAAACTAGTTCAAGCAGCAGGGAAACCTCTCTGGACAGTAATAAAAAATCTTAGGAAGGGAGGGAAAAAGGAAATGAACAGTGTCTTGGGTAATTCAGGTGAACTCATAATAGATCCCAGGGAATCACTGGACAGGCGGAGGGAATATTTTGAAAATCTTCTCAACGTAAAAGGAAATCTTCATGGTGGTGTCGCGAACAATGGAGCTCATGGGGAACAGAAAAATGATGTCGGTGAAATAACGCTTGAGGAAGTGGAAAGGAGGGTAAATTAACTCCATTGTCATAACGCAGCAGGAATAGATGAAATTAGACCTGAAATGGTGAAGTATAGTGGGGAGGCAGGGATGAAATGGCTTCATAGAGTAGTAAGATTAGCATGGAGTGTTGGTAAGGTACCTTCAGATTGGACAAAAGCAGTAACTGCACATATCTATAACCAAGGGAACATGAAGGATTGCAACAATTACACTATGCAACAGGGAAAAAAACTTTCTTCACAAAAGTAGATGTACTTATAAAAATAAATACTGATCAATACTGATCTGCATTTTGGGCAGTCGCCCAGGTGGCAGATTCCCTATCTGTTGCTTTCCTAGTCTTTTCCTAAATGATTACAAAGAAATTGGGCATTTATTGAACATCTCCCTTGGTAAGTTATTCCAATCTCTAACTCCCCTCCCTATAAATGAATATTTGCCCCAGTTTGTCCTTTTGAATTCCAACTTTATCTTCATATTGCGATCTTTCCTACTTTTATAAACGCCACTCAAATTTATTCGTCTACTAATGTCATTCCACGCCATCTCTCCGCTGACAGCTCGGAACATACCACTTAGTCGAGCAGCTCGTCTTCTTTCTCTTAGTTCTTCCCAACCCAAACTTTGCAACATTTTTGTAACGCTACTCTTTTGTCGGAAATCACCCAGAACAAATCGAGCAGCTTTTCTTTGGATTTTTTCCAGTTCTTGAATCAGGTAATCCTGGTGAGGGTCCCATACACTGGAAACATACTCTAGTTGGGGTCTTACCAGAGACTTATATGCCCTCTCCTTTACATCCTAACAACAACCCCTAAACACCCTCATAACCATGTGCAGAGATCTGTACCCTTTATTTACAAACCCATTTATGTGATTACCCCAATGAAGATCTTTCCTTATATTAACACCTAGATACTTACAATGATCCCCAAAAGAAACTTTCACCCCATCAACGCAGTAATTAAAATCCAATCAATGTATAGGTAAATCCGGGCCATGTGGAATAGGACGAATAGCTGAGCGAATGTTGTTCGGATACTCAATAGTCTTCTTGTTTTTCTTGTTGAAACCAGTTACCTTACAAGAACAGAAGTAGCAGTCGTCGGTATGATCCTGTTGCTCTCGCCAGAACATAAGGATGCCAAATCGTAATGACTTCTTCTTCCCTGCCACTCACCGTCGTAAATCGTCTATACACACAATGCACATGACCTGTGGAGCCCGTGGTTTATCGATGTTGCCGAGTTTCACTCCGAAATAGGCACGGTAGACCTTTTACACGAAAGTAGTAATGTTTCTTCGGTCCTTTTTTCACCACAAGTTCACCACATATATAACAAAACTGTTAGGAGAGTAGACATTCTGCACTAAGACTTACACGTACTTCCTTCCACAAACACAACACAGTGACGGAAAGGCGGCGTCATTTGCAACGTGACAGTTCGCTACGTGCCACTAAGAGCGCAAGTGTTGAACAGTTGAAAGCGATGTACTACTTCTGAGCTTCATATGGTGTTTTTATGTCTATTATAATAAACACTAAAACCCCATATGAAGCTCAGAATATCAATCAGAATATTATAATACCATTAAATTGCGTTACCATTAATTAAAAATGTATGCGATTTGTGCAAAAACTGTGGATGATACGATGTTTTCAGTATCATTTTCGAAATCAGAAGGTCGAAATACGTAAAGAACGCCTACATTTTCGAAAAAAGTTTTTGTGACCTTAAAAATTGTTGCATAGTGTTATCGAGGTATCTAAGTGATTAGTATACTAGGCAAAGTATTCACTGGCATCTTGGAAAGGAGGGTGCGATCAGTGGTTGAAAGGATGAAAACCAGTGTTGTTCCAGACCACAGACGGGCTGTCAAGATCACATTTTCAGTATGCGCCAGGTAACTGAAAACGCTACGAAAGGAATAGACAGTTGTGTTCATGTTTCGTAGATCTAAAGAAAGTATATGGCAGGGTACCCAGGGAAAAGATGTTCACCATACTGGGGGACTATGGGATCAATGGTAGATTATAAAAATCAATCAAAGTCATTCATGTTGACAATTCGGCTGCAGTGAGAATTGATGGTAGAACGAGTTCTTGGTTCAGGGTGCATAAGGGGTTAGGCAAGGCTGAAATCTTTCACCTTTGTTGTTCGTAGTTTACATGTATCATCTGCTGAAAGGTATAAAGTGGCAGGGAGGGATTCAGTTAGGTGAAAATATAGTAAGCAGTCTCTCCTATGCTGACGACTTGGTTTTAATTGCAGATTGTGCCGGAAGCACTTGAAAATAGGTGCAGTGAGTATGGTATGAAAATTAGCCTTTCGAAGACTAAATAAATTGATGTGAGTAGGTACGAAATTCAACAGTATTGAATGTCAGATTGATGATACAATGCCGGAACATGTAGATAGTTTCAAGTATTTATGATGTGTGTTCTCCCAGGATGGTAATATAGTGAAATTGAATCACGGTGCAGTAAAGCTAATGCAGTGAGCTCGCAGTTGCGATCAACAGTATTCTGTAAGAAGAAAGTCAGCTCGCGGACAAAACTATCTTTACATCGGTCTGTGTTCAGACCAACTTTGCTTTACGGGAGGGAAAGCTGAATGGACTAAGGATATCTTATCCATAAGTTAGAAGTAACAGACATGAATGTAGCGAGAATGATTTCTGGTACAAACAGGTGGGAACAGTGGAAGGAGGGTATTCGAAATGAGGAGATAAAGGCTAAGTTAGGAATGAACTCAGTGGATGAAGCTGTACGCATAAACCGATTTCGGTGGTGAGGTCAGTGAGGCGAATGGAAGAGGAAAGGTTACCTAGGAAAATAATGGACTCTGTTATGGAGGGTAAGTGAAGTAGAGGTAGACCAAGATGACGATGGTTAGACTCAATTTCTAACGATTTAAGAGGTATAGAACTAAATGAGGCCAGAGCACTAGTTTCAAATAGAGGGTTGTGGCGCATTTAGTAAATCCAGAGAGGCTTGCAGACTGAACGCATAACAGTCTATAATAATGATGTACGGTATGTTATTGTTATTATTATTATTATTATTATTATTATTATTATTATTATTATTATTATTATTATTATTATTACGTTTTTTCGTCCAACTAACTACTGTTCATGGTTTTCGGAGATGTCGGGATTTTGTCTCGCAGGAGTTCTTTTACCTGCCAGTAAATCTACCAATACGAGGCTGACGTATTTGAGCACCTTTAAGTACCACCGGACTGAGCCGGGATCAAACCCGCTAAGTTGAGTTCAGAAGGCCAGAGCTTCAACCGTCTGAGCGACTCAGCCCGGCGTCACATTAAGTTATTTTTGTTGATACCACTGGAAGTGCTACACAATATCTAGTTCAATCCGACAGAAATTACGAAAATAACAGGTACATATTTTGCCAATGGCGGATATTTATCATAATAAATGTAAGATCATAGGGAATATCGCTGTTGCACGAATAGGTTCACCATTTAGAATTAGAAAAATAGTCTTCTCTAACCTCAGACTTATTCTCAGATATATTTGCTGTGGGGCTCAAGGGCGCCCATACCCGGGGACAAGGTGAGGCCGCGGCCCCCCTCTAGCTTTCAGGGAAAGGCAAAAATCTAGTGTAGTCACGTGTTTTCCTTTCGAGAAAATGATTTAAAAGTCAGTATTACGTAAAAGCGGTAGTACCATCCACCACCAACATGCAGGGGATACCGTGGGTTATTCTACCGCAGAATACAAATCGCCATTCATCTTCCAAAATATTAAAATTACTACGTACCCCCAGGTCTGGGCCCACCTCTACAAACTGTCATATGGGCGCCCATGGTGGGGTTGACCACCTATTCTAGTAGAATATATGTAATTCTAGTTTATTATATGTGAAATAACGTTTTATCTTTTATTTCACTTCGCTGGATATATGGAAATACATGATAAAACTGTTAAAATTTTATTTATAACATCATTTTGAATTAGTTACAAATTCTTGTTGTTATATCCACCCATTCAATACATGAAACGTTTATTGTCTCTAAAAGGACATATACCACAATACAGACATTAAATGGGACATGTTTCGCTCGTTATGTCGAGCATCTTCAGTCATATTTACAATTATCTCAAGATTGCTATTATTTTGCTATTGGCTTTACATCGCACCGACACAGATAGGTCTTATGGCGACGATGGGATAGGAAAGGGCTAGGACTGGGAAGGAAGCGGCCGTGGCCTTAATTAAGGTACAGCCCCAGCATTTGCCTGGTGTGAAAATGGGAAACCACGGAAAACCATCTTCAGGGCTGCCGACAGTGGGGTTCGAACCACCTATCTCCCGAATACTGGATACTGGCTATCTCAAGATTGAGTCCTTATGTTAAACCTTATTTACAATTATTTGTTCAATTAAAATTTTATTATACAATAAAATATCCTTATTATACAAAAAGTAAACATGAAGAAGTAACAATTAAAATGGATCTATAATAGACTAGACGTAATCACAGTAATGTGCCAATTAAAGTATGTGATTTGGCATGATAATTCCGATTTTTTCTAATACCGGTACTGCTTGTGTTAAGTTATTTATCTTCTTCTTCTTAATCTAGAGCCTCAGGCTCAGACGGCAGCGCGTCGGCATCTCACCGCTGGATACCGTGGTTCAAATCCCGGTCACTCCATGTGAGAGTTGTGCTGGACAAAGCGGAGACGGGACAGGTTTTTCTCCGGGTACTCCGGTTTTCCCTGTCATCTTTCATTCCAGCAACATTCTCCATTATCATTTCATTGCATCTATCAGTCATTAATAATCACATTGGGAGTGGCGACCCCATTGTAATACTAGCCTATACATGTTTCATTCATTACATTCCTGACCCGGTCTCAGACTGGAAAACAGGTTGAAGGTTTCCATTTTTTTTTTCATTCTTCTTAATCTGTTAATGTGTTTATCTGTTTACCCTCCAGTCCCTCGGACTCAGCGAGGGATCCCACCTCTACCACCTCAAGGGCAGTGTCCTGGAGTTTCAGACTTTGGGTCGGGGGATACAACTGGGGAGAATGAGCAGTAGCTCGCCCAGGCGGCCTCACCTGCTATGCTGAACAGGAGCCTGGTGGAGGGATAGGAAGATTGGATGGGACAGGCAAGGAAGAGGAAAGGAAGCGGCCACGGCCTTAAGTTAGGTACCATCCCGGCATTTGCCAGGAGGAGAAGTGGGAAACCACGGAAAACCACTTCCAGGATAGCTGAGGTGGGAATCGAACACTCCTCTACGCAGTTGACCTCCCGAGGCTGAGTGGACCCCGTTCCAGCCCTCGTACTACTTTTCAAATTTCGTGGCAGAGCCGGGAATCGAGCCCGGACTTCCGGGGGTGGCAGCTAATCACGCTAACCAATACACCACAGAGGCGGACTAAGTTATTTATCAACGTATGAAAGTTCTTGTAAAGAGCAATGAATTAAAAGAACAAACAATATATTCTCGTAAATGAGAATTACACCACTATTAAAATTGGAAGATTGGAGGTTTGTAATCTGTTATATGCGTCATAACTTATAGTTTTCACCGAATAATTATTATACAATAATTCATTATTATAATATAAAAAGTAAACATGAAGGAGTGATTATCAAAATGGGTCATTAATAGACTATACGTTACTCACTGGAAGTTGATCTCCAAGTCATAGTAATATCTAATTATATAAAATAAGAGTTTTGTCTGCACACTGCTCAGAATTTTAAAAGAGTGGTATTTCTGTATCGGTCATGTCCACAGTAACAAGGAAATGCACTTTTTTCTTTTCCGTAATGTCTGTCTGTCTGTCTGTCTGTCTGTCTGTCTGTCTGTCTGTCTGTCTGTATGTATGTATGTATGTACACGCATCACAGGAAAACGGCTGAAGAGAATTTAATGAAAATCGGTATGTAAAGTCGGGAGATGAGCCACTACAATCTAGGCTATCAATCATTTTATTCCCCTCGAGTGAAATGGTAATTTAGGGGAAGGCCTAAAATTTAATTCTCAAATATTTATATTATTAGTGGTCGTGTCGATAAATACTACACAACTGAAGTTATATAGAATTAAATTTCCGATCATTTATGTCTTATACATTTTTACCGTACCGGCAATGATAACACAGATATTCATGAAACTGTATTTTTGTTGCTAAGTCCACATCAATGCCGAGCCGCGAGAAAATGGATAAACAGAATTTAATGGAAATCGGTATATACAGTCGTGGAATAAGAAACTGCAGTTTAAACTATAAACAATTTTATTCACCCTGGATGAAATGGTAGTTTAGGGAGAGGTGCCTAAAATTTAATTTTTAAATACTTATGTTATTGGTCCTATCGAAAAGTACTTTATAACAAAAGTTATAGAGAATATAATTTCGGATTATTTATGTTATATTCAGTTTTACCGTACCGACTATGATAAGAGTGGTATTTCAGAGTCGGAAGAAAATTAAATGTGAAGGCCTACAATATCGAAAGCGCATAACATTGATCAACAATAACATTACATTGAACATTGTTTGTTGTGATGTTCTTTGTCTCTTATGTTGACACTCAACTCCGATAGATGAGATTACTGCTGCGTACCGAGTATAAAAGCCTGACTGTCCGGCTCCATGGCTAAATGGTTAGCGTGCTGGCCTTTGGACACAGAGGTCCCGGCTTCGAGTCCCAGCTTGGTCGGGAATTTTAACCATAATTGGTTAATTCCCCTGGCACGGGGACTGGGTGTATGTGTCGTCTTCATCATCATTTCATCCTCATCACGACGCGCAGGCCACCTACGGGAGTCAAATCAAAAGACCTGCACCTGGCGAGTCGAAGTCCTCGGACACATCCCGGCACTAAAAGCCATACGCCATTTCATTTTCATTTTTACAGCCTGACTGAATATTGGTGAGAAATAGCTGGGGAGTTAGATTTCTTCCTTAGCACCTCTGGTTCATACATTTTCTGATACTGCTGGTACGTAACACACTGGTTCATCGTAGTATTCCAGCTATTCGAGCCCTACTCTGACACGCTATTTTGAATGAGCAGTATGCACACTTAACGCGGAGGCTCTCTCAGTAGTAGTATGAAATGGTCTAGAATTTTAGATTAGGCCTATTCCAAATGATAGCACCACAATTCACTAAATAACTCAAATTTCAACCCTGAAAAGAGCCGTTTCTTAAGAAAAGCTTCTTCCTCTTCACTTTCATTAAATCTACATACATTTTATTCCAAACTAGCAAGATACCCGTGCTTCGTTACGGTATTATACTGAAATTTATAATTGAATGCTTATTGTTTTATATATAATCCGCCGAAATTCGCGATCTGACTCGTTTCCTCCCATTTTTCAATCTTTCTTTCCAGCAATCGATTTCGTACTTACCGGACTAGGTCCAGGTAGTCCACCCAGTCAGTTGGGTCCCTAAATATTCGATATTTTACTATAAGCATTTTTAATGTGGATCAAATTATTCAGGAGATCCAGCGTGGTGTCGTCTTGGGTGCCTTGGCGGTGCCGAACCCGCGGCCGGACTGCATTCTTAGTCATTACCCGTCCAGGACCCATTTCCAGCGCGGTCCGCACATTTGACGACGGTCCAGAACATTATTATTATTATTATTATTAGGGTGGGTGATATAAGTTGGATTTAGATTATTATTATTATTATTATTATTATTATTATTATTATTATTATTATTATTATTATTATTATTATTATTATTATTATTATTATTATAGATGTTCTGGACCCACAGCAAGATGCAAGACCGCTACTTGGCCGTAAATTACATCTTCTGCCATTGTCATTGTTGACAATGTGACCAGCACCATTGTCGCGCGTAGGCAAGTGTGCGGGATTTCTGGCGATACGAATGACATTCTTCCGTGCCTTATTGACCTTAGAGGATGGTTGCCTAGTTGTACTTCCTCTTAAAACAATAATCACCACCACCACCACCACCACTTATTGACCTTATTAGAGAGGTGAACAATTGGACGGTCAATCTCATTCATATCGTTTATTTCAAATGTGTTTAAATTTTTGTTTATAAGCCAGGAGAATCTACTGTAATCTAAGAACGTTCTCCGAAGGAAAAGATGGCTATTGAAAACGAACCCGGGAAAGATTAAAAATGATCGGTTTATGATCAGAATAAATAGATCGAAAATCTACAGCCTGTTTCCAGTCATTCGACAGGGTCAGGAATGGAATAAATAAAGCCCCCATCTAGCGGCGACAACAGGAATTCTAGCGGCTGCCGAAGCCTGTCGCACTCCTCTGGGGCAATGATTAATGAATGACAAATGAAATGAAATGATATTGCACAGTGTATTCACATAAGTGAATTTTCCGGCAAAAAATACTTGTTTCTTTAATAGTAAAGGATCTTCTAAATGCCAATTATCACGACTCTAACTTCTTCAGTTTTTGATTTATGTGTTCTCATGAAAGGAATTCAAATCCTTTTCATTCCCGCCCCCCAAGGTGATTCACCCCCACCCCATACGCTTTTTTTAAAGGAGATCCAAAGACCAATTTTCACATCTGTAACAACTTTAGTTTTTGTTAGATGTAAGTATTCTCATACAATTAATTTTTCAATTCTTTCACCTCCCCACCCCCACTCATTGGATTTTCCGAGAATACGTGTTTCTTTACTTTTAGAGCAGATTTAAAATATCAAATTTCACGTCTGTAACATCTTCATTTTTGAGATATCAGTAGCCTAATTAAAAGAATTCAACACCATTTTCAGTCATATTTATCCCTCCCCCTGCTACCACCCAAATGGTATTTCCGAATACTAAAAATACACGTTTCTTTATTTTTAATAGAGATAAAAAAAATACCATTTTTCACTTCTGAAACATGTTAATTTTTTGAGATATACTGTAGAAATTCTCATTTAAAAATTTCACCCACTTTTTAATTCCCCATAAGTGGAGTTTCCAAAAACATATCACCTATGTTTCTTTATATTTACAGGAGATTCCAAATACCACTTTTTCGTCTGAACATTTTACGTTTCTCAGATATTCTGTAGATATAGTCTTAGAAAACATTCACCCCAATTTGTCACTCCTGTTTAACCGCCATTAATTGGATTTTCCAAAGACAACAAAATACGTGTTTCTTTCTTTTTAAAGGAGATCCCATATACAAATTTTCAGTTCAGTAATATCTTCAGTTTCTGAGATATATGTATCATCATTAAAGGCATTCAACCCATTATTCACCCTTTTACACCCCTCCTATTGGGATTTACAGAAAACAAAACATACGTGTTCCTTTATTTTTAAAGGAGATTCTAAATATCAATATTTACATGTGCAAACTTTTAAAGTCTTGAGTAATAGAGATACTCATTTTAAAAATCCAACCCCTTTTAACCCCCCACTATTTGGATTTTCCAAAAGCAAAAAAAAATGTTTATTTTTAAAGGAGATCCCAAATACCAATTTTCAGGTCTGTAATATCTTCAGTTTCTGAGATATAAGTATCCTCATTAAAGGCATTCTCCGACAACAAAAAATACGTGTTTCTTAATTTTTAACGAAGATTCCAAATACCAATCTTTTACATCTGTAAACTTTCAAAGTTTTGAGATATAGATAAACTCACTTTAAAAATTCACCCCTTTTTCACCCTCCCATTAATTGGACTTTCCAAAAACAAAAAATACGTGTTTCTTTATTTTTAAAAGAGATCAAAAGTACCAATTTTCAGGTCTGTAATATCTTCAGTTTCTGAGATACAAGTACCGGTATCCTGATTAAAGGCATTCAACCCCTTTTTCACCCCTCCTATTGGGATTTGCTGAAAACAAAAGAAAAACGTGTTTCCTTATTTTTAAAGAAGATTCTAAATACCGATTTTTACATTTGTAAACTTTTAAAGTTTTGAGATATAAAGACACTCATTTTAAAATTACACCCCCCTTTTTACCCCCTTAGCAACGGAATATCCAAAAAATCCTCTCTTAGCGAGCACCTACATCTTAATATGAATGCATCTCCAAAATTTCATGTCTTTATGTCCAGTAGTTTTGGCTCGGCGATGATGAATCAGTCAGTCAGTCGGGACAAGTTATTTTATATATATATATATATATATATATATATATAGAGAGAGAGAGAGAGAGAGAGATTAGCAGCGCAGATGGGGTTTCTCCTATGGTTTGGAGGAAAAATTTGCTTCCAAGTCAGATCAATCACTCAATACTGATCTGCATTTAGGGCATCCTCCCAGGTGGCGGATTCCCTGTCTGTTGTTTTCCTAGCATTTTCTTAAATGATTTCAAAGAAATTGGAAATTGGTAAGTTATTCCAATCCCTAACTACCCTTCCTATAAATGAATATTTGCACCATTTTGTCCTCTTGAATTCCAACTTTATCTTCATGTTCTAATCTTTCCTACCTCTAAAGACGCCACTCAAGCTTATTCGTCTACTAACGTCATTCCACGCCATCTCTCCGCTGACAGCTCGGAACATACCACTTAGTCGAGCAGCTCGTCTTCTTTCTCCCAGTTCTTTCCAGCCCAAACTTTGCAACATTTTTGTAACGCTACTCTTTTGTCGGAAATTATCCAGAATAAATAGAGCTGCTTTTCTTTGGATTTATTCTAGTTCTTGAATCAGGTAATCCTGGTGAGGGTTCCATACACTGGAACCATACTCTAGTTGGGGTCTTACCAGAGACTTATATGCCCTCTCCTTTACATCCTAACAACAACCTCTAAACACCCTCATAACCATGTGCAGAGATTTGTACCCTTTATTTACAATCCCATTTATGTGATTACTCCAATGAAAATATTTCCTTAACCTAGATATATACAATGATCCCCAAAAGGAACTTTCACCCCATCAACGCAGTATTTAAAAACGAGAGGACTTTTCTTATTTGCGAAGCTCACAACCTGACTTTTAACGCCGTTTATCAACATCTGCTGTCCATCTCACAACATTATCGACGTCACGTTGCAGTTGCTCACAATCTTGTAACTTATTTATTACATATAGAGAAAAACATCATTCGTAGAAAGCCTTATCTCTGATTCCACTTCTATACACATATCATTGATATATAAGAAAACATAAAGGACTAATAATACTGCCTTGAGGAATTCCCCTCTTAATTATTACAGGGTGAGATAAAGCTCCGCTTACTCTAATTGTCTGAGATCTATTTTCTAGAAATATAGCAACCCATTCAGTCACTCTTTTGTCTAGTCCAATTGCCGGTAGTCTCCCATGATCCACTCTATCAAATGCTTTGGACAAGTCAATCGCGATACAGTCCAATTGACCTCCTGAATCCGAGATACGAGCTATATCTTGCTGTAATCCTACAAGTTGAGCTTCAGTGGAATAACCTTTCCTAAAAACGAACTGCCTTCTTTCGAACCAGTTATTAATTTCGCAAACATGTCTAATATAATCAGAAAGAATGCCTTCCTAAAACTTACATGCAACACATGTCAAACTTACTGGCCTGTAATTTTCGGCTTTATGTCTATCACCTTTTCCTTTATACGCAGGGGCTACTATAGCTACTCGCCATTTACTTGGCATAGCCCCTTCAAGCAAACAATATTTAAAAAAATAAGTACTTCAGATATGGTACTATATCCCAGCCCATTGTCTTTAGTATATCCACAGAAATCTTATCAATTCCAGCCGCTTTTCTAGTTTCAAATTTTGTATCTTATTGTAAATGTCTTTGTTATTATATGTAAATTTTAATACTTCTTTAGCATTAGTCTCCTCCTCTATCTGAACATTATCCTTGTAACCAACAATCTTTACATACTGATGACCGAATACTTCTCACATACACACTGCCCTTGTTCATTAATTATTCCTGGAATGTCCTTCTTGGAACCTGTTTCTGCTTTAAAATACCTATACATACCCTTCCATTTATCAATAAAATTTGTATGACTGCCAATTGTGTTTGTCATCATGTTATCCTTAGCAGCCTTCTTTGCTAGATTCAATTTTCTAGTAAGTTCCTTCAATTTCTCCCTTACTTCCACAGCCATTTCTAACTCTATTTCTTTCCAGTCTGCACCTCCTTCTTAGTCTCTTTATTTCTCTATTATAATAAGGTGGGTCTTTACCATTCTTTACCACCCTTAAAAGTACAAACCTGTTTTCGCATTCCTCAACAATTTCTTTAAACCCCTCCCAGAGTCTGTTTACCTTTTTTTTTTTACAGTTTTCCACCGATCATAGTTACTTTTTAAAAACTGCCTCATGTCTGCTTTATCAGCCATATGGTACTGCCTAATAGTCCTACTTTTAAGACCTTCCTTTCTATCACATTTATTTTTAACTACCACAAAAACAGCTTCAAGATCACTAATACCGTCTATTACTTCGGTTTCCCTATAGAGCTCATCTGGTTTTATCAGCACCACATCCAGAATATTTTTCCCTCTGGTTGGTTCCATCACTTTCTGAATCAGCTGCCCTTCCCATATTAACTTATTTGCCTTTTGTTGGTCATGCTTCCTGTCGTTCGCATTTCCTTCCCAATTGACATCTGGCAAATTCAGATCTCCCGCTACAATCATATTTCTTTCCATGTCGTTTCCCACATAGCTGACTATCCTATCAAATAATTCCGAATCCGCGTCAGTGCTACCCTTTCCCGATCTGTACACTCCAAATATATCAAGTTGCCTATTATCTTTAGAAATGAGCCTTACCCCTAGAATTTCATGTTTCTCATCTTTAACATTTTGGTAGCTTACAAATTCTTCTCTCACCAGAGTGAATACTCCCCCTCCCACCATTCCAATCCTATCTCTACGATACACTCTCCAGTTCCGTGAGAAAATTTCTGCATCCCTTACATCATTTCTCAGCCACGATTCAACTCCTATTACAATATCTGGTAAATATATGTCTATTAAATGACTTAATTCTATTCCTTTCTTTACAATACTTCTACAGTGCAACACTAACATATTTATGTCATCCCTACTTGACTTCTAGATCTCTGTACCCTTATCACCGCTTCCTAGACAACCCCGTTTCCCTGAATGTACTTCCCTATTACCCTTCCGAACAAATTTCCTAATTTATACCTACCACTCCGGTTTAAGTAAAGGCCATCAGAGCGCAGATCCCTGTCTCCTACCCACCCATCAAGATCTAGAAATTTCACTCCCAGTTTCCCACATACCCACTCCATAGTCTCATTCAAATCCCCAATCACCCTCCAGTCACTATCCTTCCTACACAGAATTCCACTGTTAACAATCTCTGCTTCCTTAATGTTCACCCGTGCTACATTTACCAGTTCCCACACATCCCCAACTATGTTGGTACTTTTATCACCTCGCCTTACGTTGTTGGTATCAACGTGAAACACTACCACCTTCTCCTTCCCCTCGTCCCTCTCTTCCACTTTCCTCAACATCTGCCTCAACCTAATTCCTGGAAAACACTCTACCCTGGTTCCCTTTCCTCCACACACATTCCCCACATGTTTAACGATGGAAACCGCCATGACCAGAGCCTCAACCCTACCCACCTTATTTGATCCCCTCCCCTAGTGGTCAGCCCTATCTTTCCTGATAGTTGCAGAAGCTACTTCCTCCTCCATTTTTCTCCTTCCCATGACACTGTTCCACCTGTCTTTCCCTATCCTCTACTCTACACTTCCCTTTTCTACCCTTTCCCCTCCTCCTACTTCCACACATGTCAGCAACAGTTCCCTGTTCCTCATCTTCTCTCTGTTGCTCTACCTGGAGTGGCTCGTCCCGATTTCGCAGTACATTGTTTGAGGGAGGTCTATCTTCCTTCCTGTCTTCTGTGAGAATCCTAATTATCTCCCTTAAACTCGCCAACTCCTCTCTCATACCCCTCAATGCCTCGCAACACCCACAGTCCCTACACTTGTACTCCTTAGCCATTCTTTACGGAAAAAGCAAAATGAAAGGAAAAATAAAATAACTCTTGTGAAAAAATGAACGGAGGGATATATTGTCTGGGTAATTCATATACGACTACACTACAACACTACTTATTCGAACTCTATTTTTATCCTACAACACCCTAACAGGATAAAAACTGCTGTTAATTTACTGAATACTTAAAGGAATACACAAGAATTACACAAATCTAAACTGCAATTAAGCCTATCCTAATTACAACAACAGAATTTTCATAAGAGAGTTTCTACGGATACCTCTACTATACCGGTACTACACAAATATTTTACAATAATAAAATAAGCACGCTAAATTCTAATAAGATATTACTCGTATACTACCGTGCAGTACACTGCAATAAGTTTAAACTACGTTCAGACGTATCCTAATTACAATACCGGTACCGTATGTCACTAATAAGCACAAACAGAAATGAAAATTGCAAGTTCGAAATTTGCAAGAACTACTGTATTCAAAGATTACGAACAAAGCTAAATGCTTAGACAGGTTATTATTAGTACTATGCTCTAATAGATTCACACGAAAGATACACACGAATATAGCAGGCAAGATACGGTACTATCTAAATATACTGTATCTGTAACTTACTACAATTCTCAGCTGAAATGTGGTTATATGAACTTTTACCGCTGGTGGATTACTATTATTTTCCCTACTACGCGGGAGGAGAATAAAAGTGTCCTTAAATGCTGAAAAATAAGAGGTTATCTACAATAATTTCTGTCAAAACTACGCCGGGGTCTAGAACTGCAATATTATCGGGATATAGGAATTTGATTATTAACTTTTACTCGATGAATAAACGAAGGTGGAAAGTACAAAGTATGCAGTGAACTAAGACTACAAATTATCGGAATATAGTAATCAGCTGATTTTGCATTTATTCACACAACTACCATGTGCACGTAGCAACAATCGTCAACAATTCTAATAGAATCGTCAACAATCCAAAAACTGTTAATTACCGTAATTATCCAGTGAAATTACCGTGTATTCTCTTTAACTTTGTTTAAAATCGAAATTTACAGGCGAATCGTGTTATTTAATTTAATAAATTATTACTTTCGTGATAGTTTGAACGGATATCTATATGAAATATCGGAAAAGTTGCGGCGGAAGTTACAATCAGTAACAACTCCTTACGATAATCTGCCTTTGTATTATACCAACGAACCTACAGATATTTAAAAATATTGTTTTAAAAGTTAATGTTATTACCTAAAGTATTTCCTAAACCTAAAATTCGAACAAGGTACACCTAGCTATCCTACTTAACCTAGAAAATGTAATCTACTGAACACCAAATGAATTACTTGTTATAACATTCAAATAAATATCACTACTCCCAATTTCTACGAACAAGCACTAAACACCAATATATAAATAGCACTAAATGGAACATACACACAAAATTTAAACAATTTCGATAGGTTTTAACTACTTTATCACTACAATAATGCAAGAGCTCTCTCAACAGCCGACCGTTTACAAGCGTATCCAACAATTTAACTCTGAAAATAGCCGTTTCTTAAGCACCTCCCTCTTCACTTTCATTAAATCTACATTCATTTTATTCCAAATTAGCAGCGAAGATGGGGTTTCTCCTCTGGCATGGAGGATTTTTTTCCCTTCGCCAGTGTAGTGAATTGAGATTTTCCGACTCATCGGTTACTCCTAGGAAACAGATAAGTATACGGGCATAGTTTTTGCTCTGGGACTCTACACTATTCGAAACCCCTCCCCCTCCCCAATAAAACAAACGAAGAGTGACCACGGATATCTGCAGCCTGGTCATTCCAGCTCTGGAACTTTGGACTGTTAGATCGGCAGCGTGGTCCTGTTCGTTAAAAGTGAGAAAATGTGTGGTTTGTCATTTGATCAAGTATTTGATATGAAAGCATTGCTTTTAATCGCGTCATTCCTACTGACGTTATTGTAATGACCTGTGTTCATTTCATTTGGGAAAATTACTAATAGAGTCTTTCCGAGGATCTAAAAAGTCTGGTGGAGAGTGAGTGTCTGCCATTATAATGAAAATGCCCCAACCTGATTGTGACTGCTGGTAGGCAAGCGGGCCTACCATTACAATGAAAATTCCCTAACCCAGTCTTCATATGAGAATAGACGTTTCGTGACTTCCCCGTTGCGTTTCTAGGGTAACGTTGAGAGCTATGCAACTTAATACAATTTTGCTCACAATGTGTACACTACCTAACCTAGAATGCTGTATACAATATAGAATTCCGTAGCGAAGCACGGGTACATAAGCTAGTGTCAGTTAAAATTGTAAGACTTGGCTACAAAATTATTTCTAACACTTCTAGTGTTAAGTTAATGTTTCAAAGTATAAAATGTTCATATGAAGCTTAATGAATTAGAAAAGTTAAACTTACGATATATTCTCGTTCTATGAGAATTAGGCCATTATTAAAAATAGAGCATTGGAGGTTTGTAATCCGTTGTATACATCTTATGGTCCTATGCAATCATTTTGATTGTTTAAAAATAATTTAATATGCGAAGCTCCTCAATGTTCTCGTGAGAACTATGAAACATAACGTGTTGCCTTAGTTACGAAGAGGTGGACAATTTCTAATGTTCAGCACACAATGAAAGGGAAGTACACCTGATATGATTATGCCAGTCCAATGAACGACCATGGTGATGTTAAGCCTTCCTTACTTGAATCTCTTAAAACATATGTTGACATGTGGTATAGCAGCACTTCCAACAATGATGGTAAAATTAGTAGTGAAACGTTCAGACACTAAAAATATAATAGGATTTTCCCCATTTAAGTACATGAGTATAAAAACTCTATTGACTCTAAACATTGATGGATGAGCTTCAATTTGGTGTAGACCGCTTGGTAACATATAACCACAGCATGAATCGGAAGGTATTGGTACTATAAAGCCCTTGCGTTACAAACGCATCTAATCCCAGCAAGTCACTATTTCTTCTGTGTAACAGTGTACAGATTGCTCCAGCTGTCAAGCTATAAGTTTTGTTATACTCCAAGATCTAGCCAAACTTTTCCGCAGGCAAGCATAGATTCTTGCAAAATACAATTCCATCTAAATCACGCGACAATTTGAAGCACATATTCACGATGTGTTGCACCCGTCCACCTTCCGAGTCCCAGACTAGCATTTATCTCAGGGGTGTCGGTTCATTATTTTAAGTCCACGAATATATAAATATAGAGGCATAAGAGAAAACGGGAATGAACGGAGCAATTAAAATGAAATGGGGAAAGCTCGATTGTAAACTTGAATTTAAGGACTCCATGATAGGACTAGGAAGTGACAGTTAACTTTAAAAAGGGTATCATCTAACTACAATAAAAAGATTGAGAATGGTTTCCTTTGAAATAATGGCTAGAAGAGCAGTTTATTACGCCATCCGACGTACGAAACTTTGATACATTTGACAATGATGTTTAAATTTTCACACACGTTACATAAACAAATTACTTGCTATACCGCAAGTGGTATCAGTATGTTGCTGGGTTGCTCCTGAAAGAAATTACAAATGGGGTAAAACTTATGGATCGATTACATTTGAATCGAACCGTTGTTCAAGGAAATGGCTTCCTTCTATCGGGAGCCCGAGCATAACCCATGTTACGGTCGGCTTCTCGATTTAACCAAGATGACGTACCCCGGCTATATACATTTTTCCGAGACCGGTACTCGGACTGGGTAATGTTCTCGTGAATTATGAAAATGTATTTACACGGACAGTTTCTATCTTACGATGTCCAGCTGATGCCACACCACTGAATTAGCATTTATATTTTATTTACACATGATCTGAAATATTACAAAGTAGCCTCGGTAGACTACTGCTACAGATGAGATAACGAGAAGCGGTGGGAAATACCGTGCCGAAGACCTTCCCTCGCATCGCAAGCGAAGTAAACAAACACACCAAGTATAACTGTAACTTGTCCCGTGTGGAAACCGTACGATAACGAGGTAACAAACGACTATAATATTTATTATTCTTATTTATTCAAACACTCGAATAGAGGGACGTTGTCACCATATATTTAATTCACTATCGTCAGAATATTCATTCATAAACGAAATTATCATCCTTGAAATTATTATTATTATTATTATTATTATTGTTATTATTATTATTATTATTATTATTATTATTATTATTATTATTATTATTATTATTATTATTATTATCAACGGTTCCTGGCACTGTCACGTTTGATTAATATCGTCATTATTATGCGGGACGCAAACACAAATGGTTATTATTGTTATTATTATTATATCCCTCTCGTGATTATTTTTATTATTATTAATGAATAGGTGACTCAAGATATTATTATTATTATTATTATTATTATTATTATTATTGAACCGGTCACTCAGGATTTTATTATTATTACTGAATAGGTCACTTCCGCCAAAATACATTAAGATATCGGTCGTGATTACAATTATTTTACTGATCAACCAACGACATCATTACTATTTTCATTATTATAATTATTATTAATCTGACCGCGATGATTTATCATCGTCCTAACGTTCTTATTATTATTACCGGTCGCATATTATCATTTAGATTCCCGTTTAACATCTTTATCAACGCTCATTTAATTAAGGCGGTCCAACCTTTTATCTGCAATATTTATTATTATCATCACGCCATCATGATTGTCATCACTCGTCATTACAATGATTACACTATACGACCATTTATGTGGAATCTGAACTCTCATTATCCTTAGATCCGTAGTATCTCGACGAATAGCGGTGTCTGTTTATTTCGTAAATGCTGTCACGGGTTCGAATTCTACCCGCTACGTAACTCAGTATTTCTCTGTGACACTGCCCGTACATTTTACATTCATTTCAATATCTTAAGTGTCTCTCGTACGGAATTTATATCCCTTTCTATCTCGAGATTCCTTTATTCATTTATTTCTCATAGAATTATCAACTGACTTATTTATTCCACTTCTGACATCGTACGACCTTTTATTATCTGACTGCAGATTCTTTAACATTTTTCTATCTCATTTTGATCTACGCCGTAGTTCGTTCTCCACAAATAATCGTAACATTTTGAAATTCTACTTACCAAAATTTGACAATCATGGTTTCGTAATATTAGTCCTACGTGTTCCGGCTAATGAATTGCAAATTTAAGACACGACATTTATTCGTAAAAAAAATATTGGACCGTAATTTAAACCACACGTTCATTAACATGTACGGATTATTAGCACAGTTATTATATTTCAATATTATTAATTGATCAAATTAAATTATCACACACTTTAATTCCGAATTAAAAACATCCCGTCATTAAATGATTCCCGATAAACTCAACACCTTATCACTTAAATTTTATTATTACGCATTGCTCCCTAAACTTCCAATATCTCTTGAATTATTATTAATATCGCTTCTCACAAATTTAACTTCACTTTGAAAATATGAACACACTGAACAACAACAAAACACAGCTGGCATGACAAAGCTGGACTTTCCTTCAATGTCATTACATAACTCGTCGAAATGACTAACAGAAAAGCACAGATCGGGTCTATTAAACTATGATAACAAATTCAAATGTAAAAATATTCATGACTACAAAGAAAATATGAATGCATGCATGACTTAACGTACTACCCTATATCTACAAAATTTACATATACAACAAACCGAATACATAAAAAGACCCGATTATTTACGTTGTTATTACTTAATCCTGTCCGTGCTACAAATTTTGGATGGGATCGTTAAGCGACCCATCTTGTTACAGAAGGTAACCAATTCTAACCAAATTATTCCCATTTTCCCAATCACGCTAACATTTCCCAAATATTATTTACATTTTTGGTACTCATCTTAGTTATTGGTAATCCATTGCAGCTTGGCAGATGAGAGGCTCCTTTCGGCCCCTATCCGCCGTACTACTCGTCCATTCTTGATGGAGTAGTTCCACAAATGATTTCCTGGCACATTACCATTTTTACACTAATACCTTAACTATCACACTACTTTAACACTGGCAACGTTAACACTGAAAAAATGATTTTTATAAAACAAATTAATACCCTAGACCCAAAATTTAATATTTTACACTGTTTTAAGCTTCGTCCAATTACCGCACAAAGGACATGTTCACGTACAACGAGGTGTCAAATTATTCGTCCGGCACGAGTTATATTGTCCGACGCGATACGCCCGACGCAGGTTTCCCTCTTGAAGTGTTCATGATAGCGGTTCGATCCTCCTAAGTACAGGCTATTATTTCCCAGGTACTGTTCGTCACACAGTATTCTATTCTTGCACTTAATGCTGTGCAGTTGAATTTTATATTAGTCACTCTTGCAATGCAATTAATTAACTTTACTACGATACTTGTAACGGGCACACACTGTCCAGTTCACGGTTTTCGAGCGCGGTCACATTTTATAAGTACCGGCGGAGACTCGCACCAATACATGTTGAATTACTGTAAGGACGACAAGTTTGAGTTCAGCTGCGGACGGTCGTTCAGCTTCGAAGTACAATTTCAAGTCAAGCGCGGACGGTATTTCCGCTCCGAAGTTTAGTTTCAAGACAAGTAAGACTAGCACAACTGCTAAGACTGCTCCGACTGGTAAGACTGGGGTAATGAGTGTTCCATGCGCTCGTATATATTGACGAAGCTTTCCCTAGCGCATTAACTGACGTCATATCCATGATGGAGGGGTGGATTTTTAATATCGGCACTTGCACTCCGAATTGGACGTTAAAATTTATATCAAATTAATCCACTCCGCTAGCATATTTGCTGGATTAAATATGAACTCCTGACGATCATAGATTTAGGAGATACGGGTGGATTTAGCTCCTCACATTTCGCGCCTTTGGAAGCGTCCCTTACAACGTGGTTTTCGTCCAGCCAATGACATTCAAGCTGTCTGGTTTCCAAGAAATCCAGCCTTCAACTATTTAATTTGCCCATAATTATCGATTATTTTTCCATGCGTGACATCTAATAAGTTCATTACATTTATCCGTGTACTCACAATAATTTATTACTGATTACTTTTGAAGTTACGAGAATATCTCATCCATCATTCCTCAAGATGGTATCCCTGAGCCTCCCAATAACTTTTTGCGATTGGCCTACAAGTGGTCACGTGATTTAAGTTTCCACCTGCGATAACCTAGGCTAGCGAATGTCCTCGCAACCACTGTACTTTTCCATTCAACCTTTCCTGGAATTCATGACGTCGCGGAAGTTTCCGTCCGCCCAAAATATCCCAGCGCACTACTCATGTGGCAAGCTTCCATTGTCTCAAACTACCCCCTTCTCTTTCTGACCATGACTTATTTGTGGACTTGTATTTTTCCTGGTCTCCAAGCTAATGGGCTCTCCTGCTGTGAAGCAGCTAAATTCTGTTGTGTCGAGCTAATCCGTCAGGCTCCAGTCTGTCGTGTTCCTTAGCTCATATTTCAACACTACACAGATGAAACATTTTCAACTACACTTCTGTATTTCAATAAATGTACTATTTCCCTTCATAAATCAAATCATGATTGACTTTGGGCCTAAGTCACTCGGGTTCAGTATATTCCTAATGCGATTCGCTTTTAATGTTTTATTCCTTAGAAAAGTTAAGAGTAGTTCTATGAGAGGCACTGCTGTATTTCGATTTAAATCGGGTTCACAACACGATCGAAACAAACACATTCTCACATTACTGCGTATAATTACAGATCCTAAATGACCACCGACCCATATAAAAACACTCACATAGTTACATTCTAAAAATAAACTAATATGTATCGTCTACTTTCATGAAATTACACGGACTGAATAAGAAAACAACAAAAACGAATAGGCTCATCATTTTCGGTTGGAAAGAGATCTTTCTTAACCACAAATTTAAATTCGATACATCCAACAGTTTGATCTTTGACTTCCAAATTTTCCCGAAGAATATTCCTTACATCTATTTTCAGGGAATTTAAAAGTTGTAATATCCGCAGCTGTATAACTCGATCTACAATCACGAACGCAGCAGGAACGACCCATTTTGTGAAATGTTACAGCACGGCAATATAAACACTATTATACACTCAAAATACCATCATATACACTACTAACATTACTCCATACTAATAAACCGTTACACATTACTATTTCTCCAAATGTATATTTTATACTTCAACTAGCTGATGTACCCGTGCTCCGCTACGGAATTCTACATTGTACATGGAATTCTAGTGTACACATTGTGAGCAAGATTGTATTAAATTGCATAGCTCTTAACTTTACCCTAGAAACGCGACGGGGAAGTCACCCAACATCTTTTCTCGTTATGAAGACAGAGTTAGGGAATTTTCACAGTAATGGTAGACCCTCTTGTATACCATCAGTCGCAATCAGGTTGGGGAGTTTTCATCATAATTGTAGATACTCACTCTCCACCTGCTTTTTTACATCCTCAGAAAGACTGTCTTAGTGGTTTTCCCAACTGAAATGAACATATATTACAATGACGTCAGTAGGAATGGCGCGAATTAAAATCAATGCTTTCATATGAAATACTCGATCAAATGAAACATCACACATTTTCTCACTTTTAACGAACAGCACTACACTGCCGAACTAACAGTCCAAAGTTCCAGAGCTGGAATGACCAAGCCGTGATTCGCGAACACTCTTCGTCATTTTAAGGCGCGGAGAGGTTCGAATAGCGGAGACTCCCAGGGCCAAAACTATGCCCTTTTACTAATCTGTTTCCTAGGAGTACCCGATGAATCGGAAAATATCAATTCACTACACTGGCGGCGGAAAAACTATCTGACTTGGAGGGAAATTTTCCCTCCAAGCCACAGGAGGAACCCCCTCTTCACTGATAATTTGGAATAAAATGAATGTAGAATTTAATAAAAGTGAAGAGGAAGAAGCTTTTGTTCAGAAACGGCTCTTTTCAGGGTTGAATTTCGAGTTAGTGAATTGTGGTGCTATAATTTGAAATAGGCCTAAATTGTTATTCCAGACCAGGTTATACTACTACTACTACTACTACTACTACTACTACTACTACTACTAAGTCAGCCTCTGCCTTAAGTATGCACACTGCTCATTCAAAACAGCGCGTCATAGTAGGGATCGAATAACTGGACTACTATAAAGGTACAGAGGTTGTGAACGGGGAGCGGGATGTAAACTACTGCACATACAAAATCTCAGTATGGAAGTTTAGGCAAACGCGGAGAAAATAGACAACAGGCTCGGGGTGGGGGATGCAGTTAATTGAATATAATGAATTTGCCCATTCAACGCCCCGTACTACTGTGCCATCATATCACCGCACGAAAAGAATGGTAATAATTAACTGCGCTTGTGGAAAAGTGGTAAAAGCGTGGCAAAAATAAAATGCGTTTAAGAAACTATAGTGGTCATTGAGTTACCTCAATTTAGGGTTACTGTTTTAATCAGTAACTAATTTCAATCTGAAAATTATTTCAATTTACCAGCTGTAGGAGAAAATGTGTGAACCAGAGGAATGGCATGCTAAAGAAGAAAGTTTTCTAACTCCCCGGCTATTTTCCGCCAATATTCAGTCAGGCTATTATACTCGGTACGCAGCAGTAATCCTATCTATCGCAGTTGAGAGGCAGCATAAGAGACAAAAAACATCACAACAAACAATGGTCAATGTAATGTTATTGTTGATCAATGTTATGCGCTTTCGATATTGTAGGCCTTCACATTAATTTTCTTCCGACTCTGAAATACCACTCATCATAGTCGATACGGTAAAACTAAATAAAACATGAAAGTTCGGAAATTGTATTCCCTGTAACTTTTGGTATCTAGTACTATTCGATAGGACCAAAACATAGGTATTTAAAAATAAAATTTTAGGCGCCTTCCCCTAAACTACAATTTCATACGGGTGAATAAAATTGTTTATGGCTTAGACTGTAGTTTCTTATTCCCCAACTCTATATACCGATTTTCATTAAATTCTGTTAATCCATTTTCTCGTGGCTCGGCGTCGATATTGACTTAGCAACAAAAATACAAATTCATGAATATCTGTTATCATAGCCGGTACGGTAAATATTTATAAACCGGGCGAGTTGGCCGTGCGCGTAGAGGCGCGCGGCTGTGAGCTTGCATCCGGGAGATAGTAGGTTCGAATCCCACTATCGGCAGCCCTGAAGATGGTTTTCCGTGGTTTTCCATTTTCACACCAGGCAAATGCTGGGGCTGTACCTTAATTAAGGCCACGGCCGCTTCCTTCCAACTCCTAGGCCTTTCCCATCCCATCGTCGCCATAAGACCTATCTGTGTCGGTGCGACGTAAAGCCCCTAGCAAAAAAAATATTTATAAAACATAAATGGTTGGAAATTTAATTCTATATAACTTTGGTTATGTAGTATTTATCGATACAAACCAAACCAAACCAAACCCCATGGCACTACAGCCCTTGAAGGGCCTTGGCCTACCAAGCGACCGCTGCTCAGCCCGAGGGCCTGCAGATTACGAGGTGTCGTGTGGACAGCACGACGAATCCTCTCGGCCGTTATTCTTGGCTTTCTAGACCGGGGCCGCTATCTCACCGTCAGATAGCTCCTCAATTCTTATCACGTAGGCTGAGTGGACCTCGAACCAGCCCTCAGGTCCAGGTAAAAATCCCTGACCTGGCCGGGAATCGAACCCAGGGCCTCCGAGTAAGAGGCAGGCACGCTACCTCTACACCACGGGGCCGGCATTTATCGATACGACTACTAATAATATAAATATTTGAGATTTACATTTTAGGCCTTCCCCTAAACTACCATTTCATTCAGTGTGAATAAAATGATTTATTGCTTAGATTGTAGTGGCTCATTCTCCGATTTTGTACATCAGTTTTAAATGAGATAGGACCACTAACGACATAAATATTTAAGAATAAAATTTTAGGCCTTCCCGTAAACTACCATTTCACTCAGCGCGAATAAAATTATTTACAGCCTAGATTGTAGCGACTTATTCCCAGACTTTGTATACCAATTTTTATTAAGATAGGACCACTAATACCATAAATATTTCAAAATTAGGTTTGAGGCCTTCCCCTAAACTACCATATCTGTCAGCATGAACAAAATCATTTATGGCTTAGATTGTAGCGACTTATTCCCCGACGTTGCATACCGATTTTCATTAAAGTAACTTTAGCCGTTTTCTAGTGATGCGTGTACATGCATACAGACAGACAGACAGACAGACAGACAGACAGACAGACAGACAGACAGACAGACAGACAGACAGACAGACAGACAGACAGACAGACAGACAGACAGACAGACAGACAGACAGACAGACAGACAGACAGACATTACGGAAAAGTAAAAAGTGCCATTTCCTTGTTACTGTGGACATGACCGATACAGAAATACCATTCTTTTCAAATTTTGAGTAATGTACAGAAAAAAAAACTCTTATTTTATACATATAGATGCCGCGATCAAAATAACACTTTATAACACAATGTAAACATACATATGAACCAACCACATATCTCAAAACGTTCGCCCACGGAGGAGTCATTTTACTCCCAATCGATAGTAGCATTAAGGTCTGATATACACTGACTTAGCAAATGTCATGGGATAGTCACCTAATAGCGTGTGGAGCCTCCTCTGGCCCTGCGAACTGCAGTGAGACGCCGTGGAAGGCTAGTCGACAAGTCCCTGGCAGTCTTCTGGACGCAGCTGACACCAAATCGTTTGCAGAGCGGCCGCCAATGCTGCCTGTTCGTGGGTGCAGGATCCATGGCACGGAGCCTGCGTTCCAGGACATCCCAGATATGCTCGATAGGGTTCATATCGGGGCTCCTAGGTGGCCATGGCAGTCATTCGACCTCCGCTGCATGTTTCTGGAACCATTCCCGGGCGACGAAGGAGCGATGTGGTGGCGCGTTATCATCTTGAAACACCGCAGAACCGTCTGGGCGCTGGAAGGCCAAAAATGGGTGGAGATGGTCTCCGAGCAGCTCAACCATTCAAAGTCTCTTCCAGAACAACTAGGGGGCCCATGCCATACCAGGAAAATGCACCCCAGGCCATAACAGAGACACCAGCGCCCTGGACCACACCTTCGAGGCAGGCGGGATCCATCGCTTCATGTGGTCTGCGCCATACACGGTGCCTCCCATCGGCATGGTTCAGTTGAAATCGTGATTCGTCCGACCATATCACGTTACGCCATTGTTCCAGTGTCTATCCCTGGTGACTGGCGACAAATGCGCGTCGTTGTGCCCGATGACATTGGGTTAACAATGGCACCCGTGTGCGGCGCCGCCTCCCATACCCCATAGAACCCATGTTCCTACGGACTGACCACTGGGAGACATGTCTAGCACGGCCTATGTTGAATTGAGCCGTGATTTGTTGCACGTTTGCACGTCTGTCACTATTGACAATCCGTCTCAGATGTCGCCGGTCACGGTCATCGAGGGTGGCTAGACGGCCGGTCGTTCGTCTGTTATGGATGGTGATACCCGCATTGAACCATTCACGATACACCCTGACCACGGTTGATCGTGTGAAGCCGAATTCCCGCACCACTTCCGAAATCGCACTTCCCATCCGTCGGGCACCGACCTCCATACCCCGTTCGAACGGTGTCGGCTCACGGCGACGTTTCATGTTACACCTGTCACATGCACAGCCACTGCTCACAAGGTCTCCTATACAACTGCCGCTGGCACAGGGGGCGTGTGGTGCGCAGACAACACACCTGCGCATCAGTGCTCCGCTATCCCATGGCATTTGCTCAGTCAGTGTATTGTAGTCGGTCTTGATACAGCAGATAAGGAAATAGTAAAGAGAGTGACTTGTAGTTCCAAAGTTCTACAACCTCGCTAGACATCTATTTCGGCATAAGAATTTGTCTATGAGAACCAAGATGACTCTGTATAAGTCACACATACAGTCTAGAAACATGTGTATTAAAAGAGAAGTTAGTAAACTGCAGGCATATGGAATACCGTTTCTACAAACTTCCCACCAAAAAACACACCAGGACCATGTAAGGAACGATGACATCAAACTGGAACTGGACTCGATAAAACAGAAGCTAAAATCTTTTAGAATAACGGGGTGTGGACATGTAAAGCGAATGCCTGGCACAAGAACACCACATGCATACCTAGAAAGAACGGCTGAGGGAACAGGCCAGTTGGAAGACTAGGAAAAGATGGCTATACCAGCTGAGGGAGGATGTGGAGAGAAAAGGAGGGCATTGGGAGTCAGTGGTGAGAGAGGCGGCATTTCTGGACAGACAACGATGGCAAAAACTCATTCAACCCACCCTACCTGGAATGCTGGAAGAATTCTACGATGATGTTGATGATGTTCATCACTTGAGTTATATAAAAGTGAATTATAGTAAAAAATTTACCTGGGGTGACTGAGGTCGTTTAAAAGCACACAGTTTTTGGTAGTTTTCTTCATAGCGAACACTTGAACGGTAATTATTATATGATAATTTTTCTCTAAGTTCTTGGGAATATCTTCCATCATCTCTGAAACAGAAATGTTTAAGTTACTCGATATGCTTAGCCTATGTTTAAACTGGTTTATAGTGTTTGGATTAACACTTCTTCTTTTTAATGGTTTAGTAATTCAAGTTTGGTACCTTATCATTACTTCAAAAATTATATTCAGTGGAAATATTCTTCAGGATCTATGTGGTCATCCTTAAGTATGGGCAGATGTCTCTGTTTGATATATATATAGTCCAAACTGAAAGAGGTTCTGTTATTCAAGGACACGACACAGGAGAGAAAAGACAGAACAAATCTCTGGAAAATAAATAACAGACTGAATACAGCTCTGGGGTAGGGTTGCCAGGTGTCTTGTATTGTATGGGTTGTCCTGTATTTGAAGCTAGGGACAGCCAAAATCCTGTATTTATGGACAAGGAGAATACCGTATATCAATTTTATTATATGATTTATTGCTTTAATTTAAACTGTAAGGATATTGTAGAAATATCACTTCAAATAGTGAGAGACAAATAAGTACGGTAACATCACATTATTCACCACGCATTATCCTCACAGAAGAAATTATTATTATTATTATTAACCCGCGAGTGGTCGCTATATGAGATTTTCTCTCACATTATTTTTTATTGTTATATTACTTCACAGTGATGAAAGGGAGGTGACTGTTCCCTCTTCTAGCTGAGTTTATAACTGTCGTGAGTAGAGCGATTCACATTTGAAGAGTAAGCACCCTCTCCCCTAGTCAGAACAAAGGTTCCTATGTGTCCGTTCGCGCTGCGTGAGAGTTTCTCTCATCGCGCGACTAATGACGTTGGTGTTATTTTGAAGTGGAGCGGGAAACTTACTCCTGTTGTACGCGTTAGTTTTGTATTATGAGCACTTCTTGTTTTGAAAATGTTATTGTGTTCAGAAACCTTGCTTTGTACGTGAATATTGCTAGATATAATGCATGTGTTAGATTTTATTTTTTACATCTTCAGGACTTGTCCTCGGACACTCCCGGCGCTAAAAGCCATACGCCATCTCTCTCTCACACACACACACAGCTAATCATTTCATTTTATCTGAAATGTATAAGGTAGAACTGTGAAAAATGTCATATTTATTTTAATGTGAAAGTCTCACGCGCGACCACTCACGTTACATTTCGGCTAGCGACCACTCACGGGTTAATAATAATTATTAACAAATGCATTGCAACTGGGAAATATCCCGTGGGGCATTGATCAATTAAATTAGTGTGATAACAAAATAAAATAAGAACATGATTACCCAACAACAGCATTAAGTTAAACAACAAGTACAACGACTACAACAATTCCATGGAAAGAAAATACATACGTTGAATTTTTAATAATGACAACTATTTTTATTTATATTCATAGCTTACTTCCAACGTTAGGCGTTTTTACAGGCCTTCGAAATACTCACCACCGTTGTGTAGCACTCCTTCCTAGCGATGTGAAAGCCGTTGGATGCCGTTGAGAGCACCTGATCTCTGGAGGTCGCGGGCGGAGTGATCGGTGGCCTGGAGAATGTCATCCATTGTGCGGAAGCAGACCCCTCGGAATGGTGCTTTCATTTTAGGGATGAGATCGTAGTCACAGGGGCTGAGATTTGGAGAATAAGAGGGTTGGTAAAGCACTTTCCAATCCCAGCGATTAAACAAGTCAGTCACAGCTGGTTCATGCGGCCTTACATTGTCATACAGAATGATGGGTGGGTTGTTCGGGAAGTGTCCTCGCTTTCTTTTTAGAGCTGCTACCAGGTTCGTTTGCGAAAATGCACAGTAATACTCCGCATTAATGGCACGTCCTTGGGGAACGGTATGCTTTATGATAACACCATCTCAGTCATAGGCAACGATCAGCATGGCTTTCACACTGGTTCCGGTCGGCCGAACCGTTACTTTTCGCGGTGACCCGTGATGACGCCACCCGTTTGATTGGCGTTTCAGCTGTGGTTCAAAGCTCTTGCCCAGGTCTCGTCAATAGCGATTATCCGCCGAAAGAAGGCCTCACCTTTACGTTCATAGCGCTCCAAGTGCGTACGAGGTGCACTATATCGCAGCCATTTTTGTTGTCCGGTCAAATCAGGTGGAACCCATTTGGAGGCGAGTTCCCGCATTCCCAGAAGCTTCTTCAGGATTTTCCGCACAGTCGAAGGCGCCAGCCGTGTATCTTTGGCCAATTCACGAATTGTGGTGTTCCGATCCGCCAGCACTAATGCGCTCACATTCTGCACATCGTCATCACCAGGCAGCGGCATGTCTGTCACATTGTCTGTCGTCTTTGAAGCACTTGACCCACCGTGTTGCAGTACGGTAAGGTAATGAATGCACTTTCACCGCAAGCCTCTTGCAATCCTTTGTAACACTGCCTTGCATTGCGACCTCTAGCGCACTTTCAACCAGCTCCCTTCATCCTGCTTCGAAAACATTACAGCTGTACTCCATGAGCGCGATCTAAACTGCGTTCTTGTTGTTGACGCTACACACGTGCATGGCGTGTGGAGGGTGAGTTCATTTACGCTGAGGGAGGGTGGGTATCTAAGCTACCTCAGGTATACGGTATATTGCTTGGCTATGATTCACGGCATTGTTACAGCACAGTAGCCACTATTAAAAAATCAACCCATGTATTACAAGAAGTTTAATATTCGTATTCCGACATCATTATATACAAATTCACATACAACTTAAGATTTTCTAGTGCTTAACACTACGGCTTACAACACTATAGGCTGAGATTAATACTAGATTAACATTAAAAGTGATAATAAAGTACAGTTAAAACATAATTACCCAACAACAACAACAACAACTAAAACTACAACAAGAGTACAACAATCAATTCCATGAAAAGGAAATATTACAAGAAATACTACTAAGTTAACATTCTAAATCCAGCATCATCACATGCAAACATACATTTCATTACATACATTACATACATTACATAACTAAGAAAATCGCCCCAGTTGCTAGGTTACTGAAAAGACTTAGATATTTAATCCCTAAACACCTCCTCCTACAAATTTATTATGCACTAGTACATAGCCACTTGCAGTACTTATGTGTAATTTGGTCACATTGTATAAAGTCTTCCCTGAATGAACTAATGGTGATACAGAACAGAGCAATAAGGAACATATTTATCTTACCATTATACACCCCAGTAAAAGACCTATACACGCAGACTGAAATTCCACCTCTCAGCATAATTACAGATCTTAATTCTGTCTTACTAATGTATAAAATAAAAAAGAAACATAATATTTCACAACACTACTTTAATAACCAATTCAGACAACCACAGGTATCAAACTAGACATGCAGATGACTTGGCCTTGTATCACATCCACTCTTCAAAATATGGGAAAAACAGTTGTAAATTCTCAGCAATTCAAGCATACAACAAACTTCCTGCTGACGTAAAAATTGCCCCTACTTAACTTTCAAACGAAAGGCAAAGGAAAATCTATTGATTAGATACTTCATAGGTGAAACAGAAATATGTAATGTTTAAAACAAACACTCGCCCCGCTTTGTCAATCCTGTAGCATTGTTACTCACTTGTAGTACTAAGTAGTTTAAGTATTTTAGTATAATTAAGGAACTATAGAATGGTATTTTATTTTTTACACTTTCTGTATTGATGTCTCTACTTTTACTGTTTAAGTCACCTGATTATATCATTGTAAGTATTCAGAGTTTGTAGATCCGCCATTGAATATATTATTGTACAATTCCTCTGTATGAGCCTTTGGCTCGTTGAAATTAATTATTGAAATAAATATCTATCTACTTCATTCATTTTGCACATACAAATAGGACCATCTGTAGGGCTATGAGCAACAGCTTAGCAATGTTGAAACAACAGATACGGTACTGCAAATTCCCTTAATTTAAGCAATATTGGGTATCGAGAGCATTTCGATGGGTAGCTCTATACCGATGGCTAGACGAGGAGCAGAAAAACTGGCCACCCTAGTGTAAGTGGACTTTGCCACATAATGCTTGATCATTGGCCGTTGGCCTAGGTGGAGACAAGGAATAGGTCGCGAATGTCCAGATTTGGATAAGGAACATGGTGTAAAATGAAAACTAAATATATAGGGCTGTGTAACAATGCAGAGACAATCAAAAACGATAATGAATTTGAATTCTCGTATTGCATTAATGGTTGTTACCCTGTCCACTGGCTATTCACTTGTGTCCACTGCCGTGTTTACTAATTGTAAGACACAGAGACAAAAGAGTTAAATTTGTTTAGATGGAAGTCATGATTTTCAGTGTCAGTTAATATAATGTTTAAGATTTTCAGTCTGTCGATTTCGAGATATAAATTTATGAAAGCACTAATACATATCTGAAAAAGGAAACAGTTTATTAACAACAGAATGACATATTTCAATCTATAGGAACATCCTTACATTCAATCAAATCACTTATACGTCATGTATATACTGTACAAGAACAATTTGTTCATATTGCATAAACTTGCCACTGATATTGAATGGGTGATATTATGAATAAGAGTAAAAAAAGCATTTGAATGTTAAAATCTGTGTTCAACACCTTCATAACTGTGAAAATGTTTTCTGAACTTATCTTAGTGCGTTTATTTGTCTCTATTGTGTTCTAAAATAGTATTACTGTTAATAAAATATTATTATTAATACCACTACATATGCTACTCCCTGTGGTTCATCTGGGTGCCTGTCTGTTAAGCCTTCAGCCCGAAGATTGGTCGGATCCTCTAACAGCACCAACCAAAGGTTATGCAACCTCAAAACTGATGGTGGCACCATAATAAGGCATATTGCCATTGCTGTACTCGCTGAGCCAGAAAGTTATATTGCAGTACGAATAGCCCTATGACTAGAATCTTTCATAATATTCACACAAGTCATGCCTTGAATGTCATTACTCAGTACCACCACTGCCTTTGTAACGTACAGGCCGTACTGTGCAAAGCGCGCCAAGCCTATCAAGAGAACTTGTGCCAGCCACGGCGAAAATACAACTATACAAGTAAATATACAGTAATATTTTCATTTTCTTTATATGAGAACAGGATACCTTTATGAAAAATGAAATTTTCCAACCGAAAATGTACCTGTTACGAAGAATACAGGAGTAGGCTATATTTTACTCAATTTCCCGAGCTAACGGTGAGTTTGCTCTTGATTCTCTTGTTACATACATTTATAGCAGGTCGTTTTATTGTTGATACAGAACAAGCACAAAAGTAATATAAATGGTTGGTAAACAAGTGAGCCTATATGGTTACTTCTTGGGTTAATAATGTTGAGTACGCGCTGCCTTTTCTCTCCAAAATTAATGCGAGTAAAAGCAAAACCCAGTCTATAGGCCTAAGTGTAGAGCTAAATGGAGTTTATTAAACCAAACCTTCTGTTAAACGATTTAGCGTTTTTATGTAAACATTTTAAAATATTAAAATTAAACTATTACTGGTAGATAACATTTAGTTGTTAGAAACAATGGAACTTAATAATTAAGGCATTATGCCTGGAGAAATTCCGTGAATGTGGGAAATAAGTAAATATTCTTCCTGGTCAGTGCATTAATATTTGTGAAAACATGGGCTATTCATAAACAAAATACGATTAAAAATGTTTTCATGGAAGAAAGTGTGTCAAGAAAGGCTTCGAAGGATACTGCCAGACGTGTCAAGAAAAACCAAGAAAGCTACTGTATTTATGGATATCTAGAGATACGTCTCCATATTTTTATTAATACATAATAATTATTTGTCGGGTATATTTACGAGTAAAACACTCAAGCTTTGACCGCGTGGATCATTCTTCAAACCTACTTCCTAAAATTACATAGACCTAATTTACGATAAATGATGCGACTACAGGTATTAATGGTCTCTCCTGTTATTACAAGATATTAGAATCATTTCGTACTGACGGTTTTCACTTTACAAAGGAAAAATTAAATGTATCCTCCTAATTCAACACAAAATATAATTCCATCATTAGACGGAGCAATGAAATTCAAACATATTTCGACTCGTTTGAGCCCTCTTAGTGAAATAAGAGGGTTATAGTAATCTACATAATACAAGCAAAAAATGTGCTAAAACATATTGCAGGAACAAAAGAAAGAATAATGAGACATGACGGAAATAAAAACAATAACAATATACAATATTTACATCACTAGATGCAGCAATAAATAACTCACTGAGACAAATTCAGTGAAAACATGTTAATATAAAACATAATTGAATCCAAAAAGTGTGCTAAAACTAAGAAGAAAATAAAATAAATGCTACTGACGGAAACGAAACAATAAGTATTAATGGTGAGGTTGCGGATCTCATATTCTAAAAATTTTAGTTTGATAACAATTCAAAAACAAGACGAAATCACTGTGTTGAAAATTCAGGCTCACAGTCTGTCTTTGTAGAAACACCATCACCACGAATGGCTAGGAGGGATCGTACGAACGGGACCGTTAACTTTGAGAAGGCCAGGCCGGTTCGAGAAGACAACCACCTTTTAAGTACTGTAAGTTTAAAGGTTTCTTCAAACCCATTTCACATATTTTTACTTATCAGCCCAAGTTTCTCACACAACCTCGCTTTTTCCATTACAGATTGGAACTTCATTGACGGTTTCCAGTATGGTTACTTACAGTTTACCCTGCACCAGTTACTTCTGTGCCACACCAAGGTCTCCTTGGATCGCACTATTCTATTACCGCATTCTTTGTCGATGTCTATGACAACCAGTCTGTATAATGTTCACTTATGTGACGTAATATTCAATTTAAATGGCATTTCGTGTGGAATTAGTGTCCGCTCTACTGGACTCCCTGCCTTGAGACAATATTGATTATTATATAGAGCCTCACGGGCTCTGGCCATCTGAAATTGTCAAAGCATTTCTCTCTCTCGATTGATTATTCTATTTCTCTCTCTTGAAGAGGCAACCATGTCTGGTGTGGTAAGGATTGAGATGCTGGACCGCGGCGAAAAATGTACGAATTTAAATGGCATTTCGTGTGGAATTAGTGTCCACTCTACTGGACTCCCTGCCTTGAGTCAATATTGATTATTATATAGAGCCTCACGGGCTCTGCCATCCAAAATATAAGATATTCATTACACTTTGGGGTCTGACATAGTTATTCTGATCTTGTTCTTTGATTTTCTGTTCTGCAGACTGTTATGTATTTCGCTCTATTGCGAGCTATATTGTAGCCCCTCAAAGCCTGAGTCCCAACCAGCATTTATCTCAGGGGGTGTTACGGTCCGAATCTATCGTAACAAATAAATAATAAACAAATCTGAAGATACTGAATCTCCAATTAAATATGTGGGCTCCATCTAATCAGTACTACAGGGTTGAACGGGACACTCTAATCATTAACTTTAAGGCTCATCATAAAAACAAACTAAAACATATTAAATCAGATCAAAGGGAAAATGGAAGGCTCCGTCCTAGGAATGGGGACGGGTACTTTAAACCAAGGCCTACACCGCTGGCTGCGCAGTAGCGTGTGACTGGGGAAGAGCTGCCCATGCGCGTACCACCATGTTGCGGGCACTCCACAGATCGCCGAGGAGACCGTAGTATGGAATTCATGCATTAACTTACATTACGCACGAATGAAAACACCTGTCGACAGGTTATTTTTATTCCTGCGACACAGGATAACACGGTAAGAACAGATGTTCATCAGATACATCCGAAATAAAATGTTAAAAAGGCGCCGCATTAGAAAGAAAAAGATCCGTACGGAAATTCCCGTCAGTTCGCAAACCAAAACTACTGTACTAATTTTAAATCAAAAGCCTCGCAGAAATTATACAGAGCAATAATCCTGAGGTCTGAACAGTACCAGTGGACCGTGAGGTGTGAAAGTCTCTGTGTTCCTTCACATTAATCTCCGGTAAGCGTTTGATACTGTTGCATTCCAAGCATCAGGGAAACTTAGCAATTCCCAGGTCCTAATTCATCAATAATAAATGGCACAGCCTACATCGACTATGCAAAATTCCCTCTCATACTATTCTCATCTTAAATACCAATATTAGGCCTACTGATTTTATAAACTCGAACTAAAAGACTTTCTGAGCACAAATTAAAATTGAAAATGCATTCTAACTTTTATATTACAGGAACATTATGATTCAAATAAGGAAGAAGGTAAAGGAGCTTGAATATCAAGCATAGATGAATACAACAGTTAAACATGTAATTTGATTAGTGTTTTCTAGTGCAAAGTAGGAGTCAGCCTAGCAAACTTCTCTGGAACAGCATACTTAACAATTCTATTATAAAGGAGATGTGAAAACACAGATAATGGTATTTGTTAATAATTTGAAGCCATACTTTGACCTATAAATAGATGGCTTTATCAAGCTTTATCAATCATATTTTTCAGATTCTAGATCCTTGTTTATCGAAATTTTAACACGGGTACACAGTCTGTAAGAACAAAATATGCGGTTTTTTTAGAATAGATATTTAGATCTTAAAACCTGTCCTTAATGAAATGAAAAACGCCAAGAAGAAGAAGCAGCCTAAACACTGAGAATGCCAAGTCCATACATCCCTGAATCCACCACTCTACAGTCCATTCTCGATTATGGTAATTTTATAACATTTCAATTTCTACTCACTTGTGAAAAGAAATATCAGATGCTTTCTGATAGCGATTTGTACCATTGAAAGCTGCACAAGAGGTCATCATCGTGAATAGTTCTCCACTACGTACTTAGGCGTACGGCTTAACTTAGGCCTACTCTCCTTTAATATCGCCGATCAATGAAAGCTCGCACTTATTACTAAAAATAGTTGCCAGTACTATAAATTATCACATAACACAACCACCGATCTGCTAACCGATAGGAATCACCATGAAAAACACACAAGGAACTGTAAACAGCACCACGTGTTAAACATGCATTCGAAATTGAAGTGCCCGCAACATGGCGATGCGCGAAGATATTCAATTCTCCGCATAGCATCAGCGCGCTCTGTGAGTCTAAATAAGTAATATTAAAGTCTTTGCTTTAAACGGTCACCAAGGCTTCACTATTCTGCAAGAACAAGAATCTGGAACTGTTTCCTTGCAAATGCTAAAGGTGCATTTTATTTAAATTAAAACTGAACACACAAATAATTCGTTGACCCTTATTTTGCCCATAATTTGGCAAATCATTCCTGAAAATTTCACATATTAAAATTTTACACTGTAGACCACCCATCCACTTGGGTGGTTGAACCGTTGACTGCTGAGGGTTGCAATACGACCCTTGTGACAACACCATGACCATTGTTGGCCAGGTGGGCGCGATGGCATGAATCATGTCATCGCCTCAACCTTGATCGAGATGAAACCAACCCTGGATAGTACAATACCGTCCCCGGGTTCCTAACCAAGATATGCTATCGTTAACTGAAGGAAACGACAAAGCGACTCTAACCTAATGGTCCAGATGTAGGGATTTGCCATCACATTAAACATCACAAACTTAACTTATTATTTACAACAACTTGACATTATTATGTTATTTCACCAGCTGACTTCCCTAGTATCCGTTAACATCATCATCCGAAATAACAATAAAATTTATTTAATTATCTTATTATTATTATTATTATTATTATTATTATTAGTGAAGATCATCATTATCGTAACACTTAATCATCACCAATTTAATATTTCAATTTCAATTTTCACCATTATTACTATTCTCAGAAATAATATAATAAATTTTCCTTCTCATGCTCCTTCAAATTATTATTAATTTAATAATAATAATAATAATAATAATAATAATAATAATAATAATAATAATAATAATAATAATAATAATTTCACTTGTTACACGGTAGTTGACTATTATTATATTTAATGCAGAACCCTTTACAATTCCGATTTAGTTTGGCATTAATCAATCAATCAATCAATCAATCAATCAATCACTTAAGACATCATTTACTGGGACATTTATTATTATTATTTCTTTTTTCTTCTTGCGTTCCGGCCTTCTAAGGACCACGTTACAATTTCAATTCTTCCTCCTTAGTTCTTTCCTTTTCTTCCAGTATTCTTTCATTGTTTCACTGTGCTGCTTTTTCCTGTCTTCAGTCCACTTTGTGCCTGTTTTCTTTTCCTTCCTCCCTTGGAATCCTTCCATTTGTAAGACTTTCTTCCTAAAAATCTTTCTTTCCAATAATTCTTCTCGTATGTTGTTCCTTTCCAGGTCTTTCTTGACTTCTGGAATCCAGGTGGTAGTTGATTTCTTTTCCCAAAGGTACTTGAAGATTCGTTTAGTTAGTCTATTGTCATCCATTCTGTAAATGTATCCAAGAAATAGCAATCTCCTTTTTCTTATTGTTTCTGATATGTTTTCAATGTTCTGGTAAATTTCATTGTTAATTTCCAAAATTCTGCAATTCTTAGAGGACCTAATATTTTCCTTATAGTTCTTCTTTCTAATATTTCTAATTTATCGAGCTTGTAGTTCAGTGCTAGACATTCGCTGGCATAAAGGCATTCTGGTTTCACTACTGTGTTGTAGTGCTTTATTTTAAGTTTTCTTGATAAGCACTTTTTGTTATAAGTATTCTTAGTTATACCGTAAGCTCTTTCCATCTTTTGTATCCTCTCCTCTATAGCAGATTATTCTAAACCATTTTCTTGAATTGTCTCACCCAAATATTTGAATTTCTTTACCTTTTCTATTTGACCAATATCCGTTACTAAAAACTTTGGGACACTTTTTATATTCGTCAAAAATTTTGTTTTCTCGGCAGAGATTCTCAAGCCTGTCATGTTGGCTGCCTTTTCAAGGAGATTGATTTGCATTGCTGCATCTGTAAGGCTTTCTGAAAGTATGGGAAAGTCATCTGCAAATGCTAGGCAATTTATTGCAACACCTCTGTTCTTCTTCCCCAGCATGAGTGGCAATATTTTGGATTCTTTCAGTTTTTCATTCCAAATTCTTACAATTTTCTCCATGACACAATTGAAAAGGAGTGGAGATAGATCATCGCCCTGCCTGACACCTGTATTCATTTTGAAAGGCCGACATATTTGACCCATAAATTTTACTTTCGAGATAGTGTCTGTAAGTGTTTCACGAATTAGGTTTGCCAATTTAGTTTTAACTCCAAATTCCCGGATTAATTTATCTAGGGTTTCCTATCAACAGAGTCAAAAGTTTTTTAAAGTCAATAAACGTTACAACTATGTCTTTGGAGTTTATTAATCTGTGTCGAATTATAGATTTCAGGTTGAAAATTTGTTCAGAGCAAGATCTTCCCTCTGTAAATCCACCTTGATATTCACCCAATTGACTGTCCAGTGTAGATTTTACTCTGTTTAGTAGTATTGTTGAAAATATTTTGTAAGCAACTGGCAAGAGAGATATACCTCTGTAGTTGTTGACATCTTGCTTGTTACCCTTCTTGTGTAATGGGTGTATTAGAGCCACTTTCCAATCCTCTGGGATCTTTTCTGTTTCCCAAATTTCTTCAAAGATTATTTGTAGATCTTCTATAATTTTTGGTTCAGCCCATTTTAAAAGTTCAGCTGTTATGGAGTCTTCCCCACTAGCTTTGTTATTTTTTAGATTTTTTAATGCTTCCTTAATTTCTTCCGCTGTTGGAGGTGAATCAGCTTCTAGATTTTCGTGAATTTCTGAAAATTCTAATTTATGATTTGGCTCAGGGCAGTTCACCAGGTGTTCGAAGTGTTTTGCCAGAATCTCACAATTCTCGGCATTGTTAAGGCCAATATTACCATTTGAGTCTCTGAAGCAAATACGCCGGGATTGATAACCTTTCGGGTTATACTTAAACATCTGATAGAAATTTTAGGAGTTATTTTTTACAAAATTGTTCTCAATTTCTACTAGCTGCGACTTTTCAAAAGATCTTTTAACCTGCCTTATTATTCTTGTTGTTTCTTTTCTTTGTTGTTTAAATAGCTCATAGTGTTCATTCTTTCCGGAACATTTCCATTTTTTCCACTTTTTCGTTCTTTCCATAAGTGCTTCCTCACATACGTTATTCTACCATACTTTCTTTTTAGTTTTAACTGATCCAAATACTTTCTTCGCTGCACTATTAATCTGTTTAGATAATTCTGGCCATTTACCATGCTGAGTTATTTTAATTTCTTCCTGAAAGTTTTCTATAGTTGCTTGTGTAATGTTGAGCCTATCTAAATTGTATTTCATTAATTTCCTCGACCTTCTTTGATTCCTGCGAGGTAGAAGCTTTAGCTTAATTTTAAAGAGGTAGTGATCGGAGTCAAACTCCCCACTTCTTATTACTTTAACATTCATAACTTCCTTAATACTTTTTTGAGAAATAGCTGCATGGTCCAATTGAAACTCACCTAACAACGCGTTTAGGGACACCCATGTTTTAGCCTTTCTTGGAAGTTTCTTAAAGAAGGTCGACATTAATTTTAGGTGAAAGGATTTACAGAGATTAATTAGTCTCATGCCATTTTTGTTTGTACATTTGTGTGCCGGATATGCCCCTACTGTTTTGCAGAAAACTTTTTCTTTGCCTATCTGTGCATTAAAATCACCTACTAGAATAATAACATTTGATTTTGGAATTTTTGACATTTCATCATCTAGAAGACTCCAGAATTCTTCAGTTTTACTCGGGTTTTTGCTATTATATTCATTTATTGGTGCATGACAGTTAATAAATGTATTCTTTGTGTTCTTGCATTTAAGTGTGAGAAGAGATAACCTTTCTGAACTAGATTTGAATTCCATAACATTATCAACTATTGTTTTATGGACATAAAAGGTGGTACTGTACCGGTTACGACCTGTACATAAGTATTTTTTGAGCATAAGTTACGTTTATTTACCACGCGTAATGTTCCGAGCGCGGATGGTTTGTCTACCAACAGCGAGGACCAGCTAGCGAAGTGTATGACGACTGTGAGCTGTGACGTAGCCACAGGGGCTAGCTAGGCCGCCCGCTCGTCTCAACACGTGTTGCCAGCCTTGACTGGTATTTTCTGGATTCCACGTCACTTGTTCTAGCGAGTTCGATGGAGAAAATTTGGAAATTTCTATAATAATTGTGCTAGCGAGTCGAGCTATATGTCATCTTGTTTGGGATCACCTAAACGTCCCAATGCTCGAGTTTCAAGCAAATCCATCGAGGGATTCGGGAGATATTCAATCAAACCGTATTATGACGTTGACATCCCGGATTGAATAAAAAGGGGACCTACTGTAGCCTATTCACACAGTCTCAGCTGAGTAGTCAGCGAGGACACTATTGCTGCTACTATCATCGTGGAGCTCTGTCATTATACAGCCGGGCTGAGTGGCTCAGACGGTTAAGGCGCTGGCCTTCTAACCCCAACTTGGCAGGTTCGATCCTGGCTCAGTCCGGTAGTATTTGAAGGTGCTCAAATACGACAGCCTCGTGTCGGTAGATTTACTGGCACGTAAAAGAACTCCTGCGGGACTAAATTCCGGCAGCTCGGCGTCTCCGAAGACCGTTAAAGTAGTTAGTGGGACGTAAAACAAATAACATTATTATTATTATTATTATTATTATTATTATTGTCATTATACAAGTGTGGGAAGACGATTCTTCCAAGTTTTATAAAGTGGACTCATAAGACTTCGAGTGTGGTAGAAATTTTTCTAAGTCTTCGTAATTGAACTTGGAATATTTACAAGTGTTCATTGAATGGACTTGTATTATTTACGTGTCATCGAAGTTGGAATTTTTCTAAGTGTTAACTAAATGGACTTGTATTATTTCCATGAGTTCGAGACCCGAATTCTTCTAAGTATTCACTGAACATTATTTACGTGTCTTCGAAGTTGGAATTTTTCTAAGTGTTAACTGAATGGACTTGTATTATTTACGCGTCTTCGAAGCTGGAATTTTTCTAAGTGTTCACTGAACGGACTTGTATTATTTACGCGTAAACGAGATTGAAACTTTTCTAAGTGTTCGTAAAATGGACTTGTGTTTTTTACGTGGAATATTTGCAACTGTTGAGGAACTCATTCTTCTAATAGACAGTGATTGATTAACATTGCTAGTGATGAACTTTAACTTTCCAACGGCTTTGAACAGAGGATTTCACTTGCATTTACTCAAAGACTTGTACATTTGCCAGTGTTGGTTTAAAAGACTTATAAATTTCGTCAGTGAATTTATTTATGTGAATGGACTTGTGTTTTCGTCAGTGG
Organism: Anabrus simplex; assembly: GCF_040414725.1. Lineage (NCBI taxonomy): Eukaryota > Metazoa > Arthropoda > Insecta > Orthoptera > Tettigoniidae > Anabrus > Anabrus simplex. The sequence goes on from NC_090265.1 coordinate 1,542,792,660, forward strand.
TCACTCAAAAGACTTTATGAATTTCACCAGTGATTAACTTTAAATATATTCAGACTTCCAAGTGAATGGACTTGTGTTTTTTCGTTCGAGTTTAGGCAAAGACTTGCACCTTCGCCAGTAATGAACTTTGAGTTTAACTATAATTTCACAAGAAGGGACTTGTGTTTTTTCATTGCCAAAAGTCATACAGGGAAGGGGATCTTCCTAGTGATGAACTCTAAAATTATTAATACCACTCATATCATTTTAGGAGTGTTGGAAGTCTTGATGTACAGTTATCAAGATCTCTGCTTATAAGTTGATCATCCAAGGTGTTCATGGACTCAGTGCTACTAGTGACCTTGGGAACATCAATCCTCTCAGTCTCATTGGGCTGAGGTAGTACATATGACTATCTACAACATCGCCTGGATCATCGGGGTTCAACCCGGGCCTCAGAGTTCGAGACATCTCTACTCGCCGTCAATCCAGACAGTCCAGCTGCCTCTGTCTGGAGTATCTGGAGTCCCTGGAATCCCTGGAGTCTTCTGGAACGTGCTTCAACCAGCTTGGCTTGGTGAGCTGGAGAACCCAAGCCATACTATTGGAATACGAGGAAGACAGTTCATTTCTACTTAGAGGTGATGTGCAAACTCATGACTTATTTGAATAAACTCTTATACAATCAGAGTCAAAGTTTTTCTGTAGATACAGTAGGACCCTACCTCCTGTACCGAGCCCTAGCTACGATTAATCCAGTTTTTTTGCCCTGAGATCTCTATTTCATGCCCCTATCAAATTTAATCTGAGAGTCGGGCTCTTTTACTGGTACAGTACCTAGTAGTGGCATTCATTTCATAATTTTGATTGCTGGTTTACCTTTAAAGATTCTATAATTTTTGGTTTCTGTTACATTCTCATCCATAAACCGTATCTCTTGAGCTGCTAAGATCTGGATTTCATGTCTATCTAAGAACAGTTCTTTCTGTTTGCCGGTTTTTAGCAAGGAATTTACATTAAGAGTGCCTGCAAAGAATTTCCTCTTAAATTTAAGTCTGAAAGGATTCCAAGGATGCTCCTACTCACCCTTATTGCAGATGTTGGGACTCCCCAGAACCCTAGGTCCCGATGCATTGCATAACGCAATGGCGGATTTCTCAACAATTATTATTATTATAATTTTATTATTATTATTATTATTATTATTATTATTATTATTATTATTAATTTGAAACTATATATTTTAATTTCCAATCTTTAGAATTTAGTCACATATGTTAAATCCCAATATGAACCACCAATATCCTATTTCACATCGGTCGGGACACAATAGCGGTATTCGAAACACAACCTTATCTCATTTCATACTGTCGTTAATTTATGGGAACACCATGTCTTCCCAAGACAAATCTCAAATCCTATGGTATCTCGCGGCTGGGAATCTCCATCCTGTCCCTGCGAGTACTAAATTATTCCTTCCTTTTCATTTAAAGTCCATTTATACCACTGGAACTCTTCAAAACATTTAATTCACTAATTCATCCTCGGTGCGTGGACTCTTCTGCCACTCATAACACCGTAATCGGCATATAACATCGACGTAGGCCTCGGGATTCGTCTATTTCTTCATCAATATCAGTACTACTCAATTTTATCCCATACCGGATTTTTGTCCCGCACGAATTACAAAATAAAAAATGGGTTTAAACCACTCTGGGCCTTCAACATAGCGTGGCCATCGTATACTAGTGCCTCTATCGCCTCTAAACAAATTATTATGATTATTATTGAGTCCAAAAACGTTAAATCAACAATTAATGTTAAAATCAAATTTACTGCCACATGCTATCTCCACAATTAAATTCCTTTAACTTGCAATCATTTTATAAACTAGGCCCGTGCCATTATTCACAAACCATTATTATTAAACACTCATTTAGATGTTACCGTGCTCATTTATCATTCCCATAATTCTACTGGTTATATTTGCTGTCCATTGGCGAAACTTCGCGGCGCACATGATCATTGATATTTACAGACAAACAAACGGACTTCATTCCAGTCCCACAACATTTAAATTCATTGGCAACCCTCTACGTCTCGATAATCTTACAACATGCCTTAATGTCTATAAAGTTAACGATAACTGACCTAAGTCAGAAAAACACATTGGAGCACTTCCAAAATGAATATCAATTTACCTTTACTTGAAACGTGCTCCTATACAATCACGAACACTTCAAGCACATGAACAAACAATATCAACTCTAATCTACTCTACTAAATAATCAAAAATATTATGAGAACTGATATAATTATTTACGTATTAACTTGTCCCTTTGTCTACCTATATCTGAATTTAACGAGCCGCTTCGGCTCGTTTAACATTCAAGTTACCATAATGAAAGCATATGATCCCCTTCCGTTAACGTTAGCAATCTACAGATTTATATTGATAGGGTACTCATCTCAGCCTTGTAGTTTGCTAAACCGGACGTGGAGCACAGGACCCGTCCAGTTTAGCCCACCATACTGATGGTCTACAAGTCAGCAAGTAGAGGTAATCCTTTACATTTTTCAATATTACACATTTTAAATTTTAGAAAACAAATCAAAATGAACACTTTGAAGATTTTACACTCTAATTCTAACACAGAAATGTTTACACTGCTGGCTGTTTATCTAGCCCACATAATGTAAACATACATTCTTCCTTCCTTCCCCGGCACTAAGGAACATGTGATACATCGGTATCGCCTTCAACGGCCCGGCGCGCACTCGAGATTCGTGTCTGTCCGCATTTCTACCGTCTTACGCTGGCATGGCTGACCAGGTATCAGTTTGTAATCGACTGTTCACTGGTGATTGTACCGAACACCCGCGACCGTTCTCGCGTAACATGTACTGTTCCCGAGATAGAATATCTCACTCCTACCCGTAGGTTTAGATTTAATTATTTCCGTAAATGTTCGAATTCCTGATAATTGAATGTTCCAGTCCGTAATGCGTACTAATTCACATACAGGATCACTGTCCTAACAGGCGTAGTAATAGCTCCAACTGAAGTTTACGAGTACGTCTATGCGCACTGGCGTAGTAACAGCTCAAACAATTTTTCACGAGTGTCTTCTCCTGAGCCTGAGCCTCGCGCTGCGATTGCTGCCGCTTGAAGAGCAAGAGCTGTGGTTGAATTGAAGTTACCGACCGATTGGGTCCTTAAATTCCATTTTAATATGAGGCTCGTACAGCGTGCAACTTATGGTAATGTTTGGTAATAAAGTAATTTAATTTAATTTAATTTGCTACAGTAAATTCTGTCCTGGAGTCCAGGAGTGTTCTATGGAATATATACACTATTTAACTTAACGTTAATCTAAGCCTATTACTAATTATATTTTGCTTAATACATAATATTAATTGTTAAAGTGCATGTGAGACATGGTAGATATGTACAGGTGTATTTTCTCGAGGTGGTACGTATTTTGTCCTTTTCTTCGAATTTGATCGCCTCCGTTTACTGGCGAGCAAACAGATGACGATAGACTACTGCCTCCAGGGTCATCCCTGCGGGCGGGTGAAATATGTCTAACAACATGTTTGTTATTCTGTCTGCAATACCACTGAAGTGTATGTGACTCATGAGGATTGAGTATCTTTCCTCCGGTGGTACTTCAGACAGCATTTCTATCGCCTCCTGCCGGGTTGGGGGCATTGTTCTCTTCTGGTAGACGTAATCTGCCTGTTTCTTCTTGTTTGGTATTTGTTTCTCCGGCTGAGACTTTTCCTCCTCTCCTGGATGCTGGGGTTAGTGGTGGAAAGTCGGTCGGTCTCAGCTGGAACGTCTGTGTGATGGCTGTACCGTGAGCCTCTCTCTCCTTCTTCTTCTTGAGGGTCTGTCCTTTCTTGGTCCTGATAATAACAAGACAACCACCGTAATTAGCGGTGTGGTTACCCTTGCAGTTTACACAGGGCAACTTCTTGCTGTCTGTGAGGTTACACTCTACGGTGCTGTGCGCCCCCGGGTATTTGACATAGTGCGGCAAAAGGTTACAACTTTTGTGCGTGTGCCCTGTGCGCTGGCAGCGTTTGCACTGTGGCAGTCCTATAGGTTTCTTGGGTCTTTCTACCTTTATGACCAAGTCCATCAGCGTATTCTCATTGAATATTTGTCTTGATTTGTCTGAATAATGTAGCGTTACGGCGAACAGTGGGATGGGCTTCCTCTCTCTGATTACCTCCCCCTCTGTACCGTTTTCTGCAGGTCTTCGTATGTTGTATGATTTACTCAGTTGTACTGTCTGACAGAGTGGGTAGCCTTTTTCAGACAGCGCACCGGTAATGTCTTCTGGTATGGTGTCGAGCGGGAGGTTTCTGATGATTGCTTGTAGTTTACCGCTCGGTTCGACTGGGTGCATGTAGAATGCCACCCCTTGGTTCTTTAGGGCCTTCACTAACGCATGGTAGTCTTCCATAGTGGTCATTTGGTACTTGACCACGTTATTTCGGACTACCTGCACAGTGAATTGCCCATTTGTACACGACTTAATAAATCCTCTTCGTTCGGAGTAAGGCATGGCGTCCTCTCTGATAGTGATGGGGGGAGGTTTCCGCCGTGCTGTTCTACCTTCGGTCTCCAAGTTCATTTCTTCTGTTACTTTCTGTAGCTGTTCGTACCTGTTATTTACAGGTACTGGTTTCGGGGTAGATTTCTCTTTCGGCTGAACAGTTTTCCTGCTCGGTGGAGTCACGTAACCGTCAGCGTCCTTTGTGGTGTGGACTCTCTTGGTTTGAAGCTGGAATTTCTCAGTGATGACCGGTGATGTGTCAGCTAAGGCCCGTTTCTTCATGGTACTGGGCGCACCAGTTTTTCCCTGGGTGGAGGTGGTGGGGCCCTGCGTCTCGGTTCTCGGTTCTGTTACCGCTTCTGATACCAGGGTCTTCTTTTGCCTTGCGGCCTTAGGTGCTTGTGTACTAGATTTGTTCTTCTTTTTCTTCTCATGGTTGAGGAGATGGACAAGTTTATGCGAAGGTTCGTCCCCTAGATATACTTCGCAACCTTCGTCTACGGACTCGTAGTCGTCCTCTTCTTCCCACTGGGAGTAGACAGTGGTCATCGGTGTGGATTTTAGCCTGGGGTCCCTCGGCAGCAGATTTACATCTGTTTGAAAACCTCGAGTGTATACGCTAGATGTGAGCCTGGTGCTGGTGGATTTCCGACGGAGCTAGGACAGACCGAGGCTACTCGATCCACCCCAGACCGGCCAGGCTTGCCGGAAGTGTTGTTATGGTGAGTGTGGCCTGACATGGCCTAGCAGTGTTGGTGAGTGGTATGCACCAGGTTGTGTAATCCTATCTATTTGCACGCTCTACGAGCTATCAATATGACCAAGGGCACGGGGCCGGTCTGACAGCAGGGGAGGGCAGGTCAAACGCCCGTAGGCGGACCCCGGACAAGACAAGAGAGTGTGCCTGCTCAGAGCCGTTGCTTCAGGGAACAGCTTTTAAATGGGTGTCTCCCCGGCGAGAAGCAAGCGGACACTGCGACAGAACACCGCGAGAGACCGACAATTTTGCTCTTTTAGGATATACAGGACTCCTTCCTCCTCGCTCGCTCGGTCGAGTATATGTGCCTGTCTTCTCCCTCGCCCTTACCTTCTATATATGTGAATCTCATCCTCTCTCCGAGTTCACGAGAGGTCACCTTCGCGTAAGCAGTTCGATTATCCCCATTTGACTATATGAAGACCTGCCAGTATCTTAAACATGGGATCCACTGATGTAATTATATTATTATAGCCTCTATGCCAAATATCAACTAAATTTGCTCGTTGGTAATCAATATAATTGTGAATTTAGCTCCTGTATTCTGGGCGGGCAAATTCGCGCCGTTTGTAGCGTTCCTTGCCCTTAGCCAATCAGTGAATAGCGTCATTGAATTCTCAGAATTAGGGCAGTCAATTTCATTAATTAATAACTTTTAATGATTGGTTACGCTTCTAAATTTCACCTTATCTCGAATTTATAATCTGTTTTCCACTATAAATTTAAACCGTGCAGTTACATTTGATAGCGCCTCCTACAATACGAAATTGGCGTGACTTCTTTTCCCCGGCGAATTTTACTATTGGTCCATAGCTACGCGGGAGTGTGAACTTTCATATTTTTTCTTAAGTGCCAACTGTTTGCTTCACTCCCGGCTGCCACTCTGGTTTTCCCCTGGCGTCATTTCCAGGAATCTTGCTCGCCGTCATTTCCTTGTTCTAAATATCACTTCGCCCGCGGGCTTGGGGACTTTCCATAGACTCGGAAATAACCATCCCTTTCACTTCCCTTCTTGGCAAGAAATTTGAGAAAACTAATTCTGCTGGCCGTTGTGTTTCCTAATCTCTAGTGGAGACACCAGTCTGTGGTAGATTTCTCAATACCTTCCGAACTGGCCAATACTAACAGTATATATTGTAAGATGTATTGCTTATGAATATGAAATACATATTCCTTAATAAACAATTACAGTTGAATGACGCAGCCGACAACCCCACCAGGGTGCAATATATATATATATTACGTTTCATTAAATTTGAGTGTTTTGGTTATTTACGTGAGAACGGGAAGTGATACCTGTCTCTGTAACTGGTGTGCATGCATGTGGCTTCGATTTGAGATACTTTTTGTTTTTCATCGAATCTTCGGCAGGCTGAGCTTGGTCGATATATTTTTGGTTTGACGCTAAAACTGTGCATTTAATGTTCACCTTTGAGTTAGAGTGATATGATTTCGACATGTGGCGTGAATTTTGGGTGATGGTTATGATTGTGATTGGATGAGCCTGGGCTATTTTGCGGCGATCCAATGTCACAGTCTGGATTTTGTTCAAGCTCAGGTGCCTGCGATCTTGTCTGTCATTCCGTACAAGCGTGCTCGTATCGTGTCTTGACACTGACATCATACTGGGTTTGTTTCGCCATGGTCTCTAATCTGCGCGAGCATGTATGTTTGTGTGGATTGTTAGCGAAGGTTAGTGTTATTTTCCGTCTCCCACGGGTGCTACTTTAGCTCCACATTTACTTCTTTATTTACATTTTTTTCTCGACTTTAATAGCATGATTTGTCGTTTATTTTAAAGATTTTTCCTTTCTGTTTATATGTGTCGTTTTTAGGAATGACTGTTGATATCAGTAACTATGGCAACCTCTCATCCTTCTTGCTTTCGTTTTGTGTTATCTACTGGTTTCCCCTTTTATGTTTTGCTCTGGGGTGCAGTCTATGTGGAGCCGGTTGTTGTGGTCCGCGACTTTTGAAATGATGATGGTGGCTCGAGTTTACCATTACCGTAGATCCCGTTTTGCGTGATAATTTTTTGGTGTGAGATGTGTTCTTTCAAGCGAGTCCAACTCTTTATTACGGAGAAAGGAATGCTTTGTGTTACGAACTAATTCGTTGTTCCGAGAAAGATTTAGCTCGATTGCTAATGTATTTACCCAGCTTTGTAACATTACTACAGCAACTTTATTCAAGTGTGTTAAAATGATGTGTGTAGTCAGAAGGAAAGATGACTGCGTGTATAATACTCTCTGGGACTGATTATGTAAGTAAGTTGTACTCTGCATCCCCTGTTTCGTTTGTTCTTTATTCATTTCCATTTTATTTGTGTTAATAAACATTTTTATTCGATTCTATCTTTCACTGGGGTGGCCATGCCTCCATTACGTCCTTCTTGTGATTTTAAGAGGTACGGGTTCAGTTCCAGGCAGTTTCTGGCCTGTTCCGACCGAGTCCATGGAAATGAGACAAATGGATGACTATATATTTGTTCCCTGTTTGTCCGTGCGTGTCCGGCGGAGATGGTAGTAGAACATGGTTAATCGGTCGGAATGTTTCATCGAAGGTCTAGTTTTCGATGAGGCAGAACTGAATTCGTTCTCACCCCAGACTCCTCTGTAGCTTTGTTATTTGTACATCGCCGTGATTGTTATTTAACCCACATAAACTCTCGGTAGCCATCCTGTTGCATCCTACACATATGTCTTTGTGTTTATTTTGATCTTGCCACTTTTTTCTGTATCCCTTGTGCTGTCTACTTACTTTATATGTAAATTATGGAAAATGAAAATGAAAATATGTCCAATAATCCCCCTTATGTGGTCACAGAAGAATGCAGACGCGTTAAATGATGGTTTTACCGATCATTCTAGTACTGATCGCAACTACGCTAACGTTTTAGTCAACGATCGCCCCAATGAATCTATTTCTAATACGAATAGGGACGTCACAAATCAGATTTCCCACCCGGTCACGAGTAGGCCATCCCAGTTTAGCACTGCTTAGATATTATACGCGTATGTAACTTGAAGTTTTCAGGAGGCAAAAGGTCTCTCTGACATAGAATTTTTAGAGAAGGTCGAGGATATTGCGGCATGCACCTCCGTGTCCCTACATTTATTATCCCCGTAATTCCTGGCATGCTGGAGGAATGTACTAGCAAATAGTTCCGGTTGAACAAATATAAAGTCTTATGCTGGTCCGACTTCGCGAGAGAACTCAAGCTTAGGTTTGGCCTATCCAATATGGATTTTATCCTCAAACAGGAAATACGCCGGAGAACGCTATGTCAAGTAGAGCCCATTTACGAATATGCTACGGTTATTCTTACATTATTCAATCGTCTCGATGTTAGCGTCCACGAGACAGGCGTTTTTGACAGGCTTTGTCGCAACTTAGCCCCTAGGTACCTGTGTAAGTTTTCATAAAAAGGTCTAAAGTAAATTGTGTTGATGACATAGTCAACCTAGGGCGTGAATACGAATCGACTCTTCAAATAAACAATCTATACCAACCTCCCCTTCTCCCGCCGATTTCTTTTTCCCTGATACTGCTTGTCGGTTCGTACCTAAATCTGTCTCTTTTGCAGTCACCCATCGTACGTCGATTGCCGATAGATCTGTTAGCCGCTTCGAGCCCCCTCACCCTTCTGTTCGCGTAGCTGGTGCTCTTATAAATTCGACTATGCCTCAGCGTAAAATGACGAGTGCTGTCAAATGCTGGAATTGTGCGAAGGATGGGCACGTTTCCAAGCACTGTAGCTCTAAGTCCTCTATAAAATGCAGTCAATGCGGCCTAACTGGCGTGTTCCGTAATATTTACCCGCGATGTCATGGAAATCAGGAAAACTAACTTCACACCATCGTAACGGCCTATCGTTGGCGCCCAGAAATCTGCCACATCGCAAAATTTGTTGACTCCCCTCAGCCTCGCCCTGGGTCAAAGTTCTATCCGGTTCGCGCTCAGTATATGCTCTAATTGATACCGGATCCTGCAGCTCTTTTGTAAATCAATCTCTGATAGAGGGAATGAATTTGATGGATCTTCGAAATTGCGATCACTACACATCTGCGGATGGTCATCGTGTATACCATACAAAACGTATCAGGATCCATATAAAATTCATAATTTCTCCTGGGACTGGGATTTCAATGTTGTCCCAGAATTGACTGTTCCTCGCATCCTTGGTTCCGATTTTATGTAAGCCACAGGTCTCTCCATCAATTTCATCAATCGAACCTTTGCCTTTCGTTTTAGATCCGATGAGGACTTTGCAAATCCTTCTGGAAATAAACCGTCATGTCTTCTATCAAACTACAATCCCCTTATCAACCGGTATGATCTATCTGACAATCAAGCCTCCGTACTCAACAATCTTCTTAACGAATTTCCCGAGTTGCTTACTGCTAAGCTAGGGTGTGCTAAGGAATTTTCTTATTGCATAGAATTGAAAGATTGTACACCCGTCAGACATTCTTCTTTCAGCTGTTCCCCTCCTAAACATGCTTCCATGAGAAAATGTATCAATGAACTGCTAGAAAAGGGGTTATTAGCCCATCAAAATATTCTTATAGCAGTCCCGCTTTCCTGACCCCCAAGAAAGATGGCCAACCTCGTCTTGTGATCGATTACAAATCCTTAACTCGTCATGAATATTTCATAGTTTTCCTCTTCCCACCATCGAATCTGCTCTACAGTCTTTCGGAAAGACACAGTTCTACTCGGTTTTTTGACTTTAACTGCGCTTACTTTCAGATTCCCCCCGACCCCAGTTGCCACGAATTCATGGCTTTCGCCACTCCTTTCGGCCTCTATCAGTTCAATAAGGTACCCATGGGCATTTCAGTAGGTGCTCAGGCGCTAAGTCGTATTCTCGACTCAGTGTTTGGAGACCTGAAATTCTTCTGTTTTGTTCTCATATTTGAACGACGTCGTAATATTTTTCCAAAATATTTGAGGACCACGTCACTCATCTGCGTGACTTTTTCACTAGATTGAAAAGACATGGATTCACGGTCAATCCTGAAAAGGTATCCTTATGCTCTAGGCGTATCCAACTCTTGGGGAACATCGTTTCCAGCTCAGGCATCTCCATTAATCCTGAGAGGGTTAAATACATTCGTGATTTCCCCAGGCCTAAAAATCTCCGAGGCGTCCGCAGATTTCTTGGCATGCTAGGATTCTACAGTAGATTCATCCACAATATCTCGGAGATTTCAGCTCATTTGAACTTGTTAAAAGAGAAAAACATTCGTTCCTTCTGGGGTGACGATCAAGAACGTGCCTTCTGTAAGCTTATAAGCTTAAAGACGCCCTCTGCCAAGCTCCCGTGTAGCACAGTCCCGACTTCAACGATGACTTTGTCCTTCAGTGCGATGCTGGTGATATTGCTGACTCTGCTGTGTTAAGTCAGAAACTTGAAGACGACAGTCTGGCTCCTATCGCATATTTCAGTAAGAGATTGCTCGACTCTGAAGTTAGCTATTCCACGTATGAAAATGAATGGTTGTTGTCCTTGGCGTTGAGAAATTTCATTCATACCTCGAACATCGACATTTTTGGGTCCACACCGACAATCAAGCGCTATTCTGGATGAGTGCCATCGTTAAAAAGTTAGGGAGGACAGCTCGTTGGATTCTTCGACTATCATCCTACAATTTTACGGTTGTACATGTAAGAGGTAAAGACAACATTGTTGCCGATTGTTTGTCGCGCATATTTGACGGAGCAGAAACGGCTGATTGTGACATCGGGTCTAGTTCCGATACTCACCTCCCCTTATGTGTCCGTCGAAACTATCCTTTTAGTTTTACCGATCTATCCGAATTCCAAAGAAAGGACGATGAATGTACACGCTTAATAGACAGTCTTTCTAGGAAAGAACAACTATGGGAATCTTTCGAGATAAGAAAGGGTCTGCTATGTCATAAGAGACCTCACAGCAAAATATCCAAAATATTTGTTCCCCATGACTTAAGGCCTATGATTCTGAATTATTAGCACGATTCTCATTTGGGCGCTCATCTCGGGCAACTAAACACCTTTCATAAAGTCGCTCGGGTCTACTACTGGCCAAATTTAAAGAAGGAGGTCTTCGAATACGTCAAAACCTGCCATGTTTGTCAAACATTTGGGCTATATCCTGTTCACAAAATTAATTCCAATGTCACCGTTAACACTGTAACTAAACATGTTTTTGGCATCTTCGGCCCACCTAAGTGTTAATATCTGACAACTCTTCAGTCTATGCTAGTGCGAAGTTCGGTAACATGTGCTTTTCTTGGGTTATTAAACACATCCGTCTCAGCCCTCATCACCCCCAAACTAAAATCATTGAGAGTTTCCATCGTAATATCAAAACGTGTTTATCTGCTTTTCATCGTAATAATCAATCCCGATGGGATTCTTATCTGTCTTTTCAGCCTAGGTTTCAACACAGCTATCCACGCGACCAGCCGGTTCACTCAAGCTGAATTATTCTTGGGCAGTCCGACTCGTTAGCTGAACGGTCAGCGTACTGGCCTGCGGTTCAGAGGGTCCCGCGTTCGATTCCCGGCCGGGTCGGGAATTTTAACCTTAATTGGTTAATTCCAATGGCACGGGGGCTGGGTGTATGTGTTGTCTTCATCATCATTTCATCCTCATCACGACGCGCAGGTCACCTACGGGTGTCAGATAGAAAGACCTGCACCTGGCGAGCCGAACCCTTCCTGGGATATTCCGGCACTAAAAGCCATACGACATTTCATTCTTGGGCAGAGTCCTGAACGAACCACTCGCTTTGAGGTGGAATATTGGGTAGTTTTCTGAACCTTCCCGTCACATGGATGTCCAGAAAAAATGGAAAATTGCCTCCGAACAGCTGATCAAAGCCAGAAACAAGGTGGCACAAAGATACAACAAAGGGAGGAGACCTGTGCCATTCCAACCTGGAGATTTGGTCCTGACTAAAAGTTTTGCCGTCAGTTCTGTTGTGGACCACGTCAGCGGAAATCTATGTCGGGAATGACCTGACCCAGAAAAGGATCGTCGAATTTCTGGGACCCGTCACGGTAAAATAAGAGGATATCACTCACTACCCATGTTCTATCCAAGGCACACGTTTCTATGTTAAAATCATACCAGCCTAGGAGATAGTAATCCTCATTGACCTATTCCTCTTACTACTTTATATCGTTTTGTTTTTCATTGATTTCAAATAAGTTTGTTGTTGGCAACAACACGCTCAGACCTTTACTGTTGCAGGTAAAAGGTCATCTCCGTAATAGGACAACCGTGAGAAAGGAAATAAAACAGGAATTGAACTGTATCCCATGCCCAGGAAGGAAGACAAGAACAAACAATATGAGTAGCAAAGTACACCGACTTGGATTCATTCGATTACAACTATACGAGTTCACCTGGAAATATCATCGTTCATTAAGGCAATACGTTGGCCTATGCGAAAAGACGCTCGCACCTTCATTCATTCGAGACACTTGTAAAAATTTATATTGTTCCTTGAACATTTTGATTTTCCTATGTTTAACGTATTTTTATGGTAATCTTAGTTATAGTTCTGCGAGCACATGTAAGTTTAAGTTTCGACCCTATGTAAAATGAGTCCTTCTTGGCTGATCACCAGGGCAAGGACTCATTTTACAAGGAGTGTTGGGAATGTGTGCCACACCAAAGTCTCCTTGGGCCGCAACATTCTATTATCGCATTCTTTGGGGATGTCAATGACGACCAGTCTGTGTAGCCTAATGTTCCCTAATGTGACGTAATATTCAATTCTCTTTGACAGATGGCGTTCTCTGACCATCTGAATTTGTCAAAGCATTTCTCTCTCTCGATTGATTATTCTTTTGCTATTTCTTGAAGAGGCAACCATGTATGGTGTGGTAATGAATGAGACGTTGTATTCTGATCTTGTGTTTTGATTTTCTATTCTGCAGACTTTTAGGTATTTCGCTCGATTGCGAGCTATATATAGCGTTTCATAAATTTTGGGTGTTTTTGTTATTTACGTGAGAACGGAAAGTGATGCCGGTCTCTGTAACTGGTGTGAATGCATGTGGCTTCGATTTGAGATATTTTTTTATTTTTCTTCGAATCTTGGTCGATATTGTTTTGGTTTGACGCTAATGCTGTGCATTTCATGTTCACCTTAGAGTTAGAGGGATATGAATTCGACATGTGGCGTGAATTGTGTGTGACGGTTATGATTGTGATTCAATGAGCCTGGGCTGTTTTGCGACGAACCAATGTCACAGTCTGGATTTTGTTCAAGCTCAGGTGCCTTCGATCTTGTCTATCACGCTGTACGAGCGTGCTCATATCGTGTCTTGACGCTGACATTATACTGGGTTTGTTTCGCCATGATCTGTATGCTGCGCGTGCATGTATGTTTGTGCGGATTGTTCGTGAAGATTTGTGTCATTTTCCATCATTCACGGGTGCAGTTTAGCTCCACAATTACTCCTTTATTTACATTTTCTCTCGGCTTTAAATGCCTGATTAGTCCTTTATTTTAAAGATATTTCCTTTCTGTTTATATGTGTCATTGTTAGGAATGCTTGTTGATCTCAGTAACTATGGCAGCCTCTCATCCTCCTTGCCTTTGTTTTGTGTTATCTACTGGTTTGCCCTTTTTTCTTTTCTTTCTTTTTTTTTTTTTTTTTTTTTTTTTTTGCTCCCTGGGGATGTAGTCTGTATGGAGCAGATTGTTGTGGCCCGCGACTTTTGAAATGATGATGGTGGCTCGAGTTTACCATTACCGTAGGTCCCTTTTAGCGTGATAATTTTTTGGTGTGAAATGTGTTCTTTCACGCGAGTCCAACTTTTTATTACGGAGAAAGAAATGTTTTATGTTACGAACTACTTCGTTGTTCCAAGAAATATTTAGTTCAATTGCTAATGTATTTACCAAGCTTCGTAACATCAGCAACCTTATTCAAGTGTGTTAATACGATGTGCGTGGTCAGAAGGAAAGATGATTGCGTGTATAATACTCTCTGGGACTGATCATTTAAGAAATTTGTTCTCTGCATCCCCGATTTCTTTTGTTCTTTATTCATTTGCATTTTATTTGTGTTAATAAAATTTTTCATTCGATTCAATCTTTCACTGAGGAAGGGGGGGTGTCATGCCTCTATTACTTCCTTCCTGTAATTAAGAGGCACGGGTTCAGTTCCAGGCAGTTTCTGGCCTGTTCCGACCGAGTCCATGGAGCTGAGGTAAATGGGTGAGTATATATATATATATATATATGTTTTATGTTTGTCCTTGCGTGTTCGGTGGACTTCTCTAACACAGCTTCTCAAAATTTGGCGCTGCCCCCCCCCCCTCCGACCATTTAAATTAAGGCAAATACACCTCGCCAACACTGGATACAATCTTCGAGAACAGGCCCGCTAAAATGAGAAGAAGAGAATACTGCTACTCTAAAATTTTAAATTCATCGGCGTTTTTCCATCACTTATCACATACATTTCACCTGGCACGTTATCTTCTCTTAAACTTGGTTTCTCAAGCTTTTTCGCTCCCCACCTGGCCATTCGTGGTGATGGTGTATCTTCAAAGACAGACTGTCAGCCTTAATTTTCAACACAGTGATATCGTCTTGTTTTTTTTCAGTCTAGCTAAGGCGAGCGAAGAGAAAGGACGTGTTGCGCGGAGTGTGCCGGGTGAGTGGAGTAGGAGTGCGGAGCGGCAGGTCGAACCGAGTGTTACAAGGAATATGATTAGCGTTGAACCATATAGGGCCAATGTAGGTAGATGGCAGGAAAGTAAGAAGAATGCAACAGCCAAAAGTAAGGAAGTTAGCTTAGGGATGAGATGAAAGGCGGGATGCTGTTGGTGGCTGGGGTGGCCACTGTCCTGCTGGTTATTGGGAGTGTGGAAGTAAATCCAGGCCCGCAGGGCAGTGGCAACATGAATTGGGATGACGTTAATGTAATAAGGAAAGTGGTTAAGGAGGTACTAGACGAACTTTGTCCGTTTGAGCAGTTAAAACGGATGATACAAGAGCAAGCTAAGGAGCATGAAACGACGAGACGCTGAATCCAGGAAAACACTCTTGAAGTCAAAGGTAAAAGGGAAAGTAGTGAGAGAGATGCAGTTTTTCTAAAGGAGAAAATAAAAAATACTGAAGAGGAGGTGATGAATTTGAAGAAAGAAGTAGAAGTCTACTGACATGAAAACATGAAGGAAGCCATTTTATTTATGGAGTACAAGAAGAGAAGGTAAACACTAAAGTGGACATAATATACAAGGTGGTAGATGTAATACAAAGAAAAAATGAAAATCAACTTCAGTGAGGTAGATATAGATGACGTGAAGAGGATAGGCAGGCTGAGGGGGTGCAGACCTATAAAGTTCACGTTGCTATACTCACTGATGGCAGATATAGTAATCAGAAATGCCGAAAACCTGCAGAAAGGAAAAAATGTGGATTAAGAGAGACTGGGGAAGAGATGGGAATAGAAATTTCAAAATTTTGAAGAACCATATGATTAGGGCAGGACTGCAAGGGTTGAGAGCTCATATTAGGGGGCAAGTACTGGTGGTGTCCAATGGAAAATGGATTCGAAAGTGGGGAGTGTCAAAACTTTTGTCTATGGAGGAGGATTTAAATATGAAACGAGTAGGGATGGCGAGAGTATAAGGAGTGGAGCACCGGGTGCAGGATGTAGCGGCGGAGATGACGGGCATGATGAAATGGGAAGAAGGAAGAGAAGCAGTGAGTTGAGTGACATTAATGTGACAGCGAGTGCAGAGGTAAGAAAGAGAACACAAGAACGCTTCGAAGAGTTTTGATCTGACTGTGAGAAAACGAAAAGTTGAGCCAGGGAATTTGGTAGAGAAATACGTATGGAACGTGAGAGGGAAGAGCAGAGAGTAGTTAAGAGTGAATTAAGTGGGGTGAACGGAGTGGAGGGCGGTTCAAACACAAGTTTGAGTGAATGTCTAGTTCAGAGTGAGAAAGGTAACAAAAGCAAGGCTCTACACAAAGGGAGAAGTGCGAGACTAAAAGATTAATGGGGGAAGAGAGATATAAATGTAGAAGGTATGGTAACTAGGAGTCAAAAGCTAAGCAAAGATAGTAAATTATGTAGGGTTAAAGTTGGTCGAGGGTAGTGCGTGTTTGATATATGCAATGGAGGTGCCATGTATTGATACTATTATATATGGTTAGTTGATTATAGTATATGGGAGAGGGTTCAATAGTAAATAAGTTGTTGGTGGTTTTTTTTGCTAGGGGCTTTACGTCGCACCGACACAGATAGGTTTTATGGCGACGATGGGATGGGAAAGGCCTAGGAGTTGGAAGGAAGCGGCCGTGGCCTTAATTAAGGTACAGCCCCAGCATTTGCCTGGTGTGAAAATGGGAAACCACGGAAAACCATTTTCAGGGCTGCCGATAGTGGGATTCGAACCTACTATCTCCCGCATGCAAGCTCACAGCCGCGCGCCTCTACGCGCACGGCCAACTCGCCCGGTGTTGGTGGTTTTTAATTGAATATGTTGGATGGTGGAGTATGTTCGATCATTTATTGTTGATACTGTATTTAGAGTGGTCTTGGTGGTGATATTAGAAATGAAGAGTGTGTTGATGGTTAAAGAGTTAGCGTTTGTATATATAGTCAAAAGATGGGTATGGTAAGTAAGGTGAATGTGATGATTAGAGAGAGGATGAAGTGATAATTGATTGTGTCCATGGTTGGTATGATGGCTGGTGTGATAATTTATGAGGGCACAAGTTTGGGTGGACTTTAATGATATCTGAAATATGGTGGAGTGTGTTTGACATGTGTATTTGAGATAAAAGTGCTGAAGTAGCGAATTTGGTGTATTATGAAGCTAACTCCTTTATTCCTTTCAAGTCTGTGTTTGAAACCACGGGCTGTGCTGTGCGCGATTTGCTCATTTATAGCTGTTATTGTATTTAAAATTGTTTACAGGTCTTGGTGGCGTTATTAGAACTGAATAGTGAGATGATGTTTAGAAAGGTGATGAACGTGATTATGAGTGGTATATTCTTATATAGACTAAAGATGTTTGATTGAGAAGAGTGGTAGTGATGGCGTGGTTGGCGGTTGAGATCTTGTTACTTGTAAGAGGCAGACTTGGTAGCATGGTGGATAAAATAGTGATTATTTAATAAATATGGTATGGTAATAATTAATGGATATGTGATTGGAATTTAAGTGTGGAATTTGACTATGAGCAATTTGAATCGAAGAGAAACTAGTTGAGTGTTGAGTGTTGTATGATAATTTGGAAGGTGGAGTTTGTTTGGGTCTGTAAGTTTGATATACGTTTGATTGTTATGTGAGGAAGAGTTGGAGTTATTTTGGCTGATGATGGATAGTTATAGTGGTTATAAGTAGGAATAGTAAATTAAATAATGTTATTTTATTGTATGTATAATGCGTGGAGTGAAGCAATTCATACAGGAACTGATAAGCGAGAAGATTGTTCAGAATTACAAAGGGACCTTGAGAGTATCCAACAATGGGTTGAGAAGAATAATATGAAGGTTAATGGAGGCAAATCAACTGTTACAACATTTACAAACAGGAGTTTTAAAACTGAATTTGAATATACTTTGGATGAGGTAGTTATCCCAAAAGATGGCAAGTGCAAATACTGAGGTGTGAGATTTGAAAGTAATTTGCACTGGAAGGGTCATGTGGATGACATTGTTGGGAACGCATACAGATCGTTACATGTCATAATGAGGCTACATAAAGGATGCAACAAAGAATTAAAAGAGAAAAGTTACTTAAGTATGGTTCGTCCATTATTGGAATATGCAAACAGTGTTTGGGATCCTCACCAAGAATACCTAATAAAAGAAATAGATCGTGTGCAGAGGAAAGCAGCAAGGTTTGTAACAGGGGATTTCAGGAGAAAGAGTAGTGTATCAGAAATGTTAAAGGAACTAGGGTGGGAAACCTTAAGTAAGAGAATGGAGAAAACTAGACTTATAGGATTATATAGAACCTATACACGAGAAGTAGCACGGGGACATATCCGTGAGAGGCTTCAGTTGGAAAATAATTATATCGGCAGGACTGACCACAAATATAAAATTAGAAGGAATTTTAGCAGAAGCGATTGGGGGTAAATTTTCATTCATTGGGAAGGGTGTGAAGGAGTGGAACGGTTTGCCAGGGGTATTGTTTGATCCTTTTCCAAAATCTGTACAAATATTCAAGAAGAGAATAAACAGCAACAGAGAAAATAAATGAAATGTTAGAGGGCATTCGACCAGTGCAGGTTAATGTAAATAAAAATGTGTGTGAATAAGTTAATTCCATCCCCTGGTCTAAGGAGTTTGGACAGCCAAAGTACAGGACTGCCTGTAGGGGTGAATTACAGTGGGGACTTCGAGGGCTCTGGGACCGCTACGTTAGCTGTGAAGGCCCTTCAGGAACTCTGAAAAGTGGTGGAAAAAGGGGCTCTGGTTAAGACGCAACAGGTCGTTATGCTACTTAGGTTCCAGAATGGGTTAAGAAAAGTAAATAAATGCAATGTAAATTTTAATCTTATACCAGTTGTATAGTATCATTTGAAGTAATTCCACATATTGTATATCAGTTGACGATATTTGTAAGTAGTACAGGAGATATTATAAGTAGAATTTTGTAAACAATATAAATTTATTAACGATGAGCTGTGTGTTTAATAGAAAACATTGTTAGCGCAAATTGTATAATATTGTATTATAGGAAAATTTTCTTCTCTTGTTAATTTAATATTCAGTGCTTGACAATAATGTATTTTAGTGTGCCATTTGCTACCGAGGTAGACACCTCATTTGCAAATAAAGAGATTTTGATTTTATTTGATTACGGCAGACTAATGCAGTGCTGTCGATAGCTCCTTATTTATGGAGATTCTGAAGGTACGGTCGCTAAGGTAATTTGCGACTAACGCTGTAAGATACCCAGGGAAGCCAAGGGTTCTTAACTTACATACTAGTCCGTCATGCCAGACCTTATCTAACGCCCTATCAACGTCAATAAAGCAGACTCCTGTTTAGCTGTTGTCATTAAATTTTATCGTAATGTCCTCAGTCAGTCTAAATTATTATTATTATTATTATTATTATTATTATTATTATTATTATTATTATTATTATTGAACTGTTGTATGGCTTTTAGTGTCGGGATATCCCAGGAAGGGTTCGGCAGTAGATTATATAATGCTTTGGCTGAATCAGCGAACTGGTAGTAGGTCAGCGAGTGTGGAAAGCAGTAGTTACGGAATGTGCGAGGTTCGCGAGAATCAGCCAGAAGGGAGGTGGAGGTTTCTAAACCTCCTGGTGTTAAGTTGCCATTTCTATTATCGTGAGTAGCTCCGCGATTCCATGGCAACCACCGATTTTCACCAGACTCCACCGCGCAGTGAACACGGCGGGAAGGGCCTACTAGTCATTCTACAGTTATTCTTCTGTTAATCTTCAGGCTCCAGCCAGCAGTTAGCACTGCAGGGGGAGCAATTATCCCTTTATATCACATTCGCGAGTACCGGTAGTCTCGCGAATCCCTGGCAATCGCCGAATAGCAGTTAAATACTACGATCCACCGCGCAGTGATCACTGCGGGGAGGGCCCACCAATTAACTTACCTTTTAGTTAATTTATTTTTCTGGTTATTCGAGTAGTCTTATCTATTATTATGCTTAATATATTCACATTATTATTTGTTCTAATAGCTGAAGGTGTTCGCCTAGGTTGGGCAATATTATTCCTCTCCATTAAGGATCACTGAAGTAGGAAATAGTATAGATCTGGAGGGAAATAATAATAATAATAATAATAATAATAATAATAATAATAATAATAATAATAATAATAATAATAATAATAATTGTTACCGTGTTTTAGTGGTAGGTAGAGGTGAAAGAAGGTGCGGGCGTGAACGGGTCTCAAACTACGGAATCAAAGTTAATGTAAAATTTAACAAGGTTATATTTTCTTTTCAAAAACAAAGAAATAACAAGCATGGCAGGTACAAAGTAGCAAGTCCAAAGGGTAGTTACAATATTTACAGGATTTGGGCTTCGCGTCCTGACTTCACAATGCTTGGGCAATCAGCTCAGTTTTACCCCAAACACAAGTTTCAACAGAGGGGCAGAAAACCCCATTCATGCCTAGGAGTCCTTGCTCCAAATTACACTGAAAAGCCTCCACGAGGCATACAACACTCAATTTTCAAAAGAGCCACACGCTCTCAACTTTAAGCCTCTCAAAGGCCACACCAAACTCCACCTTCGAGTTGTCCTCACTGGACATAGACACAGGGGTAAAATACCCAACCTACTGAGGTCTATTAAATGAAAAGGGGCAATTACATGACCTCTAAAATAACAATTTGAGAGGAGGCGATCTGCACTCCTAATACACTTGTTTTTAAAACCTAATCTGGCTCTAGGCTACTAATGCAAGGGCTAATCCCATACTACAGAGGTGACTTTAGAAAAGAGCAATTTGTTTTACGTTAACGAAGAATAGGTTGAGAAAATAAGTTCACCTCAAAACAATGTGAGTGGGAGCTCGAGAGGGTTAGCACTCTCTATCCTAATATGCAGCTTTAAAAGAGAATAGATGAAAAGATTGGTTACATTTTAGGAAAAGGTTACATGGTGGAAACGCTTCGAACCCGCTCCGAGAGTTAAACTGCCAACCTAGCAAGAAAAGAAGTTATTAAGAGGCCATTACCTGGTGTTGAACAGCTGGAGAAGAAAGAGGCGCTTCCCGCCCCCTGCTATGTACTTTACACACTGAAAGATGGAACAGAAGTGCCCCGGAGACCCAAAAATCAGCAGTTTAAATACTCTCGCGGAAGGTTCTAGGCGTTTTAGGGAAGAGAACACCCGCCCACAATCACTTTATTGGCTAGGGTACAGAAACATATCCAAGTTGGGGGAAGATACATCGGATTGGTCGGAAATTACTAAAAGAAATTCGGGATTGGATAAATCTAAAACAAGAGGAAAAAGAGGGGAATACAGCCAACTTAAACAATAACAGAAAGAAATTTAACAAGAAACAAACTTTTGAAATAAGAACTTCTCCAAAAAAATAGTTCTTTCACTCCGCACTAGGGTGCACTATTGTTGCTCTTCAGTAGTGTCCTCTAGAAGAGAAAGTTCACACTTCTTACTACAAGCAAAACAAAAATACGTCGAAAATGACACAGTTCAAAAACTCCAAAATTTCCAGGTAGAGACATCTTCTGAGAAACTTGAAAATTAATACTGTCCATAAAGTTCAGACTTCCTCCAGCAGAGGAGTTTCAACAGGCGCACATTTTAAATTAGCGGTGGAGGTGTACCGCCCGGTACAATAATAATAATAATAATAATAATAATAATAATAATAATAATAATAATAATAATAATAATAATAATAATAATAATAATAATAATAATAATAATAATAATAATAATATTTGCAGAATTGATTTCGTCTTGTTTTGAATTGTTATCAAACTAAAATTTTTAGACTAAAAGATCCGCAACCTCACCATTAACACTTATTGTTTCGTTTCCGTCTGTATCATTTCTTTTCTTTTCTTCTTAGTTTAAGCACACTTTTTGGATTAAATTATGTTTTATATTAACCTTTTTTTACTGAATTTGTCTCAGTGAGTTATTTATTGCTGCATCTAGTGATGTAAATATTGTATATTGTTATTGTTTTTATTCCCGTCATGTCTCTTTTGTTTTTTCTTTTTCTTTTGTTCCTTCATTATGTTTTAGCACATTTTTGGCTTGTATAATGTAGATTACTATAAGCCCCCTATTTCACTGAAGATGGTTCAAACGAGACGAAACATGTTTGAATGTTATTACTCCATCTAATGATGGAATTATTTTGTATTGAATTAGGAGGATACATTTAATGTTTCCTTTGCAAACCCTCCTTTTATATTAATATAACATTTGTAAATATTTCATTATTACAAGGTACAGACGTATCATTTCTTTGCATTGCACGCGTCGGGCGGAGGAAACAGTTCGCCTCTTTGCGTGACGTCATCGGAGCTACAGTACGGTCTGCACATCATAAAGACAATGGTACCATCCATGCTCAGCTGCTCTCATACAGTCACAGCCATAATTGAGACTAAGAGCAGTGGTAGCTACATTTTGCTATGGCCAAGAGGTGGATGCAAACGTAGTGCATCCATCCAAAAATAACAGCAGATGGAAGCTAGATGTAACAGTCGTAAAATTAGTGATATTTATTGTTGGCTCTCACTGATGGGAATAATAATAGCTGAAATCCTTAGAAATGGAGCTTACCAAGTATCTCGCCTGGATGGCACTCTGGAAGGTGTCTATAACGCCTCCAACTTTAAAAAAATACAGACATAAAAGAAAATTCCTACACGGGCAAGTTCGTATTCAAATCGAGATCGAGTCCACGTCATACGACCAAGATGCTAGCCGAAGATTCACGAAGCTGTAGTATTGACGTCAGGTCCCGAGCACGTGCACACAGCGAAGTCTCCAGGTAGATCATTCTAAAAGTTTTTCTTAATCTCAGAAACCAGAAAAGATAGCGACAATTGGAATAAACGTATTGTAGTCCACATTTACAACACGTAAACTTCCGAACTGCATTAAGCCAACTATTAAAGAAGTAAAGAAACGTATTTTCTATTACCGGGTTTCCACAATTAAAGTTATGGTATTCAGCGCGGTACAGCAAGTGCTGTAATGTTCGTAGCATTCTGAAATTTCGTCGATATGATAACTACGCAATGCTCTCACGAATTATGCCTCAAAAATTATTAGTCCCAGCTTCTGCCACCAGGCGAAAATATGGCCTTGGAAGCGGTCAGAACGTGCAATATTCCGTAACAAAATGTTATACCGGTAGAATTGAGTTGTGTCAGTTCCTTGGTTACCGCTTCTCCCCAAAATTCCTTTGGTAACCAAGACAGGATCAATAGACATCTAAAAGTATGAAACATCATTCTGTTCTGTCTCTCTACTAATCCATTTTGTTATGGAGTGTACGGTACAGACCTCCTATGAGAAATACCCATTTTTTATATTCTGCCTGAAACCCACTACAAGTGTACTCTGTACCATTGCTGGATTGTATTACTTTAATCCCTACACCATGCAACTTCTCCACCCATCCTGATATTTATGAAACCCTTCTAACACTTCAATATTATTTTTCACACACAGCCACATTGAATCAATTGTATCTGGAGTATTCATCAATCATAGAATACGGCTCCATGGCTAAATGGTTAGCGTGATGGCCTTTGGTCACAAGGGTCCAGGATTCGATTCCCGCAAGTGTCGGGAATTTTAGCCATAATTAATTAATTTCGCTGGCGCGGGAGCTGGGTGTGTCTGTCGACTTCATCATCATTGCATCTTCATCAAGAAACCTGCATCTGGTAAGCCGAAATTGTCCTCGGACACTTCTGGCACTAAAAGCCAGACGCCACTTCATTTCGTCAATCATAATTAAAACATATCTCGTCTCCAAGTGATCGTGGACTAATCTTCCAACTACATCAGTCTGAACGAGATTAAGTGGTTTTCTCCCTTACGCTCACAAAAATTTGGTACTTCTTTGTTGGTTCCCTGAATGTATGCTGATCAAGTATTAACACCATTACTTCTTTCCAATTTCAACATGGACAACCTACGCAGTGCTTCAGAATGTACATGTCCATATCTCTCACGCCACAACCTAATCTGCCCAACACATTTAAATAATACATTATTATTACATTCTTGTTCTATCATTGGGTCACATTCAAATCACAGTCGCAATATAATTTCTTCTGTCTATTCTGCCAGAAACCCACTACAATTGTACTCTGTACCATTGTTGGATTGTATTACTTTAATCCCTACACCATGTAGAGATTCCCGTTCTTATCCACAATCGTTGCTTTCTCACCTGCAAATTCTACTTTGCTGGTTAACTTGCCAATAGATATTAAATTCACACCCAAGTTCGGCACATACAACACATCTGTAAATGTAATTGTCCATCCTGTTGACATTTTTACTTTCACCTAACCTATACCTCTAATATCCAGCTTGGGTCATTCTATCCTAAGCAAGCAGTGAACGCGGACGTGCAGAGTGGAGAGTGCTGAGTGGCGAGTGGCGAGAAATGATTGCAGTGGAGCAATATCGAGCCGAAATTGGAAGATGGCAGAGGAGTTTGAAGAGGAAAACAGCAAAAAGAATGGAGTGCAAGCGTGATCTGGGAAGTATGAGTGAGATGGTTCTGGTGGCAGCTGTGGTGTCAGTGTTACGAATGATTTGGGGCGTGGAATAGAATCCCGGTCCGAATTATTCAAGCGGAAATATCAGCTGGGATGATATTGAAGCCATTAAGGAGGTGGTTAAGGAGGTGGTGAAAGATGCGTGCCAATTGGACCAGATCAAGGAAATGATCCAGGATCAATCAAAAGAGTTTGAAAACATGAAAAGGTGGTTCCAGGAAAAAAAATGGGTGAGTCAATGTCCAAGATGGAAAGTAATGAGGAAGATATTGCGCTATTGAGGAAGAAGGTATAACTTTTGGAAGAGGAGGTGGTTGAATTGAAGAAAGAGGAAGCAATCAGTAGTCAGGAAAGTTCGAGGAAATGCATATTTATTTATGGTGTCCAGGAGGGTGTGAAAGTAAATAAGGTGGACATAGTATACAAAGTGGTGGAGGTAATACAGAAAGAAATGAAGATTAACTTCAATGAAGTTGACAATGATGATGTAGAAAGGGTAGGCAAAGTGAGAGGGCACAGGCCAATTAAGGTCAGGTTATTATCTACCTTGATGGCCGATATTGTTGTGAGAAACGCTGGGAATTTACAAGGAGAGAAAGTATGGGTGAAAAGAGACTTGGTTCGTGTAGGTAGCAAGAGCGTGAATATTTTAAGGAGACATCTAATGAAAGCCAGGCACCAAGGGCTGAGGGCACATATCAGGGGCCAACAGCTGGTTGTGTCTAACGGTAGATGGGTGAGAACATGGACAGTGGCCAAGCTTCAAGAAACTGATGAGAAGCTCAAGCAGGAATGTGCATGGTGATAAGGCAAGGTGACAGGCATGCCGCAGTGCGAGCGGAGGGACGTGACGAGGCAAGAGACGAGAGCAGTGCAGAGGTCAATGTCCAGTCTAGCACAGGAACGGAAACGAGGAGTCAGCGGGTGTTGGTGGAGGGAGTAAGTCAAGAATCTGCAAGTCCAGTCATCAGTGTGCAGTGCATGGTAAAGGTGAAGGTACGCGGGAAGAAATAAAAGGAATAGAGGTCTTGAGCAAAGGGATAAGTATGAGTTTAAGGGACCTGTGGGGAAATAAAACTAAAGGTGTTGAGGATAAGGAGGGCAAAGAGCGTCTCAAAATTTCCAAAAAAGATGGAATAGAAGTGGAAAGTAAGAGGACCATAATAACGAGACGTAAATCAGATAATGTGGCAGAGGGGAATAAGAATAAGGGAGGAAATGGAGATGAAGGGGAGGCTAGATTATAAGTAGACTGCAAGATAGGCTTTGTAAATATTGAAGGATTGTTAAGTAGGATGTGTAATGAAGAAGTAATAAAATTAGTAAAATATTTTGATATTGTGGCGCTCCTAGAGACTCGGTTAGAAACAGAGAAGGTGTTAACGTGGAGAAGGTTTGTGGTCATGTACAAATGTAAAAGAGCGGACAATGGGGAGGTCACCCAAGGGGTATTGTTGTTTTAATAAAGGAAGAGATTAGTGAGTTAATCAAAGATATGGAGAATGAGATGGAAGAGGTGGTCTGGGTCAGGTTTAATATAGGGAGTGAGAAAGGGTGAAAAAAGAAGGTATGCATGGCTTTTCTATACTGTCAACCGAAGAGCTCCACATATGGTAATGAGATTATTTTGAGGATTTAAAACTGAAGAAGATGGAATGGTGCTATTTGGTGATTGGAACGCTAGAATAGGTGATCTTTGTCAAACATTCAGCAACGAGGATGAGTTGATGATTAGGGGAGGAAGATGTAGCGAAGATAAAGAAAGAAACAATTATGGATAAAAACTTTCAGAATTGTGTGCAGCAGGCAAATTATATATTTTAAATGGCTGGTGGGAAGGGGGTAGGAAAGGGAAGTTTACGTATATTACATCGCAGGGTGGAAATGTTATAGATTCAGTAATTAGCTTGGAAGACATGTTAGGGAGAATTAAGAGAATTGAAATAGGGGACTGGGTTGAATACCACCATGCCCCGCTTTGGGTGACGATGGAAAGAAATGAGAGACGGTAAAAGAAATGAGGGAAAAAGAGAAGTGTTGAGAAGGGTAGAAGTTATGTTAAATATAAATGGTCAGGAAATGTAAAACGGAATTTTAATGTCACAGAAATGAACTGCAATTAATTTAGTGTGAATTGAAGGCAGCCTTGAGAGTAGACAATGTGGACAGAGCGATGGAGTTAATTGAATACCCAATTAAGAGGATTTCTCAGATTGATAGATGTAAGAAAAGAAAGGCAGGAGGGGAAGAAGGGTGGTACAACAAAGAGTGTAAGGAAATGAGGAAAACAGTCATGAAGACTCTAAAATATTATAGAAAAAACGGTGGGAGTGCAGAAAGAGAAGCTTTTTGTAAATTAAGAAAATAATACAAGCTTAAAATTGCTGAGAGGAAGAAGTTATGGATGAGAGAAAAAGTAGAGTCAATAAATAGGTAGTGCAAGACGAAGCAACCTGAAAGGGCACGGGACAGAGTTAATAGAATTAATAAGAGATGAGAGGGGTGATAAGCCGGGTATTGACTACGATCAATGAATGGACTACTTTCGAGAACTATTAGGAGGGAAGGATAGATGGAAAGATACGGGGAGAAGAGTTCATATGGAGAGGTGTGAATATACAGATATATGAGCTTGATACAGAAATATCGAGAGAAGAAGTTTTAGGGGTGATAGGAAAAACGAAGGGTTGGACGGCGGGTGGAAGAAATGGTATCAATAACTTGTTTTGGAAAGAAATAGGTAAATATAGTCAGATGATAGAGGGCATAGTAAAACTATTCAATAAGAGTTTCGAGGGTGGCAGGTTTCCAAAAGTGGTAAACGGGGATTACATGCCCATATTTATAAAAAGAAGGGCGAGAGGAACCTCCCGGATGAGTATAGAGATATAACCTTACTGGATTCCTTGAGCAAGATTTATACAGGCGTACTAGCGAACAGACTGAGGGACTGGGCGGAAGAGCAGTCGATTCTATCAATTTTTCATGGTGGATTCAGAAAGGGTAGAAGAACAGATAACATAACGACAGTCAAGATGAACCTGGAGAAATATTTGAGTAAAGAAGGAGGTAACGTATATCTAGCTGCTATTGATTTTGAAAAGCGTTCGATACATTGAGTTGAACCGCGTTAGTAGAAAAATTAGGAAGGTGGGGATTTCATGAAAGATTATCCGAGCGATTGATGCTATATATGATAAAGTTTATTACTGTGTTAAATTAGAAGAAAATTTAGTAATCAGTCTGATTAAATGTAAGATGGGATTAAAACAGGGTTGTAAGATATCGCAAATTTTATTTACATTATTCATAAATGAAATTTTGCAAGGTCAAGGAGAAAATAACTGGGTATCACTGGTGGTAAACGATGTAGAGATCCCAGGATTGATTTTTGCCGATGGTGTAATATTAATGACCTCAACAGGGTGGGGTTTACAGAGAAGTTTAAAGGCGGTCTCCGAATATGCTAGGATGTGGTCCCTAAAAATAATTGTAATAAATCGAAGGTGATGATAGTCCGAAAGAACAGGGCGAGAAAGAAGGAGAGGAAATGGGTGGTCCAGGGGGAGATGATCGAAGAGGCAGATAAGTTGGAATATCAAGGATTGCTTTTAAATAAAAGGGGATGGGAGGATCAAATTAAGGGGGCGAAATGCAAGAGGGTGGCGGTTCTCGCAGTGGTAAAGAATTTGGAGACTAGGCGTCCGGGTATAAAGTATAGTATTCATGATGATGATGATGATTATGATGATTCTTGTTTAAAGGGGCCTAACATCTAGATCATCGGCCCCTAGTATAGTATTCAATGCATGGCGTTAAATTCATTAGTGCTGAGCAGAGTAATGTATTATAACCTTCCAATGAATTCCGGATCGAAGATAAAAAGAACCATTGAAGTTTATGATAATAAAGAAACTAACGGAAATCATGTGAAGGTATACGTTCAGTTGTTTTACGTCCAGATATACACTGACTGACAGAGCAAATGCAACACCAAGAAGGAGTGGTTCGAAAGGGATGAAAGTTGGGGAAAAAACAGAGACGGCACGGACGAATAATTGATGTTTATTTCAAACCGATATGCAGGTTACACAATGCGCACGGCATCGACTCAGTAGGATGTAGGACCACCGCGAGCGGCGATGCACGCAGAAACACGTCGAGGTACAGAGTCAATAAGAGTGCGGATGGTGTCCTGAGGGATGGTTCTCCATTCTCTGTCCACCATTTGCCACAGTTGGTCGTCCGTACGAGGCTGCGGCAGAGTTTGCAAACGGCGTCCAATGAGATCCCACACGTGTTCGATTGGTGAGAGATCCGGAGAGTACGCTGGCCACGGAAGCATCTGTACACCTCGTAGAGCCTGTTGGGAGATGCGAGCAGTGTGTGGGCGGGCATTATCCTGCTGAAACAGAGCATTGGGCAGCCCCTGAAGGTATGGGAGTGCCACCGGCCGCAGCACATGCTGCACGTAGCGGTGGGCATTTAACGTGCCTTGAATACGCACTAGAGGTGACGTGGAATCATACGCAATAGCGCCCCAAACCATGATGCCGCGTTGTCTAGCGGTAGGGCGCTCCACAGTTACTGCCGGATTTGACCTTTCTCCACGCTGACGCCACACTCGTCTGCGGTGACTATCACTGACAGAACAGAAGCGTTACTCATCGGAGAACACGACGTTCCGCCATTCCCTCATCCAAGTCGCTCTAGCCCGGCACCATGCCAGGCGTGCACGTCTATGCTGTGGAGTCAATGGTAGTCTTCTGAGCGGACGCCGGGAGTGCAGGCCTCCTTCAACCAATCGACGGGAAATTGTTCTGGTCGATATTGGAACAGCCAGGGTGTCTTGCACATGCTGAAGAATGGCGGTTGACGTGGCGTGCGGGGCTGCCACCGCTTGGCGGCGGATGCGCCGATCCTCGCGTGCTGACGTCACTCGGGCTGCGCCTGGACCCCTCGCACGTGCCACATGTCCCTGCGCCAACCATCTTCGCCACAGGCGCTGCACCGTGGACACATCCCTATGGGTATCGGCTGCGATTTGACGAAGCGACCAACCTGCCCTTCTTAGCCCGATCACCAAACCCCTCGTAAAGTCGTCTGTCTGCTGGAAATGCCTCCGTTGACGGCGGCCTGGCATTCTTAGCTATACACGTGTCCTGTGGCACACGACAACACGTTCTACAATGACTGTCGGCTGAGAAATCACGGTACGAAGTGGGCCATTCGCCAACGCCGTGTCCCATTTATCGTTCGCTACGTGCGCAGCACAGCGGCGCATTTCACATCATGATCATACCTCAGTGACGTCAGTCTACCCTGTAATTGGCATAAAGTTCTGACCACTCCTTCTTGGTGTTGCATTTGCTCTGTCAGTCAGTGTATTAATAATTCGAGATAACTCGCTCAATTGATAAGGGAAATTGGATGTATATACAAATTAATATGCTCAGAACCCCGTGGTACTGAAATTTAATTTGTGTCTAGGAATGTAATATTTGAGTAGAAGCAAATACTGTTACATGAAAATGTTATATTTTGACGGAAGAATAAAATAATTCTCTGTGTGACGTTTAGTTCCAATAACGACATATATGACGGAGGCCATGGAATTGATTGAATGATACATGTCAAGTTCGATTTCATCTGCGCTGGTTATGCATTATATAGCTGTTGCAAGACCAACTCCAGTCCTCAGACCGTAATATAAAAAACATGGCGGCCGAAGTAGCCGGATTGCTGGTATTGGCTAAGACGAAAATATCAAGTACATATTATATCAACGGCGGTAATTTAACATGGTAAATGTAACATCGTAGGGAAAATCACTTTTACACGTATGAAAACGCTTCGCCAACAAGTACGCACCACATATAATCAACTAGGGGCTTTTTGTTGCAGTCTCCTTTTAAGTGGACTCAGATATTGTCTCACATATCCTATATTTTTGTGCGGCCGGGGTGACGCCTCAACTATACATCTCACCTCGCCGGGCCAAATACCATAATTGGCTGTCCCTAAGTAGGTTGACGGCCTTCCCCAGCAATGTTATCCACTTGCATCATCCAGGACATTGATCCCGATATCCCGGAAGAGGACATCTGTGAAGCCCTCCTCTCGACCGGTGTCTACTTTGTTCACCGCCTCTACAACGGCACTGACCCAGCACCAGAGGTCCTGCTCTACTACACATCTGCCGCTGCCTGTCTCTCAGTCCAGAAAATCGCCGCTCTCATCCATCACCGCCTCTACTCCGTGGTTTCTACACCGGCTGACCTCCAAGCTGAGATTGAAGCAGACGAAGAATTGGCTGCCAGTGCTGACATTACGCCTCCCAAGCCCCCACCATCCCCCTTACCAGTGTCTTCCTGCCCTTCCCCTCCTCCTACTACCACCACCGTATCTACTCCAGCTACCCTTACTACTCCTTGTATCGTATCTGTTACCACCACTACTATGACTACTACTACCACCACTACCACCAATGTCGCCCATACCTCTGCTTCTCTTACTACTCTGACTATGTCTCATCCTTTCCAACTCTCGCAAGCTTCTCTCCCCCTCCCTCCCATCACTGTTCAAACGTCTCACCCTCCTTCTATGCAGCCATCTGCCGAGGGACATACCATCACTTCTCCGGAGAACATGGTACACCTACCTCAGCACACACCACCATCTATCTACAGCTGAGTCATCCGAGGGATCGATCCCAGCATAGCGCCTGCCGTTCTTGCCCACGACCTCCGCCAGGCAGACATCCCTGTACAGTGCGCCTTCCGCATCTATAACTCAGACGGACCTACTTTCCTGGTGTGGATTCAACTACCCACTTCAGACGCCGTCCAGCGCCTCATCACTTCCGGAATTCACATCTATGGTCGCCATCATCGTGTGGAACCTTCGCATTCTCCCCCACAACCCCTGCACCGTCCTCACACACCTCGCAGTCGTCCCCGGCCTGACCCTCCTCCTATCTCACCTCGTCCACATCTTCGATCACCTACTGTCCGAACCCTGTCACCCTACTCCTCCCCCACTCCACCAACCCCAGATCTACTCCGCCTTCTTCTTACTTCCCTCACCAACTTCTCCTCATTCTAAAATACCTTCACCTTACACCTTTTCCCTAGCCCACTCTCATAAATCATTAGGCTATATCAATACTCTGTATCATTCATATTGCATCTCTGTATTTTAATTTAATGGAAACAATAAAAAACCCATCTTAATACTAAAGCCCCCTTAGACACAAGGCCTTTCCTTTTCCATCCAGCATTTTTCACATTGCCTTTCCCCACTCCCAATTTCCACACATCTCCTACTCCCCGCCCAAGCTCTCGGCCAGAGGGAGGGCGTAACCCTTCAGGTGGCCCGCCCCACCCCTTGAGGGTGGGGAATGAAAACTTTGTCAGTCAGACAGACAGACAATCAATTAGAATCATATATACTCTACTAGAAAAGAGACCAACAAGCTGATTATTTTGAAATTTCAGTTCGTCAAATAACGTTTTCACTTCGCTGGGTAGATGAAAACACATGATTAAACTATTAAAATGATATTTTTAACATCATTTTGGATGTTTCAAAACAAATTAAGGTGCTAAATTCCTCGATTTATTCGCTCTCATGAGAACTGTGAAACATAATTTGTTGCCTTAGTTTGCAAGTGGTGGACAATTTCTTAAATTCAGCACCCAACGAAGGGGAAGTACACCCAAAATAATAATGTTATTGGCTTTACGTCCCACTAACTACATTTGTTACGGTTTTTGGAGACGTCGAAGTGTCGAAACTTAGTCCTGCAGTAGTTCTTTTATGTGCCAGTAAATCTACCGACACCAGGCTGACGTATTTGAGCACCTTCAAGTACCACCGGACTGAGCTAATATCGAATCTGCCAACTTGGGGTCAGAAGGACAGTGCCTTAACCGTCTGTGTCACTCAGCCCAAGTACACCCGAAATTATTATTTTAACCCAATGAACGGCCCTGGTAATGTTAACATAATGTTGACATATGGCATAACAGCACTTCACACAATGATAGTAACCTTAGTAATGAAACGTTCAGACTCTAAATATATAATAGGTTTTTACCCATTAAAGAAAATGAGTGCAAAAACTCTATTGACTATACATTGATATTTAACCACGTGGACGAGCTTCAGTTCAACGCAGTCTGCTTGATAACAGATAACCACAGCATGAATCAGAAGGTGATAGTAGAGTAAAACCCTGCGTTACAAACACAGCTAATCCCTCTAAGTCACTATTTCTTCTGTGTATTAGTATACAGATTGCTCCAACTGTCACACTTATAAGTTTTATTATACTCCAAGATCCAGCCAAACATTTCCGCAGGCAAAGCAAAGTAAAATACACTTGCATCTAAATCACTCGACACTTTGAAGCACATAGACACTGACGGAATAACACAATATCACTTATATTCTATCTAAATTAATATTTTTCGAGGAACACGAATCGTTTGGAAGTAGAAAAAAGACTTACCTAACCTCAGACTTATTCTCAAAATGATGTATACACGCTACAGTTTTGTCATGGACTTCAAAATAATTGCGATGTATATTCCTAATCCATTTCTATCTTAATGTTATATTCCGTAGGGAACTTAAGAATAGTTGTATGAGAGGCATTGCCATACTTAGACTAAAACCTGGTCCACCTAGTGCACTCATGTTCTTTAATGGGTAAAAACACGATCAAAACAAGCACATTCTCACATTACTGTGTATAATTACAGATCCGGTGTGTCCACTGACTCATATAAATACACTCGCACACTTATGTTCTACGAAGAAACTAACATTTATCGTCAACTTTCATAAAATTACACAAACTACATACGATAACAACAAACCAAAACAAGCCCAGATTTCCAACAATTTCGGCTACTCGATTCGCCATTTTTGAACGATCGAGAGTAGCATTAAGGTCTGAGGGTTGGAGTCGCTCTTGGCTGTTGCGGATATTTTCGAGTAATCGAGAAGTCGGTTATGAAGCTATCGATTGGTACATAGTTGAAGATGACGACACGAATTGTTAAGCGTGTTCCTTTTTCTGAACTCCCAATTACGAGAGTCATGTCAGGGAGACTATTCCTCAAGTGTCAAAAACATATGAAAAAGGAGTTATATGCCAATGATTTATTATTATGAATTATAAAAACTTGAGTCAACATATTATTGATATAATAGAATAGGGTTTTGTTTTAGAACAATGTAATTAAAAAGAAGGCCATTGAACGTCGCAAAAAACAATCATACTCGACAAGAGGTTTTTTGCTACTTGCTTTCCGTCGCACCGACACAGGTAGGTCTTACGGCGACGATGAGATAGGAAAGCCCTAGGAGTTGGAAGCAAGCGGCCGTGGCCTTAATTAAGGTACAGCCCCAACATTCGCCTGGTGTGAAAATGGGAAACCACGGAAAACCATCTTCAGGGCTACCGACAGTGGGATTCGAACCCACTATCTCCCGGATGCAAGCTCACAGCCACGTGCCCCTGACCGCACGGCCAACTCGCCCGGCACGACAAGAAGGAAGCTATTCATAAGTTGTAGGAATCTGAATAGTTGTCGTATAATGATACATGAAGTAAATTATAAAATTACGAGATACAGCTTTTAATATAAAGATAATAAGGCGAGTGTCGCAAAGAGACGCTAATATATTTATTTTCGGTGTGTAATATCATACTAATCCCGTTGTACAAGTTTCAGATATCATGATGCCTACTTATGTGAAGGACTTTTATCGTGAGCCAAACCAGCATGAACATGCAGGCCTAAAACCAGGTTGGAATCCTGGCGGTTCTGGAAATATGTTGAGATGATTAAAACCATGATGTCACAATAGCCGAAATGATGGAGTTGTATCTGCAAGAATCCGTCAACGTGATAAGTACCCAAAAGATTGTCTTTCCTTTATTCTATTACGTAGATGCATTGCAGTAGTGTAGATTTTCTTTCACGTTATTAGAATGTGACGTGTTCATAGGATACAACTTGAGTGATATGATATTATCGTCGCTAGGTATTTCATGACATCCGTGGAGTGTCGTTAATCTTCTAAATAATGGCGTAATTGTAGTCATAGTTTTCCACACAGAACACCAGAAGTGCACAGTCTACGTTAGAGATTGGAAACAACAAGGTCTATGATATAGTTCAAATTGTCGATGATATGTAAGGAGGTAGGAATATTCGCGGGAGGCAGTAGAATGCTAAGGTGAAAACTGCATGTGCCCAGCGCAAGTTTAAACGCAAAAATTGAACAAATAAATAGTCGTAAAATTAGAAGTGCCGCGGGAGTATCGTGGTGTGGCGGAAAGGTAGGGAGGAGCGAAGCAGCGGACGTGAACCAACCGGGCTGCGTCGAGCTGCGCCGGCAACCAGGCAGCGTATAGTTAGCGCGCTCCCCGTAATTTCCCGATCAGATGTGCAAAACGTAAATATGAAAACAGCACATGAAACAAGGTTTGAAAAATTACAACGAGTAACAAGAACTCGGGCGTGAATTCTTCAAACCTTATTGGCATCGTTGTTCAAACATCGTCCTTTGTATACTTGTTTCATGCGCTGTTTTCATATTTACGTTTTGCACATCTGATCGGGAAGTTAAGGGGAACGCCCTAACTATACGCTGCCTGGCTGCTGGCGCAGCTCGTTACAGCCTGGTTGGTTCACGTCCGCTGCTACGCTCTTCCCTACCTCTCCGCCACACACCGATACTCCCGCGGCACTTCTAATTTTACGACTATTTATTTGTTCAATTTTTGCGTTTAAACTTGCGCTGGGCACATGTAGTTGTCACCTCAGCATTCTACTGCCTCCCACGAATATTCCTTCCAAATTTCAACCGAATCCGAGTGTAACAGATTTATGTGTTCCCTCGTAAGTTTAATGAATCAAGTTTGAGTTATGCAGGTGTACATTTGTTTAATAAATTGACGGACTTCATTAAGCATATCAAACCATGTTCAAAATTTAAGAAAGAATAATTCAGATTTGTTTCTAACCATTGTTTTTATTCTGTTGAAGAATACTTAGCTCTTCAAAAATTAACTTATGTATCTTCTTTTTTATCTGTGTTTCTTTACTACATTGTATATTTCTCTTTATTTCTCATGACATGTATATTCCTGTTTTATCCTTTGTTACTGTAAATATGATTACCGACGTGTCCCACATCACTGTATGGTAAGTTGGATAAAATAAAATACAATACAATACAAACATTTTCCAACAATCTACAAAATTGGAACGTATTCTTTGCTGCACCTGGAGTCATGTTCTTTTTGATTTTTCTCTTGATGTTTGTCCTAGGGGTAATTGAGTTAGTGCCGTTTCTAAGTTGCTCTGTTCTTTTTGAATCTCTGTAAGAGCTACATATAAGGAAGGGTGATGTCTTCCTACAACTGACTGGAAACTGTTATGCCATCCTCTGGAAGTACGATGTTCTCCGCGAATTGTTGTATAATGACAGTTCCAATGTTGGTAGGGTAATCTAAGTGGAACAGGGAATCTTCTCCCTCTCCCTTGTCTTTCATAGATGTACATGGACTTGAAGTATGCTGCAATTTTACCAAGTTGTTCAGGTAGTTCCAAAATAAAAATTTTCATATGCATCTAAAATATCTTCAATTGGTATGAAGGCAAGAGCGAACATGTAACGTGTTCCAGTTCTTAATGATCTATCATTAGGAACATTTTACATTCCTTAGAGTTCTTCACTTTGTACCTTACAGTACAATGACCAGTACAAGTAGAAAAAGCAACAGGAGATGCTGGTGCCAGGAAAGACTGTGAGTGCAGAGTTTATAATGGCAAGTTCAAAATCAGACATAAACTGTGGCTGGGGAGGTTTACTTCACTCCAAAGCATTCGGCAGCCTGTATCATTGCCTGGAAAACTTTTACATATGAATTTTTTGCTCCTTGATGACAAACGAGAGTAAATAAATGGGAAAGGAATTCTTTGTGAATATCACTCCTAAAATAGTGAAAATCTGTGTAAATACATTTGGGATATTCTTGAAGGAACTTGCAACATACCAAGTCACCGAATCGAGTAGAAGCTCCACGTTTGTTTTTGTTCCAAACGCCAAAACAAAAACAAAATCTTCATCATGATGTCATGTGAAAACATTCTTCTCCATAGGAATCATAACAAGAAATTGTCTCCGTTCAATCTTTTTCTACATCCGTCAGGTACTTCCTTTATATCACACAATGCTTTTGGTTCAGGTAATTGATCTCTCCTACATTCCCATCTGAGAGAGCTTCAATGCAACTCTCCGCAATTCTGTTTGAATCAATTGTGATGCGGTCACCTCAGGATACTCCTTGGCTCTTCCATTTAAACAATCATAACGAAGTTCTGCATGGACTTCCTCCTGATTGGAAGCATGAACATGAATTCCTTCCTTCACGACATTTATTGCATTTCCAGAGTCTGTGGCTACGGCAGTTGTTTTCCATTCTGGCTTCATATTACAGATCCAACACTCCCTCCCCCTCTGGAATCTCTCCTATGATACATGTGTCCATTGCAAATTAGTTTTCTGCCACTTATAATATAATATGAGGTTATAATATGAGGTTTGTTTAGCATTCCATACGATCTTTTGCATTATTTCCATAGAAGCAAATAGGATTGTTGTTAAATAATATAATTTATAATAATTCTGTGAGGGGAAGACATTCAGAATTGTGCTAAGGGAAGAACGGTCTAGGGAGAAAACATTTCAGGGAAGAAACGTTTATGGGAAGGGGAAAATGTCCACAGAGATAACATTTCAGGGAGAATATTCGAGAATGAGGTTTAGGAACAGAGGAGGCTACAATGTTAATCGTAAATAGAAGTTTATGGGACATTTGGTTAATTCACAGAGAACTGCAGACAGAATCCTGAAAGAAACGTCTACTGTAAAGGTGTTGTATGTGTGTATCTTTTGCAAGTATTTAAACGTCGCACTAACACACTGAAGGTTTTGGTGGCGCAAGAATGGGAAAGGGCTAGGATTGGGAAGGTAGTGGCCGTGTCCTTACAGCCCCAGCATTTGCTTGTGTGAAAATCGGAAACAATGGAAAACCAACTTCAGAACTGAAGACTGTGAGATTCAAACCTACCATCCCCTGAATGCAAGCTCATAGCTTCGCGATTCTAACCGCACGACAAACTCGCTTGGTTGTATGCATATACGTACATATATTAACACTCAAATGTACTCGTGCTTCGCTATATTATTTCACATTTATACGGATTTTGTACGTAAATTGCTGTACACGCAGTGAGTAAGATTACATTACATCGCATGTCTCTTAGCGTTATCCGAGAAACACCAATGGAAAGACCCCATACGTTGTTTGTGATGTAAGGTGCGCGTTGGGAGTTTATGATGAAAATGGCAGGTCACGTTTCCTACCGCAGTTCACAACTGAGGTCGGGAGTATCTATTACAACGGCAGGCTCACTTGCGTACTGCCATTCACAATGGGGATGTGGAGTTTTCATAATAAAGTCAGACCCCTTTTCCTAATGCCAGTCAGGATCGAATTGGGGTTTTTGACTACATTCGAGAAGTGCAGCTCTATTTAAAGCTAAATAAACGAAGTGGATGTATTGCAAAAATGAAATGTCTCTCACTAAATTATGATGATATGAGTTACAGATTTAAGAAAGCGGTAACAAAGGAGAAATTTAGGCGCAGAGATTCTTAGATAAGAAGATGAGTTACGGTGTTATCACTTAAACCTAAAGAGGTGAGGCGGAGGCAATAAATTAAAGCAGAAAACTGAAGTAGATGATAAATATAGTACAAATTATAGCATATCCCAGAAAACGCCTTACGGTGTAAAATAATGGGCTACACTCCACGCACTGTTGAAATATTAACAACCACACTTAGACAGATTCGAAGACGATTGTAACCTCCAATGGTATTTCGCAATACCCCACAGACTGCCAGCTTGACGTTTATCTCACTTTCTACTAAACGAACAACCACGAGTTTACAGGAATAATGAAGGAAATGGCATTACGTTACTTCCCTGCTGGAGAGCAGCCAGAGACGTTGCCATGGTAACCGGCAATGAAAAGCATGAAACCCGCAGAAAACAGTAATTTTCGCTGTCACTTGAAGATTAAGCGAAATTATGTACATAACAAAAGTTGTTTAAAATGAAGAGGAGTTTTACATACCACGGTCTTCGGATTTTACGAAAATCAATAGTATGAGAGAAAACTGGAGAAAACTGTTCTGGTTTTCGTATAAACCCCGTCTATTCAGTGATTTTTAAATCATATACATATCTAAACATGCTCCTGGATGAGTATACTCTAAATATGAAGTTTGGTCGAGATCTATACAGCCGTTTCGCTGTGATGGTGGAACAACCGGACAGACAGGCAAACAAACAGACACGAAAGCTAACGTCCAATGATACGATCTTGAGTTGAACTAAAACGGAAAACTATCTAAAAAACTGACAAAATAAACGAAATGACTGTGGGACCCCCACAACTTTATTTATATAGATAATGAGGCATGAGAGTTGAAGGAAGTCATCTAAGAGTTCTCACTGAAACAGCCACAAAATGAACTCTAACCAATGGGTGTAGGATAATTAAATTCCTATGGTTCAGATTTCGTGTAAAAACTGGATATCTCAAGGCTATTGTCACAAAATGAACAGTCACATAAGGCTTCAAAATGATAATTATAATTGAAACCGAGCGGAGTGGCCGCAAGTATTTATCAGTGGCGTGCGGTGGTTTTGAAAAGTGGGTATGCTGTCCAAAATAGGACGTACTAATTACCGAAAGTAGGAAGTACAATTTAACGTACGTCATATAAAAGAACGTAATCAAGCTGTAACCATATAGACTCAAGTGTAATCTCATGAAAATGGAAAGATTTCTAACCAGAGCATACGATATCATGCCAAATCATTGGTTTTTCAGGAAACACTAAATAACTAGTGACATCACATTTGTAGATTTTAAAAATCGATATATATTTTAAAGCTTCAATTAACTTAGTGAGATGTATGGGAATAGCTTATTTATCTCCAATGACAGTGCATAATACGTAAAAAACGAAAACAAGCGTGTCATTGTTGGGGTTTTGTCTGATAATTGTTATTTTATTCAGTTTCCTACATCAAAGTACATAGATTAGTGGAAATCACATATATTTCATGAATTACATGTCACTATTATGTTAAAAATCTCCTTGATCTCTTATGTATGTATCACAAAACTCTCTGACCTGTTAGACTTTTCACCCTTCAGCCTGGAAGCCGACTTGGAGTACCTCTGACACTGATGCAACAGCATCAT
The DNA here is from genome assembly GCF_040414725.1 of Anabrus simplex. NCBI lineage: Eukaryota > Metazoa > Arthropoda > Insecta > Orthoptera > Tettigoniidae > Anabrus > Anabrus simplex. Next base: position 1,542,832,585 of record NC_090265.1, read on the forward strand.
TCGTATTACACTGACTGACAGAGCAAATGCAACACCAAGAAGGAGTGGTTCGAAAGGGATGAAAGTTGGGGAAAAAACAGAGACGGCACGGACGAATAATTGATGTTTATTTCAAACCGATATGCAGGTTACACAATGCGCACGGCATCGACTCAGTAGGATGTAGGACCACCGCGAGCGGCGATGCACGCAGAAACACGTCGAGGTACAGAGTCAATAAGAGTGCGGATGGTGTCCTGAGGGATGGTTCTCCATTCTCTGTCGACCATTTGCCACAGTTGGCCGTCCGTACGAGGCTGCGGCAGTGTTTGCAAACGGCGTCCAATGAGATCCCACACGTGTTCGATTGGTGAGAGATCCGGAGAGTACGCTGGCCACGGAAGCATCTGTACACCTCGTAGAGCCTGTTGGGAGATGCGAGCAGTGTGTGGGCGAGCATTATCCTGCTGAAACAGAGCATTGGGCAGCCCCTGAAGGTATGGGAGTGCCACCGGCCGCAGCACATGCTGCACGTAGCGGTGGGCATTTAACGTGCTTTGAATACGCACTAGAGGTGACGTGGAATCATACGCAATAGCGCCCCAAACCATGATGCCGCGTTGTCTAGCGGTAGGGCGCTCCACAGTTACTGCCGGATTTGACCTTTCTCCACGCCGACGCCACACTCGTCTGCGGTGACTATCACTGACAGAACAGAAGCGTGACTCATCGCAGAACACGACGTTCCGCCATTCCCTTATCCAAGTCACTCTAGCCCGGCACCATGCCAGGCGTGCACGTCTATGCTGTGGAGTCAATGGTAGTCTTCTGAGCGGACGCCGGGAGTGCAGGCCTCCTTCAACCAATCGACGGGAAATTGTTCTGGTCGATATTGGAACAGCCAGGGTGTCTTGCACATGCTGAAGAATGGCGGTTGACGTGGCGTGCGGGGCTGCCACCGCTTGGCGGCGGATGCGCCGATCCTCGCGTGCTGACGTCACTCGGGCTGCGCCTGGACCCCTCGCACGTGCCACATGTCCCTGCGCCAACCATCTTCGCCACAGGCGCTGCACCGTGGACACATCCCTAGGGGTATCGGCTGCGATTTGACGAAGCGACCAACCTGCCCTTCTCAGCCCGATCACCATACCCCTCGTAAAGTCGTCTGTCTGCTGGAAATGCCTCCGTTGACGGCGGCCTGGCATTCTTAGCTATACACGTGTCCTGTGGCATACGACAACACGTTCTACAATGACTGTCGGCTGAGAAATCACGGTACGAAGTGGGCCATTCGCCAACGCCGTGTCCCATTTATCGTTCGCTAAGTGCGCAGCACAGCGGCGCATTTCACATCATGAGCATACCTCAGTGACGTCAGCCTACCCTGCAATTGGCATAAAGTTCTGACCACTCCTTCTTGGTGTTGCATTTGCTCTGTCAGTCAGTGTACATTGTACAGATAGGCCTATCTCAAAATTGATAGTAACTTACGTGCTACGTTTTTATCAGAAGTTCTTATGCTGTCCAATGTATGCTCCACTACTAACAAAACTATGCATTAAGTTCCTCCGCAAGATTTTTTGTTGTTCTGAGTCTACTTGAAGGTGAAATGTAGTCGTCTGGTTTTGTGAATGTTGTGATGACATTATCATAAAATGTGTCTGTGCTTTTCAGTCGGTGAAGAACTTCCTTTTCTATGGACGTAACTACCAAGTCTGAAATTCGCTCTTGATTCTGTGTTGACTTATGATAAGTCTTAATCCTTTTGAGAGCTGAAAACGATCTTTCAACTAACGCTGTTGTGCTTGCAACAGTTGCTAAAAGTAAACCCAACTTGTACACTTCAGGCAGTGCTGTATTTAATTGTTTGCTTTTCAGGGAACACACTAACTGATGAGGGTGTTGACCATCAAATTCGTCAAACTAATACAGCATGATAAATTCATTCTTCAAACAGATAAAATCAAACAATTCTTTATAGGACAGTTAAAGGTTTTCAAAAGCAGAATGAGGAAAATTACCTTAGTACGTTTCATACTTCTGAGGACACAACAAGGATGTAAACTGTAATTGGTTTAATGACCCAAATCATTCGTCTAATTGTACAATAATATTGTAAAAATAGAGTGGTATAGGAATTTCGTTGGAATTATCGGATCTTCTTCCCGACATTGTCGTTTAGTTGGTGGAGAGTCTTCGACACCATGATAGACCAGAGACGTCGCACTTATTCCCGAGGTTTAGTATCTCTCTTTTGATATCCTGAACATTCTGGGAGCAATATACGACGTCTAAATGCTTGGATTGAAGGACTTTGAAAAGGATATAAGTGAAGGTAAAAATATTGCTAAAAATCAGTAACAAAAAGGAAGTTTCAATGTTGGTTAGAAATTTCACGAGACCTTGTGCTGCTTCTACTGTATACTGCCCCAGTTTGAGCTTTCATCTGAAACACTCTGAAGGAATTCAAGGAGTGAAGTGCAATGTCCTTTCAGTATGTGAACAAGACGAGATGAAAAACTCCACCGTGTTGGAGTATTTTTAAGCACCCTCTTTGCTGTAAATTCTTTCAGTTCATGGGATGGTTCAGAGGACTTATGGAAAAATGTTCCTAATCCCGTTAAGGTCTGAACAATATTTTACATTCCTTGACACAGGAAATTGACGGTGACAAAATCAGAATAAGCTTGGATAAATATGACCTTCGGAAAGAGTTAGTGTACTTTGGTTCTTAATCCACTTGTGTGGCCGGCCATCACACCTGCTCCGTCGAACGTTTGTGCAACCAACCTGTAGTTTAAGTCAAACTCAGTAACAATGTTTCTCAGATGTTCAAGCAAACCACTGGCTGTTCGATCTGCGCTAACATCAATGAAATAAATTTGCCTTTCGTGAACTTTACCACTTTCAGAATCAACGTATCTCAGAGTGGTTGATAGTTGAGACAAATTCATGTCTGGAGTCTCGTCAAGAAGAAGGGCAACAAAAATTAGCGTGTTTTATTTCTGACTTCACTTTTTCCAAAACTACATTACTGACAGCCCTTATTAAATCATGTTCTATCCGGTTTGAAGTTCCGCGAAACACGGTCGATGCCTCTAGGTGTGTACTTAACGTCGCATCGTAAGTGGCGAGTTAAGTTAAATGCACCCAAATAAGCACCCCTGTTCAAAGAACCTTCACCCTCAGAATGTCCTCGCAATGGTAATTCGTGAGTAGCTAAAAACCACAGCATCAATCAATCGTTTGAGCACCTCTCTGTTTCTCCGGACGGTTTCATCATATTGTAGAGTGCTTGGAGGCAATTGAGCATCAAGCTTAATATCATTTCTAGCTTTTACAAACGTTCTCAGCTGTAACAGTGCAGAAATGTGCGACTACGATCTCTCATGCTTTTGAATGGCACTGTGCAAGTTACTCAGGTTATCATTATTACCAGTGTGGGACCACACAGTTCCGTCTCTTGCAAAGAGTAAACATGGCCAGAAAAACAGTTTATTAAATTTCGAACTTCCAGCAATCCATTCTGTTTTACTATACTGTGAAGTTTGGAAAAGACGAACGTACTCTTGATTTTTGTTTTTATGCTTTTTTAAGGTTGGATATATCTGGAGAAGGTTTTCCAGATTGAACAATTTCTCACATAAGCTCGTAGAACAAAACTATTTTTCCAACAGTTGTTGGCTGAGTCAGCTATTACGATACCGTAGTTGAAAGTAAGAAGAAATTATATTTCACTTAATACTTCTACATAAATACACATGTACGCACTCACGACACAGGATAATTATAAGCACTGTCCACGTTTAATGTTATTATTATGAAAATAATTAGAATGTATGCTCCTACAAAAACGTCACATGTTCCACTTTAACACTGGTACCTACTAGTAGGCACATTTTTCTCACACTGTTACATTTAAGTAAAATCTAATGTTCAATTCTAAAAGCCACTGGATATTCGTACTTTTAAGAAGTGCTTCGCTACTGTCAGTTGTCACTCGCAAGAGCTGCAATAAGCTAAACCACTGTAAATAAGACACTGCTGCACCATGCGCTCGAGCCGGGCAGCGTTCAGTTGTCGGCTTACCAAGCTCGCATACTGGCGCGGTTACTACGCATGCGTCACCTTGAACTCAATGCTGGGCGAGCCAAGCGGTAGGTGTGTCGCGTACCCTCGCTACTGCAGAAATTCGCACTGCAGAATTTACTGGTACGTACTGCAGAAAACCATACTGCAGCAACTGAGTAATTACAAAAATATTGGCAACTGACAAGATAAACTTAATTTTTGAACTTACAGTTGCATTAGTTTGTTTAATTTGTATCTCATATCCAACGGGTAAGCTCGGCTTAGCCTGCATACCCACAATGCACGCTACTGGTATTTATGCCCTACGGCTAGTGATGGGTAGCTCGTGAATGAGTCGTTAAAAATGAACGCTTCACTCTTATGAAGTGTGAACTAACCACTCAATTTCAATGAACTGGTACTTCAAACACTTCATATCATTCACAGTTCTCAAACTTCATATCATTCACATCTCATTCGATTAGTCTGTCGCTCGCTCACTCTCTCTCTTCCGTCCTCGGACTAGCTACGGCATTCATTTCGTCCTTTACTCCCAGTCCCATTCTACATGTCAACTGTGTTATTACACCATTAAAGATATATATACGAAGACACTGACAATCCGTCAGAGAGAGCACAGCAGACATGCAAATAAAATGCTTGCCTTGTGAATCTGGAAGTAAAAAGTGCGCTGAATCCACAGCCGAAAGAGTATCTTCCTTGCAGGAGTGTTCATCTCATATACAACACTTAATTAATTAAACAAACTGCACTTGGGGAATAGACTAATTAAATAATAAATCAAAATGAACGGACTTTATATCATTTTTAAAGACCTGAAGCTGGAATCGTCTCTCCTAGAGTGCTTTAAGTGCGACGATTTAGCTCTTCCACTAGCTTCTCGGCCATCTGTTTCACATCACCACGAATTTTAGGGTTATTGGCAAATCCGCAACACCATCTTTTCAATGACCGAATGAGGAGTATAACTTTTGACGCAGTGACCAGTCTTTCACTGCTCATGTTCTCTTTGAAAATTTTCAACACTTCGCAGGCTTGTGTTGTGATCGCAATGTCGTCTGCAGAAGCGGTTGTATTGACAATGGATGGGTGGACTTCAATTAAAAATGAGAGCTACTTGTTAGTGACATCACACTATATGAAATGTGGTGGTGGTGGTGATTATTGTTTTAAGAAGAAGTACAACTATACAAGCATCCTCTATTAAAACTAATCAGAGAGAAAAAACTGAAGGGATCCGACACTTCGAAAAATGAAGGTATCGGCCAAAGGAAGACAAAGGCCAAGAAGGGCGTGAAAATGAAGAACTCCCTAGGCCTCGAGTGCTCTAATAACGTCGGGGTCGGAAAAGAACACGAGTTGACCAAGGGAGGTCGGATAGGGTAGATGAAAGTGAGGAGCCTGGCACAAGTAAGTGGAAGCAATGCCAGGGCTCAGCTAAGGGCCCCATAGTCGCTAACCCACGCTACAAAGTTCAGAGCCCCTGGGGCCCCTTCTAGTCACCTCTTACGACAGGCAGGGGGTTACCGTGGGGGTTATTCTACCGCCCCGCCCACAGAAGGATAACTATATGAAAGATTCATCAAGGTAGATAAACAGATATTTATGGCAGTGGTAGGTAGTCATATTCATTCTATTTCGAACTGAATTTTAAGAGGAAAAAATATTACCTATGTTATGATGAATAACGTTCGTAACCCTGGCGTCTTCTGCCAGAGTACAGCTAAAACAGGTATCACATGGCAGGTAAAGACACTGTTGAGTGCATCATGTGAATAAGATGACCCTAGATTAAATGTATTTCCTTCTTTCGTTATATCTTTATCTTTTCCCTGTCCCTATCAACCATTGGATGGGTTGCCACGCTCTGTTGGTGGGGGGTAAGGGAATGGAGGAGCGGAAAGGAATTGGCCACCCTACCGCACGTAAACTCCGGCTCAGGAGCACCCCTGCGGAGGTTCGGACCTGCCTTCGGGCAGAATAACCCTTACCTTACCTTACTATCAACCATCATCTAGATGCTGTAAGCAAGCAAGCTATTTGGTCCATAATTACATAGCTCTGTCATCTGTTGGTAATATTATTAAGTATTATGAAGCTTTATTGAGTGAGTGAGATACTGTGAACGAAGTCGCTGCTGAACGACATACTCATCAGCTTCATCGGGCTTGATTACTTCATGAACTACTTCATGAACGAACTACTTCATTTGAACGGTTCACAGTAAAGAGTGTGAATGAGTGAAGTAGTTCATAGGAATGAACTGGTTCGACCCATCGCTAACTACGGCTATAGAGTCAAACTCTGCATTTGGGAGACGTGTGAGTTCAAACCACACCATTGGTTGTCCGGAGAACCATTTTCTACGGTTTACCATATTTACTGCCAGGAAAATACTGGGAGAGTTCATATTTATAGGCCACAGGCAATTCCTTTTACATCCTTACCAAATTTAATTCACAATCATTCATTTAATCTTCATTAACTCTCCAGGAGAGGTTAGTGTCTGTAAGGGCATCCGGCCATATATAAGAGTGCCATATAAATTCATCTCACCTCATCCCTGGCCAAGAAACGACACTAAGGGTTAGACGTAAATACAATAATTATAACTGAACACCTTATACGGTGCTTGTTCTTAATCACGAATATGGACACAAGATATGTATGTGCATAACTGAAAACAATTTTCCATATGTTATATATGTATTTCGATTTAATCATGTGTATGCAGCTCGTGTACCGATATAGTAAGTTATGTTTATCAATTGTAAATAATCCTTCATGTGCTCCAAATTGTTCAGGAAACTTCTAGTTGTACGTGTGTTAACTTGAGAACTGTGGATTGAGGTTACGTCATGCTAAACACTTGTAAACAATCCTTTGTGTGTCCCAAGTGCTCACGAAACTTCAAGTTGTATGTGTTGACACAAATGAAATCTGGAACCTTTATGTACCAAGAGTATCTGTATAGTATTTTAGGTGATTTTAGATAATTCTAGAACAGAGACTTACCACGTATTTCTGGATGTTAAGTGCAGATCCTTCCTAGTATCTTGTATTAATAGTATGTTGTAAGAAAGCTGAATTATCCAGAATCATAGTCAGACTATATATAAAGAATGTTGTGAGAGTTCAATGAGTTAAATTAGAATTGAAGTGTTGCTACGTAATGAGCTATCGTATATCAGCTATATTGACACCCGAACAGCGGGCCAATTGTGATCTAATGTAAATTTTGCATGAGTTCAGTTAATTAAGTGGACATTATATTCTTATATAGCGAGTTGTAATAGTTCAATTGTATCAATACCACTATGTGGATCAATAATTGTAAATTTTTGTGTAAATATTTCACGTGTTATCATGTTCTATATGTGTTACGTGGTAATATATATTAGTGAGTCATGGTAGTGACTTTACATTGTTACATCGTTGCATCTAACATTCAATGCTTACCGGTACCCTAATTTCATTCACTGTCATACATTTCATCTTTATTAACTCCTCAGCTGAGGTTGGTGTCAAGAAAGGAATCTGGCCAAAAAAACGATATGAATTAATCTCACTTCATCCCTGACCCCATTTTTTTACAAGTCGCTTTACGTCGCACTGATACAGATAGGTCTTATGGCGACGATGGGAGACGCAATGTCTAGGAGTGCGAAGGATGCCTGGTGTGAAAATGAGAAACAACGGAAAATCATTTTCAGGGCTGCCGACAGTGCGGTTCTAACCCATTATCTCCCGAATACTGGATACTGGCCGCAATTAGGCGACTTCAGCTATCGAGCTCGTTAGACCCCATTACAGAAACAGGACTCAGGGAGAGACATAAATACTATTATTAATCGAACTTATATATTTTTTGCCCTCTTAATTGTGATTATGAATAGTCTTATGACCTTGAAGTAAAAGCAAGTTGACAGCTTTACGTGACTGTTGTGATCATAACCATGAGACCTTCAATTTTACATAGAATTCGAACATCCACGATCTAAAATTATGAAGACGCCTAATTTAAGAGAAGGAGACATAGATTTTAGTCAGACTACCATCACATTTTAAACCTTTAACAGTGAGTGAAGCTGTTGCAAATAGAAAGTTTGAATATCTATACTACACTGGATGAATTTTTTAAACACCCAATCACTGTACTTATTGGACTTCCACAACAATCTGCACTGTAAACACTGATACCTGATTTAAGAATCAATTGCAAAGGAGTCTAGTGATTTGATATACATAACCATGTGCATATTTCACCTCTATAATTATCTACAAAATTTAATAATTTACTTACATACTCAACTTCTTTGAAATGTCAGTCTGGGTGAATATTTGATTCTTCTGAAAGAAGAAGCCCCTATAAAGAAAATAATGATTTATTGCACCAGTTCATTTTCAGTTTCAAGTAACTATGTTATTATTGTACATACTATTTTATCACAAATGAACTTACGGTACACTCTTTTGAGCTTTGTTACAGTTGGAAAGTTTTGACAGTGTGTAGATGACTTGGTAAATATCATGAATTTCAAATAGCATGGATGGTTCAAATAAATCTGAATCCTTCAATCCAAAAACATCTTGGCAAGTGCACAGAAACAGCTTGATATTTTGTAGGCAAAGGCACTGAAACAACATATAAACATCTAAGTTAAAAATAATAATTGTAGTTTACAAATTGGTTACATTGAAAATAGATACAGGGTAAATATTCTTCTTGATATTGTTAATGATGATTGTTGTTTTAAGGGATGAAACAAGCATGGAAAGCTGTGGAGGTATGATACACTTATTATCGGCACACTTTATCTTGGTGCATTTACACCCTAGTGCTGAACCCGTTGACCTCGGCAATCTTCGAGATTCGTGCTGGCAACCTTTGAAACACAAACTATGAATCGCTTAAGCATCGTTGTGCGACATCTGGCGTACACTTTACGTACTAGTACTTTTGTTGTTTACACAGCAAAGCCAAACTATAGAATTCATGCTAGGAACAAGATTCGCATCGAGAAATGTTATATAATGTGTATGTGACATAGTTGTTGGCTTAAGACAATAACGGTTTAGAAACTTCATATCGATCGATCATATTCTCGATTCAATTCAGATTTCATTTTCATTCAGTTGGCAGCACTATCGGAACCGGGACAGCTCCCTCCTTACTCCTCACCCCCGTACACAAATGCACCAAGATAAAGTGTGCCGATAATAGGTAATTTTTGGTTTATACATTTGGTAGGATTTAGTAACTTCCTCTCCCTACTACCCTTTTCCTGTTTGTTGTTATTCTGTGATAGTTTGTTTCAAGCATTCATAGTGTGCGGTTCTCAGCATCGGTTGTGTCGTGTGCGAAGTGTAAAGTGAATAATAAAGCACGCCTTACTCTAGTAGTATGGCTCTATTCGATAGTGGGGGCGGAAGAACTAACCGCTCACCAGAAATAGACTCTTCTAGTAACATCGATCATGAAGAAACAGTGCAGTCGGAAATAATGATGAAATTTTCAATCAAACTCTCAGTGGTGAACACCATTCATCCAATATTCAAACTGGTCAGAACGTTATTAACAATGGACTATATTACTACCCTGATCATAGGGGTCCACAATTATGTAGTATATGTGGAATCAACAGATTACAAAAATATTAGCAGTATACATCCAATGGCGCTTGGTTGGATTTTTATGATAATCAAATAGCAGGCATAACATCCATCACGAAAAGGCTGCTAAGATAATTCAACTTCCCTTCAGCTCCACTTACCATGCCAACAATTTTCTTCTCCACCCAATTTTGGAATATAAAAATCTTAGAGATTTCATACCGGAGTCCAGCATTTTTCCCATTGGTTAAATTAGGAGAGTAGATAAGAATTTGACGGAGGAGGATATTGTCAAATACATAAAATCCCCAATTCATACTGTCAAGCCCCAAAGATTAAGCAAAACAGTGACAGTTGACGGTCAAACTAACTACATTCCCACCTGAACAAAAAAGATCACCTGCAAATGCCAAACATTGCCCTAATTTGTCGCCATTTTTCATGTAATGTTAGAAGTACAGACTTTTATATTTCGTCCCATTATTTGTGGCAAATGTCAAAGGTATGAGCATACTATCAAGAACTGTCGAAACCAGAATCCCGCGATGTGGTCATTGCTCTATGACTCATGAAACTGAAAAATTATCTGATGAATTAAGGAAATGCCTCCATCGCGGACTTAATCACAGTGTGAGTTCAGATCGCTGTGAATTTCATAAGCAACAAATAGTGATTAACTGCATTATGTGTGTTGACAATATATCTTTTCAACAAGCATAAGAAAAACTACAGCCAAAGGAATTTTCCCCTCTTCAAGTCTCACGTCTCTTTCCTCCGATTCGTGAACCCGACAATACGTCTCCACATGAGACACCATGAAAGCATTCAATAAAGTGGTCCACAAAACCATACCACGAGCCCCTATTCCAGGTTTAGACAAGACAGGGTATCACGCTATATTGCGAAATCCTATTTTGGAGCATGTCCCAAGAGAATCGATATCACAACCTGTATGAAAAATGTGCACGTGGAACCTTCAACTCACACAGCTTCAAATCCATCAAATCATCAGACTCCATCCTATCTCAATAAACTCCCAAGCTCAAAAAAAGTATGTCCAAGCTGAAATCAAGAGAGATCTCCAGCGGTTAGCCGAGGTTTTGGGGGAATAAACTCAATGGGTGCATTTACTTAAAATCCTCTTTGATAAGGTTAGTCAGTTTTTCGTACAGTAGGATGCGAATAATGCAATGGAATGGTAGGAGTCTTACTCCAAAATATGAATTAATATAATTAATTCAAGAATATCCCCATCATTTTATTACAAGAATCGTGCTGAGTCCAACTATTATGAACCAGGTTACAATGCTGAACGGATGGATGATTGTGAGTATGGGTGCGTGCTTACTTTAATTGAAACTAATATACGTCTCCACAGGAGACACCATGAAAGCGCAAATTCAATAAAGTGGTCCACAAAACCATACCACGAGCCCCGATTCCAGGTTTAGACAAGGCAGGGTATCACGCTATACTGCGAAATCCTATTTTGGAGCATGTCCCAAGAGAATCGATATCACAACCTCTATGAAAAATGTACAACAAAAGTACTAAATTATATTATTCCTAGCACATACTCTTTAGCAGTGAGGGTATACAATTCAATTATTGTGAACATATACTGTCCACCTACAATACAGGGACACGCCATTAAATGGAATCAGTATTTTGCTCAATTTTAATCCCAACAAAGTTTCAGTATAGCAGGCAATCTAAACGGACATCACATTGACTGGGGATGTGTCCATACAACAACAAAGATATTTTAAATGCAGTATTAGATAACCAGATATTTATTTTAAACGGCGGCTCGCCTATGCGTTCATAATCACCAGGAAACTCTAATGGTGTGGTAGATTTATTAATTTGTTCCAGGAATCTAGAATATAAAGCAATATGGTATACGCATAAAGATACTCTTCTCAGCGATCATTTTCCAATATTCGTAGACATTGACATACAACTTCATTCGCAGAAAACATATTTATCAACTCAGCGTCGAACTAGAAATCTGCGTGATTTTGATTCCATGACTATATTTTAAGCAACATTAAATTCCTATCACAGACCTCGTCAGCATATAATACCTTATACAACACTCTTACATTCGGTAACGTCTATTGCTTGTACGTTAAATCTATTCTTCGGTCCTTTGAAGCAGCGAACTTGTCAATGATGTCATCGTAAAAGGGCATTGTATCCATCAAGTCGCTAAGCAGTGACTTCTCCAGGGATATGGTTACCAACGCAGTCAACCTCTCCTGCGATGTTGAATTCCTTAAGTAGGTTTTTATTCGCTTAAGGCACGAAAAGCTTCTTTCTACTGAGGAGCTGGTAGACGGTATGGTAAGTATTAAACAAAATAATTTACATGTTTCTTTGAAAACGTCTGTGAGTTCATTTTTATTGAGCGACAGAATTATTTCCTCCAAACTGGTGTTTTTGTAGGTGAATAAGAATAGATAAACTGAAGTTCATTTTTTAACCTGTGTGTGTGTCAAATGTCGTGGGATAAGATATTTTTAAGTTCTCTAGAGCATCAAGAGGGAGTATTTTAGAAAATTCTTCAAACTTTGAGCTATCTCCTAAGCAAAGAAAGTGGAGCTTCTGCATATCTTGAAATCATGTATCAATCTCGATACTTTAGAAAAATTTCACTTTCTGTTTTTAAACCAGAATGTCTTTTTACTTCAATTTTGGTTTTCTTCTCAGCCGTACGAAAATAGGTTTTAAATGTTTCTTCATTCCTTTTACCTAGTATTAGTTGTCGTATGGTGCTTATTTTTGAGAGGCAGAAGTTAACGTCCAAAGACTTCTTTTGGAGCACATTAAATAATATATTAGCAAGCTAAAAACTGTCACTGAATACTATTGATAAAAATGTGAATTGAAAGCTACTGAAGTTATTAAACAACCCCTCTGATTGACGAAGTTTTTTCATCTGACTGAGGATCGTACGTGAGTCTTTCAAACATTTATTTCAATCCCTCCCACTCCTCGACAACCACGCTCAAAAGTTTCCCATGCGAAGACCAACGTGTATCCATACCAGATGGTATTCGCTTCGCAATTACTGAACCAGTAACGAAAGTTCTTTTGGCTGATGAACGAAAAAATTAAGGAATACCACCAAGACTCGCAAGAAAAACGGCACTCTGATATGTTGGTAATACTTTGCTTTACCACTAGATTTAATCGGTGTGCCAAACAATGTACAAATAATGCTTAAGGGGCATCTTCCTTGACCTTAGTTTGAAGACCATTTAGATGACCTGCCATGACACTAGCTCCATCATAACACTAGGCAATCAATTTAGTTTTGTAGGAAAATTCACTCAAAATAGTCTGCAGCAAGCTGAATAAAGTAATCGCCGTGCGGTCCGAACTAACGTCAAATAAAATAAGAAAGCGTTCAACTAGCGCACCTTTGTGGGTAATATACCGAAGTATCACCGAACACTGCGATTTCTTTGTGATATCAGTTGTATCGTCGACCTGAACTGAAAAGAAAGAGGTTTCTAAAATTTCTCCTTTCACAGCATCCCTAATGAAGGTATAGATGCAGTCTATTAACTAACATTGTATAGTTTTCGATTCTGCACTAAAAACTTTCTTTATAGAAGCATAATGCTGCTGCATTTCTAATGAGCTGCTGGAAACTACAAGTTTCAACAGTTCTTTCAAATTCCCTCTATTTAAGGAGGAGTCGCTCTCATCATGGCCTCTAAATGCCATTTCCTGCTTAGAAATAAATAAAACTGCATCGATTGGTAATCGCATGAAACGTCTGTTAAGCCTCACATTCTCAATAACATTTTGTGATGTATAGACGAGCATTTCCTCTTAAAGCGTCAGCAATTTGATTCTGATTCTTCTTAAGTTCTTTAAATCGCACGGCATTTCTATATGCTCCGAGGAACCTTCGTGCTTTTGGAAAGACATATTAGCACAGGACATATTTTCAAATCCTGTGTGATTCCAGACTCCCTGTTTCACTCCAGGAATAAGACAAGGCCAACAAAAGAGTTTCTGCAAATAATGACTACCACATAACCACGGATAACTACTACACCAAGATACCTGGAAATTTCGTGTGTGCATCTTTCCGGAGGCAGTACCTGTTATTTTCTGATAAGTCAAAACTGGCTGGAGACGATTGCTTGATAGAATTTCTTTTTTATCCTCCTCCTTCTATTTCGAAAACGAAGTTTCTCTTAAATTACAAACTAAATCCACGGATGGTTCCATGTTAAAGCACGCTTTGGAGGGAACACTCTTCTTTCACAGTATAAGAAAAGATTTAAATACTATAAGTACGACCTCGCACGCTACATATTTATATTCCTAATGAATTTCAAACGCACTTCCACTCCAAACATCCATACGGCAATAATTATTCTACGCTTCACACAGTAACTATAAAAATGCCAAGAGCTCACGGTGTGAGCTGTGCTACTAAATGCTCTTCAAATGCGCTTATGTTATTTACAGTTCACTCACAACTAATCCGCCATACGACCTAGATTCGCATTATAAAAACTATAAAAGAATACTCCGTGCACCACACGTTGAAATTTATAAGAAGCTTCTTGTTACAGCTGGCGTAACAGTAGCCACAACTCTCGCGACAAAATACTAGTAAATGTGTCTTTGATTGTGTTTTAGCGTGAGATTGAGATACTAATATTGGCAGCAATGCTATAGGAGTCCGCATGTGCTCTACCAAGACCAACTACAATATCTCAGACCTTAACCGACCTATCGAAACTGTCCATAATGGCGGCAGCTGGAGTGCTAGCATGCGTTTCTTTTGATTTGTGTAAGCCGTGTTGTTACGAAATATTTACGGAAATTTGAATATTATTAATCGTACATTATATTTATTTATAGTCTTAAGAAGGTTATAGATTCTCTTTCAGTGTCATAAGAATCTGTTTGTTCTCAAAGAGCTTATTAATTCCAACAATATCGGTGGTGATTAGGTTAATGTTGATTTTCGTGTTCTTCGCTGAAAGTATTTTCTTCATTTTTAGTTACCTATGCAATATGTTTATAGTTTTAATGTGCTGTGTGCCTGGATGTAAGTAAGAGCTTCAGTGTTCCCGTTTCTAAAAGACCTAGTATTAAGGCAAAATTGGGTTAAGAGCATTCGTAAAGAAAACTTAGAACCGAATCATAGGCCTAATAATGTTGTGTGTGTTAATCATTTTATCATTTTTGAAATCAAATGTATTGTGAGGGAAGACATTATATACCCCTTTCAGACCCTACCCACACGTTTGTGTGGGTACATTTCAACAGTTGGTACAATTCATTACAGTGACCGAGAATATTCTGAACCGTTTAGTTTTAAAGCATAGGTTTGTGCGAACTATTTGATATGCATTAATTGGTGCTGTGCTTCTGTGGAAGACCTATGAAGTACGTTGATTCTGATGGTTTTGGCGGTCATCATGGCAACCGGTGCATTATCAGGTAAGTCTGTTCATAACTACCTTATTTGGTTAGATATTGATATCAAACTGAATAATGTGTAAACTAATACCTTATTAGTATTTTTGATGCATAGATACGGCAAATTATAGTTTGTTTATTTTCCTGTAGAGCTTCACAAAATTTTACCCACACGTTTGTGTGGGCTGGGACTGAAGTGTGCTGACCTTATTCTTATTCCTCAACTAACAAATGGCCCAAGGAAAGGAATATACGGTATTATTTCCTTAATGTATGAATACAGATTACAGTGTAATTAAATAACTGCTATGTTTACAGCAATTATTTAACATACGCCATAGTTTTGCTTTAACATAACCTTTAAATTTCAGAAATATATTGTTCTTCATCTATCAAGAACACAATGTACAGGTCAAGAATTTATTTTGACAGACATTTCACAACCATACACCTTCTTGATGCCCTATGTGAGAAAGAAATCTATGGAAGTGGCACTATTATGATGAAAAGAGTGAAAAATAAAACATTTAAACCCGACCAAAATATGGTAAAAACGTGAAATTGAGGAGGTATGCCAATCAGATGATGGAATGTGTTTAATTTGATGGAAGGACTCTAAAGTGGTTGACCATGGCATCAAATTTACATGGAGAAACCCCTCTTCTTGAAGTAGAGAGATGAGACAAAAAGGAAAAGAAGTACATTTAAGTACCAATTCCAAACGCACACAAAAAATATAATGAAAAGATGGACGATGTCGATACCTGCGATCAGCTGTTGGAAGAGTACCTGAACCTTCTTTAAAACAAAGAAGTGGACACTGAAAACCACTATTCGCCTTATTGGTCTGGCGACCGTTAATGCGTGGATGGAGTACAGGAAAGATGCTGTATGCAATGGAGTTGCGAAGAAAGACATTCTTGATCTAATGAAATTTCGATTAGCCTTAGCTGAAATACTTATTGCATCAACAGACTTAGTGCCCTTTGAAGAGTAGGAAGAACAAGAAAGAGATCCACCAACAAGAAGATGTGTGCACCACTCCCATGTGTGGACAAAATGCTCGAAGGTTTTGCGCACTGGCCAGGTGCTAATGAACTGCCGACGGCGTGCATGAGTCGCATGACCATCTGATCCAGCCGAACCAGAATGCGATGTACTAAGTGTAATATTTACCTTTGCCTAACAAGTAAGAATATGTGTTTGAGGGAATTCCACAAGAAATGATGTAATAAGCGTAAGCATTTTTCACAAATATTTATTATTTTCTTCAAAATTTGGGACAATTTCTCACTGATTGTATTGTGTATATTAGATAAATAAAAAAAAGATGTGATAGAACGTGTATATTATCTCTACCTTCAATCTCCTTCTAGAAAAATCTGTTTCATTGCTATATTGATATTCATAAATATAAAGTGAACTTTACAAACTTTACTACTTCTCCACTAAAACGACTGAGTATAGACCCAGCCCACACAAATGTGTGGGTCATAAAAAACAACAATGGAATAAGATTTTTTGCTGCAACAGCTTTTTTATGTTTCTGTGATCAATTGAGGTATTAAACAACGAAAATTGCAAAAAACAAAACCTCTCTCCGCTTAGTCTTGGGTCTGAAAGGGATACCCATAGAAGGTGGTGATCTAATTCCAGTGCCGCGCACTCGTTGGCTGAACGGTCAGCGTACTGGCCTTCGGTTCAGAGGGTCCCGGGTTCGATTCCCGGCCGGGTCGGGGATTTTAACCTTAATTGGTTAATTCCAATGGCACGGGGGCTGGGTGTATGTGTTATCTTCATCATCATTTCATCCTCATCACGACGCGCAGGTCGCCTACGGGTGTCAAATAGAAAGACCTGCACCTGGCGAGCCGAACCCATCCTGGGATATCCCGGCACTAAAAGCCATACGACATTTCAGTGCCGCGCAAATTTCCGAAGTTAAAACTAATGATGCATATCCTAGCATTTGCCCTATCAGTCAACGTAGGTAACTTACTACAAAGAACAATAAATCAGTCCCAGAAAGATCCGGAAAATCATGACCAAGATTTGTGGTTTAGAGACTAAATTAATCTTGAACGGTGGTGCAAGAATGTAATTAATTTTCAACGTTTTACAATGAACATGCGTAAACTAAACCTAACCCCATTTCCCGCGAGTGATCATGAGGATTGTGTTCTATTTTAAATAAAATACTATTATGGCATCAATTCTGGTGAGTTTTAAGGTTACGAGTGCTTTAGTTGGTCAAGTGTATCATACAAATATAGCTTGTACCTACTCAACAATACAGGAGGATTTTAGAGGGTTGCAATTTTGTTGGAGAAATTTTACATAATTGGCTGTGATTAATGGTGGTGTTACATAGTATTTCATGTAAGGTTAATAATGTTCTTTCTTGACATCCATATATTGTATTTGCTGACCGGAGATTTATATGTGAAATATTCTTATACTCTGTGTATGTTTCAACCGGACATTGATGCAATAATTCCCCCTTCGTTATTTTCCCCTCTGAAATTTCATTTAGACTTACAGTACGCGATAAAGCTACTTTTGGTGTTTAATTATTCATATTTTGAGTTAGTGAGTTGCATTTCATGACGTTCGACTTGTGATATTTTCTTTAGGTGACTCAGAATAAGCATCCATAACCTTTCCCACAATCTCTCATATCGCACACCGGTGTACGCCATGTTTTTTCTGGATTACGGTCTGATGTAATTGTAGTTGGTCTTGGCTCAACCTTAGCAGAGAGGGCGGCTTACATGTTCGGGTGTGTTCGGATAATATTGTCCCAGCTCGAGCCAAGCAGCCGAATATCCCAGAGACTCGCTGGGCTGCACCACGCAAAATACAACTGTATGCGTACTCATGGGTTGCGTTCACAAAATACTACTCTCCAACTCCGAGTAAACTCGGAGTTAACTCGATCCGTTCACAAAATTAACGAGTTAACTCTACAAGGCGTTCAGAAAATGCATTCGAGTTAACTCTGAGTATACTCTTTTTACTCTGCGTAAACAGGTGGGTAGATTTAACTCGACATGCGCAGTAATGCATTCATTGGTGGCGGTGAAAAATATTAACTGCGAGTATATTGACATGGCAATGAATTCAAATTATTTTCTATTTGTTGACAAAGAAGAGCGTTATGTATTTAATAAAGAAGGGGATATATTCGTTTAAAACAGGAAAAATAGGTACCGTACCAATGTTAATAATCGGCGGAAATAACATGATTTAATTTTTATAAGAATACTCATGTTATGAATGATCGGCTGATTTATTAAACTCAACTTTATGAGATTTCCTTTGTAAATGTATAATACGTAACTTTTTTAAATATTTTAGATGACCTTCTGAATAAGACCATTTAATTACATGATCAGAAATACCACACAGTGCATTTATAACTCTCACGAAACGGATCTGTACGAATCAGGTGCTAAGAGCCAAATTACAACCAGAAGGTTTTTTTTCGTGGGTCTTGTAATGGACTTCCTCGTTCCCCGATTTTGGATTTAGAAAGTTTAGGGCCAATGACTCTGAGTAGATGTTCAAATGTTGATCCGGCAATCGGAAATGTTTAAATTCAGTTTCGTCATAGTTGTTAACAAATAATCTTTACAGTTGTTTGTCCTAAATGGCTTATCGTGCACCAGTGCGGAGCCGATGTATTGGTATTCATCATCAATGTAATCAGATTGTTCTTACGAGGTAAAAAATAACGGATACTCTTTTAAGGCACAACTTGGTGAGGAAAGTAGTAATAACTCATATAGCACGCTGCTATGAAGAAACTCGCCTGGAAATTAAGACATTAAATTTCTCGCAAATGAGGTTATGGTACAACAAATAACCTTCCTTAATTGATTATTCATATTCTGTTACTCTGTATTCACTCCAAGCGTTCACGAAATACCCTTACTCAGAGTTAACCTTACCAGTTACTCCGCGATACTCTACTCCAACTCTACACAGTGACGTATTTTGTGAACGCAGCCATGACAGTCTTGAGCGTTGTCATAGCAACCGTTGTATTACACGTCACAAGTCAGCCCGCACTGCTGTGAGCATTGAGAAGGCTGCATTGTCCGCAACACTCGTAAAGGAAGCGAACAGCGGTGCTTGCTTAACTATGAGCGCTACGCCTGTTGAGTAATCACAACATATAGAGCGCACTCTTCGGTTTTTAAAACGAATATGTTTTAAACAGAAAATATAGGGATGCGGAAAATGATAGACAATTGTTTTGATAAATGTTGGTGCAGCCCGGCTGTACCGGGTGCAGTTGAAAAGCCGCTACTGCTTATATGAAAGACGGAATCATAAAAATCGGCACGAACATTGGCCCTCCTGGTAGCCATATGTGAGCGAAATTCTGTTTCGAGCTGTCACATATGTATCCAAAAAGTAATGCAGTGTGTGGAAACCTTGCCCAAATTTCTCCCTATTCTACGATTCTGAGTTTCTGACTCAATGTAATAAAGAGAGGAGATACGGAGAAATGTTTTAGGATCAACCATTCAGCCGTTAAAAGAGGCGACTTATGGTGCAGTCCGTGTGTCGATATAACGTACTGTTTAGCAGCTGTTAATCTGTAAATGACGCTCTGCAATGTTGTAATCATGCAAATACTTTCGTATGTCGATCTGTATATATTCATTGAAGTCAATTTGTAGCGATCTACCAGGGGTGTGTCTGCCATTATAATTAATACTTTACAAATCGATAGTGACTGTCAGCACAAGGACGTCTGCTGTTGTAATCTATACTCCCCTAATCGATTTTGACTGTCAGTAGAAATGGGGTCCTCCAGCTCCTGTGTAACTGGCATTAGTAAGGAGGGCCTATCATTGTAATGAATAATTCCCCTCTCGATTTGACTGGCTGGAGGCAAGGGAATGTGCAATTTTCTTCAAAACTCCTCTACACGATTGTGTTTGGAAGTAGGAAAGGGGGCCTACCATTGTAACGAAAACTCCCCAAATAGATTGCGACCGCACAGTAGAAAAGGGTCCTTCTATTGTAATGAAAACTTCCCAACTCGATTGTGAATGGCAGTAGGCAAGTGAGCCTTCCGTTACCTTCACAACTCCGCAACTTGCACTTTACAATGGAAACAATGTATGGGCACCTCCCCATGCTACTTCTTGGATAACGCTAAGAGACATGCAATTTAAAAGTCTTATGCATTGCGTATACAGTAGTTTACTTCGATATCCGTACACAATGTAGAATACCGTAGCGAAGCACGGGTATATTTGCTAGTAAACTATTAATCTCATTTTATCCTATTTACAGTTGAACTTTTACAATACAAAAGTATTTATTAATCCTCCTACTCAATACTATTATTTTGTATTAATATATACTACTTGTATTAATATAAGAGTGAAATGCATTTAACGGTGTTGCGAATATTATTCCACTGTTCCTCGTCTTTATATGGGTTAATGTAAAATAATTCATGTATAAATGGGGACCACTAGGGAAAATGGGAGTTGGGCATCTCAAATACTCAGGATGGATAAGTAGAGATAATTTTATTGATTGTCTAGAACACTTTATTAAACATACTAAATGTTCACAATAGAAGAAAGTATGCTTGCTCATAGTCAACCACGAGTGGTTCTGTGACTGCGCCATTAATAAAACAAAAGAAAATGGAACGGTGCTGCAGACACTTCACTACACTGCAGTAACAAATTGTAACCTTTAGATGTGGCTGTATATGCATCTTCCCAAAAGTCTTACAACTTGGCAGCGCAACAGTGGATGGCAAATAATCCAGAAAAATCAAATACAATTTATATTCGTGACATAATTGGAAAATGCTTCCCTTTATCATTCTCCCCATAACATAATACCTGGTTTTGAACACAGTGGCATTTGTTCTTAATGCAAGTGTAATGGACTAATATAACTTGCAAAGCATTCTCTAACCTACGGGTAAATAATGGAAATATCGAGCACACATTATTATTATTATTATTTTGTATTTGTGGGTTGATAAATAACACAAACTGATTAGAGAATCCATGTATTTAGATGGTAAAACTACAGTTAAGTACGGAGAAGAACAAAACACATGGTTACTAGTTACAAGTCTCTCTGGGTCCACCACACTACCAACTGTCCGGTGTGAAATGGCATTTGTTACACAAAGTTTGAATACACAGCATTTCCTCCCTCTTTTAAATTGTACTAACTATGTCTATGGTGAGAATCTTACTGGTCTGCGACGCGTGTGTGTAGATCTGCGCGGTAAGACTCGGATAGCCCGTGTAGCTGGTGTTGGTGTTTGGTTTCCACGGATCACTTGCAGCATCCTCTCGACTGGTGCTGCAGTAGTTGGTGCTTGGAAGAACCGAACACGTCGTGGCCTAGGTGGAATTTCGACAGGTCCGTCAGAGGTCGACTCCGGGTTCTTTCTGTTCGCCTGTGTTCCTGGAAATGACATAATTTGGTCGAAGTGCCGCTTTATTTGTTTTCCCTGGTGGTTGATCTCATAATGTAGATCTCCAATGCGGGCTGCAATGGTACCGGGAAGCCACTTGTCCAGGTTCGGGTAGATAGATAGGAAGTAAACAGACTGTCCCGCTTCGAGTGTGCGGAACGTCGAGTCCATTTCTGCTTTCTGTTTTTCGAAGGCACTAATGGGAACATCTTTGGGTCTCGCCAGGTTGAGACGTGTCCGAATTTCTCGTCCCAGAAATAGCTGAGATGGTGATTGTCCCGTGGTAGAGTGCGGCGCTTTTTCGAAATTGACGAAAGAACTCGTTCAGGTTGGTCTGCAGAGTTCCTTTGGTGGTCTTAATCGCGTAGAGGGCGTCCTTCAGTGTTTGGACACACCTTTCTGCTTGGCCATTAGTTGATGGATGGTACGGCGCTGTAAGCTTGTGGTACTTTACACCACTGTTCTCCTGGAAGGCCTTGAATTCTTCTACGAGACGACAGTGACCGGAGTGCCATGCGCTGTAAACATGTCGTCCATCAGGGTGATTGTTACTGCTGCTGTCGTGGAGGTCGTCGGCTTGACCTCGAGCCACTTGATGTAGGCGTCTACAACAATCAGAAGCATGGTGTCGGCTACTGGGCCTGCATAGTCGATGTGGATGCGCTCCCACGGTGCCTTCGGGTACTCCCAGTGATGCTCGCGGAACTTGGGTGGAGCGTGTGCATGGATTGCGCATATGGTGCAGGATTTCGTGATCTTCTCAATGTCGGAGTCGATGCCTGGCCAAAACACGAAGGAACGTGCCATTCCCTTCATTTTGGCGATTCCGAAGTG
Organism: Anabrus simplex; assembly: GCF_040414725.1. Taxonomy (NCBI): domain Eukaryota; kingdom Metazoa; phylum Arthropoda; class Insecta; order Orthoptera; family Tettigoniidae; genus Anabrus; species Anabrus simplex. The sequence goes on from NC_090265.1 coordinate 1,542,855,023, forward strand.
AGCTGCGTGCAGGTCGTTGAGGATGGCATCTCGTAGGGCAGGCGGGACTACTACTCTGTGCTCAAACATCAAGCAGTTGGGCGAGTGTGTATTTCGCCTCGGGTGCCTTGAAGTCATGGCGAGTGAGATCTTGGCCTCCTTCCAGAAGTTTGACAATTCTGCCAAGATGAGGGTCCTTCATCATCTCTCGTGCGATGGCTTTGGCTTTGACGGGCAACTGCTGCGTCTGGTGAACTGCAAGTAAATCAAAATCATCGTAATCCTCTGTCTCTTCCTTCTGGTGCGGGACTGAGTTTTGGATTTTGATGACAGTCGACGGTAACGGTGCTCTGGAGCAGTAGTCAGCGTTTGCGTTTTGCTTCGACGTTTTAAAAGACACAGTGTAGTTAAAGTGTACGAGGTAGTCGGCATATTTGGCCATGCGACTAATGCACAGGACTGGTAGTGACATATCTGCGTGCAGGATCTGTGTCGAGGGTTTGTGCCCGGGCGAGTTGGCCGTGCGGTTAGGGTCGCGCAGCTGTGAGCTTGCATCTGGGAGATAGTGGGTTCGAACCCCACTATGGGCAGCCTGAAGATGGTTTTCCGTGGTTTCCCATTTTCACACCAGACAAATGCTGGAGCTGTACCTTAATTAAGGCCACGGCTGCTTCCTTCCCACTCCCAGGCATTTACTGTCCCATCGTCGCCATAAGACCTATCTGTGTCGGTGCGACGTAAAGCAAATAGAAAAAAAGGGGTTTGTGTTCTGTGATCAACGTGAAGTGGCGAGCATACAGATAGTTCAAAAACTTCTGTACTGCCCAGACGATGGCGAACTCTTCCTTATCGATCTGGGGGTAACTCTGTTCCGTTGCCAACATTGTCCGACTAGCGTATGCGATAGGCGGTTCGTATCCGTTGCTAAGCCGGTGTGACAGCACTGCGCCAAGACCGATTTTGCTGGCGTATGTTGCCAGGAAAAGTGGTAATGATGGATCATACTGCATAAGGACCTGAGGCGAAGTTAGAACATTCTTGATATCCTGGTAAGCCCTGTCGCCCTCTGGCTTCCATACGAGAAGATCCTTCAGCAGCATGTTGACAGGTTGTGGAAGAAGGCGCTGCAATGTATGTCGCTTTACCCAGAAACAACTGGAGTTCTTCTGGAGTCGTAGGTTTCGGCGCATCTCGTACAGCTCGGATGCGCGCGCAGACTTATAGGTGCCTGATGCATCGATCCTGTGGCCAAGAGCTTCCAGGACAGGTTCAGCAAAGCTGCACTTGGCTCGGTTGAGCTTCAGATCGTGTTGGCGAACGTGCTCCAGTGTAGCGGTGAGGATCTCTATCAGGTTTTCAAAACTATTGGCAAAACCAATGGTGTCGTCAAAGGAACTTACGGCATTTGGGAGGTTCTGCAAAACAGTTTCCATTCGCCACCGCCAGATGGCGGGGATATTGGCTACTCCGTAGACAGCACGAGTAGGGCGGATCAGGCCATGGTTGGAATGCTGAGCGTGAGGGCATGGCTGAATTCATTATCAACCTCGAAATGAGTGTACGCGTTCGTGACATCCACGTGGCAGAAAAGGGTGGCGCCGCGCATCCGGTTGAACAAGTGCACCACTTTCGGAATTGGGTGTTCATCGATGATGATCCGCGGGTTGAGAGTAGGTTTGTAGTTACCCGTAATTCTCAACTTGCCGTTCTTCTTCACGACGACATGAGTTGTCGACGCCCACTCCGATATTTCTACTCTCTTGTAGAAACCAGATTCGATCTTGGCATCGATTTCTCTGGAATAGGCACCTCGCAGGGCCACAGGAGCTTCACGTGCTCGGGAGAAGATAGGAGTGGCACCATCCTTCAGGTGCATCTTCGCTGGTGGGCCAGACAGCTTCCCGAGGGTATCGCTGAAGACATCCTGGTACTGGTTGAGGACGGCATAGTTTTTTGCTATTTTGCTTTACGTCGTACCAACATAGATGGGTCTTATGGCGACGATGGGATAGGAAAGGCCTAGGAAGTGGAAGGAAGCGGCCGTGGCATTAATTAAGGTACAGCCATGGCATTTGCCTGGTGTGAAAATGGGAAACCACGGAGAGCCATCTTCAGGGCTGCCGACAGTGGGGCTCGAACCTACTATCTCCCGATTACTGGATACTGGCCGCACTTAAGCGACTGCAGCTATCGAGCTCGGTCGTAGTTCCTTTTGCTGTTCTAGGGACAGAGACTGCTTGACGGAGAATTGATGGATCTGTCCTGGTCTTCCACACAGCAGCTCGAAATTGATCTCTAGTGCAAACTGGGATCTCCACTCTCGACCAAGGAGCGTCTCTAATTCATCGTCGACGATGTAGAGATCAAGTTTTCTGGAGGTGGTGCCAATGGTGGCAGTGACTGGCGTCTTGCCGATGCAGTTAATACGGTGGCCAGTGTAGCTCGCAAATTTGCGATCAGTCTTCTGCAAAGGAAATCATGGTTATATCACACCTAATCTCAGTTTCATCATCATCGAACTGGGGGCACAAGTGTCGAGTTCCATCTTGATAGTGGTTCCCTTTATGTTGACATCTATCAACTGCTTCCCTGGAGACTGTATTGCTCCGACGACCTCAACTTTATTGAAATGATGTATGGCATCAATGCTTTTGGCTGGTTGCTCTTCGTCGGTCACGTGATCTCTTGCGCTGCTTTGGTTTGGACCTACGCCCTTTGGCGACGTGACCTTTCTTGCCACACGTCCGGCAATCAGCGTTGAGGATCCTGCACTGACTGCATGAATGGTTCCCGCCACACCCAACGCACGAGGATGACGATTGATCACGTGGTGTTCCTCGATTGGCTGGACGCGATCCTTGTTGAGGTCTAGGTTGGTCAGACTTCTGTCGGCGATTGAACGATTTCTCATGTTGCCATTGGTTGCCGCCCCTTCGGGACTGTGGCTTTGCGTAGCCCATCCGGTTGGTTGAATCGGGCTTTGAGGTTATTTTCGGGTTCTAGACCTCGTCGGCAGTGTTCCGGGCGACTTCGAGTGTGCAGGCTATCTCGTATGCAGCTGTGAAGCTCTCCGTTTTTTGCAATAATTTCATCGCACATGTCCCTCGACTCTAAACCTTTGAGGAGTTGTTCAATTACCATCCGGTCTAAAAATTCTCCATACTCACAGTGTGTTGATGCTTGCCTTTATTTGAGAGTAAGGCTGGCGATTGTCTCCCCTGCCCTCTGCATGACGCTCCGGAATGTTATGCTCTCTGCATATTTATTGCGACTGGCGTCAAAATGGTCCGCCAACTTCGACTGAATTTCGCTGTATGAGAGAGTTTCCGGGCCGATGGAGCTTACGAGATACTTTAAAGCATCGTTTAGTTCGGTACCCATGTAGACACGAGTGTACTGCGCGTGCTCTTCTTCTGGAACCTTACTCAGACCGAACACCCAGGTAAACCGCGGGAAACAGTCCCCTATGCTGGTCCCATCGGCAGCGCGATATGCTGGCCTCGAGAACTGTGGTGGTCGAGACTGTGTTGGTGGCACTGACTCGTAAGCGTTGGCACCTCAGATTGTGAGCGGAACAGGCCAACCTCACCCAGCTATCATCTTGAAGATAGGCAACCAAACATTTTTCAGCCATACTCGACAGCCAAGCAACCCAATCCTTTGTAAATGGGACTGTTGCCAGATTACTACCGCCTACGGAGTCTCACCACCTCGGAAGGGTAGTGGGAGGAGCGGACGGGGTAATCCATTCCATCGAAGGACAGGCTAACCTAAACGCTAAATGCATGGACCTGCCTAATGTAATTAACGTTGCAGTGATTCAGAACCTAATACCTGACATCATATTAGGTCATAACTTCCTGGTAGATTACAAGGTGATCCAAGAGACCTAGACTATGCAGCTCATGAAGTCCTTTTGGAAAAAGACAGACGTCTGACGGTCGTCTGGCAATATGGAAATCTCCGGACTCTCAAGGATGCTGAAGTAGACGAAGACTTGGGAGGTATCCAGATAAGGCATCTTCAACCAAGTGAAGAAGAGGAGCTGAGACACCCCTTAAAGGACTTTGCGGAAGTCATCACCAATAAAATAGAACGGACTACCACTGTAACGCGTACCACTGAATTCAGCAATTCCTCGCCCATGACGCAACATCCATATCCAGCTCGGATAAGCGCAACTTCGTCATTCACAAGATTCAAGAGATTGAAGGGCAAGGTCTCATCGAACCCTCCACATCCTGTTGGGCTTCGCCTATCGTCCTAACGAAAAGGAAGAATGGGAAGTATCGACTGTGTGTGGAATTCCGCAAGTTGAACGAGAAGATCGTTAGTGACGTCTACCCCATGCCTGACCTGACAGGCTCGCTGAAACAAGAAAATGGGTCTAGGATTTTCAGCACGTTGGATCTCAACTCCGAATACTGGCAAGTGGAGGTTGAGGAAAGTTCTAGACCACTGCCCGCCTTCATGACACCGAGAGGATTGTGCTAGTTTAGAGTAATGCCTTTTGGGCTGAAGAATTCTCATGCAACTTTCATGCGACTGATGGATAAGGTATTGTCAGCATATGTTCGAGATTTCTTCAAGAGTATCTCAACGACATTTCAATCCACAGCAAGAATGATCAAGAACACCTTGTATACCCGAAGAAAGTGCTGGAACGACTGAAAATTCATGGACCGACTAGCGAAATGGAGATACTTTGCCCAGTCCCGCGCAGAATATCTTGGCCATGCCCTAACATCTGAAGGCTTACAAGGCAACCGGAGAACAATCGAGCTACCGAGGAAGCTCAACGCCCGCGGACCAAGCGACAAGTACCCCAGTTCATTGGCTTGTGTAGATGGTATAGCAGCATCGTGCCACAATTTGAAGAGAAGGCAATACCACCCACCGATCTCCTCCATAACAACCACCCGTTCAGATGGACCAGCAAGGAAGAGGCAGCATTCCAATACATTAAGGCTGTGATATGCAATGCTCCCGGTCTAGCTCATCCTGACTCTCAATGGAAGATGTGCCTGCAGACGGACGCCAGCGACTCCGCCTTTGGAGCAGTGATATTCCAGAAGAGGAGTGACGTCGGAAGGGACATCAATGAGTGTTGTTGTTTGAGTCATCAATCCATAGACTGGTTGACGCAGCCCTCAATGCCAACCTATCCTATGCTAACCTTTCCGTTTCTACGTAACTATTGCATCCTACATCTGCTCTAACCTGCTTGTCATGTTCATACCTTCGTCTTCTACACCTACCGTTCTTATCACCTACACTTCCTTCAAAAACCAACTGAACAAGTCTTGGGTGTCTTAAGATTTGTCCTATCATTCTCTCTCTCCTTCTCGTCAAATTTAGCCAAATCGATCTCTTCTCACCAATTCGATCCAGTATCTCTTCATTCGTGATTCGATCTATCCATCTCACCTTCAGCATTCTTCTGTAACACCACATTTCGAAAGCTTCTATTCTCTTCCTTTCTCAGCTAGTTAATGTTTCACTTCCATACAATGCCACGCTCCACACGAAAGTCTTCAAAAACATCTTTCTAATTCCTATATCAATGTTTGAAGTGAGCATATTTCTTTTCTTAAGAAAGCTCTTCCTTGCTTGTGCTAGTCTGCATTTTATGTCCTCCTTACTTCTGCCATCGTTAGTTATTTTACTACCCAAGTAACAATATGCATCTACTTCCTTTAAGACTTCATTTCCTAATCTAATATTTCCTGCATAACCTGCCTTCGTTCGACTGCACTCCATTACTTTTGCTCTGGTCTTATTTATTTTCATCTTGTACTCCTTACCCAAGACTTCGTCCATACCATTCAGCATATTCTCGAGACCTTCTGCAGACTGAGATAAGATACACTGACTGACAGAGCAAATGCAAAACCAAGAAGGAGTGGTTCGAAAGGGATGAAAGTTGGGGAAAAAAAGAGACGGCACGGACGAATAATTGATGTTTATTTCAAACCGATATGCAGGTTACACAATGCGCACGGCATCGACTCAGTAGGATGTAGGACCACAGCGAGCGGCGATGCACGCAGAAACACGTCGAGGTACAGAGTCAATAAGAGTGCGGATGGTGTCCTGAGGGATGGTTCTCCATTCCCTGTCAACCATTTGCCACAGTTGGTCGTCCGTACGAGGCTGGGGCAGAGTTTGCAAACGGCGTCCAATGAGATCCCACACGTGTTCGATTGGTGAGAGATCCGGAGAGTACACTGGCCACGGAAGCATCTGTACACCTCGTAGAGCCTGTTGGGAGATGCGAGCAGTGTGTGGGCGGGCATTATCCTGCTGAAACAGAGCACTGGGCAGCCCCTGAAGGTACGGGAGTGCCACCGGCCGCAGCACATGCTGCACGCAGCGGTGGGCATTTAACGTGCCTTGAATACGCACTAGAGGTGACGTGGAATCATACGCAATAGCGCCCCAAACCATGATGCCGCGTTGTCTAGCGGTAGGGCGCTCCACATTTACTGCCGGATTTGAACTTTCTCCACGCCGACGCCACACTCGTCTGCGGTGACTATCACTGACAGAACAGAAGCGTGACTCATCGGAGAACACGACGTTCCGCCATTCCCTCATTCAAGTCGCTCTAGCCCGGCACCATGCCAGGCGTGCACGTCTATGCTGTGGAGTCAATGGTAGTCTTCTGAGCGGACGCCGGGAGTGCAGGCTTCCTTCAACCAATCGACGGGAAATTGTTCTGGTCGATATTGGAACAGCCAGGGTGTCTTGCACATGCTGAAGAATGGCGGTTGACGTGGCGTGCGGGGCTGCCACCGCTTGGCGGCGGATGCGCCGATCCTCGCGTGCTGACGTCACTCGGGCTGCGCCTGGACCCCTCGCACGTGCCACATGTCCCTGCGCCAACCATCTTCGCCACAGGCGCTGCACCGTGGACACATCCCTATGGGTATCGGCTGCGATTTGACGAAGCGACCAACCTGCCCTTCTCAGCCCGATCACCATACTCCTCGTAAAGTCGTCTGTCTGCTGGAAATGCCTCCGTTGACGGCGGCCTGGCATTCTTAGCTATACACGTGTCCTGTGGCACACGACAACACGTTCTACAATGACTGTCGGCTGAGAAATCACGGTACGAAGTGGGCCATTCGCCAACGCCGTGTCCCATTTATCGTTCGCTACGTGCGCAGCACAGCGGCGCATTTCACACCATGAGCATACCTCAGTGACGTCAGTCTACCCTGCAATTGGCATAAAGTTCTGACCACTCCTTCTTGGTGTTGCATTTGCTCTGTCAGTCAGTGTAATATCATCGGAAAATCTCAAGGTTTTGATTTCCTCTCCTTGGATTGAGATTCCCTTTCCAAATTATTCTTTGATTTCCTTTAGGCCTACTGCCTGTTCTATGTAAACAATGAAAAGGAGGGGGGACAATCTGCAGCCTTGCCTCACTCCTTTCTGGATTGCTGCTTCTTTTTCAAAGCCCTCCATTCTTATTACTGCAGACTCATTTTTATACAGATTGTAGATAATTCTTCGTTCTCAGTATCTTATCACAATCATCTTCAGAATCTTAAATAGTTAGTTCCAATCAACATTATCGAATGCCTTTTCTAGATCTACTAGATCTACGAATGCCATGTACGTGGGCTTGTCCTTCTTGATTCGATCCTCTAAGATCAGACGTAAAGTCAGGATTGCTTCACGTGTTCCTACATTTCTTCTGAAGCCAAATTGATCTTCTCCCAAGTCAGCTTCAACTTGTTTATCCATTCTTCTGTAAATAATACGTGTTAAAATTTTGCAGGCATGAGATACTAAACTAATGGTGCGGTAGTTTTCACAGCACCGGCTTTCTTGGGAATAGGTATGACATTCTGCCGAAAATCGGATGGGACTTCTCCTGTCTCATACATCTTACACACTAAATGGAGTAACCTTGCCATGCTGGTTTCTCCTGAGGCAGTCAGTAATTCAGAGGGAACGTCATCAATTCCAGGTGCCTTGTTCCTATTTAGGTCAATCACAGCTCTGTCAAACTCTGACCTCAAAATTGGGTCTCCCATTTCATCAGCATCAACAACCTCTTCTTGTTCCAGAACCATATTATCTACATCTTTATCTTGATACAACTGTTGGATAAGTTCCTGCCATCTTTCTGCTTTGCCTTCTCTCCCTAGAAGTGGCTTTCCATCTGAGCTCTTAATATTCATACACCTAGGTTTCCTTGATTTTCCTGCATGCAGCATCTACCTTTCCCAAGACCATATAACCTTCGACAACCTTGCGCTTCTCCTTCAGCCATTCCTCCTTAGCTATCTTGCACTTTCTATCCACTTCATTCTTTAATCACCTGTATTCTTTTCTGCCCTCTTCATTTCTAGCATTCTTGTATTTTCGTCGTTCATCAATCAGGTCTAGTATCTGCTGAGTTATTCACTGATTCTTAGTTGTTCTTTTCTTCCTTCCTAACGTTTCTTCAGCAGCCCTACTGACTTCATTCATCGTGACTATCCACTCTTCCTCTACTGTGTTTCCTTCAGCCTTTTCATTTAGCCCTTGTGCAACATTTTCCTTGAAACAATCCCTCACACTCTTTTCTTTCAACTTGTCTAGACCCCATCTCCTTGCATTCCTTGCTTTCTTCAACTTCAGATGGCATTTCATGACCAACAAATTGTGGTCAGAGTCCATGTCTGCTCCTGCGAAAGTTTTGCAATCCAACACCTGGTTTCTGAATCTCTGCCTAATCATAATGAAGTCTATTTGATACCTTCCAGTGTCTCCAGTCTCATCCACGTATACAGCCGTCGTTTGTGGTGTTTGAACTAGGTATTGGCAAGGACTAAATTATGATCAGCGCAGAATTCAACCAGCCGACTTCCTCTTTCGTTCCTTTGTCCCAATCCGAATTCTCCTACTGTATTACCTTCTCTTCCTTGGCCTACCACTGCGTTCCAGTCTCCCATTACAATTAGATTCTCGTCACGTTTTACATATTGTATTAAATCTTCTATCTCTTCATATGCTCTTTCGATTTCCTCATCATCCGCTGAGCTAGTAGCCATATAGACCTGCACTATTGTGGTGGGCATTGGTTTGGTGTCTATCTTGACGACAATAATTCTTTCACTATGCTGGTCATAGTAGCTTACCCGCTGCCCTATTTTCTTATTCATTAATAAACCAACTCCTGCATTTCCCGTTTGATTTTGTGTTGATAATTCGGTAGTCGCCTGACCAAAATTCCTGCTCTTCCTGCCAACGTACTTCGCTTATACCAACTACACATAACTTTCGTCTATCCATCTCCCTTTTCAGATTCTCTAAGCTACCACAACGATTCATACTTCTAACATTCCACGCTCCGACTCGCAGAATGTCAGTATCCATCTTCCTGATGATCGCTCCCTCTCGTGTAGTCCCCACCCGGAGATCCGAATGGGGACTAGTTTACCTCCGGAATATTTTAAGCGGGAGGAAGCCATCATCAGTATATCATTCATATAGAAAGAGCTGCATGTCCTCGGGAGTTAGTTACGGCTGTAGTTTCCCGTTGTTTTAAGGCGTGTAGCAGTATCAACACAGCTAAGCCATGTTGAGTGTTATTACAAGGCCATATCAATCAATCATCTAGGCTGCCACCCTTGCAACTTCCGAAAGGCTTCTACTCCCTCCCCCCTTTTCGATGAACCATTCGTTAGTCTGGTCTCTCAACAGATACCCATCCTATATGGTTGAACCTGCGGCTCGCTATTTGCTTCATTGGGACACGCAAGCCTCCCCACCGCGGCAAGGTCACATGGTTCGCAAGGGAGTCATCATTGGGTATGCCAGCAGAAAGCTATCTCCCACTGAACAACGCTACTGCATTGCCGAGAAGGAAGCCTTAGCCGTGGTGTGGGCCATGGGCGAATTCAGAGGCTACTTGGAGGAAACGAAGTTCCAGCTGTACACCGGTAACGAGAATCTCAAATGGTTGAACTTGGTATCTGGCTCAAAATCTAAATTGATGCGATGGGCTCTGTCAATCGCAGAATTTGATTTCGATGTGTGTCATGTCCCAGGACCGACGAACAAAGGAGCAGCCAGTTTATCTAAGCACCCGGCGATTGGACCTGAAGTCATGAGCACAATTGTAAAGAGGGAGTTTCCACAAAATCACTAAAGCGAACCCAATGAACCTGTCCTTATGATCATCAAGTATGAAACTTGGTCTGGGAGTAATCAAGCAATGGCAAGAACAAGACAAGCGCTGTATGACCATGACGCAGTGGATTACGAGACAGAACACCGATAGTCGACTCGTCCCGAGGGAATTCAAGATGTGCTGCAAGGACTTCCGGGTTGACGGAGGACTCTTGATGTACAGATCTCACCTCTTCGACACGCCGCCAGTAGTGGTGATCCGTAGACAGCACACGACGGACACCCTCGAGAAGTTCCACGACAGCACCGAAGCCGGACATCCAAGAGGTGAAGAGACATATGAGTCTATCTGACGAAGATTCTTCTCGGTCAACATGCGGAAATATATTCTGGACTATGTGAAGGGGAGCTACATCTGCACCTGCACCAAGGCAAGCAATAGGAAGGCAGATTCCAGTCAGCGAGAAAGACGGCCACAACGCACTTGGGAGGTCATAGCCCTGGACTTGAGGGGTCCTTACTCTAGAACACCAAGGGGTAAAACAGGACTCCTAGAAATCACTGACCTCTTCACAAGATGGATTGAGGCCTTTCCGATACCAGAAGCCACGATGGGATGCATCACCAGTCTTCTACAAGATGAGGTATTCAGCCGCTATGGTTATCCATGGTGCATTCTGTCAGACAAGTCAGTTCATGTCAAGAAAGTGGCAGCAGATTTTCCTACCAGGCCAAAACGTACTACAACGTAACCACCCTGTCAGTAATAAGATTGGAGGGTTTCACGCAGGTCTCATACCTAAGTGGGTTGGTCTCGTCGAGGTGGATAAGCTGCTGGGCCATGAGATCTACTTACTAAAGACCAACCCTCCTGTCAAGGTCCACGTATCGGAGTTGCAGCGAGTCACCCAACCGCTGCACATACAGAGTAAGCCTGGTACTGCCATGGGTCCACCTGGAGCACTGGACCACCCCTATCTACAACCCAAGGGCCAATCCAATGGAACGATGGAACCAGGAGCTAAAAAGGATGCTACAGGTCCATCTAATAGACAAGGAACATCGACTGTGGGAGCGTCAGATACTGCAGTCACTCTTTGCCCTGCGACGATGTATCAACTGTGTCACTGACTATTCTCCAGTGGAGCTGTTCCTTGGTCAACAACTATATGGCAACTGGGTTTGAGAAATTCGTCTACCAGCCACTTCTGGTCAAGATGATGCATCTGTTTCCCTAGCAGAGTGGCAGCATAAGCAGCAGCAGCAGGACATCAAGGAAAAGCAAGCTTTGGCCGGGGAGAGATCCCTTACCCAGGCCAAGGCTCAAGATGTCGGAGAGACCCAGATTTTCCTACCAGGCCAAAACGTACTACAACGTAACCACCCAGTCAGTAATAAGATTGGAGGGTTTCACGCAGGTCTCATACCTAAGTGGGTTGGTCCCGTCGAGGTGGATAAGCTGCTGGGCCATGAGATCTACTTACTAAAGACCAACCCTCCTGTCAAGGTCCACGTATCGGAGTTGCAGCGAGTCAGCCAACCACTGCACATACAGAGTAAGCCTGGTACTGCCATGGGTCCACCTGGAAGAGAGGCTACTAATGACACCGCACAATCTGGTCATGAGGAGGAGAACGCATCGACTACCACCAAGGAAGAGGCTAGCAGCGAGGTGACACCGAACCCTGACACGGCACGATCCGGTCAAGAGGAGGAGAGCACATCCAGCGACGTCAAGGAAGAATGAAGATATAATCTACGACCAAGGAAAAGTTGACGAATGTGATAGACTGTTGAAATTCTTTCAAGTTTTAGGGCGGATATTGATTCAAGTGCAATGGACTAGTATAACTTGGAAACAATTCTCTAACCCATGGGTAAATAATGGAAATATCAAGTTCGAATTATTATTATTTGTGAAGTGTGGCTATGAAGTTGTTTACATCTATTAGTATTATTTACGTAGTTCTGTATGGACTTTATTTGGTATAAATTGTGACCTATTATTTGTGAGGTTATGTCATGAAACATCTGCTCTATGATATCATTGATGGTTATGAATTTCATGTTTTTGGTCCGTATTGAACTGAGAATAATAATAACAACGTAAACGTTTCCACCTTTTCAATACTAAAATATATTCACAAAATTATAAATTACACGGTACTAGTTTCGACCCATCTAGGGGTCATCATCAGCTGTATTGGAGCAAAGATCATTTTACCGTGTAATTTATAATTTTGTGAATATATTTTAGTATTGAAAAGGTGGAAATGTTTACGTTGTTATTATTATTACTTATATACTATGATATCAATCAGTCACTACCGATCTGCATTTAGGGCAGTCGCCCAGGTGGCAGAATCCCTATCTGTTGTTTTCCTAGCCATCTCTTAAATGATTGCAAAGAAATTGGAAATTTAATGAACATCTCCCTTGGTAAGTTATTCCAATCCCTAACGCCCCTTCCTATAAACAAATATTTGCCCCAATGTGACCTCTTGAATTCCAACTTTGTCTTCATATTGTGATCTTTCCTTCTTCTAAAAACACCACTCAAACTTATTTGTCTACTGACGTCAATCCATGTTATCTCTCCACTGACAGCTTGGAACATACCATTTACAATAATACCAATATAAACGGTCCGTTATTGGGCATTATAAATTTTCTAGCTAACTCATTCCTGTTTGCCAGCGATTCACCCCAGTGTGCTAAGTTGGACTCATCAGTTGGTAAATAGCACACCCACCAAGACGCATGGCTAGTGCATACCGTGGAGGCCACTGTGTAGGCTATTTGGAGCCACCGGCAGTGCCAATGCACTATGAGAGACTTTGTCTCATCAGAATCTATATCAACATACCATTTAGTCAAGCAGCTTGTCTCCTTTCTTCCAAGTCTTCCCAGCCCAAACTTAGCAACTGTTATACTTTACAAATATCAATAAATGTTTCATATCTAGAGATAATTATAGATAGTTATCTGAAATGGAATTTTCATGCATCAAATTTGATCATTAAACTCCAGAAGCTTATTTATATATTTTACAGAATTAGAAATGTTATTTCAACAAAAGCCTTGAAATCTGTATACTTTGCTTTAATTTAATCGCAACTGCAATATGGAATTAACAGTTGGGATGGTATACTCGATTCACACTTGGCTCAGAACTACATACTGTCAGTCATGTACAAAAACCCACTGATGTTTCCAACATATGAACTGTTCCAGCAAAGCATGGTAATTAACATACAGCAGCTATTTGTGCAGTCAGTGACCCTATACATGCATAAAAATTTAAAGCTCTTCTGCAAAGGACACAAGTCAAAAATTTGTCCTAGGCTGAAAGACAGAACTGGAATAAGTAAGTATTTCATGCCAGAACACTTTACTTGGACAAAGAAATCTAAGTTGTCTTAGCAATGGAACTTGTGAAACCTCATCTAGTTACAAGGACTTCTATTCCAAATTTGTCATTAACACTCGTTTGGCAGATCAAGCGCGTTGCTGGCATGACTGAGGTGGAAAGTATGCCACTTCTGGTGGAAGGAATATGCAGTTTGTGCCCCAGAAGGAAAAATCGGCGGACAAAGAAAACTAGTTCCAAGTGCCGGCTACCAATATGCAATGAATGTACAAGTTTCACGTGTTAATGAAGCGCAGGACCAGCAGAGAAAAATGATAACAAAAGTTGTAAGTGAAGCAATACTCAGTGATGACTCTAGCTAACCTATTACTCTCTGATAGTTTTAAGTTAACAAGTAAATAACGAGAACATGTCACAAATTACCATAGGTATAAAAACCTTATTTGTAATTTTTAGTGTTCTTTATAACCATTTGAGATTTATTCTTATTTGTAACTTTTAGTGTTCTTTATAGCCATTTGAGATTTATTCTTATGTTCATGTAATGTGTTAATAGGCCTACATTTACGCTTGAAATCGGGTGATATTTATTATGTAAACATGTCATATCATACCGTGAGCATTTTGCTCAACACACAACCACTCACGTTGCTTTCATCCTAGCGACCACTGCCGGGTTAATTTGAGGCAATGCTTTTAATTTTAACTTAACCTTTGCAATTTTCTTAGGCTGAAAAAATAATAAACACCACAAAGTGCCTGACCCTCAAAGAACTATGATGACCTGGCTATGAATGTGGACAGATTTGGAAATATTTTAACTAGAAGCAATGTTTAGTTATATTCTTATGAAGAATGTTTATGTTCTCTTTTCTTTCTCTTTTATGAGCTACTAATTATGAACGAGCAATTAATTATCAGAAAGTGAAAAAAAAACCTTGTTTAAAGTAGAAGACATTAAGTTAAATTTAAGAAAGTTATATGTATATATGTACAGTACATTTTTTATTTGTAAAACTACAAAACATGTGACACGGCACACTATACAGATATGTATAAAAATAAAATAATTCTGCATTCTAGGCCTAAGAGTTCCAAGCTGAGCTGATGGCCTGCTCCCATATGGAAGAATGAAATAACAATAAATAAAATGAAAAAAGGAACAAACACTCTCAGTACCACAGTGGTATCTAGCGGATGACAACAGAACTGCTAGCAACTATACATTAGCGACTCCTGATTCTATCAGAAGAAGGAAGCTATGCTTGAACGCTACTTGACATCACATGAGTCAACAGCAGAACATTCCAGCACCTTCTTGATCTCCACCGAAAACTCCATCGCCGAACACTATGGAAACGGACAAGGAAACGAAGCAAAAATGCCAACGAGATTCAAATTCTTCTTCACCAAGTATTCCAGGTGGACATAAGATGATCTGTGCTGATGTCGCTTCCCGGAGAACAACTGGATCTACTTATACTTCACCAAATTCAGTTCTTCAGCATGACACCACATCACCTTCTGCAACCCTGGGAATTACACCAGTGGAAAATCTTGTTAGAATTGGCTATATCCACCCAGTCCACCTCCAGCTCCTGCTACGTTCGTGCTTGTCAATGCACTACGCCCATAAGGCACAGAACCTGGCCCTTCCACCCAATATATATTAGAGGAGTATTGTTGCTATATCAACTTCAGCTCATCAGATATCACCCAACTTCTTTCTCAACAAACTCACTAACATCAAACCAATAAAGTCCAATACTCAACATATCTATCAAATTTCCTGATTCATACCCAACATTTCTGAATACTGGCTAGAGATCCAACATGCACCAGATGGCTACAACTTAAAAACCAAGAAGCCGTTATACAATCACTTCAAGACCAACATTGGAGTTTTTGCCAGTTGGGACCTCATGCCAGAGCTACCAACATAACCAAGTAGTGTCCAGCCAGATGTCCAAAACCGCCCTCCCAGTCCACGCCCATCCTCTCCGTAGTTGCTTATGGGGTCAACAGCGACTACTCGGATGACAAGGTGGACGCCCAGTTGCAGATGGAAGGCCACCAGATCTACCAGGTGGTTTGCATCTGCATTGCCCAGGGCCTAACATCTCTGGTGAGGATACTTTCATGAGATTGGCCTCTCTAGACTGCCTGCTAAAAGAAGGTGTGACAATATATGCCCAGCACCACAGGGTTTAAACGTCCAGGTTATCGACACCACAGAAAATCAGGTGCGACCGCTGCAGCCATTACGACCACCCACTCAGCTCACCCTGCCAACATTCAGAAGTATATGCCATGTGCTCCAGCCAGGAGCACGCAACTTCTGAGTGTCATAATAAGTCAAATCCCAAATGTGTCAATTGTAAACCTGCCTACCCATCCTTCGGGTTTAAGTGTAAACCTAAACCAGCTCCCAAACCCAACAAGCCTGAAGCCATCATCCCAGTCATTTCCCAAGACTTACTTACCTCCATTCTGAAAACACCACTCGGTTTATTGCGATGGTGCTTCAGAACATCTTACTCTTTCACCGCCCACATATCCTATCCCAGGTGCAACTAGCAGCCAAGTTGGCACTTAACACTCACATGAATATTGCCTATTTGGGGAACAAAATGCACTTTGCAGTTTTTCCCCTGATGTGTTAGTTGAGCATTAAGGACTACTATGTAAATATTCAATCTTTAAATGCCAGTCGGTCGTTATTTGATACCTCCTTGTCCCAGTATGCCCCGGACGTGTTCATATTTAATGAAATATTTTTGATGCCTAAAATGAAGCCACAACTTGTTTTGAGGCGACCCCCCCCCCCCCTCCAATAAGCTCAGGGTGGTGTCGCAATAGGTGTCAAAAATAATTTTACAGTACAACAATGCACTTACCAGTTTCCAAATAATTTTACAGAATATTTAATAGTTGAAGTCTTTACTCCCCTACAATCAATAACATTAACCACTCTCTACTTATCCACACCACAACCTAATCCCGAGAATTTTATAGACTCAAAATTTGCTGTATATATAATAGCAGCAGACATAAAAATTAATTCTTACACTCCCCCACAACTTGAAAAAATTTAATACTTTATGTAAAGGCCTCCAGGGCAGATGCTTCCTTTTTCTCTTCTGCACATTACCCTTACATTATACTACCCCTGATATCCTCATCCTATCACCCTCCTTAGCCTATTCCCCAACCATTCAGAAACTAGTATACATTGGTAGTGATAATACCGCTGCTCTAATAACCCTCCCAGGTATCCCACCTCACAAACTATACCCACCCCCTAGCAGATGATTTTTTCAAACTAACTGGACAAACCACCGACAAATTATTACAGAATAATTACAAGACTCACCTCCTCCTGCATTACTATCTACTCTCCTCTGCCTTATCAACCAAGTAGAGCAAGTAATCAGCACTGCTGATAAACAACATATTTCCCACTACTCATACCATCCTTCCAAACCGTCTATTCCCCCTAAAGCACTACACTACATCTCCTTAAGCTAGCGCATGACCATTATTACAAATATCCTCAAACCAAAGACCCTCATACACTTCAAGCACACAGACTCACATTATGATATGCTTGTTTATACATTAAAGCTATTAAACATAAACAATGGCCTGAAAAATGGAATAAGCTAGCTTATTACCAAGAATCCAAAAAGTTCTGGGCTACTTTCCAGCGACTGACAAAGAATAGTAAACCTCAACCCACTTATCCTATACTGCACCCACCCAACCATCCACTTACCTCCAAAGACAAAGCTGATTTATTCACCAACCACTATAGACAAGTTTTTTTCCCTTCCTCTGATCTTAACTTCAATCACCCAGATGAACCTATTATTCATGATTATGCATGCCCTGATTGCCTTGAACTCCTATCCTCCTTTCTCCATTCTGCAATATAGATTTACCCACCGTTTAAATTCCTGTATCACCCCTCATGAAATCACACAGTACCTTAAAAAGAGAAGCAACTCTTGCCCCGGGTCCAACCATAAACCTTCTGCCATATCCAAGAAGCTTCCCCAATCATAACAGAATTTCTCAATATAATATACACCACTATCCCTCACGCTGAATTTTACCACAAACATTGGGCTAAAGCCAACATTCTTCTTTTCCTAAAACCCCATAAACTCCCCTCAGATCTTTGCTCATACAGGCCTATATCCCTCCTCCCTGACCTAAATAAAATCCTACAAGGAATTTTGAGTAGAAAGCTATCCTCCTACCTCAATTCCCTAGGACAAATTCTAAAATCCCAGATAGATTTCCAAACCCATCACTCCACCCATATTACAGCCTCTCTCACCAATCACCTTCATCCTAGATGAACCGCCACTCTAGTGTGCCTGGATGTTGACAGAGCCTTTGACTCTGTCTGGCATTCGGGTCTCCTTTACAAATTATGCTGTCTCCCAATTCCCATAACCATTATTTCCTACTTTGCAGAACAGCACAGATACTAATTCATGGCATCCCCTTTTATACATTTCAAATGAATGCCAGACTTCCCCATTGATCATGTACACCCTATTTACCTATGATATCCCCCACGACCCTGACCCTCCTCTCAGTCTATATTGATACGCGTCTGACCTAGCCATTTTAGCCCTCACTCCCACCACCATCACACTGACCAGATAACTCCACAAATATCTCAACACCTTAGAAATATGGCTAAATTTCTGGCATACATCCATCGATCCAACTAAAATCCAATTCATAGTCTTCCGTAAAATATTCTTTCTCCATCGCCCCCCGATTCCGTGTCCCAATAACAATATATTCACCACTGAAAATCACTGTTATATATCTAAATCAGCCTTGTCAATACTATTAAAAATTTGTAATTATTTATTACAATCACTCAACGTCGCCTATGTTTCGAGAACTTTGCACGTTCTCTTCTTCAGCGGTCCAAAAACACCAACAATGTACAGTGATGCCAAAAAGTTTTGGGACACCTGTATATTTCAGACTTGAACAGAGTGTTCCTATACTTTTAACCTTATGATTTTATTTTAAGTACAACTGATATAAAATACTCTAATATCATGTTTGGTTGAAAATTTGAAGGCTGTAACTCAAATAGTTCATGAGTTATGAATTTTTTTGTCTTTTATGGCCACCCAAAATTGACCTTGATAATGAAGAAACAAATAATACAATTAATTTTTTTTTTTGCTAGGGGCTTTACGTCGCACCGACAGATAGGTTTTATGGCGACGATGGGATAGGAAAGGCCTAGGAGTTGGAAGGAAGCGGCCGTGGCCTTAATTAAGGTACAGCCCCAGCATTTGCCTGGTGTGAAAATGGGAAATCATGGAAAACCATTTTCAGGGCTGCCAATAGTGGGATTCAAACCTACTATCTCCCGGATGCAAGCTCACAGCCGCACACCTCTACACACACGGCCAACTCGCCCGGTAATAATACAATTAAAAAGCTATCCAACAATGCATACTGATTATTACGTGGTTACTAGGGGATAACACCTTTAAAATTGGAAATAGCTAAGCAAACAGTTAGGATTCAAACTTCATAAAGGTATGAATACCTTTGAGCTGGTGATTGTGCGCACAGTTAGCTCCCCCAGCCGCTGCAACGCAAGGAATCCATCCGTGAAAACATCATCGCGCTAAATGCCTCCATTCAAAACTTGCAGCAATTCAAAAGTCAGTGCTATTAGGCCTAAAATTTATAGGAATTGAAATTTTACTAAAATGATGGCAAAATGAGTAAGAACTCCTTTAAGCTTCCATCGGTCGCAACTCATCTGACAGGCACAGGTTGTAGTCATCGGTCGCTACTGCTCCAATGCACAGACCTACAATTCTCATCCTCTGACTAGCCTCGGTCCTTGCCACATTCGTTAGACATGTGACAGGCAGTCTGTGTTCGCTTGCTCCATAAGCCGGAAGTGTTCCATCTGATCTGGTAGATCACTGCGACTGTTCCTGTTGTGATTGGTGTTTCAAAGAGATGCAAACAATTGCTATTCTGTAAGTAGTTAAATTCTTTGTTTAACCTAAATTTGGTGTAATTTTCCATGTAAGCATGTAGATAGTGCAATATAAGCCCAGTGCCTCACAGGCACATTGCAACTACCTACGTCCCAATTTCTCTTTATTTCAGATTTACCATACATTATGGCCAGTAGGAAGGAACATTTTAACTTAGACAGAGCAGAAGATGTGGAGGATGTCGAATGACTGTTGCTGGATGAAGACGATGATGCGTTACATGAGAATTTTGAAGACAAAATTGACACAAACAGAGACGATCTTCTGGAATCAAGAGATGGTGACTCGGAAACAGAACAAGATGATAACGGTGATGGTGATGAACAAGGAGCAATAGAGGCCAGTGCTAATTATTATGAAGGGAAAGACAAGACAAAATGGGTCCGCGCCAGGAAGCACAATCTCGTACGACTTTATGGAGCTAATAATAGACACTATTGTAACTTACACAAATCAATATGTGGACTACGTGAAACAAAATTTTACTCGTGAAAGGGATGCTGAGCTTACAGACCAGATAGAGATAAAAGCATTCTTTGGCCTATTGAACTTGGCAGGATCTTACAGAGGGAATAGGCAGAGCCTTGAAGAACTCTGGGGCACTGATGGAGATGGTATAGAAAAGTTTGCACTGGTAATGAGCCTAAGGAGTAAGTTCCTGATTCGTTGTTTAAGATTTGATGACCGCCAAACCCATGAAGAAAGAAAGGAACATGATCGACTGTGTGAAATACTTTTAGGCGGTTTGTGGAGAAATGCATGAAATCATACAGTTTGGGTGAAAATGTAACTTTAGATGAAAAACTGGAAGGTCCGAGGTAAATGTTCTTTCTGGCAATATATACCTTCGAAACCCAATAAGTACAGGATAAAGATTTATGCCTTAGTCAACGCAAAAATGTATTACATTACAACCTAGAAATATACGCTGGTAGGTAGCCTGAGGGGCCTTTCAGTGTCAGTAACAAGCCTACAGATGTTGTGAAAAGGCTCACTGAACCAATTAATGAATCTGGTAGCAACATCACTGCTGATAATTGTTTCACCAGTGTACCTCTGTTTGAAGATTTGAAGCAAAACAAGTTGTCTTATGTAGTAAAAAAAAAAAAAAAAAAAAAAAAAAAAGAAGGGGGGGGGGGGGCTGCCACCTGAATTTACTTCCTCGAGAGAAAGAGAACAATATTCCAGCCTCTTCGAATTTCAAGATTCTACTGCTTGTATAAATACATTTTATAACCAGACAAAGGGAGGTGTTGATACAGCTGACAAAATGTGTGCCTCATTCAATGTAGCCAGAAACACTCATTGCTGGCCTTCGGTGATATTGTATGCCATGCTTAACATAGCAGGCATCAAGTCCCAGATTATTTATTTAGGAAATGGCCAGTAATCACTCAGAAGGTGAGTGTATCTGAGGCAGCTTTCAAATAACCTTGTTCTACAACAACTTTCTAGGAGGAGTTTGAAAACAACTGGAATGCCATTAAGTCTGCAGATGAGATTGAAATGATACCGTCCAGTACAGCCCGAGGAGAATGATGAAGATAATAGGCCAGGACAAGAACAAAAAATGCGGAGATGTTTCATGTGCACAGCTGAAACTGGCAAGAGAAGACTGTCGAAGTATGAATGCAGAGTTTGTTCCCTCAGCGATCTGTTTACAGCATGCAGATTTTGTTTGCAGTGGGTGCTACCATAACTTCTGTGAATGTTTAAGACACTAAAGTGAAGTGAACTTATGCTAGAAAAGGTTGAAACATGGATTGTGGTGTATTTTATATTTAAACTGATAAATATGTAGTGAATGTGGTAAGATAAGCTGGAAAGAATGTCACACAGTTTACATCAAAACTTCTGACACCACAGGTTTTTTATATTATTTTTATTCATTTATTATTATGGTGCCGATGCGTATTTTCATATGTTCAATCCAGAAAACATTTTTATTTTACGTGTTGTCACCATGCCAGCATGTGTAGTGCTAACAGTAAAATTCGGAGGCGGTGGTGTTATGGTGTGGTTGTGCTTTTCATGGAGGGGTCTTGCACCCCTTGTTGTTTTGCATGGCACAATCACAGCACAGGCTCTCTCATTACTGCCTACTTAAACGCCACGGATTTTCTTTTGTGTCGAAAATATTAGTGTTCTTGTGGAATCCTTACTGAAGAATATATGACCTGTTCAGCCCTATGAACAGACTATGAACATGGTTTCCGCCAACATAAGATTTTCTCTGCAATTAAAGTTGTAAATACTGCAAAGATACCTAAAATTTTGAAGAAAATAGTTGGTTATAAATTGCGGCTTATTTTGGGATCAGAATTTCGCTAAACCATTTTTAACTGACTCAAACACACCTATATGCACTATGTGATCAAAAGTATCCGGACACCCCCCAAAACATAGTTTTTCATCTTAAGTGCATTGTGCTGCCACCTACTGCCAGGTACTCCATAGTAGCAACCTCAGTAATCATTCAACATCGTGAGAGAGCAGAATGAGGCGCACCGCACAACTCACAGACTTCGAACGTGGTCAGGTGATTGGGTGTCACTTGTGTCAGAAGTCTGTACGCAAGATTTCAACACTCCTAAACATCCTTAGGTCCACTGTTTCTGATGTGATAGTGAAGTGGAAACATGAAGGGACACGTACAGCACCCGATCTCGTCTGTTGACTGACAGAGACCGCCGACAGTTGAAGAGGGTCGTAAAGTGTAATAGGCAGGCATCTATCCAGACCGTCACACAGGAATTCCATACTGCATCAGGATCCACTCCAAGTACTATGACAGTTCGGCGGGATGTGAGAAAACTTGGATTTCGTGGTCGAGCAGCTGCCCATAAGGCACACACAACACAGGTCAATGCCAAACGATGCCTCGCTTGGTGTAAGAAGCGTAAACATTGGACGATTGAACAGTGGAAAAACGTCGTGTGGAGTGACGAATCACAGTACACAATGTGGCGATCCGATGGCAGGGTGTGGGTATGGCGAATGCTTGGTGAACGTCATCTGCCAGCATGTGTAGTGCTAACAGTAAAATTCGGAGGCGGTGGTGTTATGGTGTGGTTGTGCTTTTCATGGAGGGGGCTTGCACCCCTTGTTGTTTTGCATGGCGCAATCACAGCACAGGCCTACACTGATGTTTTAAGCACCTTCCTGCTTCCCACTGTTGAAGAGCACTTCAGGGATGGTGTTTGCATCTTTCAACATCATCGAGCATCTGTTCATAATGCACAGGCTGTGGTGGAGTGGTTACAAGACAATAACATCCCTGTCATGGACTGGCCTACAGAGTCCCAACCTGAATCCTATAGAACACCTTTGGGATGTTTTGGAATGCCGACTTCGTACCAGGCCTCACCGACCGACATCGCTAGCTCTCCTCAGTGCAGTGCTCCATGAAGAATGGGCTGCCATTCCCCAAGCAACCTTCCAGCACCTGATTGAACGTATGCCTGTGAGAGTGGAAACTGTCATCAAGGCTAAGGGTGGGCCAACACCATATTGAATTCCATCATTACCGATGGAGGGTGCCACGAACTTGTACGTCATGTTCAGCCAGGTGTCCGGATACTTTTGATCACATAGTGTAATATAAGGAGTACTTCATAGCTGCCCACTTGAACTTCCCGAAACTTATACATGGGGGGAACTCTCAGGCTCATGGCGACCTGCCTTGAAACTTTATATATTGCGACCGATGGAAGGTTAACACCTTCTAACAGGGGTCACTTTAAAGGTGTTGTCATCGCCTAGCAACCACGTAACAATCAGTATGCATATATCGATGGCTTTTTAATTGCATTCTTTTGTTTCTTCAAAATCACGATCAATTCTGGGTGGCCATAAAAGACAAATAAATTCATAACTCATGAACTATTTGAGTTACAGTCTTCAAAATTTCAACCAAGCATGATATTAGAGTACTTTATATCAGTTGTACTAAAAATAAATCATGAGTTTAAAAGTATAGGGACACTCTGTTCAAGTCTGAAATATACGGGTGTCCCTAAACTTTTTGGCAACACTGAATAATACCCCGCTTACCAAAACTACCTACTAAAATACTTTGGCATTAAATTTCAAAATAACCTTCAATGGAACCATCATTTCACTGATGTCTATGAAAAATCCCTTCACCGTTTTAAGGCCCTCTGTATTCTTACTGGAGCAAGGAGGGGCCTTAAACCCTTCCAAATCCTTAACGTGTATAAAACCCTTGTGATGTCATGATTGACTTAATTTAACCTAAAAAATGGAAATATAACCTTCTTTTGTTCTACGGAAAATTATTGAGAATGCAAATTATGTCACAAGAACTTTACCAAGAGAGGTATACATATTCGTGTTAGTCATCACAATGAAGACCCTAATGATACATAAAATTCTCGTTGCAATGCAACTTTAAAAACCTGAGCAATTTACCTCAATCACTGAAGAAATGTGAGTTACGTGGAGGGCTTTTCAAAAGTATCATTCGCCACCTGGTTGCTCACCAGAACAAGATTAGTCAACTCTATCAAAGCTCATCTTTGACAAATCCCAGCAATACAGATTCTGCAGCTCCAGCTATAAACCATCCATGTCAAGATAGCTCAGATCTCCCACATGATGTCAACAATGAATGTAAAGAAAGGGAAAGTAGGTTTGAAGGACTTGTCTCCTTGGATTCACCTGAAGATCAAGAGTTTGATCAGGCAGTGAATGGCTATTGCGTATTTCTCAAGGAAGCTGTGAATAGTTGTAAAGGGCTACAGTACCCATCAGAAAATACTATAAAAAGAGGCAGGCAAGGAAAAATTATCCTGATGGACTAACAAAAGATTTAAAAATACTAAACAAGCCAGTAAAAAAAAAAAAAAAAAAAAGAACGACAAAGGAATAGATATGACTTTGAAATAAACATAACAAGGCAACAAGGCCGAGATGGTTCCAGGAGTGCGAAAAAGATCTGAGGCAGACTGGTATTTCAGACCAAGAAATTCATGACAGAAATGCATTCAGAAGATTGGTGAACAACTATCAAGGTTTCAAAATGGCATCAACTTCCAGAAGAAGGAAAGGCCCTTTGTCTGAAGAGCATAAACAGGCATTCGTTGCTGGGCTCAGAGGATACTGGCAGGAACTCAAAGCCAGAACAAGAACAAGACCTAGACACTAAAATGAAGTTGGTTGTTATTATGCAGACCATAGAGGTTCAACTCGATGTATAGAAAAGAAAGAAAAAAAAAAAAAAGACTTTGAACTCGCGCAGTTTCAATGTCACTGTAATCGAAGGAATGTGGTGAGGAAAATTATCTCTTCCCCATCGTTAATAGATTGTAAACTGAGTGTTACGACTGTTTCTGAATTTTATAGCAGTCTGTTTGACTCTAGCAGTGTACACTTGCTTGATAAATACGACAAGGTGTACGAGGCCGATAATCTCGAAAATGAGCAAGCTGTCATAAGTAGAGATGACATTCTTAATGCATGTTGGGGAATTTGAATAGACATGGGAAAGATGAAGTAAGGCTAAAGGTTATTAAAGACCTCAATGCATACAAAACCATTTCTTTCATTGCAACTTACATGGTTCGTTGGGGATACGTCCCATCGTGTTTCAGACATGGTAGAACAGTATTGATTCATAAAGGTAGAGATCCAGACAATGCCCAGAACTGGTGACCTATAACAATATATTCCATATTAGGGAGAATCGTTGAAAGAGTGATAGATAAAATGCTCAGGAAAAATGTCGTACCCAGTCCTAATCAGAATGATTTTGTATCTTACCCGGGAACTTTTATTAATCATCTATTGTAGACAGGTGCATGAAAGACTCAACACTTAAGAGGAAGGATTGCTGCTTTGTATCTCAGATGTCTCTAAAGTATTTTGATAATGTATCCCATGAAGATAAATAAATGAAGTCTAAGCACCATTCATGTTTCACCAAGAACACTAATTATTAATCTCCTTGGAAAATTCAATCAGCATACAAATTAACGGAACAACTAGAACAAGTCAAATCCCTATCAAGAAAGGCATAGCTCAAGGTGCTCCGCTCTCTACTCTACTATTCAATTCAGCAGTCAATCATGTTCTGAGGGAAATAAGTGAAAGAGAAATAGCCGAGGAATATGGGTACAACTTAATACCAGGTATGGAAAATCTGACTGCGATTGCCTTTGCTGATGATTTGGCGCTACTGTGTAAGAATAAAGCAGCAGCTGAACATCTTACAGATCTAGTAAAAACTCCTTTAGCCAAGATCGGACTCTAAATAAAATACTACGATAAGCAAGGCCATATTGATGCGTAAAGGTCAGCTGAACACTTCTGCTCTCACAACTCTGGATGGGAATACAACTGAGTGCATTTCACCGGATGAAACAATATGGTACCTTGGGGCAACATATCAAGACAAAATTAAATTTCATCATTCTGCAGTAATCAATCAGCTCACAAGAAATTTGAACCATTTGTATAGTTCACCCCTCCTCATCCCGGATCAGAAGCTAAATATAATCTATCAATATATTTGGCCACAATTTATCTACCCTTTCCAGTGTGCACCTTTGAAAAATCTCACAATGAAATTTCTTGGTGACATTGATAAAATTATAAGGACTTCTATTAAAGAAATTATTGGATGAAAGAATTTGGGATTCCAAAGAAAATTATAAAGATAACCCAAGAAATGTATGAGAACTACACATGCCAAGTTTTACATCAGGGGATGTTGTCTGAGCCCATCCCAGTAAACACAGGAGTTAAGCAAGGATGTTTGCTGTCACCAATACTATTTCTGATGGTGCTGGATCTTATGACGAAGAAGGCAATGAATCGCCGAAGAGGAATTCAATGGGGACTGACAGGCAGGTAGGAGGACTTGGACTTTGCGGATGACTTGTGTTTGCTAGCCAACAGTTTTAAGGATATAGAACCAAGCTGAATGATTTAAAAACTGAAGCATCAGAGGTGGGATTGAAGATAAATGGAAAGAAAACCAAGGAGATGCATTATAATAACTGAAACAAGGCACTATTATTTTTAGGAAACCAAGAGATCGAACAAGTCAACCAGTTTTGCTACCTGGGAAGTATAGTCACCCCTGAGGGAGGAACTATAGAGGATATAGGAAATAGAATAAATAAGGCTAAAGGAGCAGTTGCAATGCTGAGACCAATCTGGAAATCAAAGGAACTTAACATCTATACCAAACTATGCATCTTCAATACAAATGTCAAGTCAGTACTGCTCTATGGGTGTGAAACATGGAAGACTAACAAACAACTGATTAGCAGATATCAAACATTTGTGAATAGAAGTTTGAGGAATATCCTGAGGATATGGTGGCCACAAGTAATCTCCAATGAAGAACTGTGGAAAAAAACCCATCAAACACCCATTGATATTGAGATGCGTCGTAGGAAATGGAAGTGGATCGGGCATACATTACGGCGAGATAAAGATAACATAGCAGGGCAAGCCCTGGAAAGGAACCCACAAGGTAGCAGGAGAAGAGGCAGACCAACTATTTGGCGCAAAAAAACGCATCCCAATTTCGTGCCTCAAATTTTTAAACAAATGTACGGGTATTATTTGCGTAAATACGGGTATTTAGGCGAATAATATCTGCCACCGAATAATCTCGCACCCTAAATTTAGGAAGGCTGAGTTTGAAAAAATAAATGCCAACATTGACGCAAGTAAAACCCACACCCCAATTTAAAAAAAAAAATGTGCGAGTATTATTCGCATAAATACGGTATTACTTAAGACACGACCTAGCGAGTTGGCTGTGCGGTTAGGGGTGTGCAGCTGTGAGATTGCATTCAGGAGATAGTGGATTTGAACCCCACTGTCAGCAGCCCTGAAGATAGTTTTCCATGGTTTCCCATTTTTACATCAGGCTGTACCTTTGTTAAGGCCATGGCCGCTTCCTCCTCGCTCCTAGCCATTTCCTAACCCATCATCGTCATAAGACCTATCTGTTTCGGTGCAACATAAAGCAGATTGTAAGAAAAAACTTGGGACAAGTTCGTATTGTGAACATATTTTCTATAATAAATAAAGGAAGTGTTTGTCTGTCTGCCTGTGTTTTGTGTGTGCACAATGCGCAGCAAAATCTACAGCACGCAGAGATCTGAAATTCTAATCAGTGAGGTAATGCATCTTGTAGCCGGAATTTTCATTTTCGCTTTCATTGGTGAGTTATGAACAAAAAACCATCAGAAAATGTGTATTGGGATATGACAATCTAACGTGCTGCTACCAAGATTAAATGCATAGAGTCACTGTCGCTAGGCAACATACATAAGATAGGTAAAGAACACAATTCAAGGAGCCATTTTACATCCATGGCATAGGAAGCCATTTTTGGTCTTATATGGTGCGAGGGCAAACAACGCTGTTGATGGTGATTCATCCGTTGGATGGGGACGAAAAGTCTTGAACTATTCGAGAGGAGTGGGCTATGTGCCGGCACCGAGTTTTATCCTTTTCATTCTTACTATCATATATCATATATCCACACGAAAGTCTTCAAAAACATCTTTCTAATTCCTATATCAATGTTTGAAGTGAGCAAATTTCTTTTCTTAAGAAAGCTCTTCCTTGCTTGTGCTAGTCTGCATTTTATGTCCTCCTTACTTCTGCCATCGTTAGTTATTTTACTACCCAAGTAACAATATTCATCTACTTCCTTTAAGACTTCATTTCCTAATCTAATATTTCCTACATCACCTGCCTTTGTTCGACTGCACTCCATTACTTTTGTTCTGGACTTATTTATTTTCATCTTGTAGTCCTTACCCAAGACTTCGTCCATACCATTCAGCAACTTCATGAGATCTTCTGCAGTCTCAGATAAAATAACAATATCATCGGCAAATCTCAAGGTTTTGATTTCCTCCCCTTAGACTGTGATTCCCTTTCCAAATTTCTCTTTGATTTCCTTTACTGCCTGCTCTATGTAAACATTGAAAAGGAGAGGGGACAAACTGCAGCCTTGCCTCACTCCTTTCTGGATTGCTGCTTCTTTTTCAAAGCCCTCGATTCTTATCACTGCAGACTGATTTTTATACAGGTTGTAGATAATTCTTCGTTCTCAGTATCTGATCCCTATCATCTTCAGAATCATAAATAGCTTGTTCCAATCAACATTATCGAATGCCTTTTCTAGATCTACGAATGCTATGTACGTGGGCTTGTCCTTCTTGATTCGATCCTCTAAGATCAGACGTAAAGTCAGGATTGCTTCACGTGTTCCTACATTTCTTCTGAAGCCAAATTGATCTTCTCCCAAGTCAGCTTCAACTTGTTTATCCATTCTTCTGTAAATAATACGTGTTAAAATTTTGCAGGCATGAGATACTAAACTAATGGTGCGGTAGTTTTCACACCTGTCAGCACTGGCTTTCTTGGGAATAGGTATAACAACATTCTGCCGAAAATCGGATGGGACTTCTCCTGTCTCATACATCCTGCACACTAAATGAAATAACCTTACCATGCTGGTTTCTCCTAAGGCAGTCAGTAATTCAGAGGGAATATCATCAATTCCAGGTGCCTTGTTCCTATTTAGGTCACTCACAGCTCTGTCAAACTCTGACCTCAAAATTGGGTCTCCCATTTCATCAGCATCAACAACCTCTTCATGTTCCAGAACCAAATTATCTACATCGTTACCTTGATACAACTGTTGGATATGCTCCTGCCATCTTTCTGCTTTGTCTTCTTTCCCTAGAAGTGGCTTTC
Source organism: Anabrus simplex (assembly GCF_040414725.1). NCBI lineage: Eukaryota > Metazoa > Arthropoda > Insecta > Orthoptera > Tettigoniidae > Anabrus > Anabrus simplex. The sequence continues at coordinate 1,542,884,306 of NC_090265.1, forward strand.
CATCTGAGCTCTTAATATTCATGCACCTAGATTTCCTTTCTCCAAAGGTTTCCTTGATTTTCCTGTATGCAGCATCTACCTTTCCCAGGACCATACAGCCTTCGACATCCTTGCACTTCTCCTTCAGCCATTTTTCCTTAGCTATCTTGCACTTTCTATCCACTTGATACTTTGATCGCCTGTATTCTTTTCTGCCTTCTTCATTTCTAGCATTCTTGTATTTTCGTCGTTCATCAATCAGGTCTAGTATCTCCTGAGTTATCCACTGATTCTTAGTTCATTTCTTCCTTCCTAACATTTCTTCAGCAGCCCTACTGACTTCATTTTTCATGACTCTCCACTCTTCCTCTATTGTGTTTCCTTCAGCCTTTTCATTTAGTCCTTGTGCAACATGTTCCTTGAAACAATCCCTCACACTCTTTTCTTTCAACTTGTCTAGATCCCATCTTTTTGAATTCTTTCCTTTCTTCAATTTCTTCAACTTTAGATGGCATTTCATGACCGACAAGTTGTGGTCAGAGTCTACGTCTGCTCCTGGGAAAATTTTGCAATCCAACACCTGGTTTCTGAATCTCTGCCTAATCATAATGAAATCTATTTGATACCTTCCAGTGTCTCCAGGTCTCGTCCACGTATACAGCCGTCGTTTGTGGTGTTTGAACCAAGTATTGGCAAGGATTAAATTATGATCAGTGCAGAATTCAACCAGCCGACTTCCTCTTTCGTTCCTTTGTCCCAATCCAAATTCTCCTACTGTACTACCTTCTCCTCCTTGGCCTACCACTGCATTCCAGTCTCCCATCACAATTAGATTCTCGTCACCTTTTACATATTGTATTAAATCTTCTATCTCCTCATATATTCTTTCAATTTCTTCATCATCCGCTGAACTAGTAGGCATATAGACCGGCACTATTGTGGTGGGCATTGGTTTGGTGTCTATCTTGACGACAATAATTCTTTCACTATGCTGGTCATAGTAGCTTATCTGCTGCCCTATTTTCTTATTCATTATTAAACCAACTCCTGCATTTCCCCTGTTTGATTTCGTGTTGATAATTCGGTAGTCGCCTGACCAAAGATCCTGTTCTTTCTGCCAACGTACTTCACTTATACCAACTACATCTAACTTTAGCCTATCCATCTCCCTTTTCAGATTCTCTAACCTACCACAACGATTCAAACTTCTAACATTCCACACTCCGACTCGCAGAATGTCAGTATCCATCTTCCTGATGATCGCCCCCTCTCGTGTAGTCCCCACCCGGAGATCCGAATGGGGGACTAGTTTACCTCCGGAATATTTTACCCGGGAGGAAGCCATCATCAGTACATCATTCATACAGAGAGAGCTGCATGTCCTTGGGAGGTAGTTACGGCTGTAGTTTCCCGTTGCTTTCAGCCGTGTAGCAGTATCAACACAGCTAAGCCATGTTGAGTATTATTACAAGGCCGTATCAGTCAATCATCTAGACTGCCGCCCTTGCAACTACCGAAAGGCTGCTACCCCCCTTTCGATGAACCATTCGTTAGTCTGGTCTCTCAACAGATACCCATCCGATATGGTTGCACCTGCGGCTCGGCTATCTGCATCATTGGGACACGCGAGCCTCCCCACCGCGGCAAGGTCACATCGTTCGCAGAGGAGGACCTGGTATCTTAAGCATTGAAAGTAAGAATGTAACAAAAATAAAATAATGTATTGCATGCAATTTACGTCAAAACGATGTTAATAAATATAATGTTTTAATTTGCTTTTAAATAAATAGTTTAGAAACATCTAACGGTTGAATTAATAAACATGGGCAGCACATGCTAGTTAGTAGTAAACCGATGATGACTGGCAATGAAACCAGCATGAGTGACACAGGTGAAAAAGTGGTTAAAAGGCATGAACATCTCTGTGGACAGACGAGAAACATTATTTTCAATATCTACAGGTTCTTTAAGAAATTATCTGAATTGGAGAGCAGAAAAAGTAAAATTTTCAAAAGCATGAGAACTGCCCATTGAAGCTATGGAAGGAGTTTGCCCACAGTGACAAGGATTTGTGCTGAGGCAAAAGAGTCACTCCAACAGGGGATTACACCCATATTCAGGTCCCCTGGAAAGAAACAAAATATGTAGAAACTTGTCATTAATCTCAATGATTTTGAAAAGGATGTTTTGCATAGGACAATGATAAAGGGAAATTTCCTACAGCAAAAAAGATTACTTCAGAAATGGAGCAAAAAGTTAACTACACAGGCACAGTGTCTTCTATGTATTCACTGCTAAAATCAATTGAGTTTAAGTACAGTATAAGAAGACAAATGATGGTCGGAAGGTCCTCATGCAACATAGCGATATAGATGCCGCATGAATTAAGTTCTTAAGGGCAGTACATAATCATAATTTAAGATTATCAGAAGATGAATGCTCTAAAATTTTTCCGGATGAAACATAGGTCAATCAGAACCACACGAAAAAATCTATTTAGCAGGTATCATCAGGGAAAGGAGGTCTGAAAGCTTCTCCAGGGAAAGGAAGACGACTTACTGTGTGCCATGCAGATTCGGCAAAGACAAGTTTCATAAGGAGAGTAAGTGAATATTTCATTCACAACCACACTTGCGCGATTCAGAATACCATTCCGAATTAAATTAAAAAATTTTTAAAGACTGGTCTCAAAATAGGTTTCTGAAAAACATAGAAGAAGAATCCATAATAATAATGGACAACACAAGTTATCACTATGTAGTGTTGAACAAAACATGCGATACTGCATCGCTGAAAGAAAGATACCTATTCACGGCTGGTTGTAAGAAAGAAATATTGAATTTCACCCCACTAAAAAAAATCAGAATTACTTTTGTGTGTAGCGCCTTTTAAAACAGCAGATAAATTTTATGAACTTGATCAAATAGCAGAAGAGATAGCCCAACATATCATTCGACTACCTCCTTACCACTGTCAGTACAATCCTACTGAATCTACACTGAGTGACACGAAAAACGCAACACCCAATAAATGATGTGTAATTATAGTGTAATCATCTATTTAATCAAAGTGAAGCACTTCAACCAATTTTTTAAGATGGGATATGTTATTGGTGTTGCTTTGCAAGCAAACAATGAAGTGTTGCTTGTTTATTGCACTAGCCTGAATTGCTTTTTCCCCACACAATCTCGAAAACACACTGCTTGATGTGAGCCAATAATGTTTTCCCGCTCTTGTAGCGCTTCTTGTTGTAGGTACCTTTAATTGTTCCTTTTCCAATCTCACATGTTTGTAGGATCTTTCTGCGATTGTCTTAATCAACTTTCTGGAGTAAACATGCCGTTGGCCCTGAACAAGCTGCGAAAGCTGTTGCTTTGGTAGAAGATGGTCATAGCATGCATTACGTTGCAGAAGTGTTGAGGATTATGCCTTCCATGATTTCCAGAACCATACAAAGGTACAGGGAAACTGGAGGCTTTGCAAGGAGATCAGGATCAAGCCCGAGAAGAGCAACATCGGAGAGAGATGACTGCTTCTTACAACTTCAAGTTCTCCACAACCATCACTGAAGCACGAAATCGACTCCACCAAGTTCGAGGGGTCAATGTTAGTGAGAGAACCATTTGAAGAAGACTGGAAGAAGCCAATCTTAAGTCCAAAAGAGCTGCTAGAGGTCCGGAACTCACCAGAGAGCATCACACAGCTCGACTACATTTCACAAGGGAACATCTTGGCTGGACAGTACAACAATGGGATCAAGTGTTGTTCACCGATGAGTCGCGATTTGGCTTCCCGTCACCTGACGGAAGATAGAGAGAGTCTGGAGAAGGCCAGGGGAAAGGTATTCCCCTTGCACATTCTCATTCAGGACACCTTTTCAGGGTAGTTCTGTGATGGAGTGAGCAGGAATCAAATCAGCTGCAAGGATGGATTTGGTCTTCGTGGAGAATGGGGGCATTACTGCACAAAGGTATGTGGAGGAAATAATTCTGGAGCATGTTGTGCCTTTCACTTGAATCCTATTGAGCACGTTTGGGACCAGATTGGGAGAAGAGCCCATTAACACTATTTAGAGACCCTACAGGACCTATGGAATGCCATCCTGGAAGAATGGCAGACGATTCTTCAACAGGACATTACCACATTAATCAGGAGCATGCCTGAAAGGTTGAATGCCATCATTGGTGCAAGAGGTAGCACTACACGCTTTTGAAGATGCGAACAGAGGTCCCCAAGATCGTCTCCGAGGTCTGTGAAGTGAAAGTGTGAAATGTATAACATCAAAACAGAAGTGCATTACTTATATGAACTTACTCAATATTTCTTTGAAATGTGCATTTCTGGCTTAATTTGTTCAATTTGTTTATAATCGTCTTTTCGTTGTTAGACACGTAGATGGGACCATACCACAATATTCTATAATAAGATAGTGGATTAATGTCATAAATTTTAGTTTTGAAAGAAATTGAAGTGTTGCGTTTTTTGTGCTGCTCAGTGTATATGGACTAAGGTGACAGGTGAGTTTGCCGAACGTAATTCTACTTTTCGAATGGTCGACGTTAAAAAATTAAGACATGATGCAATTGATGGAGTGACGTAGGAAGATGAGATTTCATCAACACACAGAACTGCAAGGCGAGGATTTCCACAAGGAACTCATCCGAGATGAGACTTTTGCAGTCATTTATTGTTAATCTGAGGGATGACAGCTTGACGAGTCAGACTTAAGTGATATCGGAAGCAAAGGGAACGGAAAAGACGAGATCAACTTAGCAGTTCTATTATAAATCACATGCACATGGAATATCTACTGACATAGTGACTAGCTACAAACAATTATGTTAAGTAATGATTTACTGCCTGAATATAGCTGTCACATTATGCTGCTGCTACTGTACTATTGTATTATTTTTGTTTATTAAGAAATGAATGCTGGCCCAATATCTGTTATTAAGCTAATTGGTGGCAACATTGTAGCTGCTCTTTCTTATCATTGGGCGCTGTGAGGATTTCTTTAAATTTTGTGGTTTGTATAACGGTATATTTTTGTAGTATTATAGCCTGTATTCGATATCTCTGGCACTTTGATTGTCACAAAATCACTATAAAGTCTGAAAAGTTAGGCCTAATTCTGATGATAGTTTGTGTTATATTGATGAAAATCATACATTAGTTTTTCTTCTCCTAAAATTGATTTTAAACAGTTCTTAACACTCCAGTGGTCGCGCGGATCACAATTGTGATCCGTACTTTCTTTGTAATATAAGGCTATTCTATGCTATTTATTCAATGAATATGATTATGCATTGTGAAAAGAACTTTATTTTCTGTACAATGTAATATAATTATGCGTACATTTAGGCTATAAACAATCCCTGAAAAATTACCGGACATTGTGATTTGTTTCACTTACTCCCTCCATAAGGTACCTCGCTGCCTGGTGCATTCAGTCATCGATTTATATTCTCATAGTCATCCATTTGTACTTATATATAAAAAATTAATATAAACTCATAAAACGGAGTAGATATATGCACATGAACTGAGATTAGACACCGTAATAAGAAAACAAACAAAGTCAAAAAAGTCACGCTAGTTGTGATCCACAAGAATAAATTGCTTTATAACCCAACAACCATCAGTCAAGGTAAGCAGACTACTGCGTAATCAGAGAGTGGATGGGGCGCGAGGAAGGTACACAGATGCGCAAGGTCATACCAGAAAACAGAAGTGAAAAAAACTAAACGGCTGGATCACTGTTGTGATCCGCGCGACCACTGGAGTGTTAAGAGAGACCATTTACTCAAATTTCTCTCAGCAGTTGAGCCACAAAACAATCTTAGAGCGTTACACAGTTCTGAAAATATAGACTGAAACTTTACAGATATAATTCAGAATGGTACGTGTCCTAATGTACTGATAAGATTTGGATGTGTACCTTAAAATTATATTTGACGTGCTTTGGTTTATATTTTGGTCCTTTTCTCAAATCGTTAGGGTGAGTTGGTAATGATCCAGTTCAGCATTCTGCAAAATGACTAAATAGTATTGAAGATCACATGTACACTACAAGCTATTGCACATATTATCTTTCCTCTGAAACAGAATGATAAAAGTTCAAGGCAATGTTGGCTGAATCAAAGTAACTGATCCAGCAGTCATCTGAATTTAAATTGTCAGAGATGAACTCAAAAAAATTATAGAGTTATAAAACAGTGATTGAGACACATGATATGAAATATTGAGCTAAATATGTGAATGCTTTTGGCTGGCATTCTTTTATAAGGCTTCCAGTAATGTAATCAAGCCATTAAATTTCTAGGCCCCTTGAAATTCCTCCTCCAACAAGTGTTTCCTCCCTTTTTAGGGTATGACTCTATTAATGGTAATGTTTAACAATAAGTAATGAAATTCACTCTAATATATACTTCTGCTTACCCGAGTCATCTGTGGCTTCCTATGAACATTTTTAAAATCTACACATCCTGGATCTAAGGTTTCCAGTAATGTGCAAAGTAATACTCCATCTCTCAGTGCCTGGGTTAGAACCTCCAGAGAATAACATGGTACACTTGGTGATAACACTTCACATCTTACAAGCCAGTCAACACAATCTTTCCAGGGTTCAGTTTTACTAGCCATTTTGGATATGAATGCTCATAAGCATTCAGCAGTAGAGTTAAAGGTAAACATTTCTTGATTTTGCATATTAATTTCCAGTGGATGAAAGTTACATCGGACAGCCAGGTGTGTTCTGAGTGTGACTAACCTAATTTGTATGATAAGACATGATAAGAAAGATGATACTACCAACACAATTTGATCGCAGGCTGTCCGATTTCTTTTTAGTTTTTATTTACATTTTATGAGACCTACATATGAATAACGTGGATTTGTAATGGGATTTTTAAAACTTGTCTGTGCGAGACCAATATTATTAAAATGGATTTTGCAGGTATATTTTGAAATACGCGCGCACTGTTGCTACTTTCATCCTCACAGTCCACAGCCTTCTGTACGTTCGTTTCATATACATGATCAACTGTGACGAAGAAAGTGTTTTATTATTTTTGGAAAAATTTGAATATTATACTCATATTGACATTGTCAGGAAACGAGCTTAATGGGCACAGGATATAAGTTCAAATGCCCTTTCTTTCATCAATACAAACGTCATTTTCCATATTAAACGTAGAATGACGTAGATTTTCCTTGCTGGGAGAACTTGAAATTTTGAATATCACTCCCCTAATCAATTGAGAATTATAATATACTATATTAGTACTTATGAAATATTTATTTACTGCCACATCTCAATGTATTAAAAATGTTATCATAATTTTGATGTCAGTTAATATGTTACATATCTTGATCCCAAGGAACAAATATTAACGATTTAATTACATGACAGGAGGGAAATGCTAGAAAAGTGGAAGAGCCAAGAAATGATGTCATGGCTGTCGATGACGTAATCACCAGTCAAATAGGAATCGGGCAAATCTGCATTCATCGCACCGACGGCACCGATTGAACTTTTGTGTAGGGGTGTAGTTATTTGAACAAGTGGACGATAACGACAAAGTGAACGCTCGATAACGAATAAGGTATTTATATTTTTGTTGAACAGTGAGAAAATTTCAGGCTTCTTTAAGCATTGTTAATTAAGGCTAGTTCGTTGAATGTGTGACACTTTGACGAACTTGCATTAATGCCACTTGCCACACCCTAGGACTGCGTTTATCCGCACCGAGGAACTTTGCAGGATTAATTACACACTTTCAAAGTAGGTATCTTTAACGTGCGCAAGTACGGAACTATTTTTTTTGACGCTCTTCATTATGAAGTTCGGCTTCACCTCTTAGTTTTTGATGAATGACTTGGCTATAAAATTGTCAGTATATTTGTTTTACGGTGTTTACACCAGGGTATTTTCTTATACTGGTACTTGTATCAGACAGAACTCTTACGGATATTGACAGTTCATATCGGGCATCAGCAATGCAGTATAGTCACATCTGCACCACACCCACTTCGCTAATCAATGCTGCTTAAGTTATGTCATATCGTACTCTTAATGCCTTATAAAATCGCCGGTTGAGTGCTGAATGTGACTTTCTCTTTGGTATTCTGATAAGTAGTTTACTGGCGGATGCAATTCGGAAAAGGTATTGGTAATTTGCATGTTTAGACCTAATATTTTATAGTTCCTTCGACTTCGTTTTATCAGCTGTTTGTACGTGTGTGTGCTTGTGACTTTAGCTTTGCACGTTTGGTTATTAAACAGGAACCTTATTATTATTAAACAGGAACTGTACGCCAATGTGCGTACAGGTTTGAAATTATTATTTACGTTATTAAGTTGCCAATTATACTCTTCTTTTCCACTCTCATATGGTTAATGATACTATTTATGAAAGGTACTGTATACATAATTATATATTATACATAATTTGCGTAAAATATTAGCGAGTTTGTCCTCTCTTTGCAATATAGTAAATGATACTGATCACATCATTGTCCATATAGGATGCAGGAGTATTGAAATTGTCTAGTGATATATTCTTCGATTACATTAAACATTAAAACTTCAAGGTGTTCACGCAACATTAGTACCATGGTTACTGCTTGCATCACCAATATCTGTGCGCGGTATGACTGTCCCATGTTTACTTCTCGCAGATGATTCGCAGACAACATGATCGAGCGAAGCACAACACTACTAACCACTCTACTTAGGAACTAGACCATCAGTGAGCAAAGGTAGTTTGGGTGCGTAAGCTCCCAGGTTAGAGCCGCAAAGCGACCTTAGGCCTCTAGTTACCTGAGAAAACTCCATTGGTCTGCAACGGTTAGGGTAGGAGCTGGCCAAGACCATTGGTCTGGATAGGTTAGCCCTTTCAGACCTGAAAAAAAACTGGCGGTGTGAATTTTTGTTTCTATGTCAAAACTGACTAAAATGCTTTTAAATACACATATTTTTAGTTTATTCTACAAAATAAAAACTAACCTCTGAAAAAAAGCACCCACACAATTGTGCGTGTTAAGACTTAATTCACTACTTAAAAGAAAGAAAAAATTACCTCAATGCATGTGAATATACATATGTACATTATCAAATGTTCTATTTTACAGTGGGGAATAATTTAAAACAATTAAATCTTTATTCAAACACAAGTAAACATTACATTCTCTACACTGAGGATGTGTCTTGCTTTTACTGCCCTTTTGGTGGCAGCACCTTGTCGTCAGACCTGAAAAAAAAAACTGGAAGTGTGAATTTTTGTTTGTATGTCAAAAACTTAACTAAAATGCTCTAAAATACATGTTTTTGCAGTTTGTTTTACAAAATAAGAACTAACGGCTGAAAAACAGAACCCACGCAGTTGTGCGTGTCAGGACTTAAGGTAATTCACTACTTACAAAAAATAAAAAATTCAATTCGGTACATGTGAATATACACATGTACATGTTCGAATGTTCTATTTTACAGTGTGGAACGATTTTAAACAATTAAAATCTTACATATTACATTTCTCACGTAGGGTACGAGTTCTGCTTTCACAGTCCATTTGGTGTCAGCACCCAGCACTCCCGCATGCTTTGCCTGTAGGAAAACCTAGCCTGCACAATTGTTTGTATCAACATTCAAAACCTCATGGTATTACGTACGATGTTGTAAGTTCACAATTTACGTTTGCTAAGCAATTTACACACTTCATTATATTCTGATATTCAGTAAATGGCAATAAATAAATACTTACTTTAGGCATACTGCTTCCCGTCATCTTGCTGATGAACTATATTTTTAAACTCTTCTTACTGCCCCCTGGTGGTCAAGTACTAAATAAAAACAGCTGAAGTACATGCTACGTGTCCCGCACAAGCACTGCAGTCCGGTCTAGCACCAAGGAAACGCCAAATAAGCTCAGACATAAATAAAATACGAACCCACACACGGTCTGAAAGGGTTAGGGTAGGGTCTGGACCAAACAAGTGATGAGGACAAGCAAAGGGGGTCTGGGGGCGTAAGCCCCCCAGGTTAGAGCCGCGAAGCGGCCTTAGGCCTGATGAAACACCATTGCTCTGCACTGGTTAGGGTAGGGCCTGGACAAGACCGTGCTTTTTTTACTTTGCGGACTTTACGATGAAATTTATTTTATGTAATAGCCAATAACAATGCGCGTAGCCATTCCAGCAATGGAGAATGGCGTGCGATACTCTTTGTTAGGTTATAAAAGTAACGGTAAATGTACATTTTAGGGTGGGTTGGTGGGTCCTTGGCCATTGCAATGGACACCTCTCTTCTCTAAAAGGAATTCCACGTTAAGTTTTGCATGCTTTATTCTATATCACCTCCTTATAAAACTTGTGTGAATACAGCTGAAAGTTTTACCGTTGAAAGAGTGTGCAGCTGTTCTTGTAAATGTGTGTTTGGTTACTTCCATTCTTCTGAAGTCATAGTTGGAGTACTATGAAACCCTAGATCTACTGCCATTGCCTTATCTTTCCTTTATCTTTAGGGGCTTTGTGCTTGCGTATGCACAAGGTTTTACTTTGTCCCCATCTTCATGATAAATCTGCAGCAGCCAAGAGATAGACTTGTCTGATCCTTGTTGTCCTGGATAATTGAACTGTGCGCAAGTAGGCCTAATTTACTTTCACTGCATCTAATCTAGGCCGACTTAGATTAGCAGGAGTCAAGCGAGTCCAAATTTTGGTAACTGCACAGAATGCTATTAGAGCAATCTTGATGGAAGTAGGCTCAGGGCTGTGTCATGCAATATTTTTTCAACGTTCTTTATTTCAAAACAGGCTTTGATGACCACAGTACATCTTTCTCAACTAGCCTATGCATCGTGAAGGTTTTCTCCTGGACTTGGATTGTTAATCGTAGGTACTTATAGAAATTCACCGGCTCAAAATGGTCATTTCCACAATGGCAACTGTCTGTCTTGGAAATGTTTCCTCCTTTCCTGAATTTCCTGATTTTTGTTTTATTAGTGTTCATTTTTTTTGGGACCACACACAAAGTTTTTGTCCTCTTGTAGGTCCAGTCCGTTTTTTGAGAGGAGAATCGTGTCATCCATGTAGTGAAGCATTGTTATTTCCTCTGAAGCCACTTCTTCGACTACATCTTGGGTCAGTATGTTGAATAATGTCGGACTGAGCGAGTCTCCTTGGAGAAACCCATTTGTTTGGATAATGTACCTGGATTGACTTACTCTGTCAGTAATTGATAGCAGGTTAAATGCCAATATATTCTTAGTTGCAGGAGGGTGTTCTATTGTCTTAGTATAGTGGACAGTATTCTTATCGGAATGTTCTGGTTTACACTGTCGAAGGCTTAATAGAGAAGTCGAAGAAGGTGGTGGGATTAGAGGTCTTCGTGTAGTGCTAGTTGTGTCCCATACTATATTAATGGCCTGAAGTGTGGATGTACCTGCTATGAAACCATGGGTGATATGAATAAAAATGAGATGTCACTCGGAGACAAGTCTCGAAGGAGGATTGAGACGGAAGTCACTTTCGAGACAGAACTCGTCATGTATATGAATAAAGTTTGTTTCTCGCTAACGAGACTTGTCTCCTTCCGCTTGAGATGAGTCTCGCACACTGGCTCTGGTATCTGTCAGCTTGACGAGTGAATTAACAATCGGAGAGCTACAAAGAGTGGTTTTGTTGGAACATAGGAAAGTGTTAGATTTCTTCTTCTTCTTAATCTGTTTACCCTCCAGGGTCGGTTTTCCCTTGGACTCAGCGAGGGATCCCACCTCTACCGCCTCAAGGGCAGTGTCCTGGAGCTTCAGACTCTGGGTTGGGGATAAAACTGGGGAGTATGACCAGTACCTCACCCAGGCGGCCTCACCTGCTATGCTGAACAGGGGCCTTGCGGGGGCATGGGAAGATTGGAAGGGATAGACAAGGAAGTGGAAAGGAAGCGGCCGTGGCCTTAAGTTAGGTACCATCCCAGCATTTGCCTGGAGGAGAAGTGGGAAACCGCGGAAAACCACTTCCAGCATGGCTGAGGTGGGAATCGAACCCACCTCTACTCGGTTGACCTCCCGAGGCTGAGTGGGCCCCGTTCCAGCCCTTGTACCACATTTCGTGTCATAGCCGGGAATCGAACCTGGGCCTCCAGGGATGGCAGCTAATCACACAAGTGTCAGATTTACAAGCGAAAAAGATGGAAAAGCGACAGTGTGTTCTCAAAACAACAGAACTCATTTCAGAGCAAAAACAGGTTTTGCAACTGCAAATGGAAAATCATTTACATGAAAGGGAGAAAAGAGCAGAACAAACAAGTACAACTGAAATGGAACCCCCACCGATATTGTTTTAGTTTAGAATAGTTCTTGACAGCCTTTTCTTCTTCTTCAGTTGTGTTTCACTTGGGAGCCTATTCTGCAAACTATACCTTTCGTATTAATCAATATTCAACAATCGCTACTGTTATTATTTCATTTCTTTCTAGGCTTACATAAACGTAGCGGCTCGTACACTTCGTATACTTGCACTCCAGCTTGGGAACAACTGATTGAAGGTTTCTTTTCTTGTAAGTTTCCTTCAAGATATTGTGTAAGAAGTTACATTGTATTTATCATCACATTTAAGATCCACATTCAAATGAATACTTTTCTGCGGTCATTGAGTCACTAAAACACTTTTTAAACACGCTTCGAACTTCCATTCCTCACGAATATGAAGAGTTTATTGATCATACCTCTGCATAGCCAGGGGTGTTTCCGCATATAATGTACTTTTTCTATAATTTGTTTTACGTTGCACCGACACAGATAGGTCTTTTGGCGATGATGGGATAGGTTTAGGAGTGGGATAGAAGCGACCGCGGCCTTAATTAAGGTACAGTCCCAACATTTGCCTGGCGTGAAAATGGGGAAACCACGGAAAAGGATATTCAGGGTTGCCGACAGTGGGGCTTGAACCCACTATCTCCCGGATGTAAGCGCACAGCCGCGCGCCCCTAACGGCACGGCCAACTCACCCGGTATATAATATACAACCGATATCTATATACTGTTGCATAAACTGTCTAAATTTCAAACTTACAAAACATAGAAATAATACAAAATGCTATCCATATTCATAAACGAATATAACTAACAAGGGAATTGTTCGATTTCGACCGGACAAATTGCAATGAAACTTATGTTAGTAACATGATGAGCTAAGACATCCGGAACTCAATGGTGATAACCGTTCTGCCGTGAAATAATATTTTTGTACTGGTATTTATTAACAGTAAATTTTTGCTCCAGTTTTAAATGGAACGTGGTGTGTAGATGACAGCGATTTCAATGAAACATCTTAGGATGATCAATTAAGACATCAGAACATCGCTGCATGATTGACATTATATAAGTTACCCGCAGTGTGACAAAATGAATGACTCTCAACAAGAATCCGAAAGTTTAAGGCTATTTATAGCATGCAAGTTTATATACAAATGACGAGGATTTCATATTACATATTTTAGCTTCAATTGTAAATGAAAAAGAAGTATTAAAAGCCTAATATTTTGAAATATTCATATACTGTGCATGTTAGTAAAATGGGTTTGATGAGCAAGACATTCTGTTCATGTTGTCAAAATCTAATTTTCACTCTAAAACGCACTGTTTAATGTAACTTTAAAATAGAACTATCAGTGAATTTTTTAAAAATAGAACTATCAGTGCATTTCTACAGTGCATACGCGAGGTCAATACAGCTGCAAACCACCCAGCTGTTGTTTAGCAATTAATTATAACAATGTCGTTGATTTTATGACAAAGTGAATATCAGCAATAAATTTAAGACAGGTGGATTGACAATTCATCGAAGTTTCGTCGAAATCTGTCTGATCCAAACCAAATGCTTCCCTTGTAGTGTTCAGCGCAAGTGAGATTTTGGTGCAATGGTTGAGAAAGAGCAGCACTCATAGAGGTAGCAAATCATTGGCCGAATGTCATTATGCGAATCTGTTAAATGTCGTGAAACCAGTTACATCATATTTTTCTCAAGGGCACGAGCTGCCGGTTGAAACTTTTAAATAAACTTAGAAACAGTGCAATCGAAAAAGGCATGGGCAGGGAATTTTACGGCACTTGAAGCAAACAAATGGGATAGCTTACACCAGGACCAAAGATACTCACACATTCGTTCAATACCATTTGGCCAACATGTGATAGAGAGTGATAATTTTCAGACTTGAAAAAATATCCTTCCAGATATCAAAATGTGAATAATAATAATAATAATAATAATAATAATAATAATAATAATAATAATAGGTAATAATTTCGTGTGGCTGTTTCTAGCCTGGTACAGCCCTTGTAAGGCAGACCCTCCGACGAGGATGGGTGTCATCTGCCGTGTTATTGTAGTGGAGGATAATGTGTGAGAGTTGCAGTAATGTTGAGGATTGAAGGTTAAAATCGAACCCGGGGCCCCCTGAACCGAAGAGTACTACGCTGACCATTCAGCTAAGGAGCAGGACAAAGTGTGTAATGAAAGCCTTGAATAATTGTAAGTCATATCTTAAACATAGCTATGTTTTGTTTCGGCCTTTTCAGCGATTGTGAATTAATTTTATTTATAAAATATTAGTCGTATTTTGTGAGTAGAAAAATGTCAACGTGCAGAAAAAATCAAAATGTGGAACAGATTAAGAATAATTAAATTAATTTAATAATTACTAAGAAAATTTTTAGAATTGTATGTTGCTCGGTTTTGCATATTTCTGGTTTGATATTGAACATTTTAGACTTTATGATGCAATGTAAAGCCTATCGCTAATGGCTATCATCGTCATCATCTTTATCATTATTGTTATATGAATTTATCGTGTGTTGGCTCCAGAAAATGTTGTGCTAACCATTCCACATTTTCTTTCCGGAAACAGTAGAGATCTTTATAATCATGTTCGAGAGAATCTCTTCGTGCTTTATACATTTTTTCTCTGTTGTAAAGCCATCATAAACTCCACCATCACGTTTTCAGCCTGATTCTATCGCCTTGAGTCACCTTCTGGGCAGTCTCAAGAAATTCTGAGATTAGTCTCCATTCAGAGAAACTAAGCTCCAGTTTATTCATATACATTTGGAGATGTGTCTCCGAGAGAATCCGCTAACGAGCTGTGTCTCAAGGAGCAAAGGTCACTGCTGAAACATCGATTTTTTTATTCATATACATTTGAGACTTCTTAATATTTACGAGACAAGAGATACGTCTCCAGTTTATTCATATCACCCCATATTGTTTCTCCGGCAAGTATGTCATGGCTAGTGGTATGATACGTGTTAATATGATCTTTGAAAGGATTTTTAAGGGGGTGCATTCAAGTGCAAGTCCACAATAAGTATCGGGGTTATCTTTTGGTTTGACCATTGTTGGTGAGACCTAGTGTTTAGTGCACTATGTCTTCTGGTGTGGGCTAGAACATATTTGTTACTTTCAATTATCAATTTCAGTTTAATGCTTGGTTTTGACAATGTGAAAGTGACTGAGGTATTAGCTATACAGTACTAATAATGGCATTCCTTATGCAGCCAGTTCCTGTTATGGTGGTGGTAGTGCTGGTGGTGATCATTCTTTTAAGAGGAAATTCAACTGGGCAACCATCCTGTATTAATACTAATCAGTGGGAGAAGATAGAAGGGATCCAACAATTCTCCCAAAGAAAGAAATGGGCCATGAAGGGCGTGATAATGAAAGACTCTCTAGGCCTGTAATGCTCTAATACCGTCGAGGTCAGAAAAGAACAAGAGTTGACCGGTGGGGGTTCCAATAGGTTAGATGAAAGTGAGGAGCCTGGTGGCACAAGTGGAAGCAATTGCTTTATTCAGTTAAGGGCCCCATAGTCGCCAACCCACGCTCCCAAGGTAAGTCTTTGGAGGGTATAAGTCCAGGATCTGCGGAGCCCGTGCTCGCGGCTGCCGTTCATGCGTCTATATAATGTCATGTATGATGTGTTCGAAAGTTGAGGTTTGCAATCGTGGCAGAAAATTCGAAGGAACGTGTAGCGGTAGCTAAATGTATAAATGAATGGTCTCATATATTTCAGATGACGTAACACGATCTACAGGCACAAAATTGCAATTACCAATTGAAATAACTATTTATTAGGATGAAAAACGTGACTGCGTATTTATGAACTCTGAACTTACAGAAGCAAAAGAAAAAATTGGATGAAATAAAATTTAATAAACTGAACTGTTGCGCAGCGACTTGCAGTAATTTATGCCATTAGCTCACCATTTGTAGACTCTATTATCTGAACACGATCTGTGTAGCAGCTGATGTTTGATGGACCTCTCATGCTGGCGTAGTCATCTCTCGTTGTAGGTACCAGTCCTATTTCTGATTCGTGCATAGCTCACTAATTGAACGACGACTTTCCTGACTTTAACAGTTCCTACCCACGAACCTACTATGCTGGCGTAGCAGGAAGAGAGATGATATTAAACTTGGCGCTTCCAAGGTGGCGGATATTGGGTTCCTAACTGGCTTGCCGGCGGACTTGAGGGAAATAAAATATTTCTCGCAGAACAAACACACTACCCCCTGTGTGTGGGGGGCGCAGATGAAAAATACACCCACGGTATCCCCTGCCTGTCGTAAGAGGAGACTAAAAGGGGCGACCAAGGGATGATCGATTTTGAACCATGAGACTACTTGTGATTAGTACCACCATGCGGGGAACACCATGGGTCACTTTAACTTGTGCGTAGTACCACTATGTTAGGTACCAAGTAGGTTTGTGATTACTAGCAATAGAGTAAGGTGCCGGCTTCTACAGTACCTGTGATTAGTACCCCTATTTGAGCAACACCATGGTTCTGCCTTGCCTATGCTTAGTACCCACTATGTGAGGAACACCCCGGGATAGTGCGGGTTTCTGTGGTTAGTCCACTTTTATGAGGAACGTCATAGATTTGTGTTGCCTGTATAGGTTTGCGTTGCCTGTAAATAGCGCTGCACTGCAAAACACCGTAAGGTCTGTATCCCATGTGCGAATTTCATTACCTGTGAGTGGTACCATACTGTGTGGAATGCCGCGAGTCTACGCTCCTTTTGATTAGTACCGCAACACAACAAATACCATGGTTCTACTACGATATGTACCATTATAAGAGGCTGATGACTTGGATTTTGGACCCCTTTAGACTAAACGCATCATCGATTCAGTATTATGCTGTAGATGCAGTCCCTTGATCAGTAATGTTATTGTTTCACATCAGTTTCTGTGGATGCGAGACCTTGCAGGTCGGATCCACTGATTGTTTTAAATTCATATCCATCCATTCATTCTTCATCCTCACGTTTTGAATGCTGGTCAGTGGAGGATTTTGGACTCTTAAATTTTTGATTCCATTTCGTCTCATTTCGTACCATTAGGGGCCGATGACCTCGATGTTAGGCCCATTTAAACAACAATCATAGTCATCACTTCCTACGGTACTCCTTATTTAAAGTTGTAATGAGTTCTAATTTCAATAGCAAAACCACCTTGGGTTATGTTCGTGGAGAGAGTACACTTGTATTCTTCCGTATTACAGAATTGTACCTTAACTAAATACATAACAAAATTTCTGCTGTCCTATACCACTCAAAACCGGTTTCTCGTTGACTTTAGCTCTCGTCATTGAGATAACCAGGTCTCAATGAGAGTAATTTTGAGTAGTGCTCTACTCGGATACGAAGTGAAATAAGTTAAGATCTTCAGCAGTTAAGACCTTCTCCGATGTCAAGATGTACAGCCCTCCACTGATGTAATGATAGAATAGATTAGAATTGACCCTCTCCAGTTCTTGTCGTGGATGTATATAGGCTCCAAAATCTCCCTCCATGTACCATATCACATGGTCCAGTAAGATCTGATGTACTATCCCTTCTATCCATCATATATCCATCATCTTGTTCCATAACGTCCATTCACATAGGTTGAACTTTCCCGGGCAATCAAAGCACCATGTAGTGAATTTCGAAAAGTAGGCGTTAACAAGGCTTTAACTGTCTCTTCAGAGTATGGAAGGGGTAAGGACTCTTGCAAGCTTGATGATGTCTTTTTCCTGGTAATGGGCTAAAATTAGCATGGTGAGTCCGGTCACGTGACCTCGGCTACTGAAAATTTACTGCAAGCTATAAATAAGAGTGATGATGTAATACTTCACTCAAGAAGTTGTTCGTTCAGAATACGTTATATGCATGGTACAAAGAAATGATATGATGTGAAATGGATGACTAAAAACCCTAGGCCTACATATAATAATTAAAAATGACCTACCACTAATTAAATATAGGCTATACATCTTTCCGATTACACAGTTCGATAATTTTGTACATGCTGTGATGTTCCAAACAACACAACACTATAACACTTTGTCATCCATGCCAAGAAAAGGATGGAGAGTGAGTCGCCAGGGTGGTCCTGGCCTCTAGGTGTGTTGTTTTAGTGTGCCCAATGTAGGACAGAATTTGGAGTGGCAGTTTCTTCATATAAGCAAATGTATTTTTTGATATTTTTACTTATGTAATATGAAATCAAATCTTTAAGGGGTAATTGGTGTTTCCTTGTATGTAAGAAGAAATCATTGTCGTCTATGGTATTTTATAAAGTTAACATCAAATTTTTTACTCCCCTTACATTATCCGAACCAGTTATTCCAAAATTTAATAAAATTATAGCAAAACCATACTGAACATAATAAATCAGGAGTGAGTGCTGCGCTCACATGTGGACTGATGGCGTGTCACCATTAACGGCAGGTTAAGCAAATGTAAGAAGCTAGAAAAAAGTTTGCATTGAAGCTGGCATGTGTTATATGAAATGCATGGGGTAAGACTAGATGGTGATGTTACTGGTGAATGTGGTGCTGGATATGTGCAGATGATAGGTCTTATAGCAGTTGTGTTCACAGGGGAAAGAGCAAGAAGGTGGTGGGTTTTGGCATGGTTCATACCAAGAGAGAATATTTTTGAGGTTTAATGGGCACCTGAATGTCACTGTGGGACATCTTGGAAGATGATCAGGGGTGTGGGGTGAGGATGAAAACAGATTTAATACTTGTTTTAAAATGTGATTGATTTTTTGTGGAGGTCAGGATGATACGTGGTTATGTAAGGTAACTTGTAGCAGTAAAGGCCTTCCTCTGGTTGTTGTTGGAGGTACAGGCTCTAGGGGTCCATTTGCCCCAAATAGTAAGGCTGGATGGTAGATATTATTTCATGAGGTATGGGTGAAAACTGTTGTTGTGGAGATGACTACAGATGGTTGTTGGGTTTGATCCTGGAGATCAATGTAGAGGAAAATGAAAGAAGTGGGAGAGATCTGTCAAGTGAAAAGAACACAGAAGTGGTGCAGAAATGAGTTAAGTAGGTTTGGTTTGTAGTCGCAGGAGAAAGATATCAATGAACCTCCAGCAGACTAGGGGCTGGAGAGGCACAGGAAAGCCTTCTAGATTTTTTTCTCATCACGAGGCTGCTTTAGGAGAGGAGCATCCTGGTGCCTCAAGTCTTGTGGAATAATTGCCCCTTAAAGTAGAAAATGTTTGTTAGAATGTATTATGTGAGGTAGATGAGGAAATTAGTATGAGGCAGGGCAGTGGGTTATCGTGTGTTCAAGAGGACTCAGTAGCCCTAAGTCCATCCGTGTGTGGGATGTTAGTGTATAGTGAGGTGACTATCGGTGGAGATTAGAAGGCAGTCTGAGGGGAGAGGTTTGGGATGAGTGACAAGATGTTATGAAAGAAAATGACCAGTGTCATGAGTGTAAGAGTCAAAGGAACATTCAAAGGGGTGAAGATGTTTAGCCAGTACTGAAAGAGGTTCCTTGAAAGAACCTTGGTGGGAAATGGTGGGATGTCTTGGGTTGTTGGTTTTGTATTTCTTGGGAAGCTTGTACAACTGGGATTGCGGTGCTGGTTTTCAAATGTGGAGACTGACAGAGGATTCAGATAGATCCTTACACGCTGAGTTGATGTAGGTAGCTAAGTTTTTGATCGTGTAGAGACGTGGTTGTCGGAGAGTTGTCATAGGGTCTCATAGTCGTAATCATGCTGATTAAAAGATGACTATTGAGTCATCTGTTGACGGGTAGTATGATGTATGGGTTGTCTTGTAGTCGTTTGGGATCATGAGACACATTTTCATTAGGTTATGCTGAATAGGAAGAGAAAGAGTAGGAATTTGGCTTCAGATAGACTGGTTAAGTAGAAATTATCAGCACACTTGGTGCATTTGTCTACGGGGGTGAGGAGTAAGGAGGGAGCTGTCCCGGTTCCGATAGTGCTGGCAATTGAATGAAAATGAAATCTGAATTGAATCGAGAATATGATCGATCGATATGAAGTTTCGTAACCGTTATTATCTTAAGCCAACAACTATGTCACATACACATTATATAACATATAACATTTCTTGATGTGAATCTTGTTCCTAGCATGAATTCCATAGTTTGGCTTTGCTGTGTAAAGAACAGTACTAGTACATAAAGTGTACGCCAAATGTCGCACAACAATGCTTAAGCGATTCATAGTTTGTTTCAAAGGTTGCCGGTACTAATCTCGAAGATTGCCGAGGTTGACCGATTCAGCACTAGGGTGTAAATGCACCAAGATAAAGTGTGCTGATAATGTTTTTTGAAGGTGGTGTTCAGGTTGTAGGGGTTGAGCTTTATTATTGGATGGGTTCTTGAAGCACGTTAAGGATGGCTTGGTATCATTTGGTAGTGAATGTCTTTGTATTGGAAGTGATGGTGAATTTTTCTTACAAAGGAGTGGGCATCAGTGAGAATTTGGAATAGAGCAGATTTGTTAGAGAGGCAGTAACTGAGACTTCTGGACAGGAGAGATGTATCATGGTCAGTGAGGGTGAGGGATCAGATTCAGACTGGTAGGTTTGCTGAATAGTAGGGGTTTCAAATATGGGTTGTGTGAGTGTCCATGGTGGAAGACTCTTGGGAAGACTGGGAATTTAGTTCAATTGGCTTTGGTAGGTTGAAGATATGTGCCAGAGATGGGGTTGGAATAGAGGGATGGTAGCTTGATGAGGAGTTAGCACATATACCTTTTCTAAGAGCATCTACGCAAAGTATGTTCATTTTGCAGATATGAATGAATGAATAAATAAATAAAAATAATTGGGAAACAATGGCAAATAGATGCAAGACATTGTTTGTATGCTTGACTGAATATTGTTGACTTAGGTCTACAGTTCAGACTAGTTTGACGTAATTCTATCATGTGCTATCTCCATCTTGACATGGCAATTGCATTCTGTCTTCTGTAATCCGTCGTATTCATGCCTTAACCTCCCTTTACTATTCTTATTTGCATGGTATTTCTGTAATTTCAATGTGTTTTTTTTTTTTTTTTTTCCCTTCAGATTTCTGATCACACCATGGATCAGATAACTCCGAAAGAAGTGAAGATACTGGAAAGTGCGGAGGATATCCAGGAGCGCAGAGAACAAGTGCTACATCGTTACAGTGATTTCAAGTCTGAAGCCAGATCCAAGCGAGAAAAACTTGAAGATTCTCGACGTTTCCAGGTAAAACTAGTAGCACTGAGTGATCTTGTATGAATTTGGTCAGATGTTCATTTCTTATGTTACTATTTTCTTTTTATTCTCCTTGGAGTTTTGCTTTCAAATACCGTGAAACTGATAAGTAACATGCTTTTCCTTGTGGAGCTGTAGATTATTAAATTATTTGTTTTTCCCTAATCCCCATATCAATGAGGAACAATTGTGCCAGGCTGAGTGGCTCAGACAGTTGAGGTGCTGGCCATCTGATCTCAACTTCGCAGGTTTGATCTTGGCTCAGTCTGGTGGTATTTGAAGGTGTTCAAACGTTCAAATAAGTCAGCTTGTCTGTAGATTTACTGGCACGTCAAGGAACTTCTGCGAGACTAAATTCTGGCACGTGGCGTCTCTGAAAACCGTAAAAGTGGTTATTGGGACGTAAAAACAATGTTGTTGTTGTTGTTAATAATAATAATAATAATAATAATAATAATAATAATAATAATAATAATTGTAGAGCGTGTTGGTATTTAAGCAAATATAGGGAGTCGTTTTCTTTTTGAAGCCCATAGTGCAGATTTGCAAATATCTTTGGTTTGTAATAATATGAGCATTTGAAAATGTTAAGCAGAATTGTTTTCTTAAACTACTAAACTAACAACTTAAATCTTCTTTGAGCGCCAAGGGATGATTTATCATTCCTCCGTGAACTCGCCGAAAGTGCCAGGAATGATATTTCATCCCTCATGCAGACTCATTTAGAAACTGTCGTAGCTCTTCCTTTTCCAATAGATGGCAGCACACATCAGTATATTCTTATCAAAGAAGGTGTGTAGTCTCCAAATTTACCAGTAGGAGCTGCATAAAATTATTTGTTTTCGTGTGAAGAACATTTAAAAATATGTGAAGGTTGTGTCCGCACATCATGTGCACATGTCAACAGTGACGGTGGACTTACGGGACGATGTATTTACAAATAATGATGGTCTACCTGACTACATATATAGTTTAGGGAATGACTATAATTATTCCGAGTCAGAAAATGAACTGGACTTCGTAATAGTGTTGAAATTACTTCTAGTGAGGTTATAGTCAGCGAGAGTGATTCTGAAAACGATTTTGTAAACGCTACCAATTGCCTAGGTAATTGGATGCCATTATGCATCAGTAGACAGAGCGCCAAAAGTTGGTTTTTAGATAATCGCATTTAAATTTGGGTCTATGTGTAAATTCGAGCAAACATAATTTTGCTAAACATGATATTACTGGTGTTGTAGGATAATAGATTGTACCTTCTCACCAAATTTCAACATTTTTATACTCGCACTACATATTTTCTTGAAGAAATGGCGCTTAGTCTACTGGTGCAATTTAAGGTTTTTCTCACTTGCGAATAATGCATCAGGATGCTACACCAATAACCCCTACCTGTTGAGTATCTACTGAGTAAAACTTCAAAAAATATAATGTGGCGACAGCCGTGATTAAAACCTGAATCTCCTACTGTCTGGAAAGGCCCGCTAAGTGCTTGATCCACCGCGAGCCGCGCCACAGCTCCAGTACATTATTCAGGTTTTAGATGGAAAAGTTCTAGAAGGGAAGCTATTCCCTAAAGTCATTGCCATAACCACTTACTGATTTGAGGAATTTCAACTTATGAGTCAAATACAAATGGTAAGGCATGAGCCATTATCGTCTATACAATGCATAATTTTAATGGATTTTCCTTCACGATAAGCCTGGTATATTCTGAAAGCACAGTATTGACGTGATATTTTTAAGCCTATGGGTAAGTTTTGTTCTGCTTGAGACACACATTAGTTGTTAAGTAGAAGGGCATTCTCTCATACCATTAGGGACTGATGACCTAGATGTTAGGCCCATGTAAACAAACATCACCTTCATCAGAATGGCAGTCCCTTAAACTAAGTAAAGTATATAAGGGCCGTTATACGTGGTTATGATTACCTTATTCCTAGAAAAATAAAATGATTCCGAAAGAAAATATTGAATTTTAATTACTTATCTCAGTCGAACATAATAGGAACAGAAAATGTGATTAAAGATATTTTCTCCCATAAATACACACAAATCACTGGACAGGTAATAAGAATGTTGCTTTCAGTTCATTCAGTCTCGAACTCAGGATCTCTATTAAATCCATCTATGTCATCCACGATGTCAGAATCTGCTTGAAGATTCTGGTAAAATTGTTTGGCATCTGCAGGTATTATGTGCATCAGCGAAACAAGGTCTCAAAGTTTGGCTTCAGAGATAGGTTTTGCCATTTGGCCACAAAGGTATTAATGCCTGATGAAAGGGAACTCTTAGTTTCCTGTGGTTGTCCCTGTATTGACTTAGATTTACTTCCTGAGATTCGCCATCAAATTTAGTTTTGGCGTATATAGCGAACGGCTGTGATTTCAAGAGCTGGATTTCTTTCAGTTTTAGCCAGTTTATCTTGCAATCATGAACATCAGTTTTTCGATTCACAATAATTTTTTCAAGTTCTGCTGAACTGAAGGATGACGTTTTTGGCATCTGGTGAACAACAATGGGGTTTTTCCGCCTGCGGTTTCTCATTACGTTTAAGTAGCCCTCTGCAGTGTATACATCGCTGAACTTCGTCACTTGATAAACCACTTAATGTATCACCACGTAAATATGTTAGCACTATCGAAAAGGCGGGCTCCCTCGCTGTCATCCGTGCGCAATGTGAGGAATGTGGCGCTTGGTCTAATGATGCAAACTGGAACGTCGCATAGTCTACTGATGCAATTTACATTTTTTACTGATTCCCGCTTTGTCGCTTAGGTTTTCTGTTTACTGACAACTAACGGCCTCTCGTAACGCAGTGGGGAATTTTTTATAAATAGTTCAAGCCTTCCTCTACAAGATGGTGCTAAAATCTCAATTTTCGTCAAGTGGCGCTTAGTCTACTGATGCAGCTCACAACTCGCGCAGCGCCATGCCCTCCTTTCCCCTGATGGTCACTAACTTGTTGCTCCGTGTGTTGTACGAATGTGATTGTAGAAGTGGGGAAGATGGCTCCTGGGAGAGGGGATGCAGTGCGAGGAGGCGAAGTAGGAGTAGCCAGGGAGTGTACCATTTTCTTTTCTGTTTGCCTTTATATTTACCTGATGTGTCAGTTCTTGGTTCTAGGACAACATTCTCTCGTGCAGGACCCTAACATTTGCAATAAATTTTCAGTTGCTTCTGAAACATTACTGGAGTTTGCTATCATATTTTCAAAATTGATGTACAGTAATTCATTTCTTAGCTTGAAAATATTATTTCCTAACATCCTGAAGTGTTTAAGTTGTCTATGTTTACCGTATTTTTCCAAGACACTTTTGAATTTTAACCAGAGATCACAGTGATCAGACATAAGAGGCTCTGTAACACCACATGTAAAATCACTTTTATGAACATTAGTAATATTGTCTAAACAGGAATTTTTTCTAGTGGGTTGGTCATTGGCAAGATAGAAGTTACAAGACCTTTCAAGATCACAAAAATGGATTTTGGCAGATAATTGAACTAAAGTGTCAATATTAATGTCTTCATTGTAATAGATTTTATAGTTTCACTACCTTTCCAAGTTCCCTGCCAAATAAAGTTAAACTCGTGGCCACATCCCGAGGTGGTGCAGCTCTTTTTAGGCACTCCTCCAATGGAGGTAAACTGCATGTAGCAATCCAACCACATACCAGCCCTCCTGTCATTCTTAAATTTCTGGCAGTACCGGAAATCAAACCCGGGCCTCCGAGGACGGCAGCTAATAACACTAACGTTACGCTATGGAGGCGTACTCTGCCCAATTATCCCACAAGTTCATTAAGATGTTAATGTCGGAATCAAGTCTTCGATATAGAGAAATAATTATTAGTTTAATGTGTGTAAATATACCCCGGTTATTCATCTTTTCTACACAGAACTGATCTAAATTGAAGACATGCCCAGAAAAACGGGTTAACCCCTTATTTAAAATGGAGAAAATTTGAGGTTTGTGAATGAGGCTGAAAAAAATATAAGACATTATCTTCATTCATTTTTGTGAACATAAGGTCCAAGCAGACAGTATAATTTTCATATTTTATTACCCAAAACAAGACATTATCAATAAACAAAGAGAAACTTTACACTAAACGTCTTCAATCCTTTACACACCTATCACAGATGGTGATGAAAATAAAAATATTTTTTAATATCTCAAAAGTAATCATTAGATCTTTCATTTACCCTCTTTTTAACATGTTAAACTTTGTCTATTGCATTTCCCAAATAGTATAACAGTATCTTAACCCAGAAATTTATGGTTAAAGTTATTTATTTATTTATTTATTTATTTAGTTTATTTATTTATTTATTTATTTATTTATTTATTTATTTATTTATTTATTTAGTGTATGGCTAGAGATACAGCATCTATTGTTATAAAATCTCCACTATATACGCATGTCCAAATTGTTTATATAGTCTATAGCCTCTGGAATCGCGAAAGCAAAGTCACTAGCACTGCCATTGTATTTTTTAGTCCTGCATTCTTCGATTATGTGCTTCACTGTCTGTTGTGTAGCGCCACAGTCACGCTCAGGCGTTGGTATTCTGTTCCACTTATAGTGGAAGGCTGCACAGTTCCCGTGGTTTGTTCGGATCCTGTTCAGTGCGGACCATAGTCTACGAGGGAGGTTGAAACCAGGTGGCAGCGTCTTCTTCACAGAAGGCATTGTCGGGCAGTATTTGTCGTTGAGTCTCTTCTGCCATTCAGCTGAAGTTTGGTAGTTGCTATTCCACAAGTTCATGGCATCTCTAGTTGGTGGTTTTCTCGAATGCAGATGATTAATATTCGCATCGCCGATGTCATTATGTATCGGGAGTTCTGGGTTATTCACTATTTTACTGAATTCTCTTAGGAGAGCATCTTTACGTCTGAGATCTGGAGGAGGGATATGACTTAACACTGGTAGCCACTGGGTGGGAGTAGATTTGATTGTGCCAGTGATGAGATGCATTGTAGTGTTCAGCTGGGTATCTATGATGTTTGTGTGGGCACTATTCAGCCAAACAGCAGCGCAGTATTCAGCAGTCGAGTACACCAACCCTAAAGCTGAACATCTCAGAGTTGCAGCTGTAGATCCCCAAGTTGTTCCACGCAGCTTATGAATTATATTGTTGCGAGTTCTTACTTTGGCAGAGACGTTCAGGAGATGTTGTTTATAAGACAGTGTTCTATCCATTGTGACTCCTAGATATTTAGGGTACCTGTTATGTCTCAATTTCTGGTTGTCCATGTACACATTTAACTCCCTGTTAGCCATTTTATTGTTTAGGTGGAAGCAACAAGCTTCAGTTTTGCTGATGTTTGGTTGGAGTCCCCATATTTTAAAGTGTGCCAGTGTCGTGAGGTCTTCAGTCAGGATCTCTTCTGTTTTCTCAACTGTTTTGTCCCTGATAGCAAGTTCCCAGTCATCGGCGTATCCGAATTTCCTTGAAAATGTCTTCGGCATGTCTGCAATATATAAACTAAACAGTAAAGGAGCGAGAACTGACCCCTGTGGCAGACCGTTGTTCAGCGATCTTTGGCTGCTTACAGCTGTCCCATTGTACACACAAAATTGTCTTTGACTCAACATGTTGTTCAGGAGTCGTACAGTTATCCTACATGGGACCACTTTCAGGAACTTGTAGAGTAATCCATCTTTCCAGACTGTCATAGGCTGCTGTCAAGTCTATGAATACCACTGAGGTCTTGAGTTTTCTTTGGAAGCCTGCTTCTATGTAGGTTGTAAGAGACATAACTTGATCTGTCGTATTTCTCTGTGGTTTAAAGCCCGCCTGTTCCACTGGAATTTTCTTGAGTATCTCGGGACCAATTCTGTTGAGCAGAAGTCTTTCTAGTAGTTTATATGCAACGCTGAGCAAGGCAATAAGGCGGTAGCTCTCCGGTTTTTCACTTGGTTTACCTTTCTTAAGCAAGGCAATAATCTTTGTCTGTCTGAATAGTTTTGGTGTCTTGCCACTTTCAAGGATATCAGTGTTTAAACTTTGCTCGCGTCCGTAGGTTTAACCTGAAAGTACCCTACACGTGACCTTTGGGTGGTGCTAAGGGAGTAACGGCAAACAGGCTACCAGACGTAAAGTTTTACCTCCTGGTCTAGATACAGTACAGAATTAAAGTTGTTATTTAACAGTAATCAGTGCTATGGTCAGAAAGTGGTTTATCAGGAATAGTCTCAGATTCTGGAACAGATTAAAGTTTTTGGTAGTATTTATGATAATCAGTTTCTGTGAATCTTTCAGTTTTGCAGCATTTATAGCTCTTGGACCATTTTATTTGAGGGGAAATGTCTCACAACTGAGTGAAGGTCTACCAGGTAATGTTTTATTTTTTTTCTAATGTCCACAGAACCATAACTCTCAATTTCACCATAGCTATACTTAAAAAAGAGCGTAAAAGGTTGGTTTCTAGTTACTTTCGAACAAGTAATCTTGCTCAGCAGTAACTTTTGACCAGATTCTGACACTATATTTATCTGGACTTTATCGAGAAGAGGTACTGCTGTGATAAACATACCAGTTGTCGTTTTGACAACGCTGTAAGGACTTTTTACTTTAATTTTCTTAACTAGCTCAATCCATTGATCAGGAACATAAATATAAGGCCTCTTTCAATAAGACCAAAGTCCCGGTCGCATGGTTAACCTGGACAAGTTGGCCGTGCGGTTAGGGACGCGCAGCTGTGAGCTTGCATCCGGGAGATAGTGGGTTCGAACCCCACTGTCGGCAGCCCTGAAGATGGTTTTCTATGGTTTCCCATTTTCACACCAGGCAAATGCTGGGTTTGTACCTTAAGGCCACGGCCATTTCCTTCCCACTCCTAGCCCTTTCCTATCCCACTATCACCATAAAACCTATCTGTGTTGGTGCAACATTAAACAAATTCTAAAAAAAATCGCATGGTAAAAATGTATGTCCGGGTACCAAATAATGACTGGACTGAGCAAGAAAACTGTTGGTGTGACCTGAGCAAATTCCAGGTCTCCATCGCTGCATTTACTTGGGCGATTGCTATGAAGTCCTCTTTTGTCCACCTTTAATAAGTAAATAATAAATGTGGTATTCAATAAAAAAAACTTGGTTTGTATTGTAAAACGCAGCAAAATTTCCATTAATGTGAATTTAGTGCTTTACCTAATGGTGCATAATAAAATTAAAACATGCAAGCTTACCTGAGGATAACTGTATGTTATCTGTTGAATTACTCGAAACATACGTCCACTAATTATACTGAAGATGTCAGTTGCAGCAGTGGGTTACCCCGTTCTTGACATTAGAGATGGAGCAAATCCAGAAACGCAAGAGCATTCGCCTTTTGTATTTAACCCAATATGATCCCTGGAGGATAGCTCTATATCACAAAAGATAGTTTTTGTATCTGACAACAGATGGCAGCGCATAACTCAAATATTTTAATTTTGAACGTTAACCCGTTTTTCCGGGAATGTCTTCAATTTAAGATAGTGTATTTCATGTTGGTATTTATTTTCTTATATAGGCCTATTGCAACTCCCTCATTTCAAATCCTACTTCTGCAGAAATATGTAATTAACTCATATCCCTGGGGAATATACAAGTCATCCTCTTTCTTTACAAGCCAATGTTCATTTATACTCTGAATATCAACAGGGAATGAATTCAGGAATATTTCAATTTCACCAAGCTTATTTCTGATGGATTGTAATTTGATATGGAAAATAGTAAGTTCTGTATTTACATAGTAATGTTTGCTAGCGATCTTAACTTTTCGTGAAGATTGGTCCACTGAAAGCTTTTCTCCAGTATTGATATCTGTACTATTTCCTAATGTTACATTTACCTCATAATTTGAGACTCCCTTGTGAACCTGGATCCTTGTGGTTAAATATTGATTTAAGGGCCCGGGTTTTCCAGCAAGTTTCCCTGTATATGCCACTTCAATGTTATAGGTTTACTGATATTTAATTTATCCTGCAAATCATTCCTGACAATGTTAACAATTTGTCTACTTAGGATTTCTTTCTCATCACTATTAACATGTAGGCCATGCTTGGTAAACAAGTGCCTGCTAAACGCTGAAACATCTACTAAATCAACATTTCTAAAATGTTTACGCAGTCTATTCATTCTCATATTTACATTCTCCACAGCCTGGTTAACACTAGTCCTTTACAAGATCATGCCTATATAGTACATTAACTACAATTAATTTGGAACCGGGTAATTTAGAAATCTTACCTCTGAGAGCAGGATCACAGTCCTTAAGAATACCTTGTGTACTAGCTCCCAGTTTTACTAATCCACACACCTCCATCCCTGGATTCTGCATATGAGACTTTATTTTGTTCTGTCATCCCTCATCTCCGACTGTCCGCATACAGATGGATTTTCGGCGATCTTATTCGTAAATTAGTTTTATTCTTCCGCTGGTTTTCTTGACTGCATTTTAAGTTATTGTGTGGAGCACTTACAATTGGGTCATCTGGATCTTATTGAAGTAAATGGAACTTGTTTTTGCACTGAAAAGAGTTTGTATCTGTATTTGAGATGTTCCTCTTTTCTCCCATTTGTTTTCCATTAGATTTAAAATGTCGGTTCACCACTTGAGTCCAAGGCATTTTTTTCCTCACCATGTTTTTCTCTGTTTCCCAGTTTCTTGATTCTGTCTTTCAGGCATTCATTTTCAACTTTTCGAGCAGCTAAATTTTCTTGCAGAACACCTAAAATTTTAAATATTGTCTCATAATAGCCTTTTTCTTCTTGTCTTGCTTCAACAAGTGTATCAGTTTGTTTACACTGAGGACATAGCCACTCACTTATTTGGATGTCTGTCTTATTTGTAACATTAACACAACAGAAATGATACCATTCATCACACATCTTTCACTGAATACCAGTTTTTACCACTCTGTTACATTTACCTAATTTTTTTTTTTTGCATCTTAATCCAATTTCTACTAGAGATACTTGCAAATAGTAGTAGCTGCCATATTATAGGGAGGAGAGTAGAATTCAAGCCAGCAAAATGAAATACCTAAGAAATATGATAGGAAAGGCAAAGAAAGACTGATTGAGAAACAAAGATGTGGGAAAGGTTGGAATGGAAAACTTAAATGAGAGAATTGCTGGGAGTAAACTATTGGCTTGGACATGTAAAGGTGGAGGAGGAGAGAATAAGAGATTATAAAGATGAAGTTCGAGGGGGGGGGGGGGGGGGGGGAGAGCGAGAGGGAGACCTAGAGCAAGGTGGATAGATTCAATAAAGAGGAGTACAAGAAGAAGAAACCTGGACTAGGACAAAATGATGGAAGAGGAATGGTGGAAGGAGAGAGGAAAGTGAAGTGCCTTAAATGTCCTGACACAGCAGGAGTTGGATAAGGGGAGAGGAGGAGTATGATGATGATGATGATGATGATGATGATCAGAAGGGGGTAGAATATTTTCATGTTCATATTCATTAATTACTTAAGAAGGTGTGATAGGGGTACATTTTACAAAAATAGATTGAGTTTCACAATGGAAAAAAAAAAAAAAAAAAAAAAAAAAAAAAACCTGTCTAAACTACAAATGTCCTGACTGAACAGGTGTTGGAAAAGGGGAAAGGTAAAAAATGAAAAGGTGTATGGCTTTTAATGCCAGGAGTGTCCTAGGGCATGTTCGGCTCGCCAGGTGCAGGTGTTTTGATTCGACGCCCGTAGGCGACCTGTGTGTCATGATGAGGTTGAAATGATGATGTCAGCGAAATTAACCAATGATGGTTAAAATTCCTGACCCTGCCGGGAATTGAACCCAGGACCTCTGTGGCCAAAGGCCAGCACGCTAACCATTTAGCCATGGAGCCAGACAGGCGAAAGGTGTAGGAGTGTGGTAATGCTCTTGAAATTATTTTCACTCATTGCCTCAATACTTATTCATAGTCCTAAAAAAATTTGAAGATCCTGAATTGTGACAGCTTATTCCAGTTAGATTTTCTGCTGTTAGTATATGAAATTTAGCAAATATATCTTTAGCAGGGTACTGCTGTGTTGATCTTGACAGTTATGTAATACTGGTAAGTACTTCAACACCGGAGGAGAATGATTCACAAGTATAACTCAGTAGTTAGTGAAATTCCCTAGAAATCAAAAGTCCTAGATTCTGTTAGGTTACTTTATGCTTTCTTAACACGTTAGCTGCCATGTTACATTGAGCCTGATTGGACCAATAAATAACATCGCATATTGCATAATTTTGTAAGTGTTCAATGCTGCATAGCTAACCGAATTGTGTGACAAGTGTTACGTCGTCTGATTGCCAAAGAGTCTGAGATACCGTGGTTAATTTTTTCCACACTAGAATGCGTGCATTTAGCATAAGAATTCAGTTTCGTATTACCCAGCAACCAGCTGTTGTCGGCTGGGTTGGACAGGTTTAGGTATTCAGGTACGGACACATGGGGCAACTTTCAGTGTTGCGCCATTTCGTTGAGACTTCTAATAGCAACACTGTGTTTCACAGTCGAGAAAATGGAAGTGGAAGAAGTAGCTGCGTTAGTGTACTTGTCCCTTTTGCTGAAAAAGAAGAGAAGAAAGAGGAGTTTCTGGATTAATCCTATTACACAAGACCGAACAGAGTATATTTTATTCAATGCACCCTCATCTCAGAACAGATGCAGTGGAATTCTGTAATTACTGTAGGATGTCTGTCACATCATTTGATGAACTGTAAAGAAAGATTACAATTGTGTGACCAGCTATTCATCCGGAAGCTTTTCTATTTGAATAATACATTATTCTTTGTGTTAATTTCAGTCCGATCCATGGGAGGGTGGGTAGGTAGCTACTACTGCTGGCCTTAATAAATACCTATACTGCCAGACTGATCAGACCCCCATCCCAGCTAATGTGTTTAAAAGCCACTCGTCTGTTTTTGTCACTGATTCATTTTTTGTAAATTCCTGATTTCTAACGATATTTTTAAGAAATACTTTCGAAGATCTGTAAATTTTTGAGACATTGTTGAGGTGTGATAGTAATTTAAACTTGTCCTTTTTTAAAATTTTCAGTACTTCAAGCGAGATGCAGATGAACTTGAATCATGGATTAATGAAAAACTGCAGGCTGCTTCAGATGAAAGCTACAAGGATCCCACCAATTTACAGGTAAATTATTGAGTGACATTTTCCATTCCATAATTTTTTGGTATTTATTAATTTAGAAAGAAAGAAAATCATTTATTAACAACTTGCTTCATTACCAAAACTAATACTACATATATATGATGACGGTACTAATTAATACCCTATATACAATTAATTACATATGTCTTTTGCTGTTATGAACTGCTTGTTGATTGTAAGATATCAGAATTTACTTTGTTTCCAAATTTTGAAAATTCCTTTAGGTGTTTGTCAACGAGTTTGTGTTTCTCCGCTGGCCAGCGGCCCACTGAGTTTATAACAGTGCTACAAAATTCACCCCTCTCAGATACAAATTGAGCATTTAAGAAGATTCATAACAATGGCGGAATGAGTTTTACAACAAATATTGGCTGCACAATGGTTTGAAAAATCAGTTTTGCTGTCAATATTAACAGCATTTTCTGATTTTTTTTTTTTTTTTTTTTTTTTTATTGCCCTATAGCTACCAGTCTCAGTACCCACCTGCAGTATCCAGTTAACAGTTTTGTGTATAGTAAATCAAACATCTGGTTCAAAGAACCTCGTTTATCTGGAATTTAGCTGGTTCAAACTCTAAGGAGAAAATGCCATATTTAACCAATGTTGTTGCTGATATCTTCAACTGCAATTGTCTAGTGTTATTGATTGCTTAACAGGCCAATTCTTGCATGAAAGATAACACGTTATACCTAATGGAAGATGGAGGATGTAGCTAAGGTTCATGAAGTTTGTCTTTCATGAGCCTTTGTTTCCTGTTCTTGTTCTAACAGTACACTGATTGATAAAGTAGTTTCTGTCTAGAAGGTGTGGTCTTCTGTAGGAATGCTCTAAGTATTTGGGTTTAAGCCTGTGTGCTATGAAACTTTTTTTTTAGCTGGTCTTGGAGCATTTCAGATGGTTGCCATGAAACCACTTGCCAGTGTTGAGCTACAAGACTATAGACTCTGTACACTGGACTTGGCCAATCCATCTGAGCTGGTGACTTATGATGTAAGCTTCTATACTGTTCAGTTGCAGATATCATTTGTGATTATGGGAACATGAATTATAAACACACACCCCCCTCCTGCCCTGTGGAAGGAAGGGCCTGAGTACATGTACAGGTATTCCCTGCCAGTCATAGAAGGCAACTGAAAGGGTCATGTGGCCAGTGGTCCCTTCTTGTTTTGTGTTGAGAATTGGTTGTAGGCCGAATCAAACTTTGATGTGTGTGCTGCCTGGGGAAGGGCCTCATGTGTGACTATGCTCAAAAACCCAGACGGTATCCCTAGCCTGTCGGGTAGAACCACAATGTACTCGGCAGTAGTATTCGCCTGACAACGCAGGTTCCCACACAGCTGAATGTCAGAAGAACATAGTTATTTTTTTTTAATTTATGCTTATCACTCTGTATATGCTATGGGTTACATGATATTGCAGGTGATTTGAGGTATGGAATCCTAGTGCTCATAGCCTGTCAGCCCATATTAGGCATCCAACATTGTACCTCAGGCAATACATGCTATGACCAGGTGGATATTACCTTGGCTGCTTGGTTCGGCTTCGAAAGCCTCCGATCGAGGTGGGTGGCATTTGGAGGACAATTTTGGGCATGGCTTCGAAATGTCTCAAGCCTGCCCAGGGTAGTCTGCCACCCAAGGCTGTAACCCTTTGATACCCTGAGAGGGGTGACCTCCTGAGAACATGAGCAGTGTGAAAGCATGGGATCCTGCTTCCCTAGGTTCCTGGTTGCTACCCGAACAGATGGACATGATTTTAAGCTGGTGAAGTATATCTTGTTCATAAGACACATTGAAAGTGACTGGCGAACTTGAAGAAAATGCTCAACGGTGGTTTTGTTCTTCAAAATGCACACTGCAGATCAGGCTGATCAGTTGCTTAAGTGCAACCATTTTGGCAATATTCCTGTGAAAGTGGAAGAGCACAAATCCTAAAATCTGTTTTCAATCAATACTGATCTGCATTTAGGGCAGTCGCCCAGGTGGCAGATTCCCTATCTGTTGCTTTCCTAGCCTTTTCCGAAATGATTTCAAAGAAATTGGAAATTTATTTTGGAAATTTTGCAGAGTCATCTTCCACCACAACCTCATTTTAAAAATTCACAATGAACTGATGGAAGACATGAAGAACTGTGGCATGACACACATCTGGCACATTATGCTCAAATTCTATGTTGAAGAAACACACAGGTAACAGCCTATCGTTACGATGTGAGGCCATACATCCCATCCCCCTTGTGGTGGTATCAATGCCTAAGATTTGGATGTATTGTATCTTGTTCGAATCAGTCTGTGTGGTACATGTGGAAGAGGAGCTCATGGCGCAGAAGAGTGCACACCTCGTTACGGGTGCACTACCTGCTTTGGTCTTCATTCTCCTCGAGATAAAAACTGTCTGGTGTATCACAGTGAGAAGATCCAGGAGATCAAGGCACTGGGTGGTCTTTCCTACCAGAAGGTGCACCGTAAGTTTAATTTCACAAATGCGCCTTTGAAAATACTAGACTTCAGCATTATAGCACAGAGTCTGCCAGGTTCGTTGTTCGTTTCCCCAACACCTGTGAAGATCGCTGCAGAAATCCTATGGTAGTTGGGTGACTGTTAACTACAGTGAATAGAATACTGCTGGGCGAATTGAAAGGACTGTGCTTTCTCTGCAAGAAGGAAAGAATTACAAAAGCCCTGTCAGTAAGGCAGGAGAATTTTTTTTTAAGGTCATCTAAGGACCATGTTTACACAATCCACCAGCTCTTCTGTCTCTCAAACTTAGTCCTTTTCTTTGCACTTCCATGTTCTTAAGTCTTTGACTTCTCCTTTGTCGTGCTTCAACAGGGATGTTGCATGACTTAACGAGTTTCTCCGGTGCATCCCTTATTTCTGCAATTTTCTTCCTAAAGGTTGGTCTTTCTTGTATATCTCCCTCCTGGATCGCCACTTCTTCAAAGTCCATCTCCTTAAGCCATAAAGGTTCAGCCTTCCATTTTTCGTATGAATCGACTAAGTATCCTGTATACCAGTCTCTTTGGATTCATCCTTTTAAATGCGCCCATAAAATGATAGTCTTCTTTTCCTCATAGTAGTTGTTATCTTCTCAACTTTTTTCATAAAGTTCTTGATTTGGTCTCAATCAGAACATGGGTTCTGAATCTATTGACTTCTTTGGACTTAAGAATTTCCTAAGGAATCTCTATTTCCTTTTTGTAATGACTAGGTTCATTACTTTTGTCATGGTTTCTGCTGCATATAGCATGTTTACCACATTCTGTCCCATTCTGTTGTTCTCTTTTGGTAATTCTTGATCTCCATTCTCTGATGACCTTTTACAGGATACAGTTAAACAGCAGTGGTGAAAGGCAGACCTCTTGTTTCAGATCTGTTTTTATCTCAAACGATTGAGATTTCCCCCATGAATTTAACTTGGGATGAGGTGTCTGCCAATGTCCCCTTGATTAACACAAAGGATGTATCATCTAAACCAAACTCACTAAGATCGTTAAGCAGTACTTTGATATTTATTAAACGTTGTACTAACTCCTCAAATATTTTGGGCAATGCAAAGTTAGGAAAGGTTTGATTGAGACATAGGCTGTAGCTTCAAAAAGAGGTACAGCACCAACATTTGCCTGGCGTGAAAATGGGAAACTGCTGAAAACCATCTTTGGGGCTACTAATGGGATTTGAACCTACAATCTTCCGAATGCAAGTTCACAACTACGCAACCCAAACCGCTTAGCCAACTTGCTTGGTAGGCTGGAAAATTGAGTTTAAATGAATTGGTAAAACTGTTGCATCGGAATACTGGGAAACCTTTAATTGTTAACTGTTACTCAAGTATTAAATTACTAAATTCTGAAATGGAAAATTAATATAAAAAATTGGCACAATTAAACTTGTGTATGGCCGGTGCCACATATGTATATAATTTGGTATTTGATTTGTGAAGCCTAGGTTGTCAATCATTTTTACACCTTTTGTGATACAGTATATATATCATATCGTCCCTTAAGAATTAATACCATGTAACTGACAAAACTCAAAATTTACAGGAAAGACATCACTACGTTCCGATTTTGGTAGGTGCATCTGTCGGAATACAAGATGATAGGAATTAGTGACTTTTCCAGCTGCTTGCGTATTGTATTGATTATGCAAGAGGCAAAGACTGTAGCCACCAGCTCAGCTTGGCTTTCATCGATCCAATAGCATGTTCATACCTGCCAACTTGTATGGTTTATCCATAAAATTTACGAAAATTGCAGCATTTTACAGTTTTATGGATGGACGGTGTCATTTTAAGACTTCATGGACAAAAAATTGAAACTCTAACATTTGATAATTACCCCACTTCCATACAATCGATTTTTTTCGTGGAGCGAAGGGAATTCCACGATAGTCGATAACTCATTTTTTGATATGAGTGGTACTTTTAACCGTGTGATGTTTGTGGGGAATCGCATTTAAAGCCAGTATAACAGTTCTTCCATGTGAATCATAGGTGTCGACAGGCTCTGCTCCAAAAACTCTGTTCCGTTCTGTTCGCTTGTTGTGATTTAACCTATATTCTCTGACCACGTGAGTGTTGTTCTTTGTTCACAAAGTTGGCGTTCCTGGAATGTTATGGCCTTTTAAGGTTATGACAAGGTCCGGCCCTGCGGTGTAGGGGGAAACGCGTCCGCATGTCACCCAGCACCCCCAGGTTCGATTCCTGGCCGGGTCAGGGGGTTTTTAATTGTAAATGATTAACATCCCTGGCCTGGGGACTGGGTGTTTGCGTCGTCCTTAACGTTCCTTTCCTCACATTCAACACTTAACACTTTCGCCATTTACAAAATACACGCAGGTTCCTCACATATGATGCAAGTAGGGACAAAGGATCTTTCTAGATCGACGCCCCGAACAAATAGTACTTTTTTTTTTAAAAGGCTATGACATATTTTACTGAAGTGTTTGAGTTTTTGTGTTATAACTTCGTACTTTGCAATTTCCTGTATTCCTTGGATGAATTGCATACCTTCCACATGTGTGTGTTTTTACAATGTGCATATTCTTTTGTTCATGAGATTGGTGTTGTGTTTATTTAATACTTTGACATGTTTTCATGAAGTGTTTGATTGCCTTGAGTGTTATAATTTTATGTGACGGTCAGTGATCCAGGTTCCTTTTGATGTGTCAATAGATATCAAGACATTTGTTCTCAGACATTTTCACATGCTATATTTCTATTGTAGCATTCATGAAACAGTACTTCCAGACATTTAAAGAATTATATTCTGATATTCTGTTGTTTTCCGTGCATACTAAAACCAAGAAAGGGATACAAATTACCCTTTTACACGGTATGTGGGTGTGATATTATTGCACATGGTGGAAGAAGCAATTTAAGTAATCATGTGAAGTGCGATAAACACGTAAGTTATGTTAAATGGAAGGAAGATAACAGGAAAATCAACACCTTTTTTGCCAAGTCTGGAAATGTTAACAGTGACTTAATTAGGACAGTGTCTGTTTACTTCCTATTTGGTGGAACACAATGTGCCCTTAACTGTGGCTGATCATGCTGGTGCTTTATTTAATATGATGTTTCCCATATCAGAAGTTGCAAAGGAATATAGCTGTAGTCTCATGAAAAGGACATGCATTGTAAATAAAATGGCAAGAAATGCATCATCTGAAGTTGGTGAGTGCCTTCAGAACGGACCATTTTCTTTGGCAACGGATGGAAGCAATGATACGAATGCCAAGTTTTATCCTATTGTTACATTCTATGATATTCCACGGGAAAAAGTAGCAAGCACTGTGCTATCCATACCAGCGTTAGACGGGGACTCAACATGGTGAAACATAGATAACCTGATATTATCACAGCTGAATTCTCATAACATACCAGTTGTACACTGTGTGGCTTTCTGCTTCGACAATGCTTTTGTTATGATAGGACACAAAAATGGGGTTTCAGCATTTCTGAAGGAAGTTCAACCAGATATTGCCATCATAGGTTGCATTTGCCATCTGATTAATCTAGCAGCTGATAAAGGTGCTAGAAGATTATCACCTAAAGTGGACGAGATCCTTATTGATATATTTTGTTTCGTAGAGAAGAGAGTCAAAAGAAAAGAACGCCTTCAAAAATTTCAGGACTTGCACTGGACGAGTGAGATCTGCTTCTTTCTTCAAGGAGGAAGTAAGGCCCCATTCACAATCCAAATGTAACCATAAACTTAACGACGTAACGTAATCTTAAAATTTGTGGTATTCACAATGCATGAACATAAGTAGTACACAGCAGCCAATCAAAACACTGCCATATTATATATAATTCATTATTACCTGTATATATGATTTTTAATCCACTATAGAATTGTGAAACATACTGTAACATCCAGAATGGCCCTCAGTGACGAGAACTCTGTAGAATATTCTGTACGTTATATCTGTGCCATAAGCACTCCAGAATTTGAGAAAATGTATCTTTCTAGAAGTCGGGCCAGGCACATGTATAGAGGTGGTCTTGATGGTAGAGATGAGTTACTGTTTAGTTGGAGTTATACTTGTGACCATGTGTTATGACATGCTTGTAAGCAGTCAATTGTTTTAAGGTTGCAGTCTCCGTGTGGCTCAGTGATAGGCATTTGTTAAAAATGGCAGATTGTTGATGTAATTGGTTTGTGACAGCAGTTGATTAGGTTATGGGTATGTTTACGTGAAGTTACGGTGAAATAAGTGTACCAACTGACAGCATTTTGTCTGCGTCTTTGTGGATATATCATTGGCGACCATGGGACAGGATGTAAGATCTTACGAGTGAATACGAGTGTAGCACGAAATAGATGAAACTGCACATGATGATGGAAAATATGTCGGTGAAACAGCTCAAGGACGAACTTGCTAAGAGAAATCTCCCAATGAACGGGAAGAAGAAATCACTGCAGATGCGGTTACGGGAAGATCTCGATGAAAGAGAACAAGATCCAAAAAATTTTTTCATCGAAGACGTTCCAGACGAAACATATGAAGATGAGATAAATATTCCCAAAATGTGTTCTAATTTAATGACTATGATGCAGGTACTGAACGACAAAATTTAAATGGCTGGGGCTGTACCTTAATTAAGGCCACGGCCGCTTCCTTCCCACTCCTAGCCCTTCCCTGTCCCATCGTCGCCATGTGTCGGTGCGACGTAAAGCAACTAGCAAAAAAAAAAAAAAAAAAAAAAATTAAATGACTAACTTTCAGACAACATTTCAGATAAAATTTCTCAAGCTAATTCAGTTTTAGGCATGATTTTTAAAAAATTACATACGTTTTAATTATAAGAGTAACTCTTTTTTAACCGGACAAATATCACAAGTGTACATGTGGGTTTACAAAGTTGAACAAGGCTTAGAATTGAAAATTTCAACTGCAAATGACAAAATTTCATCACAAGTTAGCGACGTCACCAATCGATTAATGCAGCAGATATCGGACATCATGTCAAAACTGGAATTGTTGACCAGATCGATAGTAGAATTAGCCAGCTGGAAGGAGATATCTTGGACCTCAAGGAGGGAGTGAAAATCCAGGTTTCCGGCATAAAACTCCAGGTTGAGGTTAGGATTTCTAACATCGAGCGAAATTTTGAAAGTCGTGTCTCTGCCGTCGAGGGCAATCTTGGGAGCCGTATTTCTGCCATTGAACGAAGGTTAGGAAACTGATTTTCGACCATCAAGGGAGACGTGCAGAATATAAGGGAAAACATCCGTCACGCAGTAGAAGATAGATTAACGCAAACAGGACGTATCGCCACACCTCTAACCCTCTCAAACCTAAACAGCAATATAGCATACCTAGACCTGAAGGTGATTATAGAGAGCCTCCAGGAATTCCACGGGTGACTGGAGGAGAACCCGACTAGCTTCATCGAGGGATCGGTCAGTCTGTTAGGAAGGACTAATCTACCAGAGGATATCTTCGTGCAACTCATCACACCACGATTAAAGGGGCAAGCCACTACTAGTGGAATAACTTGAAGGTTCCAATTTTTTTTTGTTCCTAGTTGCTTTACGTTTCATTCACACAGATAGGTCTTATGGCGACGATGGGACAGGAAAGGGCTAGGAGTGAGAAGGAAGCGGCTGTGGCCTTAATTAAGGTG
This sequence comes from Anabrus simplex, assembly GCF_040414725.1. NCBI lineage: Eukaryota > Metazoa > Arthropoda > Insecta > Orthoptera > Tettigoniidae > Anabrus > Anabrus simplex. The sequence goes on from NC_090265.1 coordinate 1,542,925,137, forward strand.
CAGCCCCAGCATTTGCCTGGTGTGGAAATGGGAAACCACAGAAAACCATCTTCAGGGCTGCCGACAGTGGGGTTCGAACCCACTATCTCCCGAATACTGGATATTGGAGGCACTTAAGCGACTGCAGCTATCGAACTTGGTAGGTCTAAATTTAAACTGGATGGACTTCAAGAGGGAATTCCTCACTAGGTTTAATTCAGAAGGGGTGAAGAGCTCCGTGAAAATGAAGCTGACTGAGACACAACCCACTGGCATGAGGGCTAGCGCCTTCGTCCTACAGAAGTACCAACTGAAACGCCTGCACCCGGATGGAAGCGAAAACTAGATCTTAACAGACATGACAGAGCTGCTCCCCAATAAGATTCTACCCATAGTGAAAGTATCACAGCTGGGATCGTTTGATCTACGCTTAATCATCGCCCAGCTGGAGGAGGATCACAATAGCGAAGCCACAGAAGAGACCGGCTCGGTTAGGAAATGCTACCATTGTGGAAGAATGGGGCACCTGAATAACAAGTGCCCAACCTTGACGTCGGAAAACTAGGTCCGGCCCATTCTGGATTGAGGAGGGATGGGACCTGGAACACGAATGCGCCTTCAAGATCTGCCAGATAAGCAAACCTGGTCGAGTAGGAGAGGGATTGGTCAGATAGCGAGTAGAATAGGCCAGCCCCGCCCAGCTATCATCTTAAGGATTGGCAGCAAGAATTTTTCAGCCATCCTTGACAGCCAAGCAAGCTATTCATTTGTCAATGGGACTTTTGCCAGATTACTACCGCCTATGAAATCTTAACCACCTCGGAAGGGTAGTGGGAGCAGCAGACGGGGTAACCTATTCCATCCAAGGACAGACTAACCTAACCGCTAAATGTATGAGCGAGCCTATTGTAATTGAAGTTGCAGTGATCCAGAACCTGATACCTGACATCATATTAGGTCACGACTTTCTGGTGGAATACAAGGTTTAATTTTGTGTGGCTATTTCTAGCCGAGTGCAGCCCTTGTAAGGCAGACCCTCTGATGAGGGAGGAATACAAGGTGATCCTAGACTATGCAGCTCATGGAGTCTTTTCGGGAAAAGACAGACGTCTGACGGTCGCCTGGTACGATGGAAATCTCCGGACTCGCAAGGATATGGAAGTCGGTGTAGACCTGGGAGATATCCGGTTAACACATCTTTGACCGAGTGAAGAAGAGGAGCTGAAACACACCTTAAAGGACTTTCCAGAAGTCATCACCAATAAAATAGGACATACTACCTTGGTAACGCACACCATTGAATGCAGGGCTTCCTCACACATCAAGCAACGTCCATATCCAATCAACCCGGATAAGCGCAACTTCGTCATCTGGAAGTTTCAAGAGATGGAAGGGCAAGGTCTCATCAAAACTTCTACATACTATTGAGCTTCACCTATCGTCCTACCGAAGAAGAAGAAGAAGATGATGATGATGATGATGAAGAATAAGAATGGGGAGTATGGACTGTGTGTTTACTTCCGCAGGTTGAACAAGAAGACCGTTAGTGATGCTTACTCTATGCCTGACCTGAAGGACTCTAAACGAGCGAGTGGGTCTAGGGTTTTCAACACGCTGGATCTCAACTCCGGATACTAGCAAGTGGAGGTCACGGAAAGTTCTAGAATTCCAGGAGAGGAGTGACGGCGGGACATAGAGTATGCCAGCAGGAAGCTATCTCCCACCGAACAGCGCTACTGCACTGCTGAGAAGGAAGCCTTACCCGTGGTGTGGACCCTGGGGAAATTCAGAGGCTACTTGGAGGGAAGCAAGTTCCAGCTTTACACCGATAACGCTGCTCTCAAATGGTTGAACTCTGTCTCTGGCTCAAAATCTAAATTTATGTGATGGGTTCTGTTAATCATAGAATTTGATTTCGATGTGTCACGTCTCAGAGGAGCAGACAGCTTATCTAGGCACCCGACGATGGAACCTGAAGCTAGGAGTACTATTGTCGAGAGGGAGTTCCCATGAACACACAAGTGAGCCTAAGAAACCTGTCCTTATCACCATCAAGAAGCAACTTGATCTGGGAGTAAAAAACTGGAATGAACAAAATAAGCCCTGTATGACCATGACGCAGTTGATTACTAGACAGAACACTGATAATTGACTCGTCCCAAGGGAATTCAAGATGTGCTACAAGAACTTCCGGGTTGGCGGAGGACTCTTAATGTACAGGTCACACCCACCCGACACGCCTGCGGTAGTGGTGATCCCCGGACAGCACACGACTGACATCCTCAGAGCTCTACAGGAGCACTGAAGCCGGACATCCAGGAAGCGAAGAGACATATCAGTCTTAACATAAATAAATTAATACTGGATAAAGCCACTCTGTTTATTTAATGAAGCTGAGCTTTCAGCCAAATTGCATTAGTCTTCATCAGGGCAAGTTAAATTATGCTTCCGACAGTGAGCAAAGAAATTCAAAGAAACGTTGAAGTCATGGCCGTGCTATCCACGGCCTACCCCGATAATAGGACTCGAGGATTGTCGTGCTGTAATTCATCGCCCTCTGTTGACAGTTTCGTGAGCGCGTCCTGCTGTTCCAGGGTGGTGTTATGCATGTATTTCTGCAGTACAGGTCTCCATGTATTTGATAACTTGAAGCCCGAATAACATCAACAGGTGGCGGGTGCTATTCGGGATTATACAATATGATGATGATGACCCCTAGATGGGTCGAAACTAGTACCGTATAATTTTGTAATTTTGTGAATATATTGTATTGAAAAGGTGGAAACATTTATGTTATTATTATTATTACTTATATAATATTATTATTATTATTATTATTATTATTATTATTATTATTATTATTATTATTATTATTATTATTATTATTATTATTAATGTACACTGACTGAGCAAATGTCACGGGAAAGCAGAGCACTGATGCGCAGGTTGTTGTCTGCGCACCACACGCCCCCTGTGCCAGCGGCAGTTGTATAGGAGACCTTGTGAGCAGTGGCTGTCCATGTGACAGGAGTAACATGGAACGTCGTCGTGAGCTGATACAGTTTGAACGGGGTATAGTGGTCGGTGCCCGACGGATGGGATGTGAGATTTCGGAAGTGGTGCAGGAATTCAGCTTTACACGATCAACCGTGTTTAGGGTGTAACGTGAATGGTTGAATGCGGGTGTCACCGTCCACAACAGATGAACGACCAGCCGTCCAGCCACCCTCGATGACCGTGACCGGCGACATCTGGGACGGATTGTCAAGTGACAGACGGGCAACCGTGCAACAAATCACGGCTCAATTCAACACAGGCCGTGCTAGACACGTTTCCCCGTGGACAATCCGTATGAACATGGGTTCTATGGGGTATGGGAGCCAGCGTTGCACACGGGTGCCACTGTTAACCCATCGTCATCGGGCACGACGCGCATTTGTCGCCAGTCATCAGGGATGGACACTGGAACAATGGTGTAACGTGATATGGTCGGACGAATCACGATTTCAACTGCATCATGCCGATGGAAGGCACCGTGTATGGCGCAGACCACATGAAGCAATGGATCCCGCCTGCCTCGAAGGTATGGTCCAGGGCGCTGGTGTCTCTGTTATGGTCGGGGGTGCATTTTCCTGATACGGAATGGGCCCCCTAGTTGTTCTGGAAGAGACTTTGAATGGTACGCAGTGTGTTGAGCTGCTCGGAGACCATCTCCGCCCATTTTGGCCTTCCAGCGCCCAGGCGGTTCTGCGGTGTTTCAAGATGATAACGCGCCGCCTCGTCGCCCGGGAATGGTTCCATTAACATGCAGCAGAGGTCCAACGACTGCCATGGCCACCCAGGAGCCCCGATATGAACCCTATCAAGCATATCTGGGATGTCCTGGAACGCAGGCTCCTTGCTATGGAACCTGCACCCACGAACAGACCAGCATTGGCGGCCGCTTGGCAAACGATTTGGTGTCAGCTGCATCCAGAGGACTACCAGGGACTTGTTGACTCACTTCCACGGCGTCTCACTGCAGTTCGCAGGGCCAGAGGAGGCCCCACACGCTATTAGGTAACCATCCCATGACATTTGCTAAGTCAGTGTACATCCACTTATTAGTATAATCATATCATCAGTTTACAATCGCATTATCTGTAAGGTTATGTCATGAAACATTTGTTGCATATACATATTTATGAGTTTAGTTGATGTAGAACCTGTATATAATGTATTATTACCTGTATATATGATTTGTAATCCACTACAGAATTGGGAAACACACTGTAACATCCAGAATGGCACTCGGTGGCGAGACTTAAGCACTCTAGAATTTACGAGAAAATGTATCTTTCTAGAAGCCTGGCCAGGCACATATATGAAGAGGTGGTCTTGATGGTAGAGACGAGTTACTGTTCAGTTGGTGTTATACTTTAACAAGAGTTATACTTTTGACCACGTGTTATGACGTGTTCGTAAGCTGGCAGTTGTTTTAAGGCTGCGATCTCCGTGTGGCTTAGTAATAGGCATTTGTTAAAAATGGCGGTTTGTTGATGTATTTTGTTTGTGACAGGAGTTGATTAGGTTATGTGTGTGTTTATGTGAAGTTATGGTGAAATAAGTCTACCAACTGACAGCATTTTGTGTGCGTCTTTGTGGATACATCAGAATCTGACAGATGAGACCAGATGAGGTCGCTCGATGAAGATTTCGTGGAGGTGATGGTGTTCCTAAGTATATGACATCCAGGCTAATGCTTTCTGTTCTGACTACAGCACAGTAATGCTGAATGTGAACTTGTTCAGATGGGTGAAAAAGAACCAGGTCCTCAATGTCAAATGAAATTCTGTATTCTATTTCTGTTTTTGAAAACCAAAAGTACTGATCCATGTTACTAGAGTAGTTTTCCTCCAGAATTTCTGAAGAAAGCAAAGAAAGCAACTCATCTCCATCTGTCCTCTTCAACCTATGATGGATAATAGCCTGCATACTGTGAACTTGACAGACCGACTCGTTGGTTGAATGGTCAGCGTACTGGCCTTCGGTTCAGAGGGTCCTGGGTTCAAAACAGACTTTCAACCTATTAGGTCATGTTACGTACAGGAAATCAAAGAACAATTTGGAAAGGGAATCACAGTCCAAGGAGAGGAAATCCAAACCTTGAGATTTGCCGATGATATTGTTATTTTATCTGAGACTGCAGAAGATCTCGAAGTTGCTGAATGGTATGGATGAAGTCTTGGTAAGGAGTACAAGATGAAAATAAATAAGTCCAAAACAAAAGTAATGGAGTGCAGTCGAACGAAGGCAGGTGATGTAGGAAATATTAGATTAGAAAACAAAGTCTTAAAGGAAGTAAATGAATATTGTTACTTGGGTAGTAAAGTAACTAACGATGGCAGAAGTAAGGAGGACATAAAATGAAAACTAGCACAAGCAAGGAACAGCTTTCTTAAGAAAAGAAATTTGCTTACTTCAAACATTGATATCGGAATTAGGAAGACCTGTAGCTTAGATCCTTTCCAACAGAACAAATATGGCCTAGGCCACCGTAGCTCAATTGGTGGATTAACGACGCGAGTTCAGGAGGTTGTGGGTTTGGATCCCACTGGTGTCTGGTAGGCCATTTTTGTTCTGTACTTAACATCTCATCAACACGTACTAAATGTACGTAACACGACCTAATAGGTTGAAAGTCGGTTTCGATTACAGTGCAGTCGTGAAAATTCAATATTCATTGGTCCTGGGTTCGATTCCCGGCCGGGTCGGGTCGAGGATTTTAATCTCTTCTGATTCATTCTTCTGGCTCGGGGACTGGGTGTATGTGTCCGTCCCAACACTCTCCTCTTCCTATTCAGACAACATACCACACTACCAACCACCACAGAAACCCGCAATAGTGATTACATCCCTCCATATAGGGTTGGCGTCAGGAAGGGCATGCGGTTGTAAAACAGGGCCAAATCCACATGTGTGACTCAGTTTGCACCCGCGACCACACATGTTTGGGAAAAAGCAGTAGGAAAAGACTGTGGACGTGATAGAATTTTGTAAATAAGTGTACATGTTTAGTTTAGTTTTGAAGGTGACATTCATATTGTGACCTCCGAGTTGAAAGTGCAGAAAAACGCTGTTTGTGTACTGTGTGAACTGTTCCCAGTGTTGAGTGAAAACAGATGAGCACTCATCAGGATGTAACTTTGTGTAAGTATTTAATTTCAGGGGTGATCATAGCATGTATTTGACCTGTATTAGTATTGTTTGTAATCTCCCCCCTCTTACCATCCTTTTTTACTGTGTCGCAAGACTTTGCGACGCATGCATGTATTAAAATTTTTCCGATTTAGGATCTTCTAGATTTCTATTTTTGAAAGTTGGCAGGTATGCATTGGTTTTCCTCGCTTAAGTTGGCATGATATATAAGTAATAATAATAACAACGTAAACGTTTCCACCTTTTCAATACTACAATATATTCACAAAATTACAAATTACACGGTACTAGTTTCGACCCATCTAGGGGTCATCATCAGCCGTATTGGAGCAAAGATCATTTGTGGCGAAATCCTAAGACAATGTTGGCATGTTCGATACTGGCTCAGTCTGGTGGTAGTTGGATGTGCTCAAATACGTCAGCTCCTTGTCGATAGATTTACTGGCATGTAAAAGAACTCCTGCGGGACAAAATTCTGGCTCTCAGCATCTCCAAAAATTATAAAAGTAGTTAGAGGGATGTGAAACCAATATTGTAATTTTTTTCTCTTCTCTGTTGTGTGCTAATTTTTGTGAGTGCTTTTTATTTTATTTCAAGGTTAATTTATTACATAATTATGATGAATGATATATAATTGCTGTGCTTTTTCTGCTATTTCCAGGCCAAGATACAAAAACATCAAGCCTTTGAAGCCGAAGTTGCTGCTCATAGTAATGCTATTGTAGTCCTGGATAATACCGGCATGGAGATGATTAATCAAGCTCACTTTAACTCTGATATTATTCGAAAGAGACTAGGTTTGTAGTCCACATTTTTTAGATTGATACAAATAATTGGATTGATGAAAGTGTTGTTTACCTTCTACAGCCTCAGGTTCACAGACGTGCCAAGTCTCCCGATTTGAGCGGGAGACTCCCGATTTTTCATCGTTCCTCTCGATCTTCCGATCGCCGGGTACGATCTCCCGATTTTCAGAGCAATATTCGTAATTTTTGTATTATTTTAAACTCCCGCGGATTTCCTCGTTCTATCGATATATGGCTGGTCGATAGTAGTTCTAATAATGATACCAGATGGCAGTACGGGGCATGGTGGCCAGTCGTGCTCTTTGGTCTATATTACAGTCATTCTCTTTTGCAAGCGAGTCAAGCAGTCTTTTTGGAGTAACCTAACCTCAGAAGTAGCACACAGTAGTCGTTCTACCTGGGGCAAGACCTGCAGAAGTGCTCGTGTTGTGCCTTAATATTTTTGGCCAAAATGTCAAAAAAGAAATATGATGCAGTGTTTAAAAGTGCTTATCGGGTAGAGTTTCCGTGTTTGAGTTAATCCAGAAAGGGACCAACAATCACATTCTGTAATATATGTAGGTAATGGCAGGAAATGTGATATACTCAAGCATATGCAAATGAAAAAACATAAGGAAAGTGTCCAGTGTGTAGAAAGAAACCAGAAAGTGAACTTTTCATGTAAAAACCAAGATGTAAATCCTGTGACGAATGCCGAGGCATTATTTATGTCATTTATAGTAGAACATAACCTGCCTGTAAATTGTGGCGATCATATGGGACCTTTGTTTCGTAAAATGTTTCCTGATTCGGAAATCGCTAAACGATGTGGGTGTGCTAGAATGAAAGGAGTGGCTATCATTACAGAAATGTGCATGGAAGAAAAGGTGAAAATTGTATCACATTTGCAGGTGAATGCATAGCAATGAAAGCAACTTGAAAATATGTCCCATTGTTGTAACATTTTTTAGGCCTAAACTCAATGAAATTCAGAGTTGTCTACTCTCTGTGCCTAATTTAGAAGGGGATGTTACTGGAGCTAACATTGCCAATCTTTTGCTCTCAACTTTTCGGGAATTCTGCATTCCAATAAAAAAACTGCCTAGCTCTTGGTGCTGATAATGCTCCAGTAACAGTAGGATTACAGAATGGTGTGGCAGGATGTTTGAAGCGGGAAAAGAGTAACATAATCATCGTAGGCTGCTTTTCTCACCTAATTAATCTTGCTGCCGAGAAGGGTGCGGTGTGCTTGCCCGTAAATGTAGATGAAAGTATAATTGATATATTTTATTATCTGAAAAGGAGTGCAAAGAGGAAAGAAAAGTTCAGAGAACTTCAGACTTTACACAGCACGGAGATCAGGAAAATTCTGAAGCGTGTGCCTACTCGAAGGTTATCACTAAGAAGGTGTTTAGATAGGATTTTGCTTCAGTGGGACCCTTTGGTTACATTATTCAGAAGCGAAAGTGTGAGTAAGGGTTCTCAGATGGGAACTTTGAAGACTTACAAAATTCCTAAGCACAGTTTAAGTGCAGATGTGTCTTGTTTGTCTGACAAGGTTAAGGATTGTCATAACATTTCACCTCACTCCTCAGTTAAAAGGAAAACCCAGTCATCAGTTTCAGTAACAAAAAATGAAACTACTGATGACACTAACAGCCATGCATTGTCATGTGAAGAAAGACTTTCATATTCCTTTCATCAAATTTACATAAATCTTTTTGCCTTTTTCTCTCAAGTTTTATGGATATCTTTGAGAATCCAAACGTAGCTCTTCGGTCAAGTATGCCGCACATCCACTTATTGAGGACAGTGTAGGAGGAACTCTTGAACACCTTGAAGTCTGAGGAAAAGTGCATATTCTTTAAGTCTGTTAGAAAGTGTTTCTCTTCATCGTGTGACTACATGGTACACAAATTTCCATTCAAAGATGAAGTTTTAATTACTGCAGAAGTTGCAGATATTTCTGCTATAAGTAAGGCATCATTTTCTAGCCTTAGATTTTTCATTAATAAGTGTCCGAACATTTTGACTAGTGAAATGGAACATTTGGATAAAGACACTGATATTCTGCACTCCCAGTTCTGTAACTTTCAGCTCGAAGAAACAGACCTGACAAAAGGAAGAATGGATGTTCAATGGGCATTGGTAGGTCAGATGAAATCAGCTGATGGTGTACTTAAATATGACAGACTCTCTAAGGTGATGCTTGCTATTTTATCAATTCCACATAGCAATGCAGAATGTGAAAGGATTTTTAGCAGAGTCACAAAGACAAAAACACAGTTCAGATCCTTGCTGTCTGAACAAACTTTGGAAAAACTTTTAACCTTGAAATCAGTTCAGCAAGGCAAGTGCTTTGAGCAAAAATTTAGTTTCGAGTTTCTGAAAAGGGCTAAGTCAGTTACTGGTGTGTTGAACAACAATTAGTCGTAATGTGATCACCATGTTGAAGGATGAGAAGTCACGTGTTCCTACAGTTCAGGTATGTCCAGTATTTAGTATTCACATGTAAATGATGAAAAAAATATATATGTAGGCTAAATAGAATTGTTAATGTATTGAATTATAATGAATTTGTTCATGTTCTGCCATCAGTGATGTCGTAATACGTCGCGATTCGCTGCAAAATTTCTCCTGATTTTTCACTTTTGAAAGTTGGCATGTCTGGGTTCAAATTGACAGCATTTGTATCTACATGGAAGGTGAATTATATTTTTATTACAATTAAAATTAAAATAATTAAATGTGAGGAACAAACAATATCATGCAGCCATTCTTTTTTGTTTGCGAGATACTGTACAGATCTTCTAAATCCTTCTATAATCAAACTTTGTCATTTTGATCATTTTTAATTCATCTTTGGATGGTGTTAAATTTTCACCTTGCTATGGTAAGGAGTAAGACCATACAGCCAACGACTCAACGCTGAGGGTTGGGCAGCAGGAAATTACCGGATGTTCTAGGAAGGTCAACGGCTTAGGGCAGATGAACAATTTTTTGTAGGTGTTAGCCCCCTAGTGGAGGAAATGCCACTGAACGACATGGTTCGGGATTCGCTTCCCAAAGTCTAAGGGAAAGAATCCTGACGCCAGTTTACAAGCATGTGCAGAGCACGCACATATCGTGTCATACGATGGGTGCTAGAAAATATGAATTCCAGGTTTCTCGCACGGTGAGGAAAATTCTCCTTGTCATCCCACACATGTTGTAAGTCCAGTCCACTAGTAGGTTTATCCGTAGCCAGATTTTCACATACGTATTCAGTTCCCCACATATTTTCCTCTCTGCAGTTTGTCATATGTCGTCATTCTTTTATGGGATCTTCGAGCAGTAAGACAACTTCAATGTGAGGTAAGACATGGTATTTCTGTTGATCATTACTTCAAGAAGTTACAAGTGATTCTGCTTTTGAAATAAATTCCAATACTGCAATGAGTTCGATGAAAGGGTTGAACTTGTAATTCTTGTATCATATATGTGAGTAATATGAAAGAACTTGTAGTAATCATTTTTGAGTACGTCATGATGCTTATGTTATCACTGCATTTATATTTTCTTCAGATAGTCTGTTCTTTTTGAGAACACGGGGAAACGGTCGAGAATCAATGACTGGTAGGACACCACAGCTGAGAAAATGAAAACTTTCATAGGCATTTTGTTTCATATGGGGTTGATTCGTGTGAACCGTATAAATGACTATTGGCCGGAACGTTATATATTGAATTTGTAGTTTTCGAAATTCATGTCAAGGGATTGGTTTTTACTGCTTTTCAGATGTTTCCATTTCCAAAGAGTGAACGTTTAGTGATCCAGTTTACAAAATTCATCCAATTATGGATTATTTCAATCATAAAATTGACGAATTGTCACCCATCCCACGATCTTTCTGATTATGAGATCATGGTGCTGTAGAGAGGTCAGCTACGATGGAAACAATATTTTCAAGACAAATGCCATAAATATGATGAAATTGTATGTTTCGGATCAGCCAAATGGCCTTGTCCATTCATTTCATATATACAACTCGGTTCACCTTACAGAAGAGCTTCTCCAAAAGCGGACCTACTGTACCCGAACTCGGCAAGCAAAGAGGAAGTATAAGCCACCAGAAGTTGTAGCCAAGCGGTTGAAGAGGGGTGAAGTAATCAACCGTTACACACAGGAAGGGGTATGTTGTAGTAAATGGAAAAATAAGAGAAATGTCCTCACAGTTTTCAGTGAATTTGAAGGTGATTTGGTTGAGACAACAAACAAGTGTGGACAGAAGAAAATTAAGCCCTGAATGGTTGTGGAGTATAACAAACATATAAAGCCAGGATCAGATCAGATGTTGAGTTGTTATACACAGACCCACATATCAATTCATTGATACAAGAAACTTGGGATACATTTGTTTCACATATTAAATAATGCATATTTCCTGTACAACATGTACAGCAGAGAGAACAAATTTTAGCTGTATGATTTTCACTTGATGGTAGTTTTGAACTTGCTTCCAGAACCACCAGAAAATGAACATTGTGCAGTTCACTTGCCAGAGTACTTTCCTAAAGCCCTCAACAAGATAACTCTGCAGGCTTCGGCGCGAAAAGTACGAAATTGCGAAGGACTCCATTTTAGGCAGGTCATCTTGCCCGGGCTTCTGCCTAACGCCTTGCTTTAGGGAATATCATGTGTAAAAGTAATGATTTTTGGGACAAGTTCAACTTCTAGATGGTCTTTTTCCTCAATAGTAATTTTACATTATTACCACGTTTGTAGCTCCCTCTGTTCACTAAAGAATGACTGATTGTTGTTACATCGATTTATTGCTTGTGTTAGCTGTGATGTTTCATTTTTGTTGTATTGATCACTTCTATTAGCCAAAGTTTCATTTTTGTTTGTCGAATTCTGTAATAGAGATGTTGTAGTTATTGTAGATTTTACAATATGAAACAATTAAAATATACGTGAAATAAAATTATCGTTGGGACTATGTACACACACTTAGTATTTACGTGATTACTTACACATACGATTGTTGATGGGCGCCAGCTACATATCACTGTAACGGTAATAGAATGAGAGTCTTGAATATCTCTATGGTGTGAGGTAATAAGCTTACTTTGACAGCATAACACATATGTTCTGGGAAAAGGACATTGATTTCCCTGTTAAAATGTGAGGTTATCTCATCTACTATTGAAATGAAACAATTGTATTTGATACTAAACAAAATATATTCTTTAAATATTGACTTTAATGGTTGAGACCTGCTGCGATAATATCGGTGATAGTATATAACTCTGAACTAACAAGTAAAAGAAACTCTAGGCATTAAATTTGAAATCCTCTTGACCGGACATTTAAAAGTTGCAATGAAATTGAAATAATAAATAAGGTAGTTCAACCTATTCAATACAAATAAATACGAAATGTAGTAGTACATTCCTATTTAATTATAAGTGGAAGTGGTACCGGTTTCGACCCCAATCCGGGTCATCATCAGCCTAATAAAGTGCAAAAAATCAATGCATAGGTAAGAAAGAAATTAAAGATCAAGTCCCCACAAAAACAGTTGAAGAGGCAAAATAAAACTATGGGGATAGGAACTGTAAAATTCAGAAGTAGAAGGTAAGTCACTTAAAAAAAGCAAGGCGCAATCTTCTGAGCAGCAGCGTAGCACACGCAAAGTTTGGCATTGTCTCATAATGTTTATGAGAAGCGGAGAACAGTTAAATGAGCCAGCTTGCATATACTATCAGGCGCGAAGTCGCAACACAATCCAACAAATGTGAAGATGAAAAATCGTGCAGAAGCCGAAGACGAGTAGCTCAATTGAAGTAAATTGCCAGCTCCCGAAGATCAGCACGACATATTCAACGTCAGGCACTGTGCTTTCAAACACCGACTGAACTTGATGAATAGCTTAATGATCCAGTATTTGCTTCAGTCGCGAAAATGTACATAAATATATATATATATATATATACATACATACAGGGTGTTTACAAATGAATATCGGAGTTTTAACGCCTTAATACATTAAACTTACAGTTATAAATTAAATGTCAAATGAAAGAGCAACTCAAACAGTTTTATTACGAACTTTACAAATGTTCAATGTGACTACCATTTGTTACACGGCATACATCAAGTCTATAGTCGAGTTCTTCCCAAACGTTATTAAGTGTGTCTTCAGTAATCTCAGCAACAGCTGCTTCAATCCGGTTTCTTAATTCAGGAAGGTCAGCTGGTAGCGGAGGCACGTACACACGATCCTTGATAAACCCCAAAGGAAAAAAATCGCATGGCGTTAGGTCGGGAGAACGTGGAGGCCATGCCAAGCAAGTCCTGTCATTGGGGCCCTTGTGGCCTATCCAGCGCTCGGGTACAGTTACGTTCAACCAATCGCGTACGTCGTTATGCCAGTGAGGTGGCGCACCATCTTGATGGAAAATGAAGTTCTCTGGCTCATTTTCTTCCAACTGAGGGAAGAGCCATTGCTCTAGTGTATCGAGGTAAGAAGTACCAGTTACAGTATGTTCACCATAAAAGAAAGGCCCATAAACCTTTCGCCGGGATACGGCACAAGAAACATTCACTTTAAGGGAATCTCGTTGCATTTGTACCAACTCGTGAGGATTTTCTGAGCCCCAGATGCGCACATGAGTGTTTACATGTCCACTAAGGTGAAAGGCTGATTCATCACTGAAAACAACATGATTCATAAACTCATAATCATGTAACAACATGTCGTTTGCGAAGTTGGCACGTAATCTGTGGTCTGCCGGCTTTAGAGCCTGTAATAACTGTAAACGGTAAGGACGTAGCTGTAAGCGTTTTCTTACAACTTTCCAAACGGTCGACGCAGGAAGTTGTAATTCACGACTAGCCGTCCGGACTGATTTATTTGGGCTATGAGTGAATGACTCTCACTCGCTCAACAGTCTCTTCACTTAATCTTGGTCGTCCCTTGCTCTTCCCTTTACAAAGGCAACCGGTGTCTTCAAATGTATGATACCATCTGCGAATGTTATCACTTGGAGGATCACAACCGAACTTAATGCGGAACGCACGTTACACAGTAACTACAGATTCTGTCTTTGCAAACTGCAAAACACAAAAAGCTTTCTGTTCACTAGTCGCCATCTTTGCTACTACCGCTGTCTAGCGGATTGCGGCAAAACCATTGCACGTACATGCGCACTGGTGCCAACAAACAAAACTGTTTGAGTTGCGCTTTCATTTGACATATAATGTATAACTGTAAGTTTAACGTATTCAATATTATAAGGCGTTAAAACTCCGATATTCATTTGTAAGCATCCTGTGTAATACAATTCAATATAATTGAAATATGTAACTAGGATCTTGTAGATTTTTTAGAACAGTTGACGTAAAAAAACAATTGTGAAGAGAAAAACGGTAAAAAGCACAATACCGGAAACAAATGAAAAACGTATAGGCACAGTGCGCTATTTCTTGAAGATAAAAATTCAGGTCATAATTGAAGTAGTCAGCGCAAGGCACGAGTTTAAATTTGAATGTGAAAACCCAAAATGCAGGTGGCAATATGGTATATTAGTACTCTATACAGTTCAATTCGGAAAGTAGATTTTAAAAAAAATGATTTTTGTTAGAGGAGAGGTGAAAAGATACGATAAGTTCATAAAGGAAGAAGATTAGTAGATAAGAGAAGATTAAAAGGATTTGAAGTTAAAAGATGATGGGAAAGGATAAGATAGGGAAATAAAGGAGGGGTAATTTAGGGTGGGTTATTGGAGGTAGAAAGTGTGGGTAGGAACTTTGTAAGGCATGGAAAATTGAATTCGGGTTTAGAAATTTAGAATTTTTGAGAAGTATTGGGTTTTCACATTCAAATTTAAACTCATGCCTTGCACTGACTTTGACTACTTCAATTACGACCTGAATTTTTATCTTCAAGAAATAGCGCACGCATATACGTTTTTCATTTTTTTCCGGTATTGCGCTTTTTAAAATTTTTCTCTTCACAATTATTTTTTACGTCAACTGTTCTAAAAAATCTACAAGATCCTAGTTACATATTTCAATTATATTGAATTGTATTATATGTATATGTACATTTTTGCGACCGAAGCAAATACTGGATCATTAAGCTATTCAAGTTCAGTCGGCGTTTGAAAGCACAGTGCCTGACGTTGAATATGTCGCACTGATCTTCGGGAGCTGGCAATTTACTTCAATTGAACTACTCGTCTTCGGCTTCTGCACGATTTTTCGTCTTCACATTTGTAGGATTATATTGTGACTTCACGTCTGATAGTGTATGCAAGCTGGGTCATTTAACTGTTCTCCGCTTCTCGTAAACATTGTGAGACAATGCCGAACTTTGCGTGTGCTACGCTGTTGTTCAGAAGATTGCGCCTTGCTTCTTTTAAGTGACTTACCTTCTACTTCTTCTGAATTTTACAGTGTCTATCCTCGTTTTATTTTGCCTCTTCAACTGTTTTTGTGGGGACTTGGATCTTTAATTTCTTTCTTACCTGTGCATTGTTTTTTACATTTTATTCGGCTGATGACCCGGATTGGGGTTGAAACCGGTACCGCTTCCACTTATAATTAAATAGGAATGTAATACTACATTTAGTATTTATTTGTATTGAATAGGTTGAACTACCTTATTTATTATTTCAATTTCATTGTGATACATTTCAATACAGAACATTATGAAATTTTTATCTTTAAATTTAAAAGTTGTACAAGAAATTTATCCATTGCAGGTTCACGTAACTACCTTCAACCAGAAAATCGTCCATAGCTGAGCACGCTCTATTGTTGGGTCATGATGTCATGTTCCAAGATGCTCGAGCTCTTCCCCACACTAGACACTACAGGTCTAGGATTATACAGGAAGGTGTGGAAATACGTAGAAATCCTAACAATTTCAACAGGGACACCGGCTATCAATTAATACCTGGTTGCCATTCATTAAGAATTTACGTAGATAGTTTTCTTCCGGGTCCCTTCACTATTGTTATTTCGTCTCGGTGTTTTCCAAATTCGTACATTCCTTGTCGCCAGATGTTTCATTCCAGGCTTGTCTATGCCATACACCTGCCAATGTCACGTGTTACGCAAACACGTTATGTGAACCGCTTAGACTGATTGTGATGGTTTGGTCTGCTTCCGCTTCGAACGCTAGCGTTTCCACGTCCTGGGGGCCATCTGGTGGCGAATGAACGTACCATTTTTCCACTTCTATTATAACATCCAAATTTAAAGCATCATTGTTTAAGAAGCCTTTCTCATGGACAGTCGACATTTCTTCTGAGGACGCAGAGTACAGTTCCCTGCGAAACGTTAAGAATTTCACCTTATTTTCTTGACACGGCATAAGCCCAAAATGAAAATTCGAAGTTCCCATTGGAGGGAAAGCCTGTACAGTATCATGTCTTTAAGTGCGGGCTGTGAAAGCATTAATGACAACACTGAGTGTTATTACAACGTATTCCTTTGAGTTGGTATTAGCTGTAGATATCTCAAACCTAATTCGGTGATGTATCCTTTTAGTTTCACAAACAAGATATAGCATGACTTGAAATTATATTCACACTTCACAACCAACTTTACAAGTAATTCACTGATAACTGTTAGTCTGCATTACAATGACTCAGTATTCGGCTGTCACCGATTTGACACAAGAACCTGACCGAACAGATACATGAAACATACTCCGAACATATAATCCATTTGGTCATTGATGATTACGTATCCGTATCACTGTTCGCTACTAGTCTCCTTCCAATTGACTCCAATTGACTTCATGGCAAGTCTCTTCATTCAACTCCTTCCAACCAGTTGCTTCCAACCAACTGAACTATCCAACTGACTCCCGTGATAGGATACAGCCCTTTTATATGTAGACATAAGTTGTCACACACACGTCATTTCTAAAAGGGTATATGATGTAACTCCCACCCAGCTCCAGAGTATTTCATATAGTGATGAAAAAGCCTCAGGCCAGGTAGAAACTCTCAGCAATTATCACATAGTCTAAATGCATATAATGACAGAGCGATGACTCGACAGTTGCTGTAACAGTATTACATCATATGTTGCAATGTCAAAAGGTTTCACAAAACATATCCATACCTGATATTAGGGAGCAACTCTCGCTCAACATGGTTTTAATGCTTCTGTAATATACACAGTAAATTAACTACAATGAAGCAAGCGATAATTAAATCATACCTAGCAAAATCAGATTACAGAATTGAATCAAACAATCATTACAATAATTATAATAATACAGATTAATGCTTGTAACAGGATTTGAACCGTTACAAAGTGTACCGTATTTACTCGCGTATTAGACCCCTTTTTTTCCCCGCTTTTACAATAAAAAAATATAAAGGGGGGTTCAATATGCGATAATCTCAAATTTCGTGCAGTGAACACGACTTCTAGGCTATAAAGGGCTATTCATTGTACATATAAATGTTCTACACTATTCTTTAACAAACTCGTGAATATATTTGAGTTATACTGGCTATTTTTGATGGAAGGCAGTATTTCTAAACGTAAAAAACAATAATTGGAGAACACTACTTTTAGGCCTATATGTAAGATATAGTCAGTTTTAATTACCCTTATATCATGTAATTCGTTGCATCTCATTAATTCCTCTGAACAGATTGATCTCAGGAAGGGCATACGGTCGTAAAAACTCGCGAAGATTCGTCTCGCTTCATACTCGATCCCGTAGAGAAAAGGGATAAGGGTATCATATTATGCAATATTCATACAAAATAACTTAATAGCCAGTCATTTGTGTCGGTGAGTTGAACAGTAGGCCTACCACACAGTAAACCTGATCACTGCTTTCATTTGAATTATCTTGCACCGCCAACTTCTCTGCTACTGGCGTGTCATCATTCCACGTGACGTCATATTCACTGCTATCTCGTCAACCATAGCGGCAGCATTTCTGCAATAGAGAGAATTCGAAGTCCAGTCATTTTGAACCTTTGAAAACCTTTTAAAACTAGTTTCACTCCCTCCTGTTGAGTCCAGTGTGAATATATTCCAAAATGTTTTATAGAGAGGTTCTCTTATATTCTCAGTTAGTGTATG
Source organism: Anabrus simplex (assembly GCF_040414725.1). Taxonomy (NCBI): domain Eukaryota; kingdom Metazoa; phylum Arthropoda; class Insecta; order Orthoptera; family Tettigoniidae; genus Anabrus; species Anabrus simplex. Next base: position 1,542,943,199 of record NC_090265.1, read on the forward strand.
TGTAGCAGAAGCCACTCCTTTCGAATAAAGCCATGTAGAAAACGTGCCAAACCACCGGCTGATAACTAGCGTATATTAAGAGTTGTACTTCCAAATGTAATACATAGTGACTGGAAGCATTCTTTTGATAACTGTGGCTGTGGAAAGTCGGACCCGTATTTTAAAGTATATTTCATGCTTGTTCTCTACATTTATTGCATCAGGATATATCTGAATAGCTGTAAATGAAATAAAATGAAATATTAGGTATGCTATCGCCTGGATAGTGCCAAAAGTTCCATGACGGAAAGAATAAAAATAAATAGTTTGCCGCATTTATGGATATCTAGAAGTGTGGCCGCAAATGCGTTTTATCATGTTTAAATTTATACTTTCGTTGACTTTATTATTCGCTAATTGGCCAACTAGGGACTATGATAAGTTTCATTATACATTCTGGCATGTACTTGGTTTTTCGATAGATCCAGTAGGTCCACTTCACATTCCGGAAAGTCCCAAAAGTCACAATGCTTTTTCTGAAAAAGTCATGTTTGTGCACGTCATTATTATTATTATTATTATTATTATTATTATTATTATTATTATTATTATTATTATTATTATTTGTTAGGTATGTTGGCGAGTAAAACACTCGTTATGATTGGATAGTTTTTTGTCATGTTTTAAACCTACTTCTTTGAAAAAATAACCTATATTGGCCCGAGTTACGAGATATTAAATGATCACTTTGTTAATGATCTCACCTGCTATATTAGTAGCAACAACCGTGAATATTTCTAAACTAAATTACACCACTATGTTAGGTACACCATAGGTTTGTGATCAGTAGTGACAGCATATGAATCAGGGTGAGTTTTACAGTGCCTGTGATTAGTACCACTCTGTGATCGACACCATGGGTCTGTCTTGCCTATGATATGTTTTTTTGCTAGTTGCTTTACGTCGCACCGACACAGATAAGTCTTATGGCGACAATGGGATAGGAAAGGGCTAGGAGTGGGAAGGAAGCGGCCGTGACCTTAATTAAGGTACTGCCCCAGCATTTGCCTGGTGTGAAAAAGGGAAACCACGGAAAACCATTTTCAGGGCTGCCGACAGTGGTATTTGAACCAACTATCTCCCGAATACTGGATACTGGCCGCACTTAAGCGACTGCAGCTATCAAGCTCAGTTTGCCTAATACCCACTATGTGAGGAACAGCACGGGATAGTAAAAGTCCCTGTGATTAGTACACCTATATGAGGAACACCATAGGTTTGAGTTGCCTGTAAATGGTGCCGCAATGTGAGAAACACCATAGATCTGTGTTATGTGCGCATTACATTACGTATGAGTAGTACCATAATGTGTGTAATACCGCGCTACTTTTGATTAGTACCCCAACATGACAAATATCATGGTTCTACTTCCCTAGCGATAAGTACCATTATGAGGGGCCGATGACTTGGATTTTGGAGGCCTTTGGGCTACAAGCATCATTGATTCAGGATTGTGCTTTAGAAGCAGCCCCTTGGTCTGTAATACTATTGTTTGATGCTGGTTTCTGGGAATGTGGGGCATTATGGGTCTGATCCACTGATTGTTTTAAATTCGTATCCATTCATTCTTCGTCATCATGTTTTGAATTCTGTTCAGTGGATGATTTTGGACTTTTAAATTGTCATTACATTTCGTCTCATTTCGTACCATTAGGGGCCCATGACCCAGATGTTAGGCCCCTTTAAACAAGCATAATCATAAAAAGCCTGGATTCAGTCCCGAACCTCTTTGCTCTATTTATATGGAGTGGGAGCATTGATTCTGTTGGTCATTCGTCCGTCGGATAGCAACACAAAGCCGTGAGTAGACCCCTCGATGCTATTCAGGTAGCAGTAGGCTATGTCGACACTGGGCTTTATCATCCCCCTTCCTAAGAATAATAATAATAATAATATTTTAAGTCCCACTAACTACGTTTGATGGTTTTCGGAGATGCAGAAGTGCCGGAATTTTGTCCTGCGGGAGTTCTTTAACGTGCTACTAAATCTATCAGAGGTGCCATCTATTATGGATTGTCCATAATGATTACGGATTTCACTTTGCTATTACGGCATTGTGGTCAAAGGGGAAATTATTATAGAAAAGCAGCATTATCACGATAAAAATAATTTCTACGAAAAAAGGAAAGAAGTAAAAAAATTTCAATCCCTGGTCAACCCTCCTCATTTCAATGTTCGTAAGTTGGCAACTAAACATATTTGGCAGATATTTGGTCCTCACTTCCTTTTGTTTCCCGCAAGTGTTGTGAAATCACAGCCACCTGCATAGATATATGCTACTCTCTCTTAGCTAGAATGATGGAATGACTCGTCAAGTCGGCCGTGAAGTAGGCTCTACTCCTTGCTCTGCTGTTCTCCAGTGCGCACGTTCGGCTCTCTCTTTGTTGTGTGCGTAGAAGTGAGTGGTATATTTAGAGTATTTCAATTCTTATTATCCTAGTCGTTGATCTGAAAAGAAGCGATTAGTTTTGTAAAATGAAGTGGAGCAATTTTGGAGAAATTGTCAAATTGCATCTTCTTCAAAGAAAACAGCAGTGTTACAGAAATATCGGGACGGTTACACAAACGAATTGCCATGCCTACTTCATGTGTTAGGGAAAACCATATGTTGTGTAGTGTGCGTTTGTGTGATTTCTCTGTAGCTCACGGTGGACGAGATGATTGCAGATGACTCATAGAATCCAAAAATCATTACACATACGGTGAATCAAAATTATGAAACCAGTCTTTCATTCTTTTTCGTAAAAAGTAATGAAACTGTGGTGACAAATCCCCGATTTGCTGTTCACATCATTCCTTTTGGAGCATAATATTCTGTTATCAGTTTCAGACCTCACTGGAAATTTTAGATCAATGTTCCCCAGCTCTAAAATATCTCAGAAATATGGTTGTGCAAGAACTTAAACCTCTGCTTCAATACATGAAATCTGAGGCAAAAAAGGAAATGAGTGAACTTTTGCAAATAACACCTTTTTCTGTGGCTATTGATGGTAGTACAGTTTCAAATGCTGTTAAACTTTATCTTATAGTTGTCTCTTCAATGCTCAGTGAGGCTCAGTATCAACTCTTCCATTGTCATTAATAGGGAGTACTGACAACACAGGTGAAGGAATTTTCCCTGTTATTAATAGTGAATTGTCTTCTTTAGCCATTCCATGGTAAATTGCATTTCTTTTTCGTCGGACAATGCATACCCAATGATAGGGGCAAATAAAGGTGTTGCCAAATTTGTGAAGGACAGGTATTCTTCTGTTTATGTCCCAGGTTGTTCATTTAATCTCATACACATCTGTGCACAAAAAGCAGCAGACCAATTACCACTCAATGTAGGGAGTTTTTTGGTTCAGTTATATTACTATCTTGATAAGAGTTCTAAAAGGCAAAACACATTGAAAGTATATCAGGCGGTTTGTGGCACAGAGGGTCACAAAATTTTGAAATATGAGAGTACCCGTTCGCTCTCGCTTCTTCATTACAAGATAGAATCATTCCGTATTGACAGTTTTCACTTTACTTTTTATTAATCGAATTCCTGAGCAGTGGGGAGCTTGACACTCGTTTTGTAGTGAGCCCCATCATAAAAATTACAGCACCAAGCAGTTTGAAACTGTAAAATCTTTCTTAGAAGGTGCACACACAAAACTGTTTTGCTACTTTCTTCAGAGTACACTACCTGTCTTCAACTAAGTAAATTTATTTCTGCACCAAGATGCCCAGCCATACATTGTCTTAGGAGGAAACTTACTGGTCTTTTAACTGACCTATTGGTCAGATTTGTTCAGCCATGTTGTATTCAGTCAGAATCTACCTCCCTTTGGTTATTGAATTCAAGAAGAAATACCAATAAGCCTTGATGATGAATTTCTTCATCATGCCGAAGGTGAATATTTTGTTCGAAGATTCCCAAGTTTGGTCAAGGAAAGTGAACATGACGAACTTGAAGGGGAATTTGCGATTTACCAGTGTGATACTTTCCTTGAATATATTGTACATGGACCTAACATTGATGTGAACTGGGGCAACATTGCAGAGCTTAAAAATGAAAGTGGACAAATTAAGTATAAAACCTTAAGTAATGTTGTATTTGCAGTATTAAGTGTACCTCACAGTAACTCTCCCACAGAAAGAGTTTTCAGTGTTGTTAGGAAAAATCAAACAGAATTCAGGCCTACATTAAGTACATCTACACTGGAATTGCTTATGGTTCTGAAGATGAAAATGTCATCTCAGGGGGAAGTATGTTTCAAGAAAACCTACACTGAAAAGCAGCTGCTGGATGCGAAACAAGCTACAAATAATTTTATCACAGAACTAACAAGTAATGAGCAAATTTTGTGTAATATGACATACTTGAGAATAGATAGCTGTTGGAAAGTGCAAACAGGGTGCTTTGGATTTGACTGGTAAACGTTTTGAGGGGGCGGTGGGCAACATAAAAATGGGGTTACCCACTTCAAAGGTTGGGACCTCTGTTCTACCAACACGAGGCTGACCTCTTTGAGCACCTCAAATACCACCGGACTAAGTCAAGATCGAACCTGCCAAGTTGAGGTCAGAAGGCCAGCGCCTCAACCGTCTGAGCCACTCAGCTCGGCATGTCATTCATTTAATCCCATTATTACCCTGATGTGGTTGACATCGGGAAGGGCATAAGGTCGTAAAGAGTCCAGCTTTAAGAGCAAGTCCAAGCAAAACTAATGAAATCTAGATCACATGTTCATCCTGCTTGGAACATGTATTATCTTGTAGTAGTGACAGCATTTTACTATGTTCAATTAAGCCTCAAAATCGAGTAGCTTTATGGTATCTCTCAAGAAAATTTGCCTTTCCCTTGAGTAAATTCCTTACATTTACTACGTCACTCCTCATCTTGCCTAGTATGCCTCATTTTGGTGTTGCCATCGGTTGTTGCGGTTTCCCGCAACTGCATAGCCTCTGATAATGCTATTTGAGGATACAACCAGCCTCTGGGCTTATGACCTAACAGATAGACGAAGCACAAAATAAACTGTGCTGGGAAAATATCGCAGAAGCATTCTTGTCATTTGCAGCACCATAGTTTAACTAAATATTTAAATGTCCCGACTTCTGAGCTCAATAGCTGCTGTCGCTTAAGTGCAGCCAGTATCCAGTAATCGGGAGATAGTGGGTTCGAGCCCCACTGTTGGCAGCCCTGAAGATGGTTTTCCGTGGTTTCCCATTTTCACACCAGGCAAATGCCTTAATTAAGGCCACGGCTGCTTCCTTCCAATTCCTAGGCCGCCTCTGTCCTATCGTCGTCATATGACCTATCTGTGTTGGTGTGACGTAAAGCAACTAGCAAAAAAAAAATGTCCCGACTGATCATGCTCGGACAACGCTCGGACAACTAATCTGATATTTTCCAAGTTCTTGCAACATATTCTTGACAGTTTCACTCTGAAAATGTCAAGTAATTGTGATGCTGTAGACTGAAGGAGTTGTACTCACCGGAGAAATACTGAAAATATGAAAACTACATTGCTGGAGGTTAAGTACAGTACCACAGCTTCATTTTCGAGTGATCAGGATTTTTGGAATTTTATCAAATGTATCCATTGATGCTTTCACGGCTCGTACTTAGACATGATGTAGGCTTTTGGGCTTATGCCGTGTCAAGAAAATAAGGTGAAATTCTTCAAGTTTTGCAGAGAACTGTGCTCTGCGTAATGAGAAGAAAATCTCGACTGTCCACAAGAAAGGCTTCTTAAGTAATGAGCTTTTAAATTTAGACGTTGTAATAGAAGTGGAAATGATATGTTCATTCGTCACCAGATCGCTCCTCGGACTCGGTACAGCGCTAGCGTTCAAAGCCATCTGATGATGAATGAACGTACCATTTCCACTTCTATTACAATGTCTAAATTCAGAAGCTCATTGTTTAAGAAGCCTTTCTTGTGGAGAGTCAAGATTTTCTTCTGATGACGCAGATCACAGTTCTCTGCGAAATGTAAAGAATTTCACTGACACGACATAAGCCCAAAGGCCTATATTATGTCTGATCAAATATTACAGTACACGACTTACATAATGTGTTTATTTTGTCATGTTTAAGGCAACTGCTCTTCAGAAAATATTTACTAGTAAATTAGTAATACAATAAATTATAGTAAAGAATGTTTCATTGTAACTGTTGGCAGCAGACCAGCAATAGAAATATTAATGCTGTAGGAGAAGAGTATTATGCGTACAGTACTACACAACACAAACTAGGTTATGCTACGAGGCTACAATCAAATAATACATGTCCTGGAGTCATCCTCAGTGGTCTGTCAGCTGGATCCAAGGTTTGTGAGGTTGATTCCGGCCGAGGACGATGGATTTTTAATAGGAGATAGTTTCAAAGCATGCTTAGAATTTTACTTGAAATTCACATAAATGGATTTGTAATAGGAGATAGATTCAGAGCATGCTTGGAATTTTTTACTTGAAATTCACATAAATGTTGATTTTCTGAGGAAAGGAGTATTGCTAAAAGACCTGAAATTTTATATTTTAACAGTCCTGTGTGTTCTGTAAGATAATGCAGACATAAACAAATACGTATTAGGCCTACTGTACTTGTTTATGGTAAAGGATGTCTGGGAAAAATAAGAATGGGTAAAATTACACCACACAACACTTCACACAGGTGTAAACAGTTTATCAGTAAAGCTAATATCCTGTTGAATTGCTTCTTTATTCACTAACTACGATCAGATTAATTCTCTACAAACAGCTGATATTAAAACAAGAATGTCGGTCATTGATTTACTTGGCTCTGATTGGCTAATTCCAATCGATCATGCCTTCGACTATTCTTTCAGTGCAGCGAACACTAGCACAGGCTTGAGCTTTGAGACACATCATTAGTTTAAACGGGCGGGTTGTTGTTCAAACTAAACGAGTGTCAGAAATTGATGGAGAAAATGGATGCGGGTTTAAACTAGATAATAAAGTTAAACGAGTTTAATTTAAACTAGGTTTTTCTCGATTTGGAGAAAATGGCCCCTGACCTTGTCAGAATCGACTGGAGTGAGAGGGTAGTCAGTCTTGCCTTGTGATGGTTAAGTGAATAATCAGTGTAGGCTTGTTGATATCTGTAGTTTCCAGATTCGACTGTGTGATGGTGAAGTGAACAGTCAGAGTAATAACTGGTTGATATCTGTACTTGAGAAAATGGACAGTAAATTGCTTCAGTGTGTTTCCCTTAATAGTGTTGTGTATAATTGTGTATAACTGTGTGTTGTTAAGGAATAGACATAGTGGCAAAAAAGTGGTTTTATGCAAGGAAGTGAACGTATCTATTGTGATATTTATTTACACCAAAATAAAGTTGCATTGAGAACAATATACTACAAAGTGTTTGAAATTTTGACGAATGGTGTACGTTAGGATTCTGATTTTCCCTACACGGATAAGAAATTTGACAACTTCTTTCCTGATATCCTATTGTCGCGGCCACCAAATTAGGCGGGTGAGGAAAACTGTGCTGTTGTAAGATATGGGAACGGCGAAGGAACAGATGGTCAAGAGTCGCGTACCTCCGAGCACGGACTGGCAACGCTGATCATGCAGTGCTGTCTAGTTGAAGCCCATCCACTCGAGGCAACCTTACCCGAGTCATTCCCTGTCATGCAGCTGCTGAGCTCGCAATGTAAGTGCAGTTAAAGATGGATAGTGAATGTGTTCAGCCTGGTGTTTCTTCGGGTCTATTATCTGAAGAGGATGAAGTAAGTGCGAGAAACGAACAAGAAACTCCTCTGAAGCGTCGTCGGTTGGAAGAGCTTAAGAAGGATTTAGCCAGCCAGACACAATCCGTAATTGTGATGTATTGCAATACGTGCAGAAGTTGGCCGACTCAAATATTTTGGAGAATGTGAGCTTCAAGGAAAGACAAGAATTGATGGCAACAATGTGTATTGTTAGCCTTCGATCCGTCCAGATGTGTGTTAATGAAGCAAAATATTCACCCATAAAATACTTTCATCTCCAAGGAAAAGTTGATAAATTAGCTCTCTCTTGGGGCCATGAGGTAGTAAGTTTGCCACCCTACCACTGCCAATACAACCCAGTTGATATAATTGGGGCTCGAGTCAAGAGAGAAGTGGCAGAGATGAACAAGACATTGAAAATAAAGGATGTAGAAAAACTCGCATCAGAAGCCATCGTCCATGTGACTGCTGCAGACTGGGAAAAGTGGCTTCAGTCGCGCGGAAAATCTTCAAGCAGATGATTGGGCCAAGGCAACAATAAGGGGTCGAAACAATGGAGCCATTCATTTTCAGTATAAATGACTCGACAGATAGTGAGATTAGCGACGAGTGACTAAGAAATCTTAGACTGCCTTTTAGCTAGAAACAGATTCTTAATTGTAAATTAATGTAAACCTATTCTTTAAAGTAGTTCTTTTTCTATATTACTCAGTCCAATATACATTATTCAAATATTTCAAGTTATAATAAAACTGATACAGATAAATATGTAATCCGAAAGTATTTACGGCGTCCTGCAGCCTGTGCTGGCGCGCACGCCCCGAACTGTCTCAGCTAGCGTCGCTTGCATAATCGCTTTCTGGGCAATTTTCCAGGAAAACTACAAGAATCACGGAAATATATTTCAGATAAAAAATGTAAGTCAGGTGATTTCTTACATTTTTCCCGCAGACAAAATTTTATTGGCTGGAGAAATAAAAACTTGGCCGCATACTGAAATTTTCAATACATGATTCTATGGATTTAAATTTACTCGTTCAAGATTTTATTTTTAATAATTATTTAAAGTGGTTTATGTGGAAAATAGTCATATCAGTGAAATCAGCAGTCTTTTCTGAAGCTTGTACTATAATTTGTTTCGAAACATTGTATGAAGTAACATCAGGAGCTTGAGAGAGAACAACCTGCCTCGCCTGGTAGGCCAAGGCCCTTCAAGGGCTGTAGTGCCATGGTTTTTTGTCTGCTTGTTGTCAGAGTTGCCAAGGGTTATCTTTCATTCTTCTAGTATAACTGTATTAGAAACGCAAACTATAAGGGGATAAAATAATCAGAATAGTATTAGGATATTCTGATTATAACTAATACATTTTAATTTTTTTAAATATTGTAATGGGTACAGCGTCCGCCATGCCAAGTCGCTACACGCCAAGCTCGTCACCCATCGCCCCCACCCCCTTAGACTCGAGCGCGTCAATCGCGAGCAACATTTACGTGCTGGGCGGGCCCTTCTCTCTTCTGTCCGTGGTCACGCCGCGTGGGACGACAGAAATGACTCCACGATTAATCTGGAGTGTTCCATCTCACGATATTCCTGGACCCGTCCTGCATCTGGACGATTCTAGAAGAATCAGCGCAGGTATATAAGAGAGGAACGACCTGCCTGGAGTTGGTGAGAATTGGAGAGAGAGTGAGTTAGTGAGTGAGTGGGAGCGAGATTGAGTTCGCTGGAGCACAGTCAGTGATGGCCTGGGAGAATGCAGCCTGATGAAGTATCTGCCTGTGGAGCTGAGGACTCGTTCCTGTTTTCCTGATGTCGTGTGTGTGTGTGTGTGTGTGTGTGTGTGTGTGTGTGTGTGTGTGTGTGTGTGTGTGTGTGTGTGTGTGTGTGTGTGTGTGTGTGTGTGTGTGTGTGTGTGTGTGTGTGTGTGTGTGTGTGTGTGTGTGTGTGTGTGTGTGTGTGTCTCTCTCTCTCTCTCTCTCTCTCTCCCCCTTGAGGCTGGCTGCTGGAGGAGAACCTGGAGTGTTCTGGAGCGGCGAAGAAGGGAACACTATGAGACGACGTGTGTAGACCGCGAACGGGGTTCGACAGATTGAGTGAACAGCGGATACTCTCCCGACCTGCGTGGCTGACGTGTAGGCTGTGGACCATGACAGCGCTAACTGTGTGGCTGAGTGGCTGGGAGAGTGTACTGTAAATAATCGATGAATGTGTGTGTGTGTCATTGTAGATGGAACATGAGAAACTAAGAGAGAGAGCGCGCGCGAAACGTCTGTAAGTGTATGACCGTGTACGTGTGTAAGTTGTAAGCTCTGCTATCGTCCGTGTGTGTGTGTAAATCTGTAATTGTAGTGCTTAGCTAATAAATCTTAAAACTAGGACGCTACCAGGTTCTGTACTCATTTATTTATTTATCTACTCCGCCAACACGCTACAACTGGCGTCAGAAGTGGCATGGACAAGTGTGATAAACTAGTGGATAAACTTTTACGTAAAACTGGTGTCAGAATCGAGTACCTGGTAGCGAATTTTGTAGCCGACAGAAATATCTTCTAGCGAAATTAATTCCGAACAGCTTCAGATTTTTCTAAGCAAGTTTAGTGAGCTTGAAAACACAATCTTATCTTCGTATGGCGAACTCATTAGTGAACTGAGATCTGAGCGGAGGTCAAACCCGGACCTGCTGAAAACCGATTTGAGTGAACGGAAGAGTGACCAGTTAAAATCAGGAGACGAAGTGCGCTCTCTTGAAACCGAGGTCGACGATGACGATGTACGGGATGGCAACGAACTGGACGAGAAGGGATCCGAAGAGATGCTCGCGGTTGTGGAGTCCGGAGTTCGAGGCCCAGAGGTGGAAGTGAGTGCCCTGCGTGCGGAAACGATGACTGTGGAGAAGCGAATAAATCCTGCTAGCACCGACGGCGGCTCCACCATCGTGAAGTTGGAAAACCTACGGGACGACGGGATTACTTCCAAGAGAATATGCCGGACCCAGTTCGAGACCGGATCGACGTCCAAGAAGAGTGCCGAATATCCGATCGCCGGACTACGTGTACAACGCAGCCCCCAGCCAAGTTCGACCTACGAGGAGGTTATGGGAGTTCTCGACGTACGCTGCGGCGTCCATCAACAGAGAAGCACCCACCGAGTCCTCTCGCAGGAGAGTACTCAGCGCACAGATATAACGCCGCGGATAATCGACGCCGAGATCGAGCGACTAGGCGACATGACTGTGGAAGAGTTATCGCGAGGTGACACCAAGCTCGAGGCGGCTGGCGCCTGTGAGAAACTACATGGCGGTGAGGTCCGTCCAGAGAGGACGATCGGCAAAAACAGAACTACGAAGAATCTCTGATGATGGCCCACGAGACAGAGGCAGCGACTGCGACGGCACGGCTGGAGGAACCCCTACTAGGAGACGGAGCAGCAATGGAAGATGAACCGATGACCACCTGACTAGGACACTTGTTCCGGCACGAAGCTGCGTGCCGGTACGAACATCAAATTCCGCACCCCGGAAGAAGATGAAATCCAGCAGGGCTAAAACTGGGACGAGCAAACCAGTCCCGGGCATCACACCGGAGGACTACGAAGGCGCTCAAGCCCTGAAAGTGGACGCGGGTGTGGACGAAAGGAAAACCACCAAAGTTCCGGCTACCATGCGAGGACTTGCTGACCGTTATCACCGGAAACGAAGACACCGTCGACCGGACCCAGCGGATCTCCCATGGGAAGGTGGTGGCCAACCGAACAAACCATCTTGCAGCGTATCATGGGGCCGCTCGGGACGAGCTTTAAGGAGGGGGCAATGTAATGGGTACAGCGTCCGCCATGCCAAGTCGCTACACACCGAGCTCTTCACCCATCGCCCCCACCCCCTTAGACTCGAGCGCGCCAATTGCGAGCAACATTTATGTGCTGGGCGGGCCCTTCTCTCTTCTGTCCGTGGTCGCGCCGCGTGGGACGACAGAAATGACTCCACAATTAATCTGGAGTGTTCCATCTCACGACGTTCCTGGACCCGTCCAGCATCCGGACGATTCTAGAAGAACCAGCGCAGGTATATAAGAGAGGAACGACCTGCCTGGAGTCAGTGAGAATTGAAGAGTGAGAAGTGGAGAGCGAGAGTTAGTGAGTGAGTGGGAGCGAGATTGACTTCGCTGGAGCGCAGTCAGTGATGGCCTGGGAGAATGCAGCCTGATGAAGTATCTGCCTGTGGAGCTGAGGACTCGTTTCTGTTTTCCTTATGTTGTGTGTGTGTGCGTGTGTGTGTGTGTGTGTGTGTGTGTCTCCCTTGAGGCTGGCTGCTGGAGGAGAACCTGGAGTGTTCTGGAGCGGCGAAGAAGGGAACACTGTGAGACGACGTGTGTAGAACATAAGAGAAACTAAGAGAGAAAGCGTGAAACGTCTGTAAGTGTATGACTGTGTACGTGTGTAAGTTGTAAGCTCTGCTATCATCTGTGTGTGTGTGTAAATCTGTAATTATAGTGCTTAGCTAATAAATCTTAGAACTAGGACGCTACCAGATTCTGTACTCATTTATTTATTTATCTACCCTGCCAACACGCTACAATATCGTTAAATTCCAGTGAACAAGAAGTTTCTAAATCTTCCCGTAACTCTAGGCATACCGAATCTGCCATGGTACACGACCTTCATCTGACAAAGTACTTCATAAACTCATCACTAGTGACTTTCGCCTCTTGAGAATTCCGACGAGGTTTGCTTGCTAAGGGCTCCATGCCTTATCAGCTTGGATTCCTCTGCGCCATGCACATTTCTGGGATGATTCGTGAGATGCTAGGTTGAGAAACTCGAAAGAAGTACCGGTACATCAAGGAAGTATACCTGTCACCAGCCGGTCAAAGTCGAGTCGAGGAAATGATGTCTTGGTTGCCTTGATGGAATAATGTTTGTAGTTGGCGACAAGTCTCCACAAGTGACGCATGCTACACCCGGTAACACATGTAGCATACCACATCTTTTCTGCCCCACTGACAACAAGCCGCATGCTACAAAAAATTTGTTGCCAGGCGCATGCTACAAAAAATTTGTTGCCTCATGCTCCATGTTGCCCAAATGTTGCCTCAGTGGAATCCTGCCTTTGGATATTTCTTCACCAGTTGCTACATAACCTTGGCAACAGCGTAATTTCTCTGACCTGCCTAATTTGGTGGCCGCGACAAGAATCGTGAGTGAAGGAATAAGAGATAGTGACCAAGAAGAATTACAACCACTATCTGCAGATAGGCCAAAAACCTATATTGTGCACAGTTTATAGAAATTTTTTTACCTGGTAACTACTGTCAGCCTGAGTACATAAGTAGACTGATGTCATTGTGAAAGGACCGTGTTAATTTTTAGGATTTATGCTGAGGGTCATGTACACAAACATACAATAGAAGTATAAGAATACTGGTGCTGATATATTCATCCACATTCCTATATTTTCTTGGCTCATGCTGTGTAATTATTACAAAGCAATTCTACAGTTCTTTCATTTCATTGATAAGTTCTGTTCTGTACCTCAAAATGAAAAAATCTGCCCAAAATTAGAACCAAAGGACCCTATATTAGGGCAAAGGCTGTAACATGTGTACACCAGCACATTTTATGAAAATATAAAAAACTTTAATCATGAAGCATTGTGTGATTTTTTAAAACTTTTTCATGTACGACTTAGTTATTTTTAAAAATCTAGTGTATTATGTGCCTCTACCTTAATTTATAATGGGCTTTATTTATGCAAAAACTTCAATTGTGGGGTATGTGTCAGTGCTTCAGAAGCACACCCTCCTTACACCAGTGTGCAAGGGGATAATTATACAAACAGGTTTATTTTGCTTTTTTGGTTTATCATAAGAAATGTAAGTTCCAGTTTAATTTCCATTATATTGGGGTGGAATAATAATAATAATAATAAATTAATAAAACATACAAAATGAATAATCAAAAACAGATGTTTGAGTCTGTTGAAGGGTACTTGTAGACCTGTCAAAACATAGGGAACATCTGTCATGCCCACCTGAGTGTATATTTTATTCCATTACACAGGCTCGCAATGTGCTGCCATTCGTCGGTCAAATGCTACCCTTGGACAGCCTAGAGGTTGTTCCTTGGGTCTCTTTCTGATAACTATCTTTGCACTCGTAGCACTTGCAGCACATGTTGAAACTTTCAGAGTTGATTTTCATGCATTTTCTCCTGGATCAGCACAACACCAAATCTATTTATGTCTACATTGAAAGCCTAAGCTGATCTACTGAAGCCAGCTGACATTCTCATCTTCTTTATTATGCCAGCAAAGGGGATGTACATAGCCAAAGTAAAAGCTCTATTGGCCTAAATTAATTTCCAGTGCCAGTAATAAAATATAAATCATGTAAATAATAATTTCGTGTAGCTATTTCTAGCAGAGTGCAGCCCTTGTAAGGCAGACCCTCCGATGAGGGTGGGTGGCATCTGCCATGTGTTGGTAACTGCGTGTTATTGTGGTGGAGGATAGTGTTATGTGCGGTGTGTGAGTTGCAGATAAGTTGGGGACAGCACAAACACCCAGCCCTCGAGCCATTGAAGTTAACCAATGTAGGTTAAAATCCCCGACCCGGCCGAAAATCAAACCCGGGACCCACTGAACCGAAGGCCAGTACGCCGACCATTTAGCCAACTTCGAAGAATGAAGAAAGGCAAGGGCCACAAACGGCGTGAAAATGAGACTCCCTAGGCCTCGAATGCTCTAATACAGTTGGGGTTGGAAAAGAACAAGAGTTTTCCACGGGAGGTCGGACAGGATAGATGAAAGGGAGGAGCCTGACACAAGTAAGTGGAAGCAATACCAGGACTCAACTAAGGGCCCCATGTTCGCCAACCTATGCTCGCAAGTTGAGAGCCCAGGGGGCTATAAATCATGTGAAAAGCAGAGATGCGCCAAGGCAACTGCAATGAAAGAAGTGGCGCAGGAAGTGAATGCAAACAGTCTCCGCTATTCCAACGGCATACACAACATAATACAAACTTAATGGCTGCAGTAGCGTAACTGCTGCCCTACATTGTTTTTTTAGAAATCTGCACTTATATCAAATATCCTTCCCTGTGAACCAAGTGACTAAGCCTCAGTGGGGTGGCTTGCTTATCACAGTGAAACAGATAGTTGAGCCATAGTGCAACCATATCAAATAGATTTCTGTCAAGAGACCAGGCTAACGAATGGTTCATCGAAAGGGGGGTTGTAGCTTTTTGGATCTTGCATGGGTAGCAGTCTGGACAATTGACTGATATAGCCTTGTAACAATGTTTAACATGGCTTAGCTAGGAGAAACTCCTGAGGAGTATGAATGATATACTGATTATGGCTTCCTTCCAGTTAAAATATTCCAGAGGTAAAATAGTCCTCCATTCAGACCGCTGGATGATGACTACATGAGAGGGGGCAGTCATCAGGAAGGTGGATACTGACATTCTGCAAGTCAGAGTGAAGTATTAGCTGTTTGAATTATGGTACGTTAAAGAATCTGAAACGGGAAATGGACAGACTAACATTAGATGCAGGTGGTATAAGTGAAGTACGTTGGCAGGAAGAGCAGGATTTTTGGTCAGGCGACTACAAAAATATCAACTCAAAATCAAACGGGAAATGCAAGAGTTGGTTTAATAATGAATAAGAAAATAGAACATGGGGAAAGCTACTATAACCAGCATGGTGAAAGCATTGTTGTCAAGACAGACACAAAGCCAATGCCCACCACAATAGTGCAGGTCTATGTGCCTATGATATGAAATTGGAAGATATATGAAGAGTAAATGTTTTAATATAACATGTAAATGTTGACAAGAATCTAATTGTAATGGGATACTGGAATGCAGTGGTAGCTCATGGAAAAGAAGGTAATACATTTGGAGAATTTGGACTGGGACATATGAATGAAAGAGGAAGTCAGCTGGTTGAATTCTGCACCAGTTATAATTTAGTCCTTGCTAATACTTGTTTCATACACCACAAACGATGGCTGTATACTTGAATGAGACCTGGAGACATTTGAGGGTATTAAATAGACTTCACTATGATTGGGCATAGATTCAGAAACCAGGTGTACCTTCCCAGAAGCAGACTTAGACTCTGTCCACATGTTGTTGGTCATGAAATGCCGTCTGAAGATGAAGAGATTGAAGAAAGAAATGCAAGAAGATGGGATCTAGACAAGTTGAAAGAAAAAAATGTGGGATTGTTTCATGGAACATGTTGCCCAAGGACTAAGTGAAAAGGATGAAGGAAACTTGATAGATGAAGAGTTGACAGTTATGAAGAGGTGGTTAGTAGGTCTGCTGAAGAAAGATTAGGAAGAAATTAAGGTTGAACTATGAATCAGTGGATAACTTGGGAGGTGCTAGACCTGACTGACGAATGTTGAAAGTACAGGAATGTAAAAAAAAATAGCAGGGCAGAAATGAATACAGGCAGTTGAAGAATGAAATAGATACAAAGTGCAGGACAGCTAAGGAATAATAGCAGAAAGAGAAGTGTATACGGATGTTGAAGGTCATGGTTGTAGGAAAAGTAGATTCAGCATACAAGAAAATCAAGGAAACCTTTGGAGAAAGGAAAACTTGGTGTATGAATGTTAAAAGCTGAGGTGGAAACCCACTTCTAGTGAAAGAACTCAAGGCAGAAAGATGGCAGGAACATGTCAGACAGTTGTATCATGGGAAAGAAGTAGATAAGGTTGTGGAATAAGAAGTAGCTGTTGATGCTGATGAAATGGGAGACCAATTTTGAGGTCTGAATTTGATCGAGTATTGCGAGACCTAAATAGGAACATAGCACCGGGAATTGATGACATATCCTCAGAATTACTGACTGCCTTAGGAGAAACGAACATGTGAAGGTTATTTCATTTAGCGTGTAAGATGTATGACACGGGAGAAGTGTCATCCTATTTTAGCTAGAATCTTGTTATACCTATTCCCAAGAAAGCAGGTGCTGACAAATGTGAAAACTATCACACCAGAATTTTGGTATCTCAAACCTGCAAAATTTTAACAATCGCAGAAAAATGGTAAGACAATAAGACAAGTTAAGCTGAGTTGGGAGAAGATCAATTAGGCTTCAGAAGAATTGCAGGAACACATGAAGAAATCCTGAATATGTATCTGATCTTCGAGGACCGAATTAAGGACAAGCCCACATACAAGGCATTCGTAGATCTAGAAAAAGCATTCAGTAATGTTGATTGGACCAAGCTGTTTCATATTCTGAAGGTGGTCAGGATCAGCTTCTTCTTTTATGATTGCATAGGATCACTAGTCAGTCCGTCGTTCAGGTCTCTTTGAAGGGATTGTTCGGGCTTTGCGGTCCTCCCAGTACTTCTTCAGACGCTCCAATCTTCGTGCCCTTTCCTCAGTTGAAAATATGCGTGTTGTTGGTTTGTTTTGTATAAGGGTAAAGTAGAGGTTTGTATTCTTTAGTTTTGTATTAAATTTTATCTTATTTGTGGTGTCTTCTGTTGTAAGGCCTATTTCCTTCAGATGCTTCTCTGATCCATTTACATCCTGTTGTGGTATTTTTTGAGACAAGATTGTGTTATTTTATTCGAGTGAAAAAATTACTGAATGGTATGGACAGTCTTGGAGGAGTAGTAAAAGATGAAAATAATGAAGTGCAATACAAAAGTTGTGGAATGCCGGGCTAAATTAAATGGTTCAGCTGGTAGAGGCGCTGGCCTTCAGACCCGAACTTGGCAGGTTCGCTCCTTACTAAGTCCGGTGGTATTTGAAGGTGCTAAAATACGTCAGCCTCGTGTCGGTAGATTTATTGGCACGTAAGAGAACTCCTGTTGGACTACATTCCGGCACCTCGGCGTCTCCGAAAACCGTAAAAGTAGTTAGTGGGATTTAAAGCAAAATATTATTGTTATTATTATTATTATTATTATTATTATTATTATTATTATTATTATTATTATTATTATTGTTATTATTATTATTAAACTTGTGAAGTGCACTTGAACAAAGTGTGGTGATGCAGGGAGTATTAGATTAAGGAAGTCTTAAAGAATGTAGGTGAATATGGTCACTTTGGTAGCAAAATAACTTAATGATGGCAAAAGTAAGGACATAATATGCAGACTAGCACAAGCATGGAAGGCCTTCCTTAAGTAAAAGAAATTTGCTCACTTCAGACACTTCAATTGGATGTTTTTGAAGACTTTTGTGTGGAGCGTGGCATTGTGTGGAATTGGAACATGAATGATAACTGGCTTGGAGAGAAAGTGAGTATAAATTATTAAAATGTGAGGTTACAGAAGAATGCTGAATGTGAAATAGGTAGATAGAATCATGAATGAAGTGGTACTAAATAGATTTGGTGAGAGGAGGATTTGGCTAAATTTGACCAGAAGAAGAGACAGAATTTTAGGATACATCTTAAGTCACCCAGGACTTGTTCAGTTTGTTTTTGACAGAAGTGTAGATGGTAAGAATGGTAGGGATAGACCAAGATATGAATATGACAAGCAGATTAGAGGAGATGTAGGATGTACCGGGCGAGTTGGCCGTGCGGTTAGGGGCGCGCAGCTGTGAGCTTGCATCCGTGAGATAGTGGGTTCGAACCCCACTGTCGGCAGCCCTGAAGGTTGTTTTCTGTGGTTTCCCATTTTCACACCAGGCAAATGCTGGGTCTGTACCTTAATTAAGGCCACGGCCGCTTACTTTCCATTCCTAGGCCTTTCCTATCCCCTTCGTTGCCAAAAGACCTATCTGTGTCGGTGCAACGTAAAGAGCCCATTGTTAAAAAAAAAATAATAAAGTAGGATATAGTAGTTACATATAAATGAAAAGGTTAGCACAGGATAACATGACATGGACAGCTGTATCAAGTCAGTCTATATGGACTGATGGCCTAAACAATATATCAGATATATTAATTTTCAGAACTACAAATATATGTAGTATATTCCATGTCACTTGGTTACAGTTATGTTTCTTTTTAATCAGTGTACACTATGGGATTTATGTCGCTGACATATATATTGTGTACGCTGTTCAGATGGTAAAGCAGTCCAAACCTTGTTGAAGAATTGTATTAACTTCTGGCTCTGCTCCTTCATTGCATACGCATTGACATGTGCCTGCTTTTCATGTGATTGATATTATAATACTGGCACTAGAAATTCATTTGGTCCTCTTTTTTCACTTGAGTAGAGTACATCCTCTCTGCTGCCTGTCTTCTGAGTTTAATTTTGATCAGAGCGTTTTAGCTTGATTACTTCCCTTATTAGTCAACATTCTGGCTCTTTTATAGTTGATCAATGGTTGGTACCGTAGAGCTCAACATGACAGACAATGGTCTGATAAATCATTGGATTTCATGTGGTCTTCATGTAATGCCTATTGTAGATCATTTCATCTTGGCTGCAGTAATCTTAACGTTCCCTCTTTGATAAGTTGGCCATTATCCACAATTGTACAATCAGGATATTTGAACTTCGCTCAACTTCGACTTCCTCCAGTTTCATGTATATATTCAATTTTGTGTTTAGTTGCAACCAGTTTTGCACCAATTTACAATTCAGTTTTCGAGTTTGCGTTGGAGATCGTCTCTTAGGCAGGTAGTACGACATTAGTGTTTAGAAGGGTCTACCCTCCTCAGTCCTGAAAAAAAAAAAAAAAAAAAAAGTTTCCCAAAATTTGAGCATTTTGGATATTTTCACCACAATTACCACTATATTCAGGATGCATAGTTTTTTCTTCAAGGAGAAGTTGCCATAAAATAACTTATTCTATAGGCAACATCACGATTCAATGCTATACAGTTCAGTACTAACATAATTTTTCAAAGCTGTGTTGTATTCTATTTATTTTACATTGTTACACGTTACATACAATTGTAAATTCAAAACACTTCTAGAAAGGCCAAATCTGATATTTAAATGCATCAAATTACCATTATTTTTGTTATGAACAGAGTAGTAAAAGCTTATGATTGCATCCACAGAAAATCTCTGTTTAAAATTTTAAGACACCTTGGACTACACCCCAAATTAATAAACATGATAAAATTGACTCTCAACCAACACCAAATCAAAAGTGAAGTTTAGGGGTGAAACATCAGAGACATTTGAAATTAAAACTGGACTACGGCAGGGAGATGGGCTCTCACCACTATTATTTAACTGTGCTCTAGAAATGGTAATGAGGGAATGGTTTAGGAAATGTCCCCCCAAAATAAAGATTGGCCGAAAAATCAAAACAAATTGCCTGGGTTTTGCTGACGATTTAGCATTACTAGCAGTGGACATAAAAGAAGCAAAAACCCAGATATCAGAACTTCAAAACATTGCAAATAAAGGTGGCCTCAAAATATCATTTGAAAAAACAAATTATGCCCCAAAAATCAATGCAGCTAAAAGAAGTTACCATAAATGGTAATAAAATCAAAATAGTAACTCAATTTAAATATCTTGGAGAAGTAATAACACATAACCTAAATGAAAAAATCTCAATCCAAATAAGAACAAACAGATTAGCTAAAGCAAAAAAAAAAAAAAAAAAAAAAATTAACATGGGATATCTATCTACAAAAAGAAATGTCTGTCAATAAATACAAAATTAAAACGCTACAACACAGTTATAAAACCGGAAGCTACATATGCAGCAGAAACACTCTTTTACCTGAATAAACAATCAAGGACTGACAGACTTCAGAAAATTGAAAGGAGGATTGGAAGAACCTGCATCAACAAAAAATACCAGAAAGATGGACAGTGGCGGTTAATACCTAACAAAGTCGTGTACGAAGAGCTAGAACCCATTACAGATACTATGTGTAAGAGGAGACTGGATTCTTTGGATATATCGTGAGAATG
This sequence comes from Anabrus simplex, assembly GCF_040414725.1. NCBI lineage: Eukaryota > Metazoa > Arthropoda > Insecta > Orthoptera > Tettigoniidae > Anabrus > Anabrus simplex. The sequence goes on from NC_090265.1 coordinate 1,542,963,811, forward strand.
CAGGATTCGAGACTTCTGAAACAACTAGTACAACACAATGTCGTCTCAAAAAATACCACAACAGGATGTAAATGGATCAGAGAAGTAAGAGACGATCTGAAGGAAATAGGCCTTACAACAGAAGACACCACAAATAAGATTTAAAAAAATACAGAGCTTGATAGCTGCAGTCGCTTAAGTGCGGTCAGTATCCAGTATTCGGGAGATAGTAGGTTCGAACCCCACTGTCGGCAGCCCTGAAAATGGTTTTCCGTGGTTTCCCAACCTTAAGGCCACGGCCGCTTCCTTCCCACTCCTAGCCCTTCCCTGTCCCATCGTCGCCATAAGACCTATCTGTGTCGGTGCGACTTAAAACAACTTGCAAAAAAAAAAATAAAAAAAAAATAAAAAAAAAAGATAAAATTGAATACAAATCTCCGCTTTACTCTTACACAAAACAAACCAACAACACGCACATTTTCAACTGAGGAAAGGGCACGAAGATCGGAGCGTCTGAAGAAGTACTGGAATGAATGCAAAGCCCGAACAGTCCCTTCAAAGAGACCTAAACGACGGACTGACTAAAGTGATCCCATGTGGTCATAAAAGAAGAGAGTAGTAAAATATATACAAAGTAATGAAATTTGGAATGCTCGTCTATGCTAATTGTGTAAAAAGTATTTTTATTGCATTAACGCACATTGCATTAAACCAGAACGTTTAAAAGAAAGACAAAACAGGATATTTTTCAATTCAGTTAAAGCTGTTTAGCGGCAGTTGTATCACTTTCTGATGCAATTTTACAGTTTGATATAACTTGAATCTCTCCCTTCCTTCTAAGCAACAGAGATAAACATCTAATTTTAGTTGAAGTTGCATGGCAGATGGCAGTGGATTTTTCTCGCTGGCATGGGAATTTCAGGCAAGTGGAGAGCTCCTTTTCTCCTCTGGTGATGAAATGGATGTGGAACGTTTTCCTTGGTTGGTAGTACATCCTCTGGTTCATATTCCGATAAACTTGTAGGTGTATCGTTATCCATCAAGTACTCCTCAGTTGTAATACGGAAGCTCAGAAGGTCTAAAATGTCTTTCCTTGAGCATTACTAGAACCTGCTGGCCTCGGCGATATTCAGTCTAGTTCGCAGCGATAGTAAAATCTAACATATGCTACATAACTCTTGACAGTCCTCTTGTGTATGCCGAAAAATATTCAATAGTAGCTGGTTGTCTTAACCAAGAGTCTACTCCGCTCATGAAGATAATATACTTCCACACAACGGGTGGTCGCTTCATCATAATGTAGGCTTCGTCTTTTCTTTACCATCACCTGCATTCATCCTCTTCAGCCACTCTATTGCATGATAAAGCCATTATCACAGGCTTATTATCGAACCATTTTCCTCCTTATCTGTCCATCATTCCTCACAAGCTGATCCGATGTTCCTTGCCCAAGATGTATCGTTTTCTGGTCTGTTTTGAAACAGTGGATAGGGTGCGGCTTTTCTGTAAAGTACCTCTACCCTGACACTTGGCGTGGAAATGCAGCATGTGTAACAATTGAACGGAAGTAAAATACCGATCCATATATAAAACACTATCTTCCTTTAAATTTTCAGTTATATGTATTACAGATTTTCCACCCAGCTTCTTCGTCTTATGTTATGGTGTGGTTATGTCCCTCATATAAAAATAAATCTAGCAGGATTCCTTCAGGTGTTGCAGCAACAAACATCTTTAAAGCTCAAGGGTTTGGTTTTCCTTTCACGTACTTACTGCCGGGAACATGCCCCCAGAAAGGAATGATTTGTTCATCTATCTAGGCATTTTCGCTGCGGAGTTTTTATAGGCAAGCCATGAGGACACTATGGATCTGACCTTCCAAAATTTGTTGTGCTCTTTCTCATCCTTAAGTTACTGCGTTAACTAATTTCTAATTGTCTTATTAGGAAGTAACAATCTCTGGTCATTGCAAACCATCGACTTCATGACCCACATCGATAAATTAATCAATAAATCAAGCAGAGAAATTGTTCCACCTAATCGATACTTTTTTATTTTGTCTTTAGCAAATTCAGTTTACAAGTAGTACATGTTTTTTTTTATTTTGTCTTTGTGGGTTGATAAATGACATAAACTGATTAGGGAATCCATGTATTTAGAGGATAAAACTACAATTAAGCACGGAGAAAACGGAACTCGTTGTTAGCAGCTGCAAGTGTCTGTGTCCACCACTCTTAGGACATGGCTGTTGCAATTATTTCGGGTACAAGTGGGGTTGGATCAGTCCACAAATGTGTGATTGTAACCTGGAAGAACAGATGATTGCGCACTTGGTCCAACGTTGCCCTCTTCATTCGTACCCTGGCACTCCTGATGATTTGTTCGCTCTCACACCTGGTTTATTTGAAGGGCTGAGGAGGATGGACTTTAGAGTTTGATTTTGCCTTGTGTATGTATATATATATAATGTATAAAATCACCATACGATTAAATAAAATAACCAACTGTTGAGTGTGAAATCACCTTTGTAACACAGAGCTTAAATACACAACATTTTCTCCCTCTTTTAAATTGTGCTAGTTATGCCTGTGGTGAAAATCTTCCTGGTCTGCAATGTGTGCAAGTAGATTTGCATGGTATAACTCAGGTAGCTGGTGTAGCTAGTGTTGCTGTTTGGTTTCCATGAATCACATGCTGCATCCCCACGGCTTGTGCTGCAGTAGCTGGTGCCTGGAACAACCGAACACATCGTGGCCTAGGTGGAATTTCGGCAGGTTCATCACAGGTCGGTTCCTCTTTGTTTGGCTGTGTCCCTGGAAATGGCCTAATTTGGTTGATGTGGCACTTTATTCATTTCCCTGGTGGTTAATCTCATAATGTAGATCTCCGATTCGGGCTGCAATGTTACCAGGAAGCCACTTGTCCAGGTTCGAGTTGCCAGACAGGAAGTAAACGGACTGTCCCGCTTCGAGTGTGCAGAATGTTGAGTCCATTTCTGTTTTTCACAGACTCTAATTCGAATGTCTTCGGATATTACCGCGTTGAGATGTGTCTGAAGTTCTCGTCCCAGAAATAGTTGAGATTGAGATGGTCCAGTGGTAGAGTGCGGCGCTTTTAGTAATTGACCGTTCATCAGAAGAAATAGACATATACATCCATTTACACTCACAACATTACTTTCAGCCTCGTTTTCGACCACCCCAACTTCATGTTTTGGAAGGCGTACATCATTATTATCAACCGGGGTACTTTTGTCAGAATAGCTTTCAACATCACTGGGGCAGTCTGGTTACTTACCCGTATATAATTAATTAAAAATCTCTTCTGTGTCTGGGAAGTACCATCTTACCTACCACATGGCTCCTTGAACGATGTAAATGAGGTCAGAAAACGTAGCAAATGAATCATAAAACAGAACGTAAAGCAAAGCTAGTATAGAATAACACAAAAGCTTCAACACCGAGATTGTAGTAAAACTTGACCGCCAGCTAGTTTCAGAAGTTTTGACAGATCTTACCGAACATACGAGTTTCGTGAAGAAGAGTTAACTCATCTCCCATCCACAGTGTTCTAAAACATACTAGAGTACATGAAAACTAGACTAATACCAGTCAGTAATATTTCATTATTTAAAAATATGTAAGATCTTTAGGCCTTTTCAATCATGAAATTACCAGAGTTTTGCCCCAGTGTAGCAGCGGGCTCATCAATTTCATTGCTACACCTTTCCAAGATGCTGGCAGCTAGTGCGCTTTTGAGAAACCACTCCAAGCCTCCTTTGTAGGATAGCGCAGTAATATTTCAGTATTTGTTTGTGTCCTTACAGTCCCTGCAGTTAGTGTGCACTTTTTTCTTTGTACTTAAATCTTACTGCTGGCACACTCACTAGCAAAGTTAGTTTTGTTTGTAATTATTTTTGTATTAACATTTATGATGATTCAGCCTTTGTTGCCATCCCTAAAATAAAACAACAGTTGAGGGAAAAGGGTTGTGTGTGGTTAGTTCTTGCCTTAGTTCACTTGCTCCCCAACCCCTTCCCATAGCTTGGTGCTTAAGCATATGAATACATTATTCATGTTATTACATAGCAAGAAAGATATTGCCATGGAATTTTGTGTTTATCAAATTTATGGACTGTTTAAAAAAATATACGTATTGCTTTCGAACGCAGTGTTGCCTATAGGATACATAAACTTGGACTCCAAGTCAATCTTATTGTAGATCCCCAAATTACTGGGGTTTACATTTCTTAGAAATAAAACTTCCTCATTTTATATGTGGAAAATGTGAGGTGGAAAAGTAACTTACATGGAGCAATACGTGTGCGTAGCCTACTCTTGAGATCTGCCATTTTGTATGTCGCTTGTAAGCTGCTATGTTGTAGTTCCCTCCCATTTCTTAAATCCAGCATGAAGAGCAATCTTTTAGCCAACACATGAACTGCTTCCAAATGAATAACAACCAATACCATTTAAGTGACAGGAATCTGAAACGATATAGTTTAGCGTCTCCTATAGTAGACGCCAGGACTGAGGAGGCTAGTTCAGTTCTGCCACAGCAATGTCCTTTGCAGGGAGAAACAGAAGTGGTGATGAGAACACTCCCTGGTAACCATCAGCTGTAATTACAGTTATGACATTCCGTCAGCAGTTTGATCATTTTTCCTGACACTGTATAAGGAATTGAACCCAGCTATCAAGGCACTCCAGAACACTGTAGTTGAATTGCTACCTAACCAGGTAATATGGCTTACAATAGAATACTTTTTCAAGGCCCAGGAAAGCAAGATAGAGCAGTGTTTTGTCATAGAGAAGCTCAGGTTACTGTTTTTTTTTTTTTCATTTGCTCCACTTCCTTTACCCCACCGACCCAAAATCACATATCTTTGTCGGATTTTTGCCTTTCTGGTTTCCTTGGTCAAAGAATGGAATGTGCAGCTTTGTGAGCAGCCTCTACCATTTCCATCCAAGTTTCTGCAATTGAGGTAAAATAAAACTGCATTATACATGCTACATCAGCCTTCTTCTTTGAAATGCCACTTTTCAATTGTCATTGGCCCTGTTCATCACTGCGTGTCTGATTTATCTGTGGCAGAACATAGAGCTTCAAGTGATTAGTCAGTGTTGTATTGCAACTGTCAGTCATCAGCAATCTGCATTTAGTGCTATCGCCCTGGCGGTAGATCTTCTATCAGTTGTTTTCTTAAATGTTTTCAGAGAACTTGGAAAGTTATTGAACGTTTACTTTGATAAATTATTCCAATCCCTTGTTACTCATTCTATAAATGAATATTTGCGTCAATTTGTCCTCTAGAATTCCAACTTTTTCATATTATCTTTCCAACTTTAAAAACTCCACCCAAACTTATTTGTCTACTAATGTCATTCCATAACAGCTCAGAATATACTGCATAGTCAAGTAGCTTGTCTCCTTACTCCAAGTTTTCCCAGTCCGAAGTTTGAAACATTTGCATAACACTGCTCTCTTGTCGGATATCACCAAGAACAAATTGTGCTGCTTTCCTTTTGATCTTTTCCATTTCTCATATAGAGTAATCCTGGTATGGCTCTCATACACTGGAACCATACTCTAATTGGGGTCTTGCCAGAGACTTATACATGCTCTTCTTTACATCCTTGCTACAGCCCTTAAATACCCTCATAATCATGTGAAGAGATCTGTATCCTTTCTTGGAACCTTGTTAAAGTGACTACCCCATCGAAGACCTAGGTACCTACAGTGATCCCCATGAAGTACTGTCACCTCATCAACACAGTAATTAAAAGTTAAGACAACTTTTCCTCTTGGTAAAACTTGCAGCCTAACTTTTCATCCCACTTACCATTATACCACTGTCTGCTGTCCATCTCTCAACATTGGCAAGGTCTTCTTTTGTAGTTGCTCATAATCCTGTAACTTATTTGCTACTCTATACCGTATAACATGATCTGCAAATAACCTTACCTATGAAAACAAAGGTCCAATAATACTGCCCTGAGGGAACCCCCTTTTAATCATTACGGGATCAGATAAGGCTTTACCTACTCTAATTTTCAGAGTTCTATTTTCTAGAAATGTAGCTACGCATTCAACCACTCTTTAGTCTAACAGCCCTCATTTTTGTCAGTTATCTCCAATGATCTACCTTGTCAAAAGCTTTGCATCGGTCAGTAGCGATACAGTTTGATCTTGTGGATCTAAAATATCTGCTGTATCTTGCTGGAATCCTTCAAGTTGAGCCTCGCTGAGTAACCTATGCCTATCCTAAACCGAAACTGCCTTCTGTCAAACCAAACTATTTCGTACAGTGCGACCTTGATCTTGATAGGGATATTGTCTCTGTGTTGTAGCCCACATAATTAAATGTGAATTATTTTACTTCTTGATGACCAGATTATTTGTCTCTGATACTCAACAATTCACTGACCATTGTTGTTCCCTCTGTGTCCAGTTCATTGTGGGTATAGGTTTTCCATTCTTTCATCTGACATGTCTGTTGAGTGTTGATAAACTTGACCATAATAGGTGCTGTTACTTATTCCTGTATTGACTTCTTTAAACTTATGAAAAACTATTTAGAATAGTAATGTGGTTAAATCTGCCTTGTTACCAAGCTCGATAGCTGCAGTCGCTTAAGTGAGGCCAGTACCCAGTATTCGGAAGATAGTGGGTTCGAACCCCACTGTTGGCAGCCCTGAAGATGGTTTTCCGTGGTTTCCCCATTTTTACACCAGGCAAATGCTGGGGCTGTATCTTAAGGCCACAGCCACTTCCTTCCCACTCCTAGCCCTTTCCTGTCAATCGTCTCTAGAAGATCTATCTGTGTCGATGCAACGTAAAGCAACTTTTAAAATAAATTCTGCCTTGTGGATACACTTTTTGTTAATGAAAATTATTGTTCTCCAAACATGTAGATGAATAAATAAATATTCTCTTCATCAGTAATACAACATCAAGGAAATTATATTTTCTATGATTCTTTCATTTAGATGGTGGTCATTTCCAGTCCATCATGAGCTCCAGTAAATGTGATTTGAGGTCTTATGACAACTCATGGCTGTCACATCTTTTCTTTGATGTACATCTTCAGTTGGTAGTCTTACTGATCATTTTTTTAATACTTCATTTTAGAATGGATGCATAAGTTATTTTACCCTAGTTGTTGTTCATTCCAAAATCATCCAGTTGCAGACATGTTTTTTAATTCCCTCCAGCTTTTTATTGATCTGTTTTGATGTAAAATGAAAATATTGCTATAATTTCTTTCAGATGACCTTCACCGTCTGTGGGAACTACTGTTGTCAAAACTGGCTGAGAAGGGCATGAAGCTTCAACAAGCTCTAGTGTTGGTACAGTTCCTTCGTCAGTGTGATGAAGTGATGTTTTGGATCAATGACAAGGTATGTAGGAATTCACATTACTGCAGGGAGAGCCGGTACACAATTTTGTCACTCTCTCCACTTTTCCCTCGATATTCAACGTCCGTTCTTTATCATATTGTGATAGATCATATATGATTTTGGAATTGTCTTCAGGATGGATGCCAAAACACCTCACTGAAGAACAAACAAATGGACAGTGTCTTGGCCTGAGGAAGGTGGTGATATGTTAAACCACACTGTTACAGGAGACAAAACGCGGGTATCCCACATCATTCTTGTATTAAAGCAGCAATCCTTGGAGTGGATTTATTCAATGCCACCAGTGAAGAAGAAATTGACAGTTTCCACATGGAAGATCTTGTGCATGGTTTTCTGGTACAGACGAGGTGTTTTGCTTGTTGTAATTCTTGTCTTGGAATGCAAGTCACCAAGGATGGCTGTTGTGGCACTACAAAATCTGCATCATTCAGTTCAGAACAGAAGGTGTGGAGTACTTTGCTATGGAATTGTCTTGCTCCATGACAATGCCAAACTGTATTCAGCCAATTAACCCAGGACTTCATCAATCATTTGATTGGAAACATAAACCACCACCACCTACTACAATTCTGATTTGGCATAAAGTGTTTTCCATCTTTTACTTCACCTAAAGAAGATCTTTGGTAGCGAGTGTTACGATGATGATCTCAAGGGAGTGCAGACATGGTTTTCTTTACAGGCAGTGACATTCTATGATGAATCCATACAAAAAATAGTCTGGGTTGTGATAAGGGCCTTAATAACAATGGAAATCTTCTGGAGAAGTAGATTATGCTGTGTAGAATTCAAAGAAAAATATTTTCAAAATGTTTTTTCTTTGAAAAATATGTTAGTACTTTCTTAAAAATTGTACATTGTACATACGTACATGCAAATGTCCATGGTTTGTATGGGAAAACTTTAATTTCTATAGCTTAATTGTAGTGTTCTATTTATGCTTTCTTCAGTATTGATTTTCTGACATAAGGGTATGCAATTTTTATTTTTCAATATCTATATATATATATATATATATTTTTTTTTTTTTTTTTTTTTTTTGTAAAATTAAGTATTGAAAAGGATGGCTGTTGTGTGGCATAAGACATGAAAGCTGAAGAACGCATGACACGTTTAAAAAGGTCAAGTTTGCGATCTGATTCCTGGAACAGCTTATAAAAATATTGCTAAAAGAATTGTGTACTGTACTGTAATATCTCTCCTGCATGTGATTTTCTGCAATAGTGCAGCTTATCTCATTAACAATGTTCTGAAATAGATTTTTCTGAGTTGTTGTGGGTGATAATGTGTGTGTGAAAGCAGCTCAGGAATGAACTGCCTTTGGGCTCACTGTCAGGTCTCTCTCCTCTTCTGTTCAGTCAGTACATCACAGAAGTGTTATAGTTTCTGGGAACTTATGACTGGGAAATTGCTACTCCACATGCGAGCGTAGAGACCCCACAAGATACACATAAGTAATGGAAAGGAGCAAACGAGTGACATATCAAGACATTTATATAGAAAGATAGGAGGACATGAGATGAACACAATGGCAAGTCAGCATTGGAGAGGGAGAAATTGAAAAGAAGACGAGCACAAATATTAAAACACAAAAGGTTGAAGAAACTCTCTTAATCTTCATACAATGTTGACTTCAAGTAGATAGACTCTCTTCTTATTTTTCTACTTTAATTTCTTCTCCGCCTTTGACGGGCGCATTTATTTTCCCCCAGTTTCGTCTGGAGGGTGGACTTCTAACATTCATTGAGGAGCCATCTTCACTGATCTTCAATCTTGATGTGGGAAGTGTGGGATAAGAAGAAAGGTGGATTAAGTTCAGTGAAAGGGAAGAGATTAAAAAATGGATTATGCTACTTTACAATTGTAATCATACAAATTTTATCTGTTTATACCAATCATTTTTAAATGTGCTTCAATTGTATAACTTTGTGTAGATATCTCTGAAGGTGATTAAAACCAGCTAACCACAAAATACTAGATTAAAATAAATTCACACTTCTATCATTCACTTTATACATATTTGGTAAATTTGTTCTCATTTTAACACATTTTAATTATTTCATAAATGTACTATACTTCAAACATGTAATGTATTTAAGGAAACACACATGCAAGTTTTGTTTTATTTTTAGGAGACCTTTGTTACTACTGACGAATTTGGCCATGATCTGGAGCATGTAGAAGTGCTTCAGCGCAAGTTTGATGAGTTCCAGAAAGATATGGCTTCCCAGGAATATCGTGTTACTGAAGTTAATGAACTGGCTGAAAAACTTGTACTTGAAGGCCACCCAGAAAGGGATACTATATATCGTCGTAAAGAGGTTAGTTGACAAAGACATTCATATAATTGGTAATTTATGATTTCCATTAAACTGTGTTCTGTTTTATCTCCTGCCTTTTGGGAAATTTGTGGTAACTTCTGTGTACCATCTCTGCTAGAGGATATATTGAAATTGTGTACAATAGTTTGTATGTTTGCAAGTATCCCTCATGTATTTTTGAGTGATTTTTCATCTAGCAACATCGTCCCATTCCACAATTTTCCTCCTTCTAATACTGATTTGAATACAGCAAGAGTTACTAATCCACATAATTTCCACTGTATCATAACTGCAGTATTTACTTCTGTGTCCATTAACCCAGGAGCACTCGCAGTGATATTTTTTTGCCAGAACTTGCGCACGGTCTTTTCGACCGCACGGGATCCATGGGCCATTATTTAATGCAAAAAATTATCTTTTCGAACACAATACACCGAAATGTCATATCATAGCTTTATTACACAAATGTATGTCTAATCAGCTGAGAAAATATTCTACAAGACACAAAATAAAGATATATTCATTTCAATCGACTACTTTGAACATCTGTCCGTCAGAACTTATGGCTACCGATGTTTAAAAATTGAACTCTGGAAATGTAAAATGCAAACAATAATAAACATTAAAGAATGAAAACCCACTCTAGTCCCAATGCACCAGTCATTAGTAATTTATCACCTATGCCTGCTTTAAAACAAATCTCGGAACTTACCACTGAGTGCAATACAGGAAAACCGTTCAGAACTTGCCAGATCTCGCAAATGCTGAAGAATTTGGTCATCATCCCACTCCTCCTGTACGATTTCAACATTTTTCTCTGGACACATGATGGCCATGTGTGCTCTTTACATATGAAACGTGAACATGAAACACGTTTAGTTTTGGTTTTCCGATTCTTCTTTCTGTCACAATAAGCACAGCGACCATCGTCTGTCTGATTTACAGTTTAGTGGCGTTGGTCCTCTTTTTCAATACCCAAAATGCTACGCAAACACATCTTTACATCAGGAACAATGCAGTCATTCGATGCACGATGAATCATGTAACCATTTCGTAGCATCATTGAGAGCTCCTTCAAATATTTCCGGCGATTTATGCAACTTCCGTTAGGCCTGTCTGTAAAAATAATAAAACTGTTGATGGCAGGAATGTTCAAAAGCATGTAGAATAATGTTAGGGGCCAGCGATTGCTGATTCTAGAGACAGAGTATTCAGACTTCATTCTGTCTACGATATCAACGCCCTCTTTCGTGAGGTTATAAAAAGTAAGCATCTCGGCTTTGTTCGCTTCTCCTGAATCTGGGTCTATGTTATCTCCTTCATGTATCGTAGAAAGAAGTACATTTTTGTATTTTCTTGGCACATATGAGAGATGTGTTTGCTGTCCTCTATACGCAAACAGGCTAGTATTTGCTCTACGGGGCTTGGTTTGAACAAAAACTGGAGGAATTTGTGGTTTATTTTTCTTCATCGTTCCCACGATTGTAAGATTGTGATCGTTGAGCAATGATTCGGCTAGTGGTACTGAGGTGTACCAATTGTCCATGGTAATTTTGCGTCCAGACCCGGAAATTGGTTGAACTAGCCTCTCGACTACACTTTTGCCACTGTTAACTTGATAAGGCCCTTCCGGTTGTTTTCGTACGTAAACTTCCATTTTATACGTATAAAATGTTCTGGCATCTACCATGGAAAATACTTTGATGCCGTATTTATCCGGCTTATTTGGATTATATTGCGTGAATGGGCAACGGCCACGAAACTCCTGTAACATCTCATCTATTGTGAGATATTCACTAATTGAATAATATTTCATGCATCTGGTCACAAAGTCCTCAAAGATCTTCCTGATGTGAGATAATTTATCAACTTTCACCCTGTTACCTCGATCATTTATATCATCAAACCTGAGTGCACGTTAGATAAACTGGAATAGTGTTCTGGACATTGTTAGGCGAAAAGCTTCAACGCCCGCCCCATCTGTAGCCCATAAGTCCAAGTTCAAATGTCTTGATTTGACTACACCTGCCAAGTAAAGAAGGCCAATTACAGCCTTGAGTTCTACAATATTTGTATTGGCAGCATCACGTGGCTGGCTATAGTTAGTCCAATTTTTGTCAATCCATAGATTAGTATATGCTACAATATCCTCCAGTACACCGTCAGGGAAATACAACTGCCAGGCTTCTAATGAAGATTGGACATGTCTTGCCTCCCTTATTGCACCTGGTAAATGAGAAGGTTTCACTATATTCCGTTTTCTTTTACGGCCTGTTTTACACATTACATGAGCATCCCACTTTGTTTTATTATCCTTACCAAGCAGATGTGGTACTTGATCAGGCTCCACGCAAGGTTTGTCTATATCATCTTCAGATTCGCCAGACTCCTCACTTTCCGTATCATGTTCACTTTCATTCACTGAATGATTCTCGTCATCAGATGCTGTAGTGTCATCAAACGGTTCACAATCACTATCATCATCTTCAAACAAATAGCGCCTTGCAGTACGCTGTTGTCGTTGAAGAGCTCGGCTCACTAAGTCTTCTTTCTCTACGCTTCGCAGAAATTGATCAGTCCTCTCTATTTCCTTCGGATCCATGTTTTCTAACATGAAACATAACACTACACGCAGAAAGAACTATTAAGACTCGCAGTATGGAACACAAACAAAAGAACAGCGCCAAACGCAAGGCCTCGCGCGGTGGAAAAGACCGCAACTTCTGTCTAGGTCAGAGTTTCTTCCTCCCGGTAACAATGGACAACAAATTTAGATTAACTGTTATTGCACTAGCGTTGTCAACTCTCCAGCATAGGATAAGAGAAGCAAGAGCAAGACGAGATGTAAGCTCATTGCAGATTACAAGTGAATAAATGAATGTGCGGTCGAAAAGACCGCGCGGCGAGGCCTCGCGGGTTATGGTAAAAGCAACTTTTCTTGACATCAGGTTTAAAATACTAAATTATATCTTTTGACCCCCTTGAAACAAAACGAACCCCATGACTCACAGCCCGATTGCCTTGCCTTACCAAACCACCACTGCACAGCCTCAAGGCCTGCAGATTACAAAGCGACACATGGTCAGCATTATGAATCCAAACCGAACCACTGGTGTTCGTCCGGCCTGCTTTCCAGATACTTCGAACAAGGAGAAACCCCTGGAGTTCTCTGGAATCCAAAAGCTCTGCGTTTAACTTTCTACATGTTTCAGTGTAATTGGACCATTGTTTTTCAAACAACCTGGAGGCCTCCAGCGATGTAACAAGACGATGACAGTGGCCGAGGGCCCTGGCCTTGCGCGCTTGGCTCTTCTCTGACTGGTTTTCTGCAACGGCAAGGGGTGGGGGTTCTAACGCAGTGACATTACTCGCGGCTAGTCCAGGCTAACTTCCTCCTTCCATAGCCATGCATTAAGATGGCGGACACAATCACGGCATAGAATATTAGAAAATTCTATCCTGCAGTAGTGTGAACTGTAAATTATCATTGTGTTACAGTTTTCTTTTTCTCTAATCGTGTACCTTCACAATTGGCTATAAACTATTTGCAAGAACTTTGTGGAATCATGTCGTACTTCCTAACATTCAGCCTTTATATTCTTCTCTAAAATGTGTTATGTACTATTGCACTGTATTGTTTTGTTTAACCTTTATTGTATTGTGCTGTATAAACTTAAAACCTATTATTTCAGAACAGAATATGCATGCTAAATAGGGCTCTTATAGCCCTCAGCATATAATTCTAAAATAATCTTTTTTTTTTTCAGTTGGCTTTTACGTTGCACCGACACAGATAGGTCTTATGGCGACAATGGGACAAGAAAGGGGTAGGAGTGGGAGGGAAGCAGCCATGGCTTTAATTAAGGTACAGCCCCAGCATTTGCCTGCTGTGAAAATGGGGTAACAATGCTAAACCATTTTCAGGGCTGTCAACAGTGGGGTTTGAACCCACTGTGTCCCGAATGCAAGCTTACAGCTGCATGCCCCTAACCGCAGTGATATGTGTGCCTTGTTGGACATTTTTCCACTCTATTATTACATATATGCATTTAGAGAGATTCTCTGTTAACACTAATCAAAGGTAAAATATGAAAGGGGTTCTACACTACGAAAAATGAAGGTATCAGTTGAAGAAACACATGGGCCTTGAACGGTGTGAAAATGCATCCCTAGGCCTCCAGAAGTAATACAGCTGGGGTCAGAAAACAGCAAGAGTTGGCCAAGTGAGGTCGGACAGGATAGATGAACGTGAGGAGCCTGACCAAAGTAAGTGGAAGCAATGCCAAGACTTGGCTAAGGGCCCCGTGGTCACCAACCCACACTTCCAAGTTCAGAGCCCTTGGTGGGGGGGGCACTTAGGTGCCTTTTACAACAGGTAGGGAATATTGGGTTATTATTGTACAGCACCCACCCACAGGGGGATTTGAGCAGGGTGAAACAATCTATTCGACAACCCTTCAGTTAAGTCAGTTGTCCCCGTACGTTACTTCATTTCCATCTCGACGGGGACCCCATCGTCTGAAGTACAAATTCTTAGTGACGGTGTTACTTTTGTGTTTTATATGCTGTTTAGTAATTTATTTATTTATTCATTCAACTTGTTCTAAAAATAAACAATAGCTTATTGCACTCTTCAGCAATGAGTGCATACGTTATTCCATTATTAGCATCGGAATGCATACTTTTGTTGTCACGTTCTCATTAGCTGTAAGGTATGCTGAAATCGGGAAGCCACTCCAGAAAATTTAAATGTATTTCAGATGCCAGAGAATATCAGATGACCCCCACATAATACTGTAACTTTTGACAGAATTAGATGACACTGGCAATAACACAGAAGTAACTGGAGACTTCCAGTGAATTGGAGGATGGCTTTGAAGAAGATCATATCAGAGTAATTGACAGTGAATCTGACCCCTATTATAACCCACAGTTAAATGATTCCTGTGATTCTGACAAGACAGGAAGAAAGATGTGATGTGATCCTGAACCAGTGTACTCTGAACACAAATGATCAATGCTTTCATCCAAAACCCGCCATGTGGACACCCGCCATGAACATCTATATACAGTGCACTTCCGATAATTCGCGGTAATTAATGCACGCACTTCCGCGAATTATTGAAAACCGGAAATTATCCAGTCGTTTTTAAGCCTGGTAAAAACAAAACCAGAGGTTAAAATAATGAAATGTATTTTATGAACAAGCAGATAATAATTATAACACTTCACATTGTATTGTAAGACACATTAGAGAAAAATTACAAAATGCCATGTGGTTTATGCCAACATTCATATCTAATGAAATCACTTTTTGTTTTTTAGACGATTGTTCATTTTTTCTAATTTTGGTTCGTACATTTCTCAAGAGAACAATATCTGAAAATGAAAATTCATCTCTATTTCCTATGTAAGAGATAAGTGTGTCTATAGAGACACTAGCTATGCCGTGGGGAAACTTTCGGAGTTTCCATTGCATCACTCCCGCACTCGATATCATTTGAATCTGTCTTCCTCACCAACCGTCAAATTCTGTACAATATCCTCCTCACCTTCATGTCTGAAACCATAATCGTCCTTATCGATCTCTAACCACATAATAATGTCACTTTCTTCTGCATCTTGGCATTTATTCAGGTTTTTCAGTAATGATATCATCGTAGTGAGACTACGTTGCCCATTTGAAATATTGTCACTGAAGCCGGCAAATGCTTGCTCTTCACCTAGAACAGATTTCCATGATCGTGCGAGCGTAGTAGCAGTACTTTTGTCCCATGACTTATTGACTGCATGGAGAGCATCCAACAAACTGAAGTCCTTCCAAAATGTTGGAACATCGATGCCTTCCTCAACCAGTTGCTGTAACAGAGATGACCTGTAGTTCTTTAAAGCAGCAATAACACCTTGGTCCGTAGGTTGGAGAAAAGTTTCATTAGGGGGAAGGTATTTCACGTAAGTATCACCTTCTTTAAGTTCACTTTCGTGTGGATGAGAAGGCGCATTGTCAATCAAGAGCACTGCTTTGATCAGCAGTGACTGCTTAATTAGGTAGGCCGTCACTTGTTTTACAAAATGATTGTGAAACCAGTCCTTAAATATCTGTGTGTCCATCCACGCTGCCTTTTGATGGTAGTACTGCAAAGGTACATTCTCTCGTTTAAAACAGTGGGTTTTCTGGATTTCCCTATCGCTAATAATTTTAATTTATGATCACCATTTCTCTAACACCTGATTACACACGTCATACATGCTGCCAGAGGTCCCATTTTGAACCAAGAACTTCGTTTAGCACCCTGGGAAAACACTGCGTCCGCCTCATTTTTATGCAAAAACTTGCTATAGAATACTTAGTAGACAGACTCCAGCCACAATTTCTGAAGTTGGGGAAGACATGCATTTTACATGTAAAAATGGAGTTTGAAGTTCCTTCATGTTCTCTTTATATTTTTAATTTGTTGTGTCTTAAGACTGGTTAAGCTATTTTAACAACTGATCTTTCAATCAATGGTAAAACAAAATGTTTTTAATGGAAGTTCTTAACATTTGCACCATTTATTTCAAGACTCGGTGAATGTTCATCAAGAAGACTTTCATACAAATAGTCTCATGAAAAAGAAATATTGTGTTAGACTTTCAAGATAGTGATATATGTTATTGTCCTCGGCTCATTGTCAATCAAGTCACATCATTCAAAGTTTTTAAGATTCAGTGAACTCTTGTTAGGAGGACGTTTACACAAAAGTTAAAGATAATTGGTGCTATATTTTTAGAAAAGAGGACTTTTAGGTTAATGTTACAAGTTAATGTTCACGGCTCATGTTTTTAATCAGGTCATTCCTCCTATCATTTATAAGATTAGTGTACACTTTTCATGCATTGTTTTTTCTACCTTACATTGTCATTGTATGTTTTTCTAATTTTGTGGCATCGAAACTGGTCCCATTAATAATAAAATCTTATAACATTGTATTGAATATGTGAACCCCACTCTTTTGTTCCCATTAGATTTATTTCATTAATGCCAGTTTTCTGAAGTAAACA
Organism: Anabrus simplex; assembly: GCF_040414725.1. NCBI lineage: Eukaryota > Metazoa > Arthropoda > Insecta > Orthoptera > Tettigoniidae > Anabrus > Anabrus simplex. The sequence continues at coordinate 1,542,980,570 of NC_090265.1, forward strand.
TTCACCCATAACATGCTAGTCATCAGCAGCAGCAGCATCTTGAATCAGGTCCAGTTTCATTGTTTTAGAGAATGAGTGCTGTCCACTTCTGTCCATGTAAGTGTCTTCTTCCATAACCTGCGACAAATCCAAACCTCGCGTAGCTAGATCATGTCTAATTTGATCGATGCATCTCTTTCTTGGCCGACCTCTTGTTCTTTTGCCTTTGAGTTCCTTCTCAGTCCACACTCTAGCTGTTCTTATTGGGTCCATTCTTTTGAGACGACGGAACCATTTAAGTCTGGTTTTGACACAGATTTCACTAAGGGGTTGTTTCACTTGTTTATTTTTTTCTGATTCACATTTCTTGAGAACTTCTTTTCCACTGCTGAAATTTTTGTTTCTTTGGATGCAGGTTTCTAGACTACGCAATGACTGGTACAAAGAAGCTTCTGCAGAGTATTCATTTTGATCGTAACAGAACTTGCTAATCCCAAAGTTTTCTCACAAGATGATAAAACTGTGCTCCGTTCTGTATTCTACTAGTGATTTCTGGAGATGATTAAGGGCCAGTTAACTAGATGTTAGGCCCCTTAAACAAGCATAAGAATCATCATCATGATCTAAAGATTGGCTATCTCATTTTACTGCACTGCTAAGATAGCAGAGCTGGTGTATTTGTTCCAACTTGGATCCATTTATCTATAGCATTTATAGAGTCTCAGTTGTACTTACAAGTCTTGATTCACTCTGTTCATCTCTTTAAAGTCTACAAGGTAAACCTGGCCCCAGAGCTGGCCCGATCAGGCATAAGAAATTACCGTAGTTATCTATCTGCTTGACTACTGTCACGGTTAAATATCTCAATGAGATATTTTGCTATACTCTCAAAACACTGAGATGAAATACAATCGTGTACATAATTATTTTCATTTCTCATTTGTCTATAAATGCGGCAAACTTCCCTCCCTGGAATGTAGCTGCGTTGCCCCTAAGCAAACAGTTCATCATATAGTGGAACAGTGCCCCCTGAGTGCTTATCAGGGTAGCCCAAAAGACTTTCTTGACCCAAATCCATAGACTAATTGCAGAGCTTGATGGTGAAATTGTAACCTACATAGTGTACTGTATATTTAATTTGTGATTGTGTGTTTTTTATTTTTAATGTCATACGCTAAATAATAATAATTCATTTCTCAGCGATTGTCCTCCTTTTCTGTTTGTGGAATTTCGGTAGTGGCTTTGCTTTCAAGTGTGAACAATTGACTTACTGTACTGGAAATGACTGCATCTCTACTTGATAAGTGAAAAGTAGTATACCGTATATAAAGTCTTGTTTGTTTGGCAGATATTTCATAGCAGTAGATTTAAATGAATGCAGTTATACAGCAGTATACTAAATGCCTTTTTAAGGAGGTAGATTTTAACACTATCATGTACAGAAAAGATTAAACTACTTGTAGAAAAGAAAATAGAACACACAAATATAGGATGTGAGACGCAAAGCTGCTGGGTTGCTCAGTTTTATGCACATTATTTATTTATCCATTTATTTACTTGTTTATTAATTGTATCACTTGCATAAAACACAAAACAATAGGTAATAAAGAAAGAAAAATAAGTCCATGATGGACTCTTTCCAACAGCCCGTATAAATTACAGTACATCCAAGTTCTTGAGTAACACCTGATAGGACACTCGGAGGTGATGCGGTAGATTCTTATTCTCATTCCCACAGTCACAGGCATCTGATGGTTTTCAACCCCATTTATATGCCAAGGCACCACAGCTTCCATGATTAGTGCATATCTAGTTTAATCGGGCCCATAACTGATGGGGAAGCTAGAATCCCGGGGGCCTTTTATTATGCTGTTTGACTTGCCCTTGTGGAGGTGCCTTGGTGGACCATTCTTCATTCCATTTCTGTTGTAGCTTTTATGCACATAAGCCTCCATGGGTGCAAGTTGAATGCTATATGGACGGTTTACATGACACTAGTCAGACCTATACTAACCTATGGGCTACCTGCCTGGCACCTTACTACTGCAGCAAACCTTTACAAATTAGAAGGAATCCAACATCGCGCTGAACGATTAATTAACAAGAACAGCTGTCTGCCATACCTCCCGTCAATCGCCTCTTCGTGTAAACAGAGGCATCAGCTTCTTGCACAAGTCCTTCGTGGGGGCCATTCACATTTCACCATTCCCTGGACTCTCCTTGTCCTATAGCTCCATTCACAGGGGCAAAGGGGTGTGTCTTATACCCTCTACCTTTGCGTGAACTGAATCCTACAAACTATAGATCATTCCACGTTAAGAAAACAGTACAGCTCTTGTGGACCAACAGGAAGTGAACACACCCCCTCTGAGACACCCATAATTCCTCGTGATTCAGGGATATTATACTGTACTTTGTAATGTGTTATGAAAAATAAAAAGGATGTGGCATTTTTGCCCTTAAGTTGTTAAAATAACTACATAACATTTTCTTTTTCATAAATACATTTGTAGGGGGGAATCACAATGCCAGAACAGCCATCGCTTTGTTGCCTTCCTTCATTTTCCTTCTTTTGTGTTACTCTGGTACAAGCCTTGTATAGTCCCTCGCTCTGAATTGCCGGCAGCTCATTTCTGTTGTGAAGTGATCTACTGTACAGTATTTGTTTGTTGTGTGTGGGTTTTTAGGCTTTAAATCCATGCATAATTGTCTTGTGTTGAGTGAGAGTTATGCAATAAGCCTATGTGTGTTATTTCTTTCCTTAACATTAATGGCCGGTTTCTGGAATGACAGTTGCCTGTAGATGTGTAGTTATGTCTCTTAACATGGTGATACATTTAAAATGAGTTTCCGAAACGACGGTTATTGGCTTCTTCACAGTTATCTCCGCAACGACTGGTAACTGCAGCTAGTGCTGTAGTTACCTTTATGTTAGAGCTGATACCAACAAATACCGGTTTGAGGCGCCACTCCATACCGTTTTGTACATGGTTTTATATTAGTTTCGTAAACATTAGTAAGTGATAATGAATTGGTTATAGTATATTTAGTCATTTGTGGTAGTTTTAACGTGCTTGGGTGTGCTGCAGTCTACAATATTTCGGTCAGTACATTTACTTCCACGTTATCCTTGGCTTCAATCACTGATTCCACTTGTATGGTGTCATCTGTCCCAGCTGTTTAGAGGTTACAATCTCCTCGGAGCATGGCGCTCCTACTGTAGATTCATCATCCAATACGGTAAATGAATTGTCAAATAAAATAGAACTCGAACCAACCGGATTTTCATCAGGCTCATATTGATCTTTCAGTGTAGGTATAATGTTAAGATCTTTCGTCAGGCTTTGAATCATGAGTCCCAACAGTTAGTGAGCACCCAATCGGAAATTATGGAGTATTTACCTTAATATTTACATTTATACTAAATAATCAATATCTTAGTTACCGGTATGCATTTAATATAAGCCTGCTGAATAATAAATATCTATTTTTCATTGCCTTTTTTAACATTATTATATTATATTATATGTGAGGTCTTGTACTCATACACCCAGTAAACATAAAACATTGGAATTATTTAAAATCTTGCAGGGAACTATAATTTGTTACCTTCTTATCTGTGTCAACACACTTCACACCCTGAGTCAGGGTTAGCTCGCTACGTTCGATTGAAATTGTCAAGTGGAATTCATGTCAGCAGTTATGAGAGTATTTTTGTCAATGCATGTTGTGTGGTCAGTGTAAGTAAAACATCTCAAATTACTAGTCCGTTGCAGTTCAGTTTGAGGAATACATTAGGGAACTACTAATGAAAAATTTAGTGATATGGCTATTGGCGATCGCAGTTTGTAATGCTTTCGTGTCATTCAAGTTGTGCCACGACGGCCCAGAAAAAAATGGAAATGGAATTCTTAAAGGGTTTGGCATCTGATCAGATCAAATTCATGTCAAAGAAGAATGATAAATGAGGGAGTTCCCGAGAGATACAAGCAGGAATAAGCAACATTTCGCATGTAAGACTCGGCGTCGAGATACGGAAGAAAAACTGAAGAAACGGCAATCTTGTCGTACATTTATAATGCAGTTGAAGAGAAAAACAATATATGCGTGTTTTAAGTAGAAGTTTTCAGTTTGTTTGCAATCTACTAAAAGAATCTGGAACAGCTGCAGTGAGAACAAATGGATATTGCATCATCAGTGCCGGAATGATAGGTTCCAAATTGTGCTGGTCATTTTCGTTTATGTGATTATTTTCGTTTATGCTTGTTGTGTTCTGGATCAGTGAAAAGTGATCAGTTTGCTAATTGCTGTGTATTTTTTATAACTTTACTGACGACAACGATCAAGGTGAAATTTAAGACTATCTCTGCATGCTGTGAATAAGAAAGAAGGAGAAATATACCTTTGCATTATTAGATCATACATATATTCATATTATGAGGGATTATTTCATGTTGAATCAGATTGATTGAGATGACTGTTTATATTTGCCAACCAATTTTCATTGTAGAAAACTACTGCTAGTGAAAATAACTAGATATTACCAAAATAACCCTAAAAACATTTGCAGAGAGACATCTATTGGAGGACGAGAGATACTAAACATGACGATAACTGTACTGTTCATCACCAGGGCTTATAAATCTAGATTTAAGTTTCTGGAAACTCATTAAAGTTAATAGCGTAGTTAAAGTTATAAGCGCATTTAGGTAACTCACAGGATACTGTGGTCTACCAGAAACCGGGCATAAGACTGTGATCTTTTGCAGAGTTATCTACACTGTTTATTTGCTGCATCTGTTTTCTAGCCTTTATTGCCTGGAGAAATTTATTAAATGCAATCAAATGCATCTCTCGCCCCTCGAGCCCATAAAAATTGTCTTTTCTCCCCCATTTGCCTTACACTTCAATGCTGAGATTTTTTATGTGCCATAGTTTACCTCTGATTCTGTACAAACCAAAAATAGCCCCTGTAAAAATTGTCCCGTTTAGTTCATAAAAATAATTTGTAGCTTAGTGTCTTCCGCTTTTTGACTTGAACTTAAATACTGAATTTCACAAATTTAACTGGTCGTTCTCCTGTGATGCTGTTGAACAGGGCCTTTTGATGTGGCAACCCTGTTGTCATAAGAGCAATACTGTTTTCTTAACATAGAATTTGCTATAGGTTTTTTGCTCATTTGGCCCAGCTTTGGAATGACCTCCCTGCCAATTTATTTATTTACAGAGTTTATGCCCACATTGGAGCACTTAAATCAGACTACAACAAATTTGTCTTCCTTTTCTTCTCCCAAAAAGTCTTGAGTCTGGTTAACCTGGCTGCCCTCTCCGCATCCGTTATAACATATTGTTTCCTCTGTACAGTGGTCAGAGGAAGCCTGATGCATTTATTCTTCAAAATACTCTTCTCGCCTCTGTTTTCTGTGGTTTGCATGGTAATATTCAACTCCTCCAAATCACTTTGGACTTCTTTAAACCAATTGTGTTTTGATTTACTATTCCAAAAGTAATTAAATAATTGTTTTAAAACTCTGTTATCACCTAGTCGAAATATATGACAAAAAAAGGCAATCCTTCTTTTTCTCATCGTGTCTGTGATGGACTCACTTTCCCAATACATAACCTCATTCGGCAACAATCTCCACTGTCCATCCACCCGATGTTTCTTGTTTATGATCGTCCTGAGTATCCTTCGATCAACTCGTTGTAAGCGTTCTGTTGTTGATCTTAGTATTGAGTTTAAATAATGTTTCACAAGCATAAGTTTCTTCTGGTTTAATAACAGAGTTATAATGCCTAAATTTAGCATTAATTGAAAGACATTTCTTTTTGTATGTAGGCCAAGTTATCCGTTGTGCCTGCTTCAGTTTATATATTCTGCTCTCTATTGATGGTTTTTCATTGCAATTCCAAGTGAGATTTTCACCCATATATTTAAATGTACTTACAATTTCAATTCGTTTACTATTATTTAATAATAGCTCTGAATTTAAAGTTCTGAAAGTAGGCATTATTTTTGTTTTATCATACGAAATTTGCAATCCAACTTTTTTCGCTACATTTGCAAGTTCTTCCAATTGAACTTTAGCCTCTTCAAAACCATTTGCCAGTATCGCAAGATCATCCGCAAATGCCAAGCAATATTAAATGTAAAAACTTAAATATAGTTAAATGTGTTTTAGAAGCACATGAAAACGGGTGTGAATATGTGGAAGAATGAACCAGGGAGTGAAAAGATGTGTAAATGAGAAATATTAATACAGTACATTGTACTGTGTTATTTTTCCCCTAAATAGTGTATGATTGTTTTAGTTCAGGATTTAGGTGACTTTCAACAGATATGTATATGTAGGAGGCCTGTTTTTTTGTGTCCTCTCATAGATACTGTAAAGGTTTTATGATAAATAATGAATGAATGAAATGAACAATTTTCTCTTAGTGAAATCAAATTACGTCGCTCAAGTGCGGGGAGTATCCAGTATTCGGGAGATAGTGGGTTCGAACCCCACTCTCGGCAGCCCTGAAGATGCTTTTTCGTAGTTTCCCATTTTCACACCAGGCAAGTGCTGGGGCTGTACCTTAAGGCTACGGCAGCTTTCTTGCCTGTCCTATCGTCGCCATAAGACCTATCTGTGTCTGTGCGACGTAAAGCCAGTAGCAAAAAAATTTTTTATCATAAATATTTATCCCATTCATGGCCATCCACCAATGGCTGCTATTTTCAGATCGCAACCAGCCATAAGACAGTCTGTACGCTAGCTAGGTAACTTTGCCTGACCACCTATTCACACCTTACATCACTGCCTACATAATTGCTATGGTTACACTTCCGTCACACATTTTGTCGTGTCATGTTAGACAAATTTTCGAATGACCTCCCAGCCATAATACATATTTGTCACAATTCTCCACTGCGCTAAATGTGGGCATTAGGTGTCAGTTAACCAAAAACCTAAGTGACATAATGGGAAAGAGTTCAACTGTAAATTGCATAAGTAGACTATTTAACGTTCTATTTTACATCGTTAGATCAAGTGCCAGATTCTTCACAAGGCATCATGGATGACTGAGGAAGCCTGTGTTTTTGATGGTTTAAATTATTGCCTTGGTGCTATATTGAGTGGTTTATCAAGTTACAAACTTAAGTAAAAACGGCAAGGAGAATTATCGTGAATCATAAGGATAATAATTCCATACTTTCTTTGAGAATTGCTTAATTTTTTTAGACCTTCATATCCTTTACTTAGTTTAGGAGACTGCCTTTCTACTTAGCAAGTAACGTGTGTCGAAAGGAAAACAATACTCACTCATAGACTTGAAAATATCTCGCTAGTACTGTGCTACCAGAAAATTACACAAATAAAATCCATGCAGAAATGGACATTGCATGGTGTAGACTACAATGGCTTGTTTCTTAACATTTGTATTTATTTGGGTCAGATGAGATGAAGTTCCTCAAATCGGTAAGGGTTTATACAGTAGAATGACTTTAGGGAATAACTCCCCTTCTAGAATTTCTCTGTCTAAGTCTTAATGTGCTGGAGTTGTGGCGTGGCTCAAGGACTTGATACACCTGCCCGGATGGTAGGAGATTCAAGTTTGAATCACAATTGTGGTCACATTATTTTTCAAGTCCTAATCAGCAGATTACTTAATGTAAGAGATTTATTGATGATGACATTGTGGGGGTTTTTTCATTTTTATTTTTTTTTTCCATATGTAAGAAATGCTTTTAACTGAATCAGTAGACGGAGCATCATTTTTAAAAATCTATGTACTTAGTATAAAAATGTTGAGATCTGTTATTCTAAAATACCAGGAACTAGATTTAACAATTTTGTTTGCTTGAAATTTACACATAAACAAAAAGTTAAGCAACTTCTGGCACTTGGTCTAATGATGCTTAACCTTAAATATCTTAAATTGTAAAGTGTATGTAATGTGAGTATAAAAATATTGAATACTGGATTTAGCAAAATTATGTTTGCTTGAATTTACATATAAACCAAAAGTTAAAGGCAAATATCTCAAAACCAACTCCTGATGCTTGGTGTAATGGTGCGTAACAGCATCCACTTGATCATTAAACTTCATATCGTCCTCTCCTTCTACTGTTCTTTGTATATTGTTTCTACCTCCACTTGTCTTCTTCCAATATCATCTGTAATCAGGTCCTCACATCTCTTATTCATTCTCCCTCTTTGTCTCTTTCACATCTTTGCATCAGACTTCATTCTTGGAATTCTGTCTACTTTCATTCTTCTGACATGCCCAGACCCCCTAATTTGAGAGATCTGAAGCCATCTCTTCAGTTTCTACCCAATTAATTTATAACTATAAACCTCATGACGAGCCTTCCCCGTCTAGTCTCCTAACGTTTCAACATCCAGCATTCTTCTAAACTCTTCACATCTGATTTTTTCTCTTCTTGCTTTACTTTTCATATTTCTGAGCAACTTCATTTCTACTGCCTGCATTCTACTCTCCTTTCTGATGGTTACTATTTAATATTTACTGTTTTATATATATATAATACAGTAGTGTGTTTATTTTAAAACTCTGATTATGATATTTTTGTTAGATTGTACTGGAGTTTTAATCTTTCTGTCCGCAGGAACTGAATGAAGCTTGGATGAGACTAAAACAACTAGCATTGATGCGCCAAGAAAAGCTTTTTGGTGCTCATGAAATACAGCGGTTTAATCGCGATGCAGACGAGACTGTTGCATGGATCTCTGAAAAAGATGTGGTTTTGTCTTCAGATGATTATGGTCGAGATTTGGCTAGTGTTCAGACACTTCAGCGCAAGCATGAAGGTGTTGAGCGTGATTTGGCTGCTCTGGAAGATAAAGTCACTACCCTTGGTCAGGAAGCTGATAGGCTATGTGGCATTCATCCCGATCATGGAGATCAGATTCAGGCTAAGAGAGCTGAGATAGTAGCCTATTGGGAAAGGCTAACGACAAAAGCAGAGGCAAGTTCAGTTGTATTGTCCCCACTTGTAGTATTTGGTTTCATGTGATTTATATTTGAACAGGTATTTTTTAAAAATGAATCTTGCTTGAGTTTGTTTTTTTCCTTTTTTAATAGAAACCTTTAACTTTCAGGAACGGCGTCAGAAACTGGATGAATCTTACTATCTTCATAGATTTCTGGCTGACTTCAGAGATCTGATTTCATGGATCAATGACATGAAGGCTATCATATCGGCTGATGAGCTGGCTAAAGATGTTGCTGGAGCAGAAGCATTACTTGAGAGGCACCAAGAGCATAAGGTAGACATTGCAAATATGATGAATGCATTCTGGGAAATGTATTTGCTATGCTCTTCAAAAATTTCAGTGCTTCTTTTCCTCTTTAATTTCTCTTTGTGTTTTGATTTGAAATCTGAATTAAAAATGGTTTTAGATACATGATGTAGGTTCAAGTACATAATTGGAGGTGTGTAGCCACTAGGAAGCAAAGTAATTGGTGGAAATGTGTGAAAATAATAGGTAGAGATGTGTTACACTCATTCCAAATGTACAGTACTCATTTTACTTTTATTTTACTTAGTTACTTATGATGGGATATTTAAAGTTATAAACATTATGTGTTTAAATTTTATATTACTTCTTGGAGTTTTTGTTCCCAACTCCAACTAAAGGAGGAGGATTGGGCATACAATTAGGACGTCCACCCCGTAAAAACTTGTACTGCTATGGAAAAGGCAATTTTAAAAAATCAGATCAAAAATTAGATGTATGGCTTTTCAGGCATTTGCTCTATTAACCAGCGTTTCGTCTTAGGTCTGACACTAGACTCTTCAGAGTGGGATGTGTCAGACCCTACCCACTGACGCTGGGGAGTATGCAGGTGAACTTATCAGAAGCCTGTTTAAGAGGCACTGTCTGATAACTGCAGTTCTCCCCACTCTGAAGAGTCTAGTGTCAGACTTATGACAAAACGCTGGTTAATGTAGCAAACGCCTGAAAAGCCATACATCTAATTTTTGATCTGATTTTTGATATGCTCTCTTGGTGGAAAAATATCTAATTCCCTCCATGGGAACTTAGAATTTCCAAAAGGCAATAAAAGCCAATGATGTGAGGATAACAGGCGTATTGATATTGTTCCGCCTTTGATAGTGCTCAACCCATGCCAAAACCATCACACTAATCGGAACATGGAACGTTCAAACCCTGCTTCAAGTTGGTATGTTGGCACAAGTACATCAATTCGACAACTAGCAACTGTATATTCTATGCATAAGCAAAATGAGATGGACTATCATTATTATTATTATTATTATTATTATTATTATTATTATTATTATTATGTGGAATTTACAAGCATAATGTGCAAAAATATACAATGAACATATAAATTAAAATATAGAAACAATTAAACTAGAATGTTCAGCTTCGACAACCAGTCCACTGCACTTGGTGTCAATTCATGCAGAGCCTGTAAATAGTCCTTAAATGCTGACGACAGCTCTCAACAACATAAAGCAGTGTCTGCTTCTCAGCAGCACGCGCACGCGCACGCGCACGCTGAGGTTTGACCACTCATGTTGAGGAAGATCGAAACCTGGCACTTTCTTCGTTGTTTGTCTTTAATAAGAAAGACATTGGTGGGTGGACATTGTTCCCATTGCTGTCTCCATTCTGCTGTTACACTGAATTTTTCATGGAATTATAGATCAGTCCAGAGTGGATTTTAACCTCATCACAGGTGGATCTCATAAGGCATTGAACAAGAGTGAGTTCCTGTGTGCTAAGATCTTCTTGAGCAACTGGACTTTCGTTGCTTTTCTCCTCAGATCTGGAGGAGCATTGTTTGCTAAAACAGGCAGCCACTAAGTAGGAGTGGACCTCAATGCACCAGAAACAACTCTCATGGTTTCATTGAGCAATCTTGCCTGAATGTATGCTGTTTTCCCACATAGGAGCACAGTCCTCACCAGCAGAGTATGCTAGAGAAAGTGAAGCAGTGGAAAGAGCGTTTGCATCTGCACCCCAGTTTTTGCCCGCTAGTTTATGCAGCAGATTTACTCATGTACTCAGCTTCTTTGACAGGTTCAGGCAATGTTGTTTGAACGACAAGGATCGATCCAGTGTGACACGCAGATATTTTGGGGAGAAGTTGTGGGAGACTTCTGTTTGGTTAAAAACCACTCGTAGCTTCCGATTAGCTTCCATGTTATGCAAGTGGAATGCTGTTACTTCCGTTTTACTAGGATTTGACTGGAGTCTCCATTTGTGGAAAATGTTGCACATGGAAGCTAGGTCCTCTGTAAGTACATCCTCACAGTGTGCCAAATCTGTACTCTAAGTAATTAAAGCTAGATCGTGTGCAAAGTGTATCTTCTTTGAAGTTGTTCTTGGCAGGTCATGGATGTAAAGATTGAATAGAATGGGAGGTAATACTGACCCTTGAGGTAAATCATTAGTTAGAGATCTCCACCTCCTTCTTTCACCATTCAGAAATACAGCAAGCCAGCGGTTGGATAACATGTTGTTTAGTGAGCATGCTAGCTTCTGACAAAGGATGACTTGATCAAACTTGAGCAACAGTCCCTCTCTCCAGACCGTGTCATAGGCTGATGTGAAGTCAACAAAAGCTGCAGCAGTCTTCAGTCTTTTCTGGAATCCTGCTTCAATCTCAGCCTCCCCGAGGAGTGCTAGATAAGGCATTCGGGTGTTCTCTGGGAAAGGGTGGTACACCGGCTGATTCTTCCACGAAGGCACTGCTACACAGCAACAAGCAGATGATAGCAAGTACTAAGAGATGGACTAGCAGAGATCAACATGGGTCATGATGGGATATTTAAAGTTATAAACTTCATTATGGTTCCATGTTGAACTGAGATTACAAAAGTTGAAATTTCAGTGAGGGTTCCACCTTTCCAATACAAAGTGTTTGTCGTACAGGATAGGGTTTACATGTTTTTATTCAAGGGGCCAGTTTTGACACATTTCTGAAGTGTCATCATCAGCCTAAATTACAAAACTAGCAAAATACATGAGAGATTATAATAACGATGTATAAACATAGTGACACATAAAATTATTTTGACAACAGTTTCACATTTAAAAAATTGAGGGTTTTATAAAATATTTGGCATGTTTCTGCAACGTGTATGCACACGTAAAAGTCTTGCGTGAATGCCGTATATTCAAGCGTGGCGATGTATTTTTACAACACATTAATTGTGTAATAGTCGTCTTTGGGTGAGGCACTTTCAAGTGCTAGGTTAAGGATGTGATAAAAACTTGGTGTACACATTAAAATCTTGTTGGACACATAAAACCACTACTCTGTATGGTGTCACTTAAGGACAAAATAGTAGTGCTGTTGTTATACTCAGCAACGTCTTCCAATACTTTTGTTACAAGTACGTAATTAGGTGGTATGTCATTTAACTGTAAGCTAAGCTTTCTCAGTCCACATGGAATTTGTGAAGCCTGAGAATAAAAGAAAAAAAACCTAGTTTAGATATGAGGGCTTAATGGGCCAAGGCAAAAGAATGACCTGTGTAGTTAAATGTAGAGGCTCACACCTTGGTCTGCATGCTGTGTAGTTTACTGTGTGAAGGGGAGACGCAAACTAAAGCGTGTAGGCCTGGCCGGAGCAGGTAATTGGGAGTGGGGAGGGAAACGGAGGGATAGCGGGTGAGGGAGGTGTTGAAGGCGGATCTAAGGGGCAGTATGGTGGGGGCTTGTGGCATGATTGGGTATTGCGCATAGCATGAAATATCGAACGCCTGTTTGAAATTTTGATGTTTCTAGATGGAACTTTAAAATTAGATATATGGAACATGTCAATACCATCAAATACAACAGGTTTTCGGCAGTTGACCAACATATTCACAATTCAAATCATAGCTTCAACACTGTAGATCAGGACATTGAAATTTTCAGGAACATAGACAAAGGCCCCACTCTTGATGTTACGGAGAACTGCTTTATTAATTTGGACCAGTTTTTAAATCCCAACTTTAACCTCAATGAAATTCCAGAAAAAGCTAATATCTTCGACTTTTTAATTAAATTATCTAGAGACATCAAAATTTCAAACAGGTATTTGATATTTCACGCTATGCGCAATACCCTATCACGCTACAAGCCCCCACCATGTTGCCCCTCTGATCCGCCTTAAGCACCTCCCTCTCCCGCTATCCCGTCCTTTCCCTCCCCACTCCCAATTACCTGCCCTGGCCAGGCCTACAGACTTTAGTTTGCATCTCCTCTCCACGGTAAACTACACAGCACGCAGAGCAAGGTGAGCCTCTACATTTAACCACACAAGTCATTCTTTTGCCTTGGCCCATTAAGCCCTCATATCTAAACTAGGTTTATTTTTATTCTTCAGGCTTCACAAATTCCATGTTGGACTGAGAAACCTTAGCCTACAGTTAAACATACCCACCTAATTAGGTACCTGTAACAAAAGTATTGGAGGATGTTGCTGCAAACAACATCAGCACTGCTATTTTGTCCTTAAGTGACACCGTAGAGAGGAGTAGTTTTATGTCAAACAAGATTTTAATGTGTGCACCAAGTTTTTATCACATCCTTAACCTAGCACTTGAAAGTGCCTCATCCAAAGAAGACTATTACACGATTAATGTGTTGTAAAAATACATCGCCACACTTGAATGTACGACATTCCCACAAGACTTTTACTTGTGCATATGCGTTGCAGAAACACGCCAAATATTTTATAAAACCCTCAATTTTTAAAATGTGAAACTGTTGTCAAAACACTTTCATGTCACTATTTTTATACATTGTTATTATAACCTATCATGTATTTTGCTAGTTCTGTAATTTAGGCTGATGATGCTTCAGACATGTCTAAACCGGTCCCTTGAATAAAAACATTATTCATTGGTAAGTATAACATTATTTTATCTAACCAGATTCATCAATCCACCATTTTATATGTACATTATCGCATCACATACACAGTTCATTCTTTAAAAATTTTATTTCCACAATGTAATTCTGTCTTAGGACTTCGGCAAATCCATAAGTGTATCTTAGGCTGATGATGACCCATATAGGGTCGAAACTAGTCCCTTGATAACATATTGTAATGTATTTATAGACATTGCAATTATTGTACACTATTGAGTAGGTGGAGTAAACCTTGTAAATTATTTATGTAATCTTAATTCAATACGGAACCAATAATGGAATTTATAACCTTGAAAGTTGCATACCTGCCAACCGTTCCGATTTACCCGGAAACTTTCCGGTTTTTAACTCATCTTCAGATTTTCAGATTTATTTTTACTTCTTCCTATTTTTGACCGATGTAACCTCTAGTAAGGCCAATATTCTTCCCCTAGGATAAAGGATAAACTCTTATGTGCTTGTGTTATTTACAAAACCTCATTTTCAAGCGTATTTATTTGATGCTTTACTTCGTGAGTTTTGTCGGTCTCCTTCGTGTATCGTGTTTCCCGCTCACCACAGCAGCGTGTGTGTGCTTTATACAGCTGGGGATTTGGGGCGGCAATTGTCCTGCAAGCAAAAGAGGTTGGCACGCGCTAGCAACTCAGTTGATCGGGACGAAATAATGAGTTTGTTATTGTGCTGTTCGCGCGCTGCTAACATCTTTTCTGTGCATAGTTTCGTCGGAGTTGTAGCCACGTGTTTTTTCTTGCATTTCTATGCTTTCCCCCTCTGTCAAAGTCGTATGTTAATAATGTATGGGACATATTTAATTGTTTTGTATGTGGTAGTTTCACATATTTAAGTATACAATTTTAATGAGTTGAATGTTTTTAAGGGGGTTGTGTCGGTGACACTTTCTGGAGTTTTCTTTTCTCGTTATGGCCAAAAAACAGAACAAACGTTATCTCCAAGTTTCAGAGATACCAATAAATTTCTGTTCATTTTACAGTCTGATAAAGGAAACTACCGTATTTTCTCGCATAATTAACCCCCTTGCATAATTTACGCATCCCAATATTTTTGGGTCCAAAGTGGAGAAATATAAATGTTCACGTATTTCAAGCACCCACAACTTCGAACATCCATCACGCAGTAAAGATGTCAACTACTAAGTAGCAGGCTTCCTATTGCGAAAGCAGGCATTCCAAATACAGGGCAACGTGCTGTTATTTTCTGGCAGGAAATCCCACTGCACTAGTTTTAAGAGTGTTTCGGGTATGGAACATTCTGTGACCTCAAAATTGTTTCAGTCCAGACTATTCGAGTAATACTGCATCATACAAACTTGTGTTGATCAGTTACGCCGAAATATACGGGAATAGGGCAGCGGGCAGCAAGTATTTGGTGTCCAAATGAAACGTGCACTGCTATGATAACAGAAGTGCACTTCAAGTGGCCAACAAGTCTCGCAAAGCATATCACGAACCAAAAAGCGGCAAGTTTCCGCAAGTAGAGGAGGATCTGCTTAAATATATGATTTTGTTACTTACGCAACGTTGGATAAGCCGTTTCTGACGAAATGCTGTATTTTTAAAAATGAGAAATAGCTGTTGCACATGGAATTGGTGTATCAGATTTGAAGGTTAGCCGATACTTGATTAATTTTATGAAGAGAAATGGACTTTCTCTTCGACGAAGAACAACATTATGCCAAAAAATGACGAATGATTTCCACTATTTTCATCGCTTTGAGATTGAGAAGCGTAAAGTGAAGGAATATTTAATCTCCTTTATAGGAACCGCAGGTCAGACGCCAATCGGTTTCCATATGCCACAACGTCGAACAATCGATAAGAAAGGAACATACAGTGTTATCATACGCACTACCGGAAGCAAAAAAACTATGTACTGCAATGCTTGCTGTAACAGCTGATGGCAAAAAGCTTGCACCTTACATTGTTCTAAAACGAAAAAAAAAAAAAATGCTTAGAGCAAAATTTTCAAGAGTGATCAATGTTCGTATTCAAGAAAAAATGGTGGATGGACACGTCACTCGTACAAGATTGGATATGAACGGTTTGGGGTAATATAGCAGGGTCCTTCCTTCGATGCCTGGCCCTTCTCGTGTTGGACAGGTTTTTTTTGCCAGTATGTCATTGTTATGACATTACATGAATTGTACTTTTATTAGTTCATGTTTATTTCACTTCAGGTCGTATTGTCAGCTCGTAATGGGAAGAATATTTTCCAGTATTGGTACTTCAAAACCACGTATCTAACCTGATGTACCGTATTTGACTTTTCAGAAAAAATCTTGCGTCGGAATTTTACGCCAAATGACGATAACCGCAAATGAGTTGAACCAATTGTGTTTATATTACATTTGATGTATCTTTTAAATGTAAATGATTTGTAAATATCTAAATATCTGAATTCTTTGAGTAATTTACGCATCCAAAGTTTTTGCCTGTATTTTTCGTCAAAAATGTGTGTTAATTACGCGAGAAAATATGGTATTATGCATTTTGTTGCATGTGTCGGTGTGACATAAATATTATTATTCGTATGTGTCATAAATGAGAATGATTAGGTACATTATCTTGTAACCATTCTTATGTTTTCTTAGTTTAAGATTTTAAATTTAATGGTCAATTTGCATTGTAACTGTAGATATGCATGCCTTTTATCCTGACCTTTTTTCACCTAGACAGTGGTGAAATATATGTGACGAAATCCGAGAATTAAAAAAAAATCTTATTTTTGGTTTCGAAAAGTTGGCAGGTACGCAGTTGTCAGCTCCTGCTTGTAAAACGTTTCCAGACCATCAGAGAGGATTTCAAACACATTTTGTCATGAACTGGTGTTACGCCGTATAGTTTCTGGTTACTGTAATTGGAAACTCATTCTAATTTAGTGATGCCCATCCACCTCAGTATATCTATCTACATTATGCTGAGCCGGTATTCTGTCTTCAGTCGTAGTCAGCCAACTGCCACAGCCATTAAATGCGAGAGTACAGATGACAGTACAGAGATGTTTGGTTTTAGTTGGGCTTAAGCAAGCATTTTATGGAAAAAATATAGGCTAAGCCAAGGCCAGAATGTAACTTCTTGTAAATTAAGTTTGTGGTTAGATGAACAGTCTTATAAAGCAAGTTACCAGAAAATAATGAACTACAGTATACCATTCTAATAGTATGAATAGTATTGGACAACTTATCTACTATCTGGTCCTGTAGTCAAAGCAGGTACTACTGTTCCTAAAGTCTAGATATTCTTGCAACTCTTGCTCAGTTCATAGTATTTTTCTGTTTGCACCCATTTTCCCCCTTTTTCTACCACTTTTTGTGGTTCTGCTTCCATTTCACTACTTGATAATCAACCTATCACAAGATCACTATATTAACCTTGTATTTCTACTGCAAGGAAGGCCAAATTATTAATAATGGATAACAAATGAAAAATTGTTCTATCAAGAGAAGTATTGGCAATGTAAAACAATGACTCAGCAGATATTATGTTTGCTCCCCATTCTAGTGTAAAAAGTGAGATTTTAGTCAAGGCGGAGAATGTTTTTGTTTGCTCCAAGATTACTGCCTTGTCCATTCTGCTATAGAGTACATTTATACAACAAGAGTTCTATTTACCTTCAAAGAGAAACTTCCTACCATTAACTTCAGTTTCTAAAAATGAAACTTGGAAAGTTTTAGTTATCTTCCATTCAAATATAATATTTTAAGTTTAACCTGTTTAATAAATGCTTCATTCAATGGACTTTGGATTTGACAGACATAATTTAATAAACATGGATAGTGAAAATAACAATAATTATTCAATGAAAGTGATTCATAATAATAGTAGTTGTGAAACTTTGGACATCAGTGAAAATTTGAAGCAGGCTGGTGATAATTGCCAGGAGAATGGCACTGATCATTGGTTAGACATTATTGCAGGTGATTAAGGCTACCAAATTCTAAGCCAGGATGAGATTGCTGAAGATGATTTACAGGGTGATCAGGAGGAAAAGAAGGTAGAGGATTCAGCTGGCTTGAAACTATTCATGGTTAGAGAACACAGACGTTATCTCATTCATGTATGCCTTATCACCTATCAGATTTAAAGGTGACTGTTTATTACAAACATTTCCAGCAATTTCAATCAATAATTATCAAGAAACCGTATTATGAAAATGGAAAGCAACTGAAATTTGATGCTTTATTTAAACTGAATCCACTGAAAAATATGTGCATAAAATTATTCCTACTTAATTACATTAATAACACTGAAACACTTTTATTATCAGTATATTTCCTAAGACGCATTATTTAACGTACTTTTGATTTTATGGACAACCCTTAGACCCTGATTCTGTTAAATCGAGAGTTTACTGTATTGACAATATGGTCTTGACAATGGATTATGCTGAAAGCTTGCAGTATGATATTGTGGAACTTGAAAATAAATTCAGTTAGTAGGGTAGAAAATTAGCATTTCCAAAGAAAAAGTTCTATATTGGAAAGAAACTTAAGAGGATGAAAAATTGTGTAGGGAAAATGAAACAGGAGCAGGTGGATCATTTCTAGTACTTATGATAGAATGAAGGTGTAGCAAAGCTAAGGCAGTGAACTCATAGTTGTAATCAATTATATTCTGTAAGAAAAATAATTAGCTCTTGTATGAAATTTTCTGACCAACTCTATTGTACAGGAGTGAGTGCTGGGTAAATTCAGTATATCTTACTCATAAACTGGAAGCAACAGATGAGAATCCAGCAAGATTTATTACTGGTATAAACAGCTGGGAACAGTAGTAGTAATAGTAATACATGGCATTTGCACTGAAGAAACAAAGGCTAAGCTGGGAATTAACTATGTGGATAAAGCTCAGAGTACAAGTTGCCTTCGAAAATGAAATCAGGATACAAGTGGAGGATAAAAAGAATGAACTCAGCTCTGGAGGGTAAGAGGCATATGAAATGGAGATGACAATGGAACTCTGTTTTTTGTTGTTTAAAGACAAGATGTATGGAATTAAATTAAGCCAAAAACTTGGGGATTGTAGAGGTGCTTACTTCATTCACAGAGCCTTGCAGATAGAATGCTTGTTTGAAAGGCATAACATTCTATAATGAAGATGGGTGGAGCGTATGGATATAAGTAGTAATTGCTAATATATCCACTTGTATCATGATTGCTTACTCAACATTCACTTCCTCACGGTATTGTATCCAGTGAAATTCTGATTTTATTGCTTA
Source organism: Anabrus simplex (assembly GCF_040414725.1). Lineage (NCBI taxonomy): Eukaryota > Metazoa > Arthropoda > Insecta > Orthoptera > Tettigoniidae > Anabrus > Anabrus simplex. The sequence continues at coordinate 1,542,999,688 of NC_090265.1, forward strand.
ATAATATTTTCAGAATCTCTGACCTGTCAGATAACCTGCAAAACTGGTTGCAAGTGTTACTTACACATAGTTGAAGAGATTTTCGTACTCCAGTGTCTGATCTGTAGATTATGTAGTTGGAGTACATGAGCACTGTGTGGGTGAAGACTCAACATCCTCACATACATCCTTTCTATTTCCTTAGTATCATTAAGTGATGTCTGAAATAGTAGTGATACAAAATATACTTGTAACATTTGTATGGCTGAAATAGTATAATTAAGAAATAAGAGCCAGCTTTTTCCAGTGCACTCAACACTCAAATAATTTGAAATGGACTGTACCCTTGTCTGTCTCTGAAGATCTTACAATTTTTAACATGTGAACAATTGTGTGTTTGTGAAATGTTAATTATTATTTATGAGGGTCTTGCTTTATGAGTATTATATGAATAATAATCTGGGCCGATAACCCACCTGTTAGGCTCCTTTAAACAACAAACATCCTCACGAATAATAATCTACTGCTTGGTGCAAGGAGTTCTGATTTTAAACTGTTGTGATTTTGTACACACTTTATAATTCCTGAAATTTCAACATTTTTAATATTAAATTATGCTTCTGCATTTTATATCCTAGGTAATATACATTTTATGTAAAACTTTCTGAAAAATTCTTGTAAATGTCTTAGGGTGAAATTGACGCTCGTGAGGATAGTTTCTGTGCAACAGCCGAGGCTGGGCAGCAACTGTTGGATCGTGGGCACTATGCTTCAGAGGAGGTGAAAGACAAACTAGTGGTTTTGGCATCGGAGAAAACTTCTTTGCTGTCCATGTGGGAGGAACGCCGTATCCTATATGAGCAATGCATGGATCTGCAACTATTTTATCGTGACACTGAACAAGCAGATACATGGATGGCGAAACAAGAGGTCAGTTATTACAGGGCATTTTAATATTTTAATCTTGATCATTTTTTTCTTTACATTTACCTAAACTTGTTGGAAGTTGTTCCAGTGCTGTTATCCCTGATCTTTGAGTTAGACATGTTCTCTGATATTACCGTATTGGCGCGAATAATCCCCACACCCTAATTTTAGGAAGGCTCATTTTGAAAAAGAAACGAACTAAAATTCCTTCCATTGAAAGAGTAACATAGGTATAAACAAACATTTCATATCACTCCGTGAAGTCCACGTGTTCTTTACACAAATATGAACATTTTAATTTACGAATATAGCAGCTTTGCCTGAGATGATAAAAATTATCACTGCTATAAAATGCCATGAAAATTATCAAGTAGACCTATTTAGGCTGGATTCCCTGTAGATTGGGAGATTCATTGTCTCTTACATCACTAGAATCCTCGTGTAAATTACAAATTCGCCACACTCCATGTCTGAAACATTTTTCACACGCGGTCTCTTCTTACTCAGATAGTACTGTAATACAACTGGTGTGGATAATTCTTTTCGTACAATGTAAACACTTGAAACATGTTGTAAGTACAAAGACGCACACACGAGATGCTGTCAATTGTGTACACTATTTTATTTACAAATTACATACACATTATACACACACATGAATGAACCGCCATCTCGACAAACATTTGACTGCTACCTTAGCATGTCAACCGATTACCAACACAACAAAATCACAACATGAGTTCACACACTCGACTAACGACTTCCCCTAACAAATTTCTATAAAATACCTTCCCACCTTGTGAATACTTGACATATTTTATTATACCTAATTCCCGTACATGCTTCGAGAGCCAATTACTCTCTTCCTCAGCGGTGCCAAGACATCAATAATCTTTGGACTTGGTACATTGTAACAGATACTTATCAACAAAACAGTTATATATATAAAATCAAGAAATTGTTAAATTATTTCTTTGTGTTTCAACTTACTATGTCAATTTATTACGGACTTTAAATATAAATTTTCAAATCATAAAATGGATATCTATTAAATTAGTCAACTATACGCTAAAATTTTAATCTGCTCTGCCCTTTGAACTTACGTCTTTATTTACATCTAAAAAGAACTAAAATGTCTCTTTGTGTCTAAGTTTCCATTTACTTTGTCATTTAAAAAAACACTTGAAAAGGGATTTTTTAAAAATAAATAACACCTACTCAGTCACTATATTGAACTTAAAATTTCTGCTCTCTTCTTGAAACTTTTTTCTTTTCCTTAAGTCTGCTATATTTCTGTGACACCTCAGATAATTCGGAAATTCCTCCTCTTAATCGTGTCCAACCATGTCAGCCATCTTAACCGTCCAATTCTTCAGTTTCAGCTAAATTTTCCACAAATTCAAATGGCATAACACTGGTCAGAACCAAACAATATGTACTCGCTTACTGTCAATGACCTTACGGGGCGAGCTGCTACTATGCTGCCGGTTGCATAATGACCTTGCTAGTCTTCAATCTCAAATGGTTACGAAATTTATTCATGAATGAAATATTATTACACTAGTCTGAATCAAATAAATGTGTTCTTGCTCTCTGCTTGCTGTCAATGACCTACGAAGTGCGCTGCTACTTGTTGCCGGGAACATTTATTTGATTCAGACTAGTGTAATAATATTTTGTTCGTGAATATATTTGGTAACCATTTGATGTTGAAGACTAGCAAGGTCATTACGTAACCGGCAGCATGGTAATAGCTCGCCCCGTAAGGTCATTGACAGCAAGCGAGTACATATTGTTTGGTTCAGACCAGTGTTATGCCATTTGAATTTGTGGAAAATTTAGTTGAAACTGAAGAATTGGACGGTTAAGATGGCTGACATGGTTGGACATGATTAAGAGGAGGAATTTCCTAATTATGTGAGAGGTCTCGGAAATATAGCGGACTTGAGGAAAAGAAAAAAGTTTCAAGAAGAGAGCAGAAATATTTTAAGTTGAATAGGCGTTACTTATTTATTTATTAATAATAATAGTAATGTTATTTGCTCTACATCCAACTAACTACTTTGTAAGGTCTTCGGAGACGCCGAGGTGCCGGAATTTAGTCCCACAGGATTTCTTTTACGTGCCAGTAAATCTATCGACACGGGGCTGTCGTATTTGAGCACCTTCAAATACCACCGGACTGAGCCAGGATCGAACATTCCAAGTTGGGTTTAGAAGACCAGTGCCTTAACCGTCTGAGCCACTCAGCCTGGCAAATATTTATTTATTTTAAAAAAATTCCTTTTTCAAGTGTTTTTGTTAAATGACTAAGTAAATGGAAACTTAGACACAAAGAAGCATTTTAGTTCTTTTTAGATGTAAATAAGGATGTAAGTTCAAAGGGCAGAGCAGATTAAAATTTTAGCATGTAGTTGACTAATTTAATAGATATCCATTTTATGATTTTAAAATTTCTATTTAAAGTCCGTAATGAATTGACATAGTAAGTAAGTTAAAAAACAAAGAAATATTTTAACAATTTCAAGGTTTTATATATAACTGTTTTGTTGATAAGTATATCTGTTATAATGTACTAAGTCCAAAGATTATTGATGTTTTGGCACCACTGAGGAAGAGAGTAATTGGCTCTTGAAATATGTAAAGTATTGACAAGGTAAAAAAGTATTTTATAGAAAATTGAATAAAAGTCAATACGGACAGGAATAACCAACATGGTGAAAATAATAAATTCCACTAACAAGGCAAATAACACCTCCACACTGTGTCTCAAGACTGCCCCTTTATATACATTGCCTGACCAATATTTTAGAAAAGTGTGACCCAACATGTTTTTCTCAAATCTTCTAGAGTCTCCAGTAACCTATGTACAGATGGGTCGAACATTCTATAAACCTCTAATGACAAAGATGCATTATTCAGGACTATTACCCTGTGTTGCACAACATTACATTGGATTTATACATCATATTTATGGGTAATAAATTATATACTATTAATTACGTGTTCTTACATTAGTCATATTGATATACATTGACGCAAGTGCGATAAACATTTATAACTTGAAAATATTCTCTCCCCCATGGGTAACTAATGCAAATATCAAGCTCAAATAATAATAATTATTATTATTTTACGATTATGGTTGTTATTATTATTGCTTGTATGTATGGCTCTGAAGGGTTACATCCATTTTGTATTAGTATTATTATTACATTATATGTACATATGATATGATCGCGCTGTTTGTGAGGTTATGTCATGAAACATGTTGAACATAAATATTTATGAGTTCAGTTAATGTAAATATGTGTAAATTACTATTATATAATTTATTCTTACCTGTATATTGTAATCCATAATTGTGAAACACAATGTAACTTCCAGAATGGTAATAGTCACGAGAACGATTAGGAATATTCTGTACATTAATCTGTGTATTAGGCACTCTAGAATTTTCGTGAAGGTATTGCGTGTAACGTATCTTTCTGGAAGCCTGGCCAGGATATATGTAAAGAGACTATCTTGACGGTGAAGTCAGTTATTGGAGTTACTGTTAAGTGAGTTATTGGTTAGAAGAGAGTTATTGTGTAGCAAGGTTATGCTTGTGACCACGTGTGGACATTCTTTTAAGCGGTCAACTGTTTTGTGTTCCAAGGTGTAACCTCTGTGTGCTGTGTTATTCAGTTGTTTTAAAATGGCGGCTTGGTGATGTGAGTGTTTTGTTGCGACAACTGTGATTAAGATTATGCGTGTGTTTAATTTGTAAATAGATATGAATAAAATAATTGAACCAACTGACAGCATCTCGTGTGAGTCTTTGTGGATACGTTAACTGGCGACCGTGACAGGATTATTGAATCTATTTGAATCAAAAATGAACGACCAGAGGACCGTATTGATGTTTAAACAGTTTTATTTCCTTGGCTGAGAACATGGAGGGCTCAGTTAGGAAAACTGAGAACATGGAGGGCTCAGTTAGGAAAACTGAGAACATGGAGGGCTAAGTTAGGAAAACTGAGAACATGGAGGGCTCAGTTTGGAAAACTCGAGGAGAAAATTGGGGCCCAATTAAAAACCGGATGGATGTCAGAAGAGGGAGCCGAATACCCAATCGCTGGACTTTGTGGGCAGGAGACAGAAGTACGACGCTGTATGACTCATTAAAAGATTGATCTTGAGAGATGCAGCTTTTCATCCCTCAAGATTTTATGTTGGATCAAGCTTTTTAACTCATTATGTACCATCAATTCAACGTCTTTTTATGTGATAACAGCACAGCAGGAATGTACAAAATTGTCACGTTACAAATGAACTTCAACTGAATTTACTTCTTCATAAAAAGTGTTGATATTTTTCTACGTACATCCTTTTGATTGTAAATAACGTCTTATATTTGTAATGTGTGTTTATAATTGTTTTATGATTTAGTCCTTTTGGCCTGTCCTCTTAATTGGCTGATGACACTTTAAATGTGTTGAAACCAGTCCGAAGTTAACATGTTGTAACTTAATATTGGTACAACTGAATAACAGTGTGTTAGAAAGGTGGAACCTCTGTACTTTCTTTTTAGTATTGTGATATCAAATCGGTAATAATTTCTCGTATGCAGTTAAGAGTGCTGTGTGTACTACACGCATTGACCATAGAACACTGAAGTGGTCAACATGAAATTAGACCAGAGAAAGGTCACACTGCTTTGGCTCCCCATCTACCTCCACTCCCCTGGCCTTCTGGAGTTGCCACGCGTGTTTCAGTCGTTAGATCACTTAGCATTGAATGCATTCTTCTGATTCGGTAGTTCTCTGTGTTTGGCTTGCTTGATATATTGATTATGAATTATATTAAAGGGCAGTATTCTGCATGTAGTATGTTACCTGCTGGAAATAATGCTGGCATATATTCTGGTCCAACATTTGAAATCGGTCAAGTTATTGTAGCAAACTTTTTAAAGTTATTCAGGAATCTTGCCTATAATGAGGAAGGCAGTGGGAAGATAAACTTTGCAAGTAGAAAAATGGATGGCAGAAGCTTGCAGCATTTCTGAGAAATTAGTACAACATATCAGCAGTTCTTTAATCTTGGCTGAGCTGTAGGGATGCATGCTGTTTTGATTCACCAAGTTGGGAGTATAATCCGCAGTACAAATGCATCTTAATGAAGCAGTGGTTCACAAGACTGCTCTGGAATACTACAACCGATCAGAATGCCCTATGACTAACAAAATTCGGGCTGATCTCGATTGTAAAATTAACTATTAAATTTTTCTGAATTTACTTGGTTTTGGGTTCAAGATGAAAAACTGTGGACATAAATTTGTAATGGAACATAGTGACGCTACTGCCACAAGGGTGAAGTTTTAGCAAATTATACATTTACTGTATTGTGTTCTGAGGACAGCAGGCCTATAATTTACATGGGCAAAATATATATTAATAAGAATCTTATTGATAAATATATCTGGCGTGATTCCAGAGAACGGTGGACTGAAAGTATCGACTAGTAAAGGTGTTTGGCTCATTATAGCTCATGCGTGTTGTGTACTTACAAGTTTTATACCAGCAGCCAAGCTTGTCTTTAATGATGGAAGATGATCTTTAGATTTTTTGAATCAGATTATCATTCAGAAATAAATGGTGAGGTTTTCAAGGATTGCGTTGTTCATATGTTGCAATCATTGTGATGGACAAAGTCGGCTATCATTCCATCCAACCAGACGAGCCACCACGTTCACACTGGCATATAGCAGATATTATGAAGTGATTAAATAAGAAAAGTGTTGAGTTTTCTCTTGCCATGACTAGATACAAGCTTCTGTGTAAAGAACGAGATCAGAAGTGCCAAGGAGGAGGTTGGTGCATCGAGTAGGGTGCCTGTTGCCATATCACTACCAATATAATGTAATCATGTTGATATGAGCCCAAGTTAAACAGGAAGTTGTAAAGCAAAACACTACTTTCAGACTTACTGATGTCTAGCATCTTGTACATGAAGACATAATTATGGTTACTTGCGAAGACTGGGAGAAATGTGTAAGGTATTCCAAAGCATTAAGTTACAAGAAAATGATTAAGTCATCATTCAGTATCGTGGAAACAGTGACAGCGAGCTTTAGGGCAACGAATCCAGCGGTGAATAAGAATATACAGTGGTGGACAACTCTGATAGATCCCATTTTGGTATTTTGTCTCTCTATAATGGTCGTAGTTCATGAATGCTTCATGGAATTCAGTTTTTTTAAGCATTTTTAATGTGTTCTATAATTTTGTTCCGTGTTTGTTCTTAAATTTTACTGTGAATCTTGTCACTTTTGCTATTTGTTTTACGTCACACCGACACAGATAGGTCTTACGGCGACGATGAGATAGGAAAGGCCTAGGAATGGGAAGGAAGCGGCCGTGGCCTTAATTAAGGTACAGCCCCAGCATTTGCCTGATGTGAAAGTGGGAAACCACGAAAAACCATCTTTAGGGCTGCCGATAGTGGGGTTCGAACCCATTATCTCCCGAATGCAAGCTCACAGCTGCGCGCTCCTAACCGCATGGCCAACTTGCCCGGTGTCACAATTATTTAAGTATATAAAGTGATAATTGTAATATTTAGTGTAGTATGCTGTAAATAGAACATTTTATGGAGTTCGAGAAGATATTTTGCTCTGTAGGTAACGAAACAATGCAGCCGGCCTGCAATGAGCACGTGAATTCTGAACAAGAAAACATGCTTTCCTATTTTGCAAATGAAATATCTTCTATAGGTATCTGCTAACTTGAACAAAATTCCAATTTCTTTTCAGTTAATTTTTATCACGAATTTTATATCCCTATTGGTTTGAGAAAAATAAACATTTTTACTCACTAAATTCATGGAAATTATCTTCAATGATATGCATTTAGGGCTGTCGCCCATATGGCAGATTCCCTATAAATTGTTTATATATGCCCCAATTTGACCTCTTGAATTCCAACTTTATCTTCATGTTATGATCTTTCCTACTTTTAAAAGCTCCACTCAAGCTTATTTGTCTACTAATATCATTCCATGTCATCTCTCCACTGAAAGCTCGGAACATACCACTTACATGTTGCAAATTGAAATGTACACTTAGTCAAGCATCTCGTCTCCTTTCTCCCAAGTCTTCCCAGTCCAAAATTTGCAAAATTTTCATAACACTACTCCTTTGTTGGAAATCATCCAGAACAAATCGTGCTGCTTTCCTTTGGATCTTCTCTAGCTCTCATATCAAGTAGACCTAGCTGAAAGCAATTAACCATGCGTATATATGTTGGATTCTCATGATGTTGATATTAATAAACTGCTCATTGCAAGACAGAAATTATGTTCCAAAAAACATTATTCAACTCATTGGGCCCGAGCCACGGAACCGTTCCGTGCTTCGTCTCAGTGGACCAAACGCCGGACCACAGAACTGTTCCGTTGTCTCATTTTACTACGTAATTAAACTTTTCCTCAAGAGATGGCAGAGTGAGTTGCATTTGTGATTTGTGTAGGGACTCTTTCTTTGCACTGTTATATGCTCTTTGCTAACATATATCGATAGTGTGCTTGGTAATATTAGTTTGAAATGGACTATCTCTAGCTTTGAGATTTGCTTGTAAACAAAGATTACTGCCAGTATAGAATTGATATTTACACCGATATATGACCCATTTTAGGAAGTAATGATGATTAGGAATGTAATTTTTTCAGTGAAATTAGTAGTAATATTAGTACTAGTGTAAGCAACGCTCCTGAAGAACAGATGTGGAAATCGAAGAGGAAGTGCAAAGAGAAGACTGTGTTACAGCTCAGCAGGCGGACTGTGATGCTAATAAAATAAAATGTTTTACTGTATTCCTTGTTCCGCAGTTTGTGGTATGAAAGCCTTTTGTTTTCATGTATATTTAAATCTTTAATGGTCTTCTAAGTAAGAAACTTCTCTTGATATGAAGCGACACTATATTTCCTCCAAAATAATCCCAGTGCCAATGCAGTTTCAATCCAACAAATACGCAGGGCTCAATGGGTTAAAAAAATCATAAATGATAATAAATTAAAATGTTTTCACCCAATCCAAATACTTAAAAGTAATAACGAACAGCCTAAACATAAAATAACCTCGATCCAAATAAGAATGAACAAGTTACATAAAGCACAAAAATTAACCTGAGACATCTACAAAAATTAAAATTTTAAAAATGCCTATCTATACACACACAACTAACAAACAACCCACTGTTGGCAGCCCTGAAGAAGGTTTTCTGTGGTTTCCTATTTTCACATCAGGCAGATCTTTATATCAGGAGATTTGTCAGAATGAACTGTTACATCTTTAGAGAATGCCACTACAGTTTTTACCAAAGAAACAGTTATTAAAGCACGGGAACCCTTGTGACCACTGGCATGCATGCAGTCATCTTGCCACCGAGGCGGGGAAGCTGGCACTTAGCAGGAGGAGCTGCCGTACGCTGTGCTGAATTGCACAGCATATGCAATAGTAGTACCACTATATGAGGAGCACCATGGGTCTGCGGTGCCTTTGATTGGTACCACTATATGAGGAACACCACAGGATTGTGCATTGCCCGTGATTAGTATCACTATGTGCACCATCAGTGGTTTGCATAGCCTGTGAGTAGTGCCTTTATGTGAGGAACACCATGGGTCTGTGTTAACTATAAGTGATGCCATTATGTGACATACCATGTTTCTACATTACGTGTGATTAGTACCACCATGTGAGGAACACCATGAGTCTACATTAGAACCACAGTACCACTATTGGCGGAACACAATGGCTCTGCTTTACCAGTAATTAATACAATCATGAGCGGTCAGTGACCTGGATTTTGGACAACAAGCATCATTTCAGAATATGAGGTATTGTGAATTGGATCCACTGATTATTTTAGATTCATGGTCATTGTCATTTTTCATTACAATTCATTTTAGGTTTTAGTCAGTGGACACATTTCTGTTTTAATTATAGTTTCATTTCGTTGCACCTCATACCATTAGGGGCCGATTGACCTAGCTGTTAAACAACAATTGCTGGACTGAGTGGCTCAGACGGTTGAGGCGCTGGCCTTCTGACCCCAATTTGGCAGGTTCGATCCTGGCTCAGTCCGGTGGTATTTGAAGGTGCCCAAATACGACAGCCTCGTGTCGTTAGATTTACTGGCACGTAAAAGAACTCCTGGGGGACTAAATTTCGGCACCCCGGTGTCTCAAACCGTAAAAGCAGTTAGTGGGACGTAAAACAAATAACATTATTATTTATTAGTTAAACAACAATCGTAATCATCAAAGTTACAAAAAAATTGGAAATAGCCAGTGGGTGATATATATAAGCCTAAGATCCATCTTATCGCACAAATATTAGATGTATCTCATATTGTTCAGAGGAATGAAAACTCTTCGTCTCAGCAGTGATCTCTGTGTCTCGTGTGTGCCCCCACCACCGAGATGCATCTCTCTAGAGGATTCTTTTAGAGATACACCTCCAATTTTAGATGAATAAACTGGAGCTTTGTCTTGCTGCAACAAGTTAGACCTCTCAATTTCTTGAGACAGCCTGTAGGTGATTCAGAGAATGGAGAGCAGGTTCCTCCATCACCATTGTTCTCAACTATAAAGTAAATCAAAAGAGTTGTAAAAGATTGAACTACATCAAAAGAATTTTTAAATCCTCCCTCTGTTAGGTTGTATTTGTTTATACAACTGTAGTGTCAGCTGATATATACCAAGGCCAGTGTGTGAAATACATCTCAAGCAAAAGAGATTCATTTTGTTAGCGGGAAACAAATTTTATTCATCTGCATGGCAAAATTTATCTCGCAAGTGACTTCGGTCTCAATCATCCTCTTCGGGTATCTGTCTCATGAAATTCATCTAATTTTTACTCATATCACCCAATGAGTACATTGACACAGGTGGTGGTCACTTCATGCTAAAATTACAGCAGCAACTTGCCAAGTTATTGTAACATCAGAGACAGACTTCAGATCACCAGGCTAGCAGCAATCTGAAATCCTTGATTTTGACAGTCTTAGAAGAGGAAAAGAAAGTCACTGTTGATTTTGGAAAGCTAAAGGGGCCTAGGAAGATGTTACCAAATTTCTGTTAGCTAAAAGGTATATGAACACCAGATACTCTACATTTGAGAAGGCTATTAACAAAGAGCATTTTCTGGCTAGAGTGTTCTGTGCCTGTTTTTAAATTGTGAACACTTTCTACGTATTTCACCACAGCTAAATGCTATTATTTTTATGATACTACTGTATTGTCTGTTGGTTTTGTTAGATCCTATCTTTGCATTCTTTTTTCTCTTTTCTTTTATTTGTTTAAAATAATAATTAAGGTTTTATTGAATATCTACTGCAGGGGGCATGATTAGGTTATTGCCCATTGGCTTAACTGCTGGCTTCACTCTCAGAAGGCTGAGGAGCATATCGTGGTCGATCCTCAGTTGAGATTTTCATCTCAAAAATCACGTGGCATCAGGAATGATATCCAGTCTTAATTTTACTTTTACTTCAGTTTCTCACTTAGATAATTATGCTGAGATCCTTTTTATTGCTTGGATATTGATTTGCTTTATTGGTTTGCAGGTTTCTATAAAACTATTTTATTTCAGCACAATTTGTTAAAATTGTTGAAGTTAGTGTGCCATTTTCCTTGAATTTGTTTTGTGTTAAGACCAGAATTATTTTTACTTTCCAGGCTTTTCTTGCTAATGAGGATCTCGGAGATTCTCTAGATTCAGTCGAGGCCTTAATCAAGAAGCATGAGGACTTTGAGAAATCTCTAGCAGCTCAAGAAGAAAAGATTAAGGCTTTGGATGAATTTGCCACCAAGCTGATAGAAGGGCAGCATTATGCTGCTGATGACGTAGCACAAAGGAGAGCACTGGTGAGTATTTCATGTAAACTAATAAACTTCATTTTTTATCCGTATTGAACAGAGATTACAAAGCTTTAAAAAAGTTTTAGGGTCCACCTTATTCAGTACTACACAATTTGTCTAGATGTAATTACAACATATTATGTTTATTCAGGACTAGTTTTGACATTATTCGGCCTCATCGTCAGCTGAACAAAGGTGTTGGAAAACTGGCAATCATATAAACATTATAAATATTAACATTTTCACAATTTTATATATATAAAAAAGATACAATATTTATCCTTCCTTTCTCAACAAGTCAAAGACTTGCGGGTCGAATGTACAAAATTATTTAAAACCATGTGCAGTCAAATTTATTACAGTTGTAATCTTAGAGTGAGTTCAGATTAAAATTCACACACAAAACTATTAAAATAGTTTTGTTCTAAAACTCATTGTGTTTGGTTAAATGCACTTCGTAATTCTTCGTATACTGAGATGCAATCACAAGAAACATGATTACAAGTAGTTGAATAATGTCCTGTTGGATGGTATTGTTCTGTGTGTAACGAGCCTGATGAAGTGGAAACTTACAAATAAAGTTCTTAAGCTGTTAACAAGAACTACGTTTCCCAGTTCAAATGCGGAACCTGTGAATGATGAGAACCAAAAGCCAGTTATGTCATGGAGGGAATGGCAAGATATAATATCGTGTCCAATAAAGAAAGTGTTTCTATGACTCACCCCAGAAGGTTGTTGACTGAGCAAAGGATGGGTTAGCAATGGGGTCTCCGGCCTTGGGGATTTTGGCCGAAATTTATTTGGATTTTTTAGAGGACACCGTAAGAGTGAACGGCAACAAATTTGATAATACATTTTTGGTCTAGGTATGTGGACGATACGTTTGTCATTCTGAACGAACGGGTCACAGACACGACTGCTACTCTCGATAGTCTCAGTAGTATTGACCCACATATAAAGTTTACTTTGGAATCAGAAAAGAATAAGTCAATTAATTTTTTGGACTTGACAATTAACAGACTTATTTCCTCTTTCACATACAGTATTTTTAGAAAGCCTACGCAAACGGCTTTTACTGTAAGACAGGATTCGGTGCATCCACAGAACCAAAAAAGCGCCACATACAACAGCCTTGTAGAACAAGCGTTTAGGATCCCCATGACAAAGGCTAATTTGAACAAGGAGTTGAACACCATTTGCTCAATATCTAAGGCTAATGGCTTTAAAGAAGACTTTATCGAACGTATAATCAACAAGTTTAGTCATCATTCATGTACCAGGTTACTTAAGGATAAATCTAGTCAAAAGGCTTTTGCAACATTTACTTTCAATGAGGATATATATAGGTTCACTAATATTTTCAAAAAGCATAATGTCAAGGTTTCATTTCGCACTGACAATAGAAACCACTGAAGTATTGCATAATTCAAGCTCAATTAATAGATCCAATCCTTATTTCAAATCAGGTGTGTATAGGTTTCAATCTAATGACTGTGGCTGCGCTTATCTGGGACAAACTGGACGCAACTTCAAGATCAGATATGCAGAACATGTCATTGCTGTAAAGTGTAGCAAGTTTTCCACTGTGGGCCAGCATGTACAAGAACTAAAACACAAATTCACAACTATAGAGCAAGACATTGAGATACTGCAGACTTTAGGTAAGGGATTCTTTGCTTGATGCTACAGAATGTTGTTATATACACTTGGATCAATATTTCAATTCAAACCATAACTTCAATGAGATTTCCAAAAAACCAAAAGTTCCATTTGATTTCCTCATTGTATTTTTTATAAATGTACAAGTTCCAGGCAATAGTTCGGTTTTTCTTGCTATGCGTAATAGTTTTTGTCATTACTCCTTTCTTCCACAATCCCCCCCAGATCCCCCTCACATTACCACCCCTCATCTCATTTCCCACTTAGCCCTACTCCCCCTCTCCTGCCTCACCCCACTGTGGGCACTTGACTCAAGCATACCCCTGTGGGTGGGGGACGCAGACGAAGAATTCACCCACGGTATCCTCTGCCTGTTGTAAGAGGCGACTAAAAGGGGTGACCAAGGGATGATCAAATTAGAACCATGAAACTACTTGTGATTATTACCACCACATAGGGAACGCCATGGGTTGCTTTTACTTGCGCGTAGTACCACTATGTTGGGCACCAAATAGGTTTGTGATAAGTAGCAAACGAGATTGCAACGGCTTTTACAGTACCTGTGATTAGTAGCACTATATGAGCGACACCATGGGATGAGGGAACCCATGGTGCTGGCTTGCCTATGTTTAGTACCCACTATATGAGGAACACCACAGGATAGTACGAGTCCCTGTGGTTAGTACCCTTATGTGATGAACACCATAGGTTTGCATTGCCTATAAATGGCGCCACACCGAGCTCGATAGCTGCAGTCGCTTAAGTGCGGCCAGTATTCAGTATTCGGGAGATAGTAGGTTCGAACCGCACTGTCGGCAGCCCTGAAAATGGTTTTCCGTGGTTTCCCATTTTCACACCAGGCAAATGCTGGGGCTGTACCTTAATTAAGTCCATGGCCCCTTCCTTCCCACTCCTAGCCTTTTCCTGTCCAGCATCGCCACAAGACCTATCTGTGTCAGTGTGACGTAAAGCAACTAGCAAAAAAGAAAAAAATGGCGCCGTCATGTGTGAAACAGCATAGGTCTGTAATACATGCGCGAATTTCATTACCTGTGAGTAGTAACATAATGTGTGGAATACCGCCAGTCTATGCTACTCTTGATTAGTACCGCAACATGACAAATACCATGGTTCTACTTTCCTAGCGATAAGTACCATTGTAAGGGGTCGCTGACTTGGATTTTGGACCCCTTTCAACTACAAGTATCATCGATTCAATATTGTCCTATAGGAGTCCCTTGGTCAGTAATACTATGGTTCTACGCCAGCTTCTGAGCATGTGAGGCACTGTGGGTCGGTTCCACCGATCGTTTTAAATTCATATCCATTCATCCATTCATTCATTCTTCGTCCTCACGTTTTGAATTGTGGTCAGTGGATGTTTTTGGGCTTTTAATTTGTCATTTCATTTTGTCTCATTTCGTACCATTAGGGGCCGATGACATAGATATTAGGCTCCTTTAAACAACAAGCATCATCATGACTCAAGCATATTATTACTCACAGTGCTTCAATACGCTTCGCTCAGTCAGCGACCTTCTGAGGTGAGTCTTATTAACACTTTCTTTATTGGACACGATCTTATATCTTGCCTTTCCCTCCATGACATAACTGGTATATGGTTCTTATCATTCACAGGTTCCACATTTGAACTGGGAAATGTAGTTATTGTTAACAGCTTAAAGACTTTATTTGTACGTTTCCACCTCATCAGGCTCATTACTAGGGCCCGGATTCATATGTACTAAAAACTCCGAAAATATGCATGCTCATATGCACTAAAAATAAGATAAAATACAATTATCAGACGCATTATTTAATTTTAACTCGGTGTTAAATTGATAAACATGTTTAAATCCTTGCAAAATGATGCACATCAGTAAGTTCCAACAGTTTTTCAATGTTTACGGGAGTCAATAACTTTCTGTTGTCGGCCAGAATTAATTTATACGCTGAAAATTTTTGTTCTGTGTTGACGGACATGAATGGGTAATACTTGAACACTAGCACTGGCTGCTCGGAACATTCTTCTGGCAAAAATTTAAGCATTTTAGGAGTTTAATCAGGTGGAACACTGCAGCAGACGAAGAGCAAGTTAACAAATGAACGCACTTGTTCAAGCAAATCTCGGGAGGCTATTGTAAGGAGAAGGAAAGAGTAATGTCAGAAATAAGGAAATAGCTATTGTGAAAAGCGTCATTATCCGTCTACCTGCTTGTATTGCGACACTGAAATCTTTTTCCTTGATCAGGGAAGGCTTCTCATGTTGCCAAAGGATGTACAACATACAAAGTTCATTAATTATTTTAATTTCGTTCAGGAATCTTAGATAATCGAGCACACATAAGAGAAAAATATGTCCGTATATGCACTAACGCTCAAAATATGCAGTAATGGTTATGAATTTCATGTTTTTGGTCCGTATTGAACTGAGAATAATATATAAATAATAATAATAACAACGTAAACGTTTCCACCTTTTCAATACTAAAATATATTCACAAAATTATAAATTACACGGTACTAGTTTCGACCCATCTAGGGGTCATCATCAGCCGTATTGGAGCAAAGATCACTTTTGGCGAAATCCTAAGAAAATGTTATTTTAAAGAATAACAAGTGAAATGAGATGTTATTATGGTAATAGTTAATAATACAAGGAATATACATACTAAGAGGTTTTAACAAAGAATAAAGTATAAATGGGGTGTTGTAAAAATTATAATCATGGAAATCAGTAAGTTCTTGTATTGAAATGACATATATAAAATTATATATGGCTTATGAAGAGGGCTTAAGGTGGGGCTGAAGGGTGCGGGAGAAAGTGTAATTGTCTTGGAAAAGTACCTTTGATTAAATTTAGGATTGAGTTTAGGTTGGCTGCATTATTGTTTCTGAGGAAAGTGATAAATAGATCGAAGAGTATGTTGGGTTTCTCTGAGATTTCATTGAGATTGTGACTGGCATTAAAGTATTGGTCTAGGTGTATGTAGTAATTTTCCATTATGTTGAGTAAAGGGCCCTTGTTTGCTAATACGAGGATGTCCATGTCTTGTTCAATATTGGTGAAATTATGGTTATAATCTTGCATGTGTTGGCCGGTGGCTGAAAACCTGTTGTATTTTATTGCGTTAGTGTGTTCGTGGTATCTGATAATGAAGTTTCTCCCGGTTTGCCCGATGTAGGTTTTTTTACAGGTGGTACATTTGATCCTATAAACTCCTGATTTTAAAAAACTGCTGGTCTTGTTGATGTGTGAAGTATTGTATAAAACGTTCATGTTCTTATTGTTGGTTTTGAAGGCTATTTTAACGCCTTATTTCTTAAAGATGTTTGTTAACTTGTAGATATCATTGTTGAACGTGAAGGTGGAAAATGTTAGAGGTTTGGTTATTTCTTTTTTGAGGGTAGTTTTTGGGCGATGTTTGTGTTTATTGATTATCCTTTCTATAAAATGATTGCTGAAGCCGTTGAATTTTGCAATTCCGCGGATTGTTTTGAGTTCGTTTTTTAGATCTTTATTGGACATAGGTATGCTGAAGGCTCGGTGAACTAGGCTGTTGTATGTGGCTCGTTTGTGGGACTGGGGGTGCACTGAATCTTGGCGAATGGTGGAGGTTGTTTGAGTGGGTTTTCTGAAAATTTTATAACTGAAAGAATCCGAGTTTCTAGTGATGGTTAAATCTAGAAAGTTGATTTTTTGATTTGATTCGGATTCTAGTGTGAATTTGATATGAGGATCAATATTGTTAAGTCTTAAGAGGGTGGTGGGTGCGTTAATTGTAATCATGAATGAGAAATCAATTAACGCACCCACCACCCTCTTAAGACTCAACAATATTGATCCTCATATCAAATTCACACTAGAATCCAAATCAAATCAAAAAAATCAACTTTCTAGATTTAACCATCACTAGAAACTCGGATTCTTTCAGTTATAAAATTTTCAGAAAACCCACTCAAACAACCTCCACCATTCGCCAAGATTCAGTGCACCCCCAGTCCCACAAACGAGCCACATACAGCAGCCTAGTTCACCGAGCCTTCAGCATACCTATGTCCAATAAAGATCTAAAAAACGAACTCAACACAATCCGCGGAATCGCAAAATTCAACGGCTTCAGCAATCATTTTATAGAAAGGATAATCAATAAACACAAACATCGCCCAAAAACTACCCTCAAAAAAGAAATAACCAAACCTCTAACATTTTCCACCTTCACGTTCAACAATGATATCTACAAGTTAACCAACATCTTTAAGAAACAAGGCGTTAAAATAGCCTTCAAAACCAACAATAAGAACATAAACGTTTTATACAATACTTCACACATCAACAAGACCAGCAGTTTTTAAAAATCAGGAGTTTATAGGATCAAATGTACCACCTGTAAAAAAAACCTACATCGGGCAAACCGGGAGAAACTTCATTATCAGATACCACGAGCACACTAACGCAATAAAATACAACAGGTTTTCAGCCATCGGCCAACACATGCAAGATTATAACCATAATTTCACCAATATTGAACAAGACATGGACATCCTCGTATTAGCAAACAAGGGCCCTTTACTCAACATAATGGAAAATTACTACATACACCTAGACCAATACTTTAATGCCAGTCACAATCTCAATGAAATCTCAGAGAAACCCAACATACTCTTCGATCTATTTATCACTTTCCTCAGAAACAATAATGAAGCCAACCTAAACTCAATCCTAAATTTAATCAAAGGTACTTTTCCAAGACAATTACACTTTCTCCTGCACCCTTCAGCCCCACCTTAAGCCCTCTTCCTAAGCCATATATAATTTTATATATGTCATTTCAATACAAGAACTTACTGATTTCCATGATTATAATTTTTACAACACCCCATTTATACTTTATTCTTTGTTAAAAACCTCTTAGTATGTATATTCCTTGTATTATTAACTATTACCATAATAACATCTCATTTCACTTGTTATTCTTTAAAATAACATTTTCTTAGGATTTCGCCAAAAGTGATCTTTGCTCCAATACGGCTGATGATGACCCCTAGATGTGTCGAAACTAGTACCGTGTAATTTATAATTTTGTGAATATATTTTAGTATTGAAAAGGTGGAAACGTTTACGTTGTTATTATTATTACTTATATATTATAAAAATATGCAGTATCGTTCAAAATACGCATTTGCATATGCGCATATGCATCTTTAAAAAATCCGGGCCTTGCTCATTACACACAGAAGAATACCATCAAACAGGACACTGTTCAACTACCTGTAATCATATTTCTTATGATTGCACCTCATTATATGAAGAATTACGAAGTGCATTTAACCAAGCACAACGAGTTTTAGAACAAAACTAATTTAATGTTTTCATGTGTGAATTTTAGTTGAACTCTCTCGAAGATTACAACTGTAATAAATTTGATCGCACATGGTTTTAAATAATTTTGTACATTCAACTCACAAGTCTTCGACTTGTTGAGAAAGGAAGGATAAATATTGTATATATACACAGTAAAACCTCGTTAATTCAAAGTTGTTGGGACTAAAAAATCGGACTTCAAATTACGTGATTTCGAATTAACCGCCAATTCGTAATTCAGAAGTGCCAACCCTTGTTGCATTATGAAATATTCTAAGGCCCGTTGCTGCATGCAGTTAACCTTGATCTGCAGTTTAAACCTTTCAAATGCCATGAGAAAGGAAAAAAAAAACTATTTCCAAAATGCATCCAAGAAGGTGCATTTAGAATATTCAAATATTGCACTTGGATAACTCACTGATAAACATAACCTCTCGCAACAAAAGGAAGAAAAAGCACGATTCAAAGATGAGGATTAATCTATGCTGCCTTCCATGTGTAAGTGTTTTATTCATTGGATTACTGTACTGTATGCAGTTTAGATGCTTTGTACTTGCACAGAAAGTACCCGATGCCCTTAAAACATCGTGGCTAATCGAACTTTCCTATGACGAGGGCAGAAAGTCTTTCACTTCCTTCTGTATGACAACACAATACAGTCACACTATCTTTGTATGATTTCCCGCCATGGCACTTCTCTCTTAGGTACTTCAGAAATGTAAACACTTGCCGCGTCACAAAGTATTCTAAGACCTATTAATGCGTTCAATCAACTTTATTCACAGTTTAAACCTTTCAAATGCCATGGAAAAATATTTCCGAAATGTATCCAACAAGGTGCATTTACAATGTTCAAATAATGCACTTGGATAAATCACTGACAAACATAACCTTATGGAATGAAAGAAAAAATCACAAGATTCAAAGACGAGGACAAATTATACTGGTTCCCCTGTGCAAATGCATTTTTTTTTGGATTACTCTACCATTTACATTTTTAGATGCCTTGTATATGCACGGAAAGTACCTGAAACCCTTAAAACATTGTGGCTTATCGAACTTCGCTATGACGAGGGGAGGAATTCTCTCGCTTCCGTGTGCGTTGCAACACAGGACAAGGACCCTCACCCTTGTACGATTTCCTGGCTGGCACTTTCTTCTCTAAAACCATAAGACCATTTGTCTCAGCATTATATATATCGTATGGCTTTACAAGTACACAAAAAATATGCACTCGGAGTCACTTGGTGTAGAAGCCTCAGATCACCGTTAAATGCTCGAAGTGGGCACTCCTTAACAATGTGTTCCATTGTCTGCTCCTCTGCTCCACAGTCACAGTCAGCAGATGAACGGAAACCCCCATTTCTTCAACATGTAGCCACACCTCTCTTGACCCATCCTAATTCGGTTCAGCTTCGACCAGGTTTGACACGGAATCCTTCAACCTTCTTTGTTGGATCTTAAACCAAGTGAGCGTTGTTGGGTAGATGTTCATACCTATGCTGTCGCCACTCAGAGGTCATGTCGAAAGAACTGCTACTTTTAAAATCAGTCCTGGGTGGTTTGCGTGATTTCAGACGAGTTGTTGGTGGCTGTTGTAGGGCATCGTACAAGGGAGAGTTCTTATGAGAAGAGATCTTGAGCAAGTTTACCTTAGCTGCTTTCCTCCTTAGATCTGGCAGGGCTATATTAGCTAAGATAGGTAACCACTGAATGGGAGTAGATCTAACAGTACCAGTGATAACTCGTGGCTTCATTAAGCTGGACATCAATCTTTGTTGTGTGAATGCTGTTTTGCCATACAAGAGCACAGTATTCACCAGCAGAATACACAAGAGCGAGTGCAGTAGTGCGTAGGGTATTGGTGTCCACACCCGAGCTACTTCCGGCAATCTTGCGGATCACTCTGGAGCCAAGTTTCTTAGATAACGTGATGCACTGTTGTTTGAATGTAAAGGACCGACCCAGAGTGATTCCTAGATATTTGGGATTGTAGTTATGTGGTACTTCGTTTCCGTCGAAAGTCGCATGTAGCTTCCTATGGACTTCCTTAGTATTTAGATGGAATGCAGTAACCTCAGTTTTATTTGGGTTAGGTTGAAGTCTCCATTTATGGAAGTAGTCATTCAATTTCGTCGGATCGCTCGTCAGTACATTCTCACAGTGCACAAGACCTTTACTCTGGAAGACTAACGCTAGGTCATCTGCATACTGGATTTTCAATGAGTCAGTGTCTGGCATATCATGAATATACAAGTTAAATAGATTGGGGGCCAGAACTGATCCCTGAGGTAGGCCATTGTTTAGAGTCCTCCATCTGCTAGATTGTCCGTTCAGAAACACCTTAAAGCGTCTGTCAGAGAGCATGTTGTTCACTAGAAACGCCAGCTTTTGACATGGGATGATTTCAGTAAACTTCGACATCAAGCCATCCCTCCACACAGTGTCATAAGCTGCTGTAAGGTCCACAAAAATTGCAGCTGATCGGCGACCTCATTAGAATCCAGCTTTAACTAGAGTTGTTAATGTTAAAACCTGGTCGCAGCAGCTCCGATGTCTCCTAAAGCCACCTTGTTCAACATGGATGATTTGATCGATGGCCTCTTGAATGGGGTTTAGAATAAGCCTTTCTAGTAGCTTATAGGTCATACTGAGTAGCAATACTGGCCGGTAGTGAAAAGCATCGGTTCCGTCTTTGCCTGGTTTCAGGATGCCAATTCTCTTAGCCTGCTTGAAAAGCTTTGGTAATCTTCCAGTTCGTAGGATTTCATTGAAGAATTCAATAAACTACTAATTTTTTTGCAATCGTTTAAGAAAAGGCTAGGAAATCAACAGATAGGGAATCTGCCACCTGGGCGACTGCCCTAAATACAGATCAGTAGTGATTGAGTTGAGTTGACTTCTAGGCTATGAAGAGCTATAAATTGTACATGTAAACATTCTACACTATTATTCTATAAACTTATGAATGTATTTGACTTATACTGGCTCTTTTCATTGGAAGGCAGTATTTCTAAATGTAAAAGGACAATAAATGGTGAACACGACTTTTAGGCCTACATATAAAATAAACATTCTTAGCTTTAGTTACTCATATCACGTAATTAATTTAATCTCGTCAATTCCTCTGATTCTCCGAGGCTTCAGTACACTTACTGGAAAGGGTACACTACCCTACACAGACAGAATGTGGAACAGGGAATACAAGAAGGAGAATTATTCCTCTGAGATTTACGTCAGGAAGGGAATACGGTCGTAATATTAAAAAAAAATTTTTTTTGCTAGTTGCTTTACGTCGCACGAACACAGATAGGTCTTATGGCCACGATGGGACGGGGAAGGGCTAGGAAAGAGGAGGAAGCGGCCATGGCCTTAATTAAGGTACAGCCCCAGAATTTGCCTGGTGTGAAAATGGGAAACCACGGAAAACCATTTTCAGGGCTGCCGATAGTGGGGTTCGAACCTACTATCTCCCGAATACTGGATACTGGCCGCACTTAAGCGACTGCAGCTATCGAGCTCGGTACGGTCGTAAAAACTCGCTTCAAAGATTTGTCTCGCTTCTTACTTGACCCCGTAGAAATACGAAATAACTTAATTGCCAGTCATTTGTCTCTGTCAGATGGGCAGTAGGTCTAACACACAGTATACCTGATCACTGCTTTCATTTAAGTTATCATCTTGCGCAGCCAACCAGTGCCAACTTCCCTGCTACCGGCATGCCTTTATTCCAAGTAGTGTCATCTTAACTGCCATCTCGTCAGCCATGCATTGCAATCGGGAGCATTCAAAGTCTCGTCTTTTTGAACCTTGTAACTATAGTTTTGTTCCTGACTATAGAGTCCAAACAGTGTGAATCTATTCCCAAATGATTTCTGGAGATGGTCTCCGATATTCCCAGTTGGTGTGTGTAGCCGTGCTGTAGTGTTTAAAGCGTACTATACCACCAGCTGATAATTAGCATATGTTACGAGTTGTACTTCTGAATGTAATACATTGTGACTGGAAGCATTCTCTTGTTAATTGCAGCTGTTGAAAGCCAGACCCTTATTTTTAAGTATATTTCATGCTTGTTTTCTATCACATCAAGATTTACCTAAACAACTGTAAATGAATTAAGAGACGGTATTGTTTAGGTTAGGTATGCTTTCGCCGCATTTATGGATATCTACAAGTGTGGCGGTAATGTGTTTTATTATCATAATGATTAATTTTGTACATTCATTGTCTGCATTTTTTCTTTACTGATACATACCCTAGTATGTTTTGTTTGGAGTCTCCAAAAATCGTTGAATATAAGTGGGGACAGAAAATTATTATTATTATTATTATTATTATTATTATTATTATTATTATTATTATTATTATTATTATTTGTTAGGTACGTTGGAGAGTAAAACAATCATTATCATTGGATAGTTTTTATCACATTTTAAACTTGCTTTTCTTCAAAAAAAAAAAAAACCCTATATTGGCCCAATTACGTGATATTAAACTATCACTTTGTTAATGATCTCGCCTGCTATATTAATAGCAACAATCATGAATATTTCTCAACTAAATTAAACTCTTTTCCTCATCCTGAGGTGCTGCAATTCTTTTTAGGCATGGCCCCAGTGGAGGGGAGTTAAATGTACGATTTTTACTGCACCTCAACCTTTCTGCCATTCGTAAATCTCTGGCAGTACAGTACGGGGAATCGAACTGACTCCTGAGAATGTCAGCTAATTGTTCTAACAATTGTGCTGGCTGTCATTCTTAAGTACAAAACACACACATATAGCATGACTAATAATAATGGCGTATGGCCTCCGGAGAGGCCTGGTGCAGGTCCTTTTCTAGTATACGGCCTATTAGGCGACCTGCATGTCTGTGAAGATGAGGGCCCTACCTAGGATGATTTCTAATGTTGAATACGCCACACATACCCAGCCCTCGAGCCATTGGAATTAACCAATTAAGGTTAAAATCCCCTATCCGGCCGGGAATCAAACCCGGGACCCTCTGAACCGAAGCCCAGTACGCTGACCATTCAGCCAACGAGTCGGACATAGCATGACTGATGCTTGCTTGCAATGCGTGGGTCAGACATGAAACTGTTCACCTATTTGCACAACGTCATTAGAGCTGCAGTAGGCCTACGCTATGGATGCAGACATATCTTAACTGCGAAACACAGATGTACCGCCTGACTTCGACGCGTGTTTTCATAGCATGGGTCGTATGGATAAACAATTCACAAATTTGTGCAAGGTCATCAGAGCTGCAATAAGACTTGAACCCGCTTGTTGCTGGTTGTTGTTCTGTGACGTATTACGTTGGGTGGTCTTGTATGAGAGACTTATTTTTGATTTTTCTTTGTCTCAAAAAGCCAGGTGTGGGGTGTCTAATACAAGAGTAAATACGGTATATTCTACATCGGACACTCATACTTCTTGCACCTACTTTTATTTTTTAAGATAGCTTGCATGTAGGCTTAGTTTCTTCATATGTTGTTTGTGCATATTATTGTATTCATTTTCATCTTGCATCATCTTGACAGTTACTATTTTCAACCTTAAGTGGACTTCAATCTCATGTTGTCTGCTTGGAGAAGGTGTAAATGATGTACTCAAATTGTTAATTGAAAATACAATAAAACCTCATTCAGACGTTTCTGCAAGGGACAAGGTAAAATGTTGAGCGAGAAAACTGACTACTGAGTATACGAATAAAACTACCCAACAGGGATGGGGAAACACTAGATACGATTTGTTCCGACAGCAGGGCATTTTACGTTGTGTATCCGCAGATACGGTGAAACTATATGTACCATGTCTAAAGATGAGAGGAAAGTATTAGAAGGTGTGCAGAACAAGAGAGAACAAATATAAACACATTTTCTGCTGGAGCTTATAAAATAACAGTGCACTGAAAGGTGTGAGAAACACCAGATAACAAATATGGAAACATTTGTGTGAGGGGGCATAAAATTATATATTATTGCATATCGCACTATTTCTAAAACAAATGTTAGTGGAAGCCTTTGATTTCAGACCAAAGGGTTATTAAACATTATTTTCGGGTCACTCTCTTAGACATTGAATTGGAGGTTACACTCCACCATGTGCAACTGTAAGGAATGAATGGCTGCCATTTGGAATCCAACAAAACTTTGACCAAGTAGAGTGATAGCCGAAACTCGAACGTGCGAGTTTTAACATTAGCGCCACTTCTGTTGCCAGTCCATTTTTTTGACAGATTTTAATTTTGTCCTCATTAATGAGAAATTTCATTACATTTTTCCATGTCCATAACTAGGCTATCACAGGTTACGTTAGTCAACTTCATATGGTTATATTCCCAATGCAGATATCGTGCAAGAAATATTCGCTACCAGTCACTGTACCACTCAGCACAAAATACATTTCCAACTTCTGAATGGAATGCGAAATACAAGCCTACTGTGTTAGTCAGCAATCTTGCTGCTAACTGGCAAGCAAAACTGAACATTTGCTGAGCCTAACGGCTTGCTCCTTGAAGGTGCAACTTATCCTGTGAAGATCAGAAATTCAAGGCCTTTTCCCGTAATCACACAATTGTGGTGGTGGCAGCTCTTACCTGAGTTGGAAATCACGTTTCTTTCACAACGGATGACAACATTTTCAAGGCGAGGTAAAATGTGATTGTACTAAGCGGTAATTGCAAACCATCCACTAAGCGGTCGGTAATAGCTAAAATTCGTGATGCAATAAGTTATTTTTTTTATAGATAAAATGTGGTAAGAATCTGGACTTAAAATTAATGGCGTGCTAAGTGGGAAAGCGTGTTAATGAGGAATGCACTGAGGTTTTACTGTATTGATGATATAGATGTTGATTCCCATAGGGAATCTGAAATATTTGTTCCGAATGAGTAAATTTATGTCCAATAACGGATCATTTATATTGGTTTTACTGTATTGGCAATTAAATTACTTTGCCTGATGAGTGTCCCATATATCATCAGATTGATGTAAACTTCAATCTCACTTCCAGTGTGGACTTTCAAAAAAACAATTTGCGATAAATTTCCTTTTCTTGTTCTGTCTTTCCGTAATTGTGTATCATATTGAATATAATTTTAATGTAATTCACACAACAAAATTCACTGTCAGTTTTTTAATAGCATGCAAATACTGTACTTACTTGAATTTTCATGCACATTTTTTGCAGCAAAATTTAGTATACGAAATCAGGTTGTGCGTTAGAATCAATGGTGCACTAGATTCTTATGCAAACTCTAAAATTATAGTTAAATTTCTGCTTCAGCTCTGATCAGATGTTTTTGTGGCTCATCATTTCTTTATTCCTTTTCCTGCACTTTTGTATTTTATTTTATTACAGTTACCACATTTTCCTAGGTGTTCTTGAAAATAAGTGCTTGATTGTGACTAATGAGTTTGGTAATCAAGAGATAAAGTAAAAAAGCGAAGAGTTTCAATGCAAATGGAAGTAAATTCCTTACCGAGAAAACCATGGAAATACTCGGGCTGCAAGGGAATTCAGTTTAGCAGACGGCAGGATTTGGTTGTGGTTCTTGACACATGATGGCAATGTTCTGCATCTAAAGTAATGACTGCATCTAAAGTGATGAGAAATTTCACTGGCCCACAAAAATGAAGTTGTCATAAGGGAGCTTTTGAAATGTATATGTAAAGCTAATGCAGTTTTTTTTTTTTTTTTTTTTTTTCCTTCCTGAATGGCGACAATATCAATATTGTTGTCCAATAAAAGTTTAGATAGATAGTCACACTTTGCTTTGCTGATACTTTCGACATTTAGTTGGAGGAGTCGAATCGTTGGTCCAATGTTTCTTGTTAGGGAGCTCTTAAAAGAGCTGTTGAGACGTGTTTGATATGTCATTGTATGTAATTGCCAGATCATCACAGTGATTGACTGGCTGCCAAATATATTGTTGCTCGCTTAGCACCACCCAGGGGTCACGTGTAGGGTAATTTGAGGTTAAACCTACGGACGTGAGCAACATCAACCCCCGCTAATGCAGTGGCTATAGCCCATGGTAAATCAGGCTTTGCAGCTAGCTGTACATTGTAATCACCCACTAATCTATTTTCTTTTATTTCAAGACTTCTTAAAAATGAAATGTGCATTAGATTTGATTGTGCATTAAATTTAAGAAAATACTTTATATCACTATATATTTATTTCTCAGTTAATCTCAAAATACTGTCGGTGCTATAACCCTTAGCCCTCCTTTTTTTTCTGAACACTCCTGCCTCTCCAGCTCCACTTAAGAATCTGAGTGCAGAGGGATAAGAGACAGCACAAACATATTGACAGCATATTTATAAAAATCAACTAAAGCAAATGCAAAATAAACATAATACACGTACAGTACAGTATTCAGGTGCAATGTTCAGCATTTTCAAACCTGAAATTATCTCAGTCACTTTTTGTCTGTAATAGTGCATTGTGTGGAACTTCCCAAAACACTCGCCTGGATGTAATCTAGGCTTTTTTCTACAATTATTGCTGAAAAACGCAGTCTCCCGTCGTAATTCAGGCTTACTGTTCATTACTATATTTAGGATTACACTTAAAAATGCTTTGAATGCAGGAAGAGTAACATCTATCCACGATCTCCTAATAGACTCACGTGTGAGGGGCGTAACCTTTTGCACGTTTACACTAGCATACCGGTTAGTCTTGCGCACAATTTCCGACAATAACTCGTCAGTCATGAATAATTGGAAAAAGTCAAGTGCACTCAACCTTGCGGTGGTTTATAACCTGACGTACCTGCGAATGGGCTTTTGAAGTCCAAGTCAGTGACACTGTATTTCCTCCAGCCATCAGTAGAGGTATCAGCACTGTCATTTAGCATAATTTTCTCATTATCAGGATTTTCATCATTCAACTCTCCAACACAGTCTCATTCCGCAGTATCTTCCTCACCACTTAACTGAAAATCACTCTCACTATCGCTGAAATCAGTCACTTTCACCTAAAAGTCTGGCTATTTCTTTCTCATGCTGCTCAAAAGACGCCATGTTGCTAAGCAACGTCTGATTACAAACTCACATGGTCTTCAAAGAATGTGCACAAAGCCTTATTTCAAAGAGGTTATAGTTATACATGGCTTCAAATTGTCGTCGAATGATGGCAGTAGCTTACTGTACCTGTAATTCATGCACGCGTAGCCCGACAAAGGAGTTACATAGGGAAGAAAATCATGTCGGGCATTGCCCGTCATAGGATCTATGCGGGATATTCTCGTTGTCGGGCATGGCCCACTGCGTGAGTGCTAAGGGTTAAATCCAATGTCAGACTATCACAACATATTGCATGGGACATTGTCCAATCATGACCAAATCTTGGAATTTACTTCAACAGCTGTATATCCTTTCTTTCTTTCTTTCTTTCTTTTGCGTCCTCATATAAAGATCATAGGAATGATTTCTATGTTAATTGATCAAAAAATGTTAATAAAGGTATCACTGTACTTGCTGTGTTGTACATAAAGCACAATATCATACAACGGAGAGTCTCTAAAGTTGCAGATTCCGTACAATTTTATTGTATTTCAAAAATTATTATTCAGAAAAAAAGAACAAATGTTTATAATCTTTTGCTTTTGACTGTTTTTTTCTAGTTACTTGAACGTAGATCAGCTCTTTTAGAAAAATCTGCTCAACGCCGTGCCATTCTGGAAGACTCGTATAGACTTCAGCAGTTTGAACGGGATTGTGATGAGACAAAAGGTTGGATTAATGAGAAGCTGAAATTTGCCACCGATGATAGCTATTTGGTGAGTAAAAATATAAATGCTTGTTTTAAAATATTGTTATTTTGTTGAGAAACACTGTATGTTTATAGTTGCTGAAAAATGCAATTTAGAGATGGTTTAAAATAATGATTCTTATGTCAATAGTCTAGTATTTCTATTTTTTTGTTTCTCTAAAATTTTCTTCCTTCTTTTGAATGTTATTCAATTTTTCTAGTCTCTCTTTTTTTTTTTACACAAAATATCTTATGTTTACATGTTAATGCAATGATCATGTGGATCATTTTTCTTTTGAAGTGTTTTAAAAATATTGACCATCGTTATTCTGTGCAGAATATTTTACTTGTGTAAATATTATTCTTACTGTATTCACCATGTGAGGGAACAGATGAGGATGAAGTAAACAAGTCTTACGAAGCACTGTGTGATATTGTAGTCAGCCAACACCAATGATAGGATAGTGCCAATGGGGATCACAGTGAGATATTTTATTTTGAAGTACTGGGTATGTGGGGAAGACCTGGTGACATCAATCGATGTAGGAAAGGCTAAAAGGTTTGGGAAACATTGATACAGAAAATTGTGTGTAAAGATATAATAGAAATGATCAGAGCAATGTACACACATCAACGAAAGTTTTGCATCACCCCTGTGTGCCATTTATCTGTGTTGCTATCTTGACCTATGCAGACCGGAAAGATGACTCAAGATATTTGTAAACATGCTCGGAACTGCACAGTGTGACTCTCAGTTAGCAAGATATTATGCAATGTAGTGCACATTGAAAGATATTTTGAGGAAAACAGTAACAACCACTATAGTTAATTTGTTCTGAAATAAAGATAATAGGGAAAACAAAAGACTGCTATCAATTAGTTTTAAGGCTCGGGTATAAATGAATGTGTAGCAGTACCATTCCTACACTTTATAGAAAGTATGCTTGATACTTGTATATCACGGGTGGCAACAGTGGCGAAATGACTTAAAATAAAGTGTAGAGGAATAGATAGATAGAATGAGAAGGAAGTAAATTTCTTTTAATACAATCTTTTAACTTCTTACATATCAAACAATAGAGCAGCCATTCCCAAACTGTGGTCCGTGGAACCCTAGGGTTGAAATTTTGTTGTACACACACAATTCATACACCATTATACTAAATTTAGGAACTATGTCTTCACTGTAGTATAACTTGCATACAATATATGCAACTGTTAACTTGGCCAATACATGGTACAAGTTAGCAGAAGATATTACAAGGCAATGGAAATGATGTAATTGTGAGACACTTCGAATTGCTAGTATCCACACTCGGACCATATTTTCCGCCTCTGGTTGAGAAAATTTTGTGGATGAGAAATCCCTTTCTTGAACATGAACTGCCGTCTCTCTCTTGAGGAAAATCAGCTAGCTGAAGTATCTTGATAAAGAGAAAGTGAAAAATAAATTGAAGTATTGATTGTGGGTGGAGTATCAGATGGAGTAGCATGTGTAGTTCACCGAACTTTCATGAATGTATCACAACTCCAAGTCTCCGATCAACGTTTCAGTCCATGACATCCGCTGTCCCGTACAATTTCTAGAAAGGATGCCTTTCATGACAACATACCTGTGTGATTGTGCCTTTTCTGCTCTCTCACAAATGACTACAAAGTACAGAAACAGAGCTAATGTAGAGGCTGATCTTTGGTTTGAGTTACTACGCTTGTAAAACGCTTGGTCTTTGGAAAACACCACCATCTGTCCCATTGATCCAACAACCGCAAAAAGTGAATTTTTTCAAGTAGGTTTCCAGATTCAGACTGTTGTAATTATGAGCCAAGTGTTTCATTGTTTTATAATTTCTGTGTGTTTATAAAGTATCTGTATGTAAATGAAGTTAAATTAAACTCTCAGAGAAAGTAAATATCAGTCCAAAATTATACGAATAAAATCTAAATATGGTGTGTTGTTCAGTCTGTCAGCGACTCTGTTGGTGGGATCCTCAACAGCTCTGCCATCAGCTGTCATAGATGGCCTAGGCATCACTGAAGAGGCGTACTAGGGAAATGAGGAATGAAGTAGTTTCCTACACTATGCTTGGCAATCCGTAGCTTAGGCTTACAAGATGCAAAGACAAGACGTGTACTACAGTTCATTAGCATGTGCTTTCTATCTTCCTCACACCCCCGACACCTGCTTCAACGTTAATGGCAGCAAATGGAAAATCTGGCAACTTATTCTTAGAAATTCTTAGAACCTAGGCCTAAATCGCCCCTGCATTCCTACTGGTTATCACTTCAACGGGCGTAGTTTCTGGCTGTTTCGCAAGTACCGCATGGCCAAGCCAGTATAAAGTTCATTTTCCCGCTTCAGTCCTCTTTATGCTATAAGTAATGAAGAAAAGCAACACAGCTTTGAAGTTGCAAAAATTAGTGCATGGGAAAGTGTATGGAGTATTACGTGGGAGTGATAAAGGTGCAGTAGCAACACTAGCACATCTGAACATACAGTTTCTTTCCCCGCGAGAATTTTATTTCATGTCTCCTTATCGTCGTGCTACGTTCTAATAATGCAATGTAATAATTACGAGTGACATGATAATACAATGTTTGGCTCGTATAAAGGTAAAAATAAAAATAACTTTCAATTTTATGCCAACACGTGATATTGGAACGCCTCTGTGTGTGTAGGTCAGGCCTCCTCCCACCAACACCCAGTTGGTTATCAACTTTCGTTCAACATCGTAGACGATCGGCATCTTTTGGCCGGCTGTTTGGTGGCATGTATATCAGCTGGCAAGTCGGCTGTTTCCTACATAGTCGGGAAGTTTTTATTCACCTCAGTAATAAAGGACACGGAAAATCTTATCACTTTAGTTCAAAAATGTAATTTCCTCTACAATAAGACCCATAAGTATTATTGCAACACCGTAAGAGAGGATGCCTGAAAGGAGATAAGCAAGGGAATGAAAAATAAGTCAGGTTAGAATATTCAATTTTGTGGTAGATTAGGCCTATATGGTATTTAGTTTATTTAGTAATTATTGTTGACCTTATTTCAGAATTATATCTTGTTGGAGTCCATATACAGTACAGTATGTCAGTATGAATATTGACATTGGTTGGAATGTATGATCTTTAAGTGTTCATTATAATTTTATAAATGGCATTCCATACGTTTGTTGTACATGTATTCTTAATAAACAGTAATGTTGTGGACAAATACATTTTATGGTTTTTAATGTTGAGTCCACCTTCGAGTGGAAATTTCGACTGATGTGTTAGATACCAATATAATTTTTTCAGCTAACTCGTTCTTGGTTGCCTGCGTTTTGCCCTCGTGTGCTAAGTTAGGCTCGTCAGTTGGGACTTAGCACACCACCCAAGACGCAAGGCTAGTGCATACCGTCCACTGCATAGGCTATTTGAAGCCACCAGCAGTGCCAATGCACTATGAGAGCTATGTCTCATTTCCAAAAAATAGATTCCTGTCTGGCCATCAAATGATGTAGATGTTGATTCCCATAGGGAAGCTAAAATATTTGTCCTGAATGAGTAAATTTATAATACCAATATAATGGGCCGTTATTGGACATTATAAATTTTCCAGCTAACTCATTCTTGGTTGCCTGCGTTTCGCCCTCGTGTGCTAAGTTAGGCTCGTCAGTTGGGACTTAGCACACCACCCAAGATGCAAGGCTAGTGCATGGTATTATAAATGTACTCATTCAGGACAAATATTTTAGCTTCCCTATGGGAATCAACATCTACATCATTTGATGGCCAGGCAGGAATCTATTTTTTGGAAATGAGACATAGCATGTCCAATAACGGACCATTATATTGGTATTATAAATTTACTCATTCAGGACAAATATTTTAGCTTCCCTATGGGAATCAACATCTACATCATATGATGTGTTAGATGACAAAAACATATCAGATGTAAGGCTTTTCAGGCGTTTACTCTATTAAGCAGCGTTTTGTCTTACGTTGACACTGAGGTGTATGCAGGTGAACTTATCAGAAGCCCTTATAAGAGGCACAGTCTGATAACTGCATACGGGAGATAAATCTCCACAATAGAATTATTGCCCGCCTAGCAATTCCGAATGGAAAATTCTAAATTCCCATGGAGGGAATTAGATATTTTTCACCAATAGAGCATGTTAGATTCGATTCCACAAGGTGAGAGTGAGCATCTGGTGTCCATGTTGTCATAGCGTGACATCATATGGCCGTGGCAAGCCCGGACAGGTACCGTGACACCAGAAACGCACCACAAGCGCGCGAACGGTCTTAACACAGGGTGCAACTTGCGCAGAGACTGGGGGGTGCATGTGGAGTATGCTCATCATCCCCGCCTCTCCTCTCCAACTAATATACAGTGAAACTCTTAAGTTCCCGCATAAGAAGTTTTCCTGCCTAAGAAGTGTGACATTCTTGGTCCCTTGATCAGTTTCATTAAGATATATGTATAGTTTTCCTGTTTAAAGTGTTCTGTTGTAAATTTATTTCCCCATTAAACTGTTCAGATTTTAGAGCTCCTTGAGATAGAAAACGTCCGCTCAAAGCAGCTCATAGTTAGAACCCCGCTAATTTATTTTTCAGACCTTACACTTAGAATGGTTCATGGTGTGGTTTACTGTAATCACGTCCTAGTTCGCGAACCATGGGCAACGGTTGAGTGGCCTAGTAAGTGGTCCTGAGAATCGGGATACCAGTTGCTATGGAATGGGAGTGGGCATCTCAGACATATTCTGAGTCATGGTCCTCCTTGTGCTCAGACGGCTCTGACTATACAATCCACCGGTGGTCCATAAACCGTTAGAGGAGAGATCCTCACTTGGACTATGTGTAAGTAGGGTAGCATCCTGCTTCATGAATTTACCGAGCTCAGAACATTTTACGCAAGCTTTGGACCAATGGGAGTAATGGAGTCCCACTCCCATTTGACAGGCGAGGGATTCCTTGGAAACAACTTGGCGAACGAAATGGAATTTGATGGGGAGCTATCAATATTAATGGGGCTTATGGAAGAAAGAAATTCGAACTGGCTGAGTCAGCAAAGAGGATGCATCTGGATGTGGTAGGAGTAAATGATATTCGGGTAAGGGGAGATAACGAGGAAGAGATAGATTATAAAGTGTATTTAATGGGTGTTAAAAAGGGAAGGGCAGAGAATGGGGTAGGTCTGTTTATCAGGAATACCATTGCATGCAACCTAGTTTCTGTTAAGGCATGTAAATGAGCAAATGATGTGGGTAGATTTGGCACTTTGGAGGAATTAGGACAAGAATTGTCTCAGTGTATTCACCATGTGAGGGTGCAGATGAGGATGAAGTCGACAAGTTTTCTGAAGCATTGAGTGACATCGTGGCAGGGTCAACAGCAATGATAGGATAGTGCTAATGGGTGATTTCAATGTGAGAGTTGGAAATAGAACTGAGGGATATGAAAGGGTGGTTGCTAAATGTGGGGAGGATATGGAAGCTAATGGGAATGGAAAGCATTTGCTGGACTTCTGTGCTGGTATGGGTATAGCAGTTACGAATACATTCTTCAAACATAAGGCTATTCACCACTACACATGGGAGGCTAGGGGTACCAGATCCATAATAGACTATATCTTAACCGACTTCGAATTCAGGAAATCTGTTAGGAATGTACGAGTTTTCCGGGGATTTTTTGATGATACAGACCACTATCTGATCTATAGTGAACTAAGTATCTGTAGGCCTAGGGTAGAGAAAGTGTAATCTGTCTGCAAACAAATAAGGGTCAAAAATCTCCAGGACGAGGAAATTAAACAGACGTACATGGATATGATTAGTGAGAAGTTTCGAACAGTAGACAATAAGCAGGTTCAGGATGTAGAAAGAGAATGGGTGGCATAGAGGTATGCTGTAGTAGAATCAGCAAGGGAATGCCTAGGAACAACTGTGTGTAAAGATGGGAAAGGGGGAATATCTTGGTGGAGAGCAGCTTGTAAACGTTAAAAGAAGGCTTATCAGAAATGGTTGCGAACAAGGGCCGAGGCAGACGGGGATTTGTACGTAGATGAAAGAAGGAGATCGAAACAGATAGTTGTTGAATCCAAAAAGAAGTCGTGGAAGACCTGCAAAGGCTAGGTCAGGCAGCAGGGAAACCTCTTTGGACAGTAAGAAAGAATCTTAGGAAGGGAGGGAAAAAGGAAATGAACAGTTTTGAATAATTCAGGTGAACTCATAATAGATCCCAGGGAATCACTGGAGAGGTGGAGGGAATATTTTGAACATCTTCTCAACATAAAAGGAAATCTTCCTGGTGGTGGTGTGAACAGCCAAGCTCATGGAGAGGAGGAAAAGGATGTTGATGAAATGATGCTTGAGGAAGTGGAAAGGATGGTAAATAAACTCCATTGTCATAAAGCAGCAGGAATAGATGAAATTAGACCTGAAATGTTGAAGTATAGTGGGAAGGCAGGGATGAAATGGCTTCATAGGGTAGTAAGATTATCATGGAGTGTTGGTAAGGTACCTTCAGATTGGACAGAAGCAGTAATTGCACATATATATATAAGAAAGGGAACAGGAAGGATTGCAACAACTATCAAAGTATCTGATTGATAAGTATACCAGGCAGAGTATTCACTGGCATCTTGGAAGTTGGCAGGTTTGAGCCTGGCTCAGTCCGGTGGTATTTGAAGGTGCTCAAATACGTCAGCCTCATGTCGGTAGATTTACTGCGGGACAAAATTCCGGCACCTCGGCGTCTCCGAAAACCGTAAAAGAGTAATTAGTGGGACGTAAAACAAATAACATTCTTAT
This sequence comes from Anabrus simplex, assembly GCF_040414725.1. Taxonomy (NCBI): domain Eukaryota; kingdom Metazoa; phylum Arthropoda; class Insecta; order Orthoptera; family Tettigoniidae; genus Anabrus; species Anabrus simplex. Next base: position 1,543,035,075 of record NC_090265.1, read on the forward strand.
TAATAGCAACAAAATTAAAACATTACAAAACAGTCACTCAACCAGTAATAACATACACAAGCGAAACCATCTTCAAAACAACTAACACTACACAAATAGACAAAATACTCAAGATAGAGAGAAGAATCATTAGAACATGCATCAACAAATCATACCAAAAAGATGGACACTGGAGAGTAGCTTCTAATGAAACAGTCTACAAGGAAATAGAACCAGTAATGAGCACAATCAGGAAGAAACGCATTTCATTTTTTGGACATCTAATTAGGACACCAGAGAACAGGATCATGAGGAGAATAATAGAAAAATCATGGAATACTAAGTGCAACATTAAGTGGATTACAGAAATCAAGGAAGGTATGGATGAACTACAAATTACAGTCGAAGACCTAAGAAACAAAACCGACAAAATCAAGAAACTCGCAGACAGACAAACCTGACTGCAAATCAGAATCAACAAACAGGCAATAGCAAGGGTGATTTCCGATGAAGAAAGAAGGATAAGATCAGAGAGAATGAAGAAGTACTGGGCTGACAGGAAACTGAAAAATTATTTGTATAAAGTTGGCTAGAGTAGTCTAATGAAGGCCATAAAATGTAAATAATAATAATGAAGCGATTTCTTGTACAGGAAAATACGTGTGATGTTATTGTGACTAGTGACACTAGTTATAAACCAAAAATAGATAAAAAATTTAGGGAGGAATACTCGAAAGAATGGCCCTGTTTACTGCGTTCCTCAGAATCTCATTCACATGTGTTTTGTAGTGTGTGTAGCCGCGATTTTTCAGGTGCGCTTGAGGAAAAACAAGACTGAATTCCTTGCTAATATGAACTCCGAACTGTTAAGTGCTCTGTTAGTGCAAAGGATGCACATGATATCTAAATAAAAAGCATGTCACCAATGTACGTTTAGCAGACAGGAACTCAAGCTTGTGGGTGGAATGTGAAATAAAAACACAAACAGGCTTGCTGGGTTATTCAGGAATATCAATGAAAATCAAAGAGCAAAATTGAACTTTCCTGAGGATTTCTATCCAAAGATGTTACTCACTCTCTAAAGTTCAGGAATTCAAGGCCAATTCCCGTTCTTGCACAACTTTCTCTGACCTGTTTCTTGTGCTGAGGGCTCTGAACAGTGTTAAAAATCACGTTCCTTTCAGAAGGGATAACAAAGAACATTGGGGTGGGAAAAATATGGTCGTACCAGTGATAAGCGAGGTATTTTTATAGTAAATAGATTTAATAAGACTTGAATCGGGACTTCGAATTTATGACGTGTTAAGTGAAAAATCATCTTACTGAGAAACACACTAACGAGTTTTCATTGTATTTTCTTGCGTCTGGTTACATTTCAGAAAAGCTCCCAAGTAAATTTACAGCAAAGAGGTTATCTTTACTCTCCAGGAGCTTGAAATATGTTATGATACATGTAAAGTTAAGTTAGGTCAGAATAAGAAAACTGAAACGTTTGTTACAAAAGCCGCTGGAGTGGCACACCAATTTTTCAGAATGAATTGAACATAGCGGTACACGTTTACGTTGTCTCGGAATTAGACAAATAACTAACGAGTAAGCTGTAGTATGGAAATCTTTGAAAATGCAAGTTTTGGACAAACTGATTGCCGTTATATACCTGATTTTAATATGTGTGGATTTTCCAAACTTAAAAAGAAAAATCTGATATAGGGAATAAATTTTTCTGTTATGATTTCACATTATAATGGACTTCTACTATAATTGTAATTTTGTTACTGTGGAATTGGTTTGATTTGAAGTGTTTTGATACTTTATGAACTTAAAAACGGCTTTCCTTGCTTTCTGGCTAAGGTTCTTAATCACTTCATGGGATATTCTATCTACTCCAGCAGCATAAATTTGTTTAAGAGATTTCATGGCAGAAGGTAGTTCTAAGTCGGTAATTAGTGTAGCCAAAGCAGAATTTTCCTGATTTTAGTCCTTTAGTAACAGTAAATTCAGCCTTGATATCTATTTTAGTATCTTTCTTCTCTGACTCCTTTTTTGATCTTTGTTTGATATGAAGTGCAAATGCTGAGGGTGAGATCTCTGGTTGATTAGTTGTTAAAGGGGTAGCCACACCTTAGCATCAAAGAAGAGACCATCTTTTGTTGTTATTCACTCCTGATCAATCTACAGTACAGTAGAATTGTTATAGCAAGAATTCATAACAATGAAACATTCATTCGCTATAGCGGATTGTCGTTATATCCAATTTTCGTAAAAATTCTGGTATAAAGCTCACACACATCAAAATCGGCATGCAACGGAAATCCAATTGTTCAACACTTACGTTTTCGCATATTTTCATACAGCTGTTTACTCATTAGTTTTTCCTACTTTCAAGATGTTAAGGCTTATTTCAATTTCATTCTGAAAAATTGGATTAATATCAGTACAGTGGCTTCTGTGGCAGTCGCTCATTTTTTATTCAAACAGCGTCACCTAACCATACTTAACCTCATATGAATTATGAAAACATATTTCAAGCGCCAGTAGAGTAATAACCTTTTTGCTATAAATTTACATGGGAATAGCCTTTCTGAAATTTAATCAGAGCCGAGAAAATACAGTGAAACCTCATTAATGCGTTCTGCACGACTACTATTTCTTGCTTACCACCTCCTAAATTCGAAGTTCCGATTAAATCTGTATAAAAATAAGTCACTTAAAGAGTCGCACATTTTCACTATTACTGTTTAAAATTATGGCATTTTTCATAGCCCTGAATTTTTTTGCTATCCCTTTTGGAAGGAAAATTATTTCCAACACAGATTAGATCCTTCACCACATCAGGCAGTTCAGAGAAAGTTGCGCAAAAACAGGAAATTGCCTTGAATTCCAGAACTTTACAGCCTAAATTACACATTTGGAAGCAAGCTGTTAGCCTTAGGAAAGTACAGTTTTGCTTTCTGGTTTTCATTGATATTGCTGAATAACCCAGTAAGCCCGTTTGTGCTTGTATTTCGCATTCCATTCAGAAGGTAGAAATTTATTGTCTTGAGTGATACAATGAAGGGTAACAAATATATGTTGCATGATAGCATACGTACGGATTAGGAACATAATCATGTAAAGTTTACTAGCGTGGTACATATTTATCTTGTGGTATTGTGACCGTTCGTGGACGCCGTGGTTTGTAGATAACCATGAACTATCAAATTATTTGCCGACTAGTATTCAGAAGGTTCGCATGATACTCCACTCAGGGCATGGCCCTTCGAAGAGTATTCGGTCACATTCAGATAACGACGACTGAACTATAGATACTGCCAATCATAAAATGTAAATTCTACACTAAGGCAAAGTTTTCAAATAAATCGCAACAGAAATTGGAAGGGTCACATTTTAATAAAAAAAAAAAATCAATTGATTGAATATGAACAACTGAAATGAACAACGTAAAATAAATCATATGCATTCATTAACATTAAATAAGGACCGAGTCCATCTTGCATTGTCCATCATAAACCGGAAATAATTATTTAACACAAATTCACAGAAACGTAGAATCTTATGGATATACCAAAGTCTATCGGGTCATTATGTCATTCACTCGCCGTCGCAAATGTTAATTGTACCTGTCTACTCCGCCTTGCCTTTCATAGTTATCATTGTTCCTATCTGACTAACTAAATATCGGTTAACTTGAACCCCCCAACAGACTTCAGCATTTATAAATGATCACACATAGCAACACAATACACATAAATGAGTAAAATGCACGTCGTTTCCACCCATCGAGCTGCTGGGCTGCACCTGAAATGAATCTTTATCTACTGGCATGAAATATAAGTTGGTACCGTCTGGACTGCGTCGAGGTCTGCCTGCACCATCAGCTGAAATGCTACTACAGCATGAATCTACTATAAGCATCTACTACATGTACATCGATCGCAATAGGTGACTCTGATCTTAAACGTAACTATCACTGAATTGCATTTTAAGACCCTAACCGTGTGCATATTCCAACATTTCATTACTTGCAACTACGAATCTTAATTTATTAATTCATGTACTTGATGACTCTCTTCAATACCAATGCCTAACGCTGGACTAGCTTGTTCAATCATCTCACAAAATATGCGGCGGAAATTCTATTAACAACACCATTAACAACTTAACACGTCTCGAAACTCAATATAATTCGACACGCAAACCATAAAAATCAACCTAAATTATTTCGTGTCCGCCACGCTTTATGACGACCCTACGCTCGTCATCTCATTGTACACCGCACAAAATCATCACATCCTAACTGCACAAGCAATATTAAGGAAGAGTCTTATTAACATTATACATGAACATTACCTAATACACCTTAATGAACATCCATATCACATCATGGAATTATACCAAGATCACGCACCAATATTTCACACACACTGTCACACTGCAACTTACCTGTAGTAAATGATATTATTTTTGTTTCACAGCGATAAATAATACGGACACAACGCAGTAAAACGTCTTATCCGCGGTAATTGACGGCATACAATATTTACCCACGTATGATCAATCGCAACCCGACAAATACCACCGAAAATCTGTTAGATCGTTCAAGTTAACTCACCCTTGTCACCTACGTGACATTGACAAAAGGACTAACACTACTAAAGCATTCTAGGAAAGTAAAAGATAGACAAGTACAATAACTTATCTGGCTTCTTCATGGTAATTCCGCAGCGGTTTAATCATCATTTTTGTAATTCCGTCCATTCCGGCAGAGGCCCGAGTCCGCCAGGGCACTATATTGGTTTAGCACTTCATGTTGTTCATTTACATTCCCTGGTCAGATAGTGATTTAACATCTCCGGCCGCCACCTGAAACTTGTACAATATAATTAGGAATACAATTTCACACTAATTGTATCTTTACTATCCCAGTTTGATACTGGCCTGAGGAAACATATAATTCGAGGTTGGCAAATGATTTTGGCTATTATATAACTTATATCTGGGCTTATTCTTTATGTTTATCAATTACAGAACCAGATCTTTAAGCTTGCTTCTATTATCTTCCTTCATACAGTAATCAGTAAGTAAAAACACGAACTCCTTCCATTATTATTTACCATAATAATAAGTTGCTTTCCATAAGCAGAGAAATCCTATGCTAGCTATACATGTGTTTTTGACATTTGAGGAACTGAATAACAACTCTAACCTACATCATAGAAGTTGCTAAAGGAAAACACACACTATTGTTCTTCTTCTTACTATGAAACACGTCAGCACGGGCCCATTAGATGATTTGCCATATGAAGTTTCATGCTAATCCACGGCCCCCTTATACAACTTCAAACTAGATATCATGTCTAGCCACATTCTTCTCAGCTGATGCTGACATTGTACTGAGCTCTTGCTTGTAGATAAAGCTGATCTTGACGTAATTCGACATATACCACGGGGTCTTGAGTTCGATCCACCGGCTCTCATCCATTATGTCTATTCAACACTTACGAGTTGTATCGGTTCTTTTATAAATATGCGCGTAAGCCGCACATTGACTCGTTACACCTTTTTCCAAGTCATTGATACACATTTCATTTCACTTATGACTTTCAATGACCGGCCGACATATTGCTACAGGTCATTGAAAGGTCATAGTATGGATACTGAAAAAGTCGTGTAATCGCTAATGAAGATGAAATTAAAATCTGGCAAGTGGACAGGCATCCATATCTTTCAATGATTGCACATATCGACTCTAGTCGATCGAAGTATTGTCGTATTGAAGCTGATGGTCAAAGTCATTCTCTGGCACATGGCAGAGTTTAACCTTCAAATAATTCATGGCTAGAAAAAATGCTTAATAACCCCTTGGTCCAAAATATGAGGCTTCAGCTGACATTTGTTTTAGAAAGAGGGTGTGAACTGCAATAATGCACTGGTGCTTTTATGAGCCCCAGTGCAGACTTTTTATATCTGTTGTCTGGTGTTTTACACACCTTTCAATTCACTGTTGTCTAATAATCCCCAGAGGAAAAGGTTTTCATATTTGATTTCTCATCTCTTTCACATCTTTATAGAAACAGGAGATAGCCTATATCTTTCACAGTACTCATACATACTCAACGTAAAATACACTCATGTCGAGAAAGAAAAAAAAACATATCAAGTGTTTACATATAGTAACTGTTGGATAGTTTTTATTCGTGTATTCAACCGTATGTTTTCTTGCTTAACACATTCTCTTTCCTCTGCAGAAACATCCCAATGATGTTTTATTGAATGAACTCGCCTCTGAAATTAGTCATCCACTCTGCACCATATTCACATTCTTACTTAATTAATTACTTACTTACTTACTTACTTACTCTTACTTAATTTAAGTGCATAGTATTAAAATTACGCGTTTGTTTGTTTCATCCTCTATTTCTAATGAGTTAACTACTGCTTTTGGCCACATTATTTATGCATTTATTGCAGAAACATGTTCTCTTTCATTTTGAATTGTGTTTACAGAACACTAGCCGATGAGTATTACTAATTGACTCCAACATAGCCTGCGAGTTCAATAGTCTACGAAAGAGCTCGCCAGTGTACATAGCGAGAAAACTAACCGGAGAAGATCGATCACATCCAATATAATCACTGGAGTGCATAAATATTGGTAATGGAAATATAATGCACATTTAATCTCTCGTAAAAAAAGAATACATCAGTGATTGTGTTTTCGGAATAAGATAGTACACAGTTTAATATAGGGATTTTCAAGGAGCAGGAGAAAACTGTTGTTAAAACGGAGTTCTCATTATATGTCGTACTCACTATGAGGACTAATACTATTTTATGAAATTCATCATCATAGAGTCTAACCACCTTGTTTATCGTTACATTAATTTTATATCTTGTTCATTCTTGCATATATGCAGTATAACCACTATATTCATATTCTTTATTTGTTCTTAGGATCCTACCAATTTAAATGGCAAGGTTCAGAAGCATCAAAATTTTGAGCAGGAGTTAAATGCCAATAAATCTCGCATGGAGGAAATAACTTCAACTGGCCAGGAGTTGATTGAAGCCAGACATTATGCTACAGGTTTGTGCTTTATTACTACTACACATACTATTACCCTGAGTTCTGTTCCTTCGTGACAAGATATCACACTTACTTCTCTTTCTTCGAGGTAATTAATTATAAGTAGTTTATATGCTATTTTTTATATTAGACCACATAAAGTAATGCTCTCTTATAGATAGGCAGTTTTTCCTAATACCCAGGCCCTTGGATACAGTCTATTTACTGTGACGATGGGCAGAATGTGACTTACCTTTATTTGTGCATACCTCTTTGGTTGCTGCCTCTTGCCATTTCTTCATGAAGTACTTGAGCAGCTGTCTTGGCACTGGCCAGAGCAAATTGTAGCTTCCACTAAAGTCCCAGTTGCATCCATGGCTGTGTCAATATGATAGCTGCTGTGGTATGGGTGGAGCTGAGTATTGACATTCAAAGCACGACTTGTGGTGCGTCCGAGTGTTGTAAAACGCATTACTCATAGGGTCAGTTGTGTTACAATAGCACTTTCTGACCCAGTGAGGAAAGCAATGTCTCCTCATCTTGCCTAGTATGCCTCATTTTGGTGCTGCTATCGGTTTCTACGGTTTCCATATAACTGCATTACCTTTGGTGGTCCTATTTTAGTCTCTTAACAGAAATCTCTTTATGGAGTTAAAGTGTGCATCAGCCGGAAAGGCGTACAGCGCAGAGGTGGCCAGAAGCAGACACATGGCGAATGGAATAAGACATGATTGATTAATTCTAGCCATTCTGAATGTATTAATGCATTCTTCTGTACACAAATCACCAGAATTGTTGTCCTGTTAACTGTAAATAATACTATTTGCTTTACGCCGCACTGACACAGATAGGTCTTATGGCAGTGATAGAATAGGAAAGGCCTAGGAATGGGAAGGAAGCGGCCGTGGCTTTAAGGTACACCCTCATCATTTGCCTGGTGTGAAAATGGGAAACCACGGAAAACCATCTTCAGGGCTGCCGAGAGTGGGGTTCAAACCCACTATCTCCCGGATGCAAGCTCTCAGCTGCGCGCCCCTAACCGCACGGCCAACTCGCCCGGTGTAAATAATGACAGCAACATTACATCAGGGAGAAATTTATAATAACCTAATAATTAACAGAAAATTAATAAAACGCATTCTACCCTCACTAGGGCTGTATTCTATAAGAATAGAAACATCACATCACTCAAGCAGTTGCAGCACAGTAACAACATAAAAACTTCACAAATCATAACTCATTAAAAATATGCTTAAGAAAATGTGTGAAAAGTATTTAGTTGGGAAGGTTCTTGATCACTCTCGGTGTGTGATACCTGATGAATGTTGAAGATGGACGATAAAGGGTTCCTTTATGCTGTCCATTGGCATTAGGGAACATGCATGATCCGGGGTTTTAATTAAAAATATGCTAATCTGATTCAAAATTGCATGCAGAATTCAAAAATGTGATCAGAATGTACAAATAATAACTCCGAGCATGATAAAAATCTACGAAAATGTCAAGTCACGCAAGTACGCGATCTCATTGGCCTGACGTCATCGTACAGGTTGACTGAATTAGCAGACGAAATAACACGTAGTGTGCTTTGAGAAGCAGGATACACTTCGCGTATTTCTACTTTACGTTAGTGTCTAGTATGGTTAAATTCGAGGTCTATACATTGGATAATAATCTGAGTGGTATATTTTAGACTTAAAATTAATCCTGCGCAGACAGTGAGGCAGAAAACTTATAAATGGTGTAGAGTTCCGATGTGCAATAGCACATCGCATACCATATCAAACAAATTGTTTATAAACGTTCCAAAGACGCTAAAACTAGGGAGAAATGGATTTTGGCGAGCTGGAGAAATGCTGGTGATATATCGGAAAAGTCTACAGTTTATTTTTTTGAAGATTTTAACGTAAGATGAATTTGTTTGAATTTTCAAATCACTTTTCCATGTCAGCTGTTCTAGTGGTAAAACTTTAAATTTTAATGTATGATGCTTTATGTAAATGCTTCAATTACATCTTGGAATATGAAAGTAATAAACAGTGCATTAAATAATGCTGATTATTAAAGTATTCTCCAAACCTAACCTATGTTTTGGGTGGTCCATGTCAAGATAATAAATCAAAGGGGTTATGAACCATTTTGACAGCTCTAATTCTACCAATATATCTTGGCATGGGACAGTTATGTATGTCTTTATTGAAGAGCTTAATTGGTAAAGAAATTTAGGCTATATCTAAATACTCTATAATGTAACAAAGAATAGGCGTATACATCATGAAAGGAAACAACGTGAATTTAACAAATGTATAACTCTACACAAAACCAATTCTTGTCTGTTGGGGTCTTATAAGTTAACAATGCTCAATTATAATAATTATCATAATATTAATGAAATAAATAACATAATTGCACACAGGTGAAAATAGTGATGTAGGTGTTTAAAATATTATCCAACTTAGCCTAAGTTTTAGGTTATACAAGCCAAGTCAATAAACCGAAGGGTAAAAATACCGCGCGAGTTGGCCGTGCGGTTAGGAGCGCGCAGCTGTGAGCTCACTATCCGGGAGATAGTGGGTTTTGAACCCCACTTCCGGCAGCCCTGAAGATGGTTTTTCCTGTATTGAGCTACTAAAATGTCACCAGGACACTTTTCTTTCCTGAAATGCTCAGCTTGTTAAAAGCCAAATGTAATTAATGTTATTGGCTTCACGCCCCGCTAACTACTTCTACGATTTTCGGAGACGCCGATGTGCAGGAATTTAGTCCTGCAGGAGTTATTTTACGTGCCAGTAAATCTACCGACACGAGGCTGACGTATTTGAGCACCTTCAACTACCACCGGACTGAACCAGGATCGAACCTGTTAGTTGGGGTCAGAAGGCCAGCACCTCAACAGTCTGAACCACTCAGCCCGACTTGTGGAAACTAGATGAAGTCATATTTATCTTTATCATGTTTAACTTTTTCCCTCCACAAAGATATTTAATTCTCTTTCATGGGCCCCGGAAGTGGGTAGGCCAGTTGTCCCAACCATAAATATATATTTTTTTGGGAATGATAGATTATAGCCCTACAGTACTATGATCTTTCTTTCTTTCCTTCTTTCTTTCTTTCTTTCTTAATCAGTTTATCCTTCAGGGTTGGTTTTCTCTCGGACTCAGCGAGGGATTTCACCTCTACCACTTCAAGGGCAGTGTCCTGGAACGTGAGACTTTGAGTATGGTGATGCAACTGGTGAGGAGGGCCATTACCTCGCCCAGGCGGCCTCACCTGTTATGCTCAACAGGGGCCTTGTTGGAGGATGGGAGGATCGGAAGGGATAGACAAGGAAGAGGGAAGGAAACGGCCGTGGCCTTAGGTGCCTGGAGGAGAAGTAGGAAAATACGAAAAACCACTCCGAGGATGGCTGAGGTGGGATTCAAAACCCTTCTACTCAGTTGACCTCCCAAGGCTGAGTAGACCCCGTTCCAGCCCTCGTACTATTTGTTTTCACCTTTCATGGCAGAGCCGGGAATCGAAACCGGGTCTCCGGGAGTGGCACGCATTAACCACTACACCACAGGAGCGGACTAGTACTATAATGCTACCTATATGTTTATGTTAGTGCTGAAATCCGATTTCTTACTTTATTAATGCTGAAAGCCCGAAAATGTAATGTTATTCTTTAATAGGGGAATCAGTCTAGAAGGAAATGTTGAAAGTGATGTGATATCTATTCAGGTTCGTTGTTATCCTAATACTATGGGTTACAGTACATTGCACGTATATAAAAGACGCCACTTACAAACTTGCTTGTTATCCGCGAATTTCTGCGGCCACAAAAGTCACTATTTTTCAAGAATGATGACATTTACACATGATAGATTGTCTGACTGTGCTGTTTTGAACCTTTCTTCAGTCATTTCGAAGTTATTCGCGATCATGAATAATAAACAATCGGCTTTTAGTAACGGCTGATGCACAACGGCTGGTAGAGCTGCATGCGGTAGTGGATCGTGACGTCACAGCGCGCCGCTTACGTCAGAGGCCGTTTCACTCGCCTTGCGGAAAGACACTATTAAATATTTTTTTTATGGTAGAAAACAAGGCAACATACCACAATGTAATACGTTTACGTACTATTTCATTGGTGTACTTTTCAAAAAAAATATTTTTGAAAATGATGCATGTTCCCATTTCTCTTGCAAGATCCTCCTGTAACTTTCTGCATGTGCAACACAGTTACTCCACACCTCTGTTGAAATGCTGTCTATGGCCTCACGAGTGAGCTTTTCAACATCAGCTATGTTAAAAGTCTTGTCCTTATCTGCTATGGATGCCTTTGCCTCAGACCATGAAAGTTCAGTTGGATTGTATTAGCAATGTTAAGGCGGCAGGCGGACCAATGTGTGACCTTTTTCTGTGGCGATATTATCCAGTCCATACTTTACAGACCTGGGTTTGTATGCTTTCACTATCTGCAGCAGTTCAGGATGGGTTTGTGAATTTCTTTGTGGAATTTTGTTTGTAATCAACCAGGGTATGATGTCTGCCTTGCGTGTGCTACTGTTTGGTGCTTTCTGTAATTGAACTGAATGAACTCGTGCATTGTGCAGAATAATCACTGAATGCAGTGGGATATTAGGAAGTAAGTGTTTTAAGAACCAATTTTTGAACAATGTGAAATTCATGTTCGAATGATGATCAGTGGAACTGGTGTTTTTTTTTTTCAATGTGAAAAATTAATTCACACTGTGGTAGGAATCCTGTGGATGGTGATCTCATGACACATAAGCTGACCCTTACTGACAGGAACCCTAAGTTCACCAGTCCCATCACTCATTACCTAGCGTGCCTTCCTTGTGTGATTCTGGTGTACGAAAGTCTCATCAAAATAAAATGTAGTTGAGTTACCATCCTGTCTTATGTCATGAACGGTCCCTCAAAATACCGTTCTTGCTGCAGCAATACTACTACATTCCATTAACATCTTATGTCGATAATTAAATTTTTTATATTTTTGAAACCTATACTCCTTAACCCTTATAAGACCAGCTGACGATATATCATCAATGGTCACACTGGCTACAGAGACCAGCTGGCGATATTTCGTCAGTGGAATAAAAGGATATCTTTAGGCCAAATATTTTAACACATGAATAATATGATGCTATATTAAGTGTTTTGAAAACCTTTGGGGACTGTTAGATTAAAGCATGAGTATGAGAGTCAAAGCACGAAATAAACGCCAAGAAGTACAGCTCAGCACATCTAATGCGGAACGCCACCTTGCGCTCGCCAGCCCGCGCTAACCTTATCGCCTTATTTTAAAATATTAATTTTGTTCAAACTGCCTCGTTCACATCTCATAGGAAAAAGGGTTGTTTTCTCAAGATTTTGAAAAAAAAAACTATCGTGAAGAAACTTTTATTACAGACTTATAGGTTTCTGAAGGGAGATGTGGAAAATATGCCTAGAACACCTTGGTCTTTTTCGCCATACCACATGCTAAACAGGTGGTCGTCGTACGTGTGCCCACCTTGCATATGTCCAGTCCTAAAAGGGCTAAATATCGAAGGACAGATAACATGTTTCCACTGAACCCTACTGCTTCTTTCATTTTCTTACGAAGTTTCAATGCTGTTGAAAATTGTCCATTAGCATACATGTCAAAAAGTGTACCGCGCAAAAAGTTTTTGAAGTCAAAGAAATATTAATATTTATTTTATTCCACCTATTCAGTACATAGTGATTTTAATTAAGAATTAAATCTTATGAAGAAAATTATAGGGACATCTTTTGCCCTTTATTTAAAGGCATCTCCAGCCTTGACCTCAAACCTGAAAGATAATAAATCAGGATCCTGATTGTTCTTAATTGTATTTTTTTTTTTTTTTTAAGATGAATTACAAATTATAAAAGTGAGGATGATGTAGGTATATGCGTCACAAGATGAACGAGAGGGGTGACAGTAGTTAAGATATTCTTATAATAAAGCCGTAATAAAGCCTTACTTACAGTCGTAATTTATGTACTTTTTTGAATGTCCTTGTCTAAAAATGTGGTAACAAGTTGCCTATTAGTAGTTCTATAAGAACACAAATTGCTGCGTTGAATCTTGTTAAACAGTGCCCTGTATTGGTTGAGGCCGTTAGAAATAAGTTTGGAGCCTAAACAGTTCAAACTTTAGAATAATGGCGAAGAAAAATGTTGCTGATTACTCCAAGTGGAGTTTAAACAAATTTTAAAGCTAGTGATGAGACAGCCGGGCTGAGTGGCTCAGACGGTTAAGGCGCTGGCCTTCTAACCCCAACTTGGCAGGTTCGATCCTGGCTCAGTCCGGTGGTATTTGAAGGTGCTCAAATACGACAGCCCCGTGTCGGTAGATTTACGGGCACGTAAAAGAACTCCTGCGGGACTAAATTCCGGCACCTCGGCGTCTCCGAAGACCTTAAAAAGTAGTTAGTGGGACGTAAAACAAATAACATTATTATTATAGTGATGAGACATTTCTGCCGCTCTCTCAAATTACGTTGTAGGGGTGAGGGAAATGCTTGATAGTAAGTAGCCACAAGTGTAAAGTTCTATGAGAACACAGTTAATTCTACTAAAGGTTGAGGGCATAAGAAATCAAATTAGAGCTTAAACAGTTTGATCTTTAGAATAATGACAAAGAAAAGTATTTCTGATCACTCCAGGTGGGGTTTAAAATAAAATTTAAAGTTGTTTGTTGTTAATCCGTGTAAAGAGATAAGTCTGCAGTCTTCTTAAAGCACGTATGAGTTAGGAACAGTGCTCGGTGGTAAGCAGCTGTGTTAGTATTAGCTGGAAGGTGCTTCTTATATAGAGTCGAATGGGAAATTTGGTTTAAAGTCTGTAACAATAGGACATTTACGTATTAAGGAATGAAATTGAAGGAAAGGCGAGTTCAAAGAAAAAAAAATCTGATGTGTGTAAATTCATTTACCTCTTTATTAATTATGGAAATTAAAAGTAAACAAACGGAAAACGAAAGTAATGATAGTACGGAAAAATATGGAAGAAATTAAAACCAATATAAAAATTGATGTCAGAATTGATCAGGTGAAATAATTCTGTTATCTTGGTAGTATGATAACGGAGGATAATAGATGCTTCCTGGAAGTAAAGAGAAGAATAGCATTGGCAAAACAGGCATTTATGAGCAAGGAAAACATTTTAACCAGCACACACATGAATATAGATGTCAGAAAATCCTTTACAAAATCATTTGTATGGAGTACACTTCAGTATGGAAGTGAGAGTTAGACTCCAGGTAAATTAGAAAGGAATCGACTTGAAGCTGCTGAAGTGCAGATATGGCGGAAAATGACCAGAACGAGCTGGACGGAAAGAAAAACCAACCTGGAAGTCTTAAGGGAAGTTAAAAAAGGGAGAAGATTTTTAAACAAAATGGAAAACAGGAAATTAAAATTTATTGGACATGTCATCAGACACAATACTTTCTTCACTAACATACTTGAAGGGAAAGTGCTGAGAAAGAAAGGGAGAGGAAGACCTAGGATGAAGTATTTGGACGACACCAAGAAGAGGTTAGGTTGTGTCGATTACATGGAACTGAAACGAACAGCCAATGAAAGAAAAGTGGTTGCATCGACAAGGCATTAGCCTTTAGAATATTGATTGATTGTTAAATTGGTTAGCGTAAAGGTGAGTTAAAGAAAAAAACGTATGTAATTTCATTTATCTTTCGACTGTTATTGTGTTAATCAGTTGCTATGGTAGTGTTGAAATGACTGACACTTGTGTTACTGGTGTTATAACAATGTGAGATTAGGGAAGGTGGGGGATTAGGCGGGACGTTAAGTTTGTGTTATTGGTTGCAGTGGTTAGTGAGAAATGAGTTTGGAGCCTAAACAGTTCAATCTTTAGAATAATGACAAAGGAAAATGTTACTGATTACTCCAAGTGGAGTTTAAATATTAAAGCTAGTTGGTAGTTAATCTTTTGTGATGAGATAATTCTGCCACCCTCCCAAATTACGTTGTCAGAGCAAGGGAAGTGCTTGATAGTAAGTAGCCACAACTATAAAGTTCTATGAGAACACAGTTAATTCTACTAAAAGGCATCCTGTAGAGGATTGAGGGTGTAAGGAATCAAATTAGAGCTTAAACAGTTAGAACTTTAGAATAATGAGGAAGAAAAGATTTTACTAATCACTCCAATTGGGGTTTAAAATAAAATTTAAAGTTTTTAGAGATGAGATAAGTTTGTAGTCTTCTGAAAGCACGTACAAGTGAGGAAGAGGAGTAGTAGTAGTAATAGTAGTAGCTAGTACTGGACCAGCTCTCAGTCTAAGAGTATAAAGTTCTCATCTTTGGTATATATAGTCTTAACATTCTATATTTAGTCATCTTGTAGTAATTTTATGAACTTTTCATCAAAGGGCTTAGTAATATATAATTGGCCATCTTAAGGTGTTGCTACAAACTTTTTTATTAACAATCTCTAATGTTTTGTTTTGAATTGTCTTGAGTATCAGCACTGCTTTCATTTCTCTCAAGTGCATTTATGTTTTGATTTTAATATTTTCCTCAGATTTTGAAAATAGTTTGTGCTTATTGGCCTATTTCTGTTATGATTGCAATTAAATATATCTAAATAAAGCAACTCTGCATCCAATGCAAGATTTACAATGGCCATTTTGCTTTTAGCATCGAGTTAACAGTTGAACCCAGGTGAACGAAGGGGTTAACTTAACTCCAACCTTAACATATTTAGGACTAACTATCCTCGATGGAACGGAGTGAATAGTCATTCAGAGTTAAAACTGTGTAACACAGGGTTAATGTTTAACCCATGTTGATGCAACCAGGTTTTGATTCAGTTTGTTACAACAAGTTCCCCATTCCCTTCTTGTCTGTTCGCCATGCACCGCTGTGTCGGAAATATCTCCTACAAGCTGTTGATGAAATTTAGGCAGGTCCACTAGCTAGGTTTGTCCTGAATTTTACAGCAATATTGGGCATTGTTAACCTGAAAAGCGCTCAAAAAAAGAGCTTGTTTACTTTAAATTCAGAATACTGTACGTGCAAGTGATTAAACACAAAATTGAATTTATAGAAAATATTCTCAAAACAGCAGGTGTCTGTAAGTGTGTGAGATTATTTCAGAGTTTGTAAGTCTCTGGATTTCCTTTGCCCTGAAGAAGAATTAACACTTCAGGTAATGAAAACCTTTTGTTTTGGTGAATTGGGAAAGAAGAAGAAAAAAAAGCCTAACACCTGATAGTTTATTATATCCTGAGCTAAACTCTGAACAGAACATAATGGCACAATTATTATTTAACAAACACAACACACCCACTGCTTGATGTCATGCTCAATGAATATTACAGATCCTGCATTCAAATTTCGACATCGATAGAAACACAGTTGAACGAACTTTATGCCTACATCTCTTGTATTAACTTCCCTGCCCGGGCATGCAGTCATTCACATGTTTGGCAATCTTGGCATATGATGACAGTTTCCTTTGTTATGGCGCTATAACAGGCAAGAAATTTGTATATGCATGTTTTATTTAATGTATTTTGGCCCCTTAATTTGAAGAATGTGATGGGCCTTGTTCACCTGTTGGATATTATTACTTGGTTTATTCCATTGGTAATATGCATTTAATGTTGAACTAGTTCTTTAAAACCCATTTTGATCTGTTCATACTCTGGGTGCATGGTTATCACTAGATGGATTCTTCCTTCATATAGATAAGATTATGAATTGCATCATGTATTATTAAATGTGTGATGTAGAATTTTTATGGGCCCTAGGATTTGTATGTACAGTCTGGGGTATATTTTTGGCTTTCAGACCGAATTCAAGCCCGTATGGATGAGATAGTGGATCTATGGGATACGTTGGTGGGTGCTACTGATAAGAAGGGTTCAAAACTTCAAGAAGCTTCTCAGCAGCAACAGTTCAACCGTACTGTTGAAGATGTAGAACTATGGTTGTCAGAAATTGAAGGCCAACTCATGAGCGAAGACTACGGAAAAGTAAGGAATGAAATAATGCCATTTATTACAATACATTTCAAAATAAAATTTGTAGTATTTTACTGTCTTTTACTATTTCAGGATTTAACAAGTGTTCAAAATCTTCAGAAGAAACATGCTTTGCTGGAAGCTGATGTGGCATCTCATCAGGATCGTATTGAGAGCATTAAAGTGGCTGCCAGTCAGTTTGTGG
Organism: Anabrus simplex; assembly: GCF_040414725.1. Taxonomy (NCBI): domain Eukaryota; kingdom Metazoa; phylum Arthropoda; class Insecta; order Orthoptera; family Tettigoniidae; genus Anabrus; species Anabrus simplex. The sequence goes on from NC_090265.1 coordinate 1,543,052,325, forward strand.
AGAGAGGTCACTTTGATGCAGATAATATCAAAGCTAAAGAGGTAACCTATGTTTATAGAATAGTTGAAGTTAATGCTGACCCCCTTCTCCCTCTCCTGCTTTTTTGAGTATTTGCAATCTTCTTGTAACCATTTAATATTATTTGAATTCCATAGATTATGTACTTTATCCTAGAACACTGGAATTTTATATTTTCAGTTTTTTATTTTTATTTTTCCCAGCATTCACATATTAGAGAATATTTGTCATTTTTCCAAAAATTGGATGGTTTGTAAATGAGGGGCCTGTACCGTATGGTACTGCATGGCGCTTGACACAGCTTTTAAGTAAAACATAAAAATTATCTTGTTAGAATATCATTAAATTTAATGCTTAATATTGTTACAGAATATCACTTCCAAATTACTTCACAATAAATAAAAGAACATGGAGTTTGTAGGTTAATTTGCGACATCTCTTCAGGAATTCTGAAAAATAACATTAGCTCAAACAATAGGGCAAAAAGCAGTTTACACAGACATCCACAGCACACTTGACACATTCTGTGCAGACATGGGATTCGCATCCGGTAGCCACACACACAGTGCCGTTGTTGGTTTGTTGGAGCTATATTGAACCGTATCATAATACGCTTCAATATACTTATAATTTATGAGGGGTGTTTTTACAATAAATAAGTATTGATCTGTGGAACACATTTCTTGTCTATACATGAATCCAATCAATACGGAAAATGAAACATAAATAATAACACTTGGTCTCAGTCGGCTCATTCATTTGATACTCATTTGATGTTCGCTCAGAGTATGTCGTGCACTAAATATCTCATTGTCTTATTAACTCGCTGTTTAGAAACGCCAAGTGTGGTGTGGTGCAATTCACGAGCTTATTATACTTATTTGTGAACTGTTGTCAGACTAATGTACAATCGCCGTGAGTTAGCTCACAAGAGCAAGTGTCGATATAAAACATCACAGATATTTATAACACGTACGTGTATTATGGTAATGACCTATGCAAGTCGTATAAGATATAACCGCTGTCAATGACTGATTACAACCAGGCTTGTTCCCTTTAATTAATGCCGCACAGATGGGACCAATTTCTGCACAGAGGCTATAGTCAAGTAGTAGCCAAACTAAGATTGTAGTCATGTGTACAATCACGCTAAGCGGTGAAATAGTCTGACGTAACTTCACAATTTCAGACATGACTAGGATCAAGCAGTTAAAATTGAAATAATTGATAAAGAGATTCAACCTATTCAATACAAAAGAATAAGAAATGTAGTGAATTACATTCCCATTTAATAATTGGTAGAAATGGTACCGGTTTCGACCCTAGTCCAGGTCATCATCAGCCAATTAAGACGAAAAACAATGCATAGGATCAGTAGAAGAGGCGATATAAAAATGAAATGGGGGTAGACACTGTAAAACTTAGAAGTAAAATGCAAATCACTCAAAAGAAAACAGTGCGCAATTCTCTGAGCGGTAGCATAGCACACGCAGCACTAGGCAAAGTCCCACAATGTTTACGAATAGCAGAGGACTGTTAAATGAGCCAGTTTTTAAATACTGTCAGGCATAAAGTCACATCACAATCGAACACGTACAAAGATCCATAATCGTGCAGGAGTTGAAGATGAGTAGATCCATTGAAGCAACTTGCCAGCTCCTGGTGATCAGCGTGATGCATTCAATATCAGGCACTGTGGTTTCAAATGCCCAAAGTAAAATGGAGAATAGCTTGACGGTCCAGTAATTTTCCTCGGTCGCGGGAAAGTAAGTATATAGATAAATATAATACAATTCAATATAATTGAATAAGTAATTGTACTCCTATAGAATTCTTAGAACAGTTGACGTGAAAAAACAATTGTGAAGAGAAAAAGATATAGTAAAAAGCGCAATACCGGAAACAAATGAAAACGTATATGCACAGTGTTAATTTTTTTAAAACGTAAAAAACTCGGGTCTTGATTGAAGTAGTCGAAATCGGCGCAAGGCAGGAGTTGAGTATGAATGAGAAGAACCGAAATGAAGGTGGATTTTTTAAAAGAAAAGATAGAATAAATTAATAGAGGAAGAGGAATAGTGGAATAAGAGAGGAATGAAAGAAATTGAAGTTAAATGGTGTTGAGGAAGAATAAGATAGGGAGATGGAGGAGGGTTAGTTTAGGGTGGGTTACTGGAGGTAGAAAATGTGGGTAGGAACTTTCTACCTCCAATAACCCACTCTAAACTACCCCTCCTCCTTCATCTCCCTATCTTATTCTTCCTCAACACCATTTAACTTCAATTTCTTTCATTCTTCTCTTATTCCACTATTCCTCTTCCTCTATTAATTTATTCTATCTTTTCTTTCAAAAAAATCCACCTTCATTTCGGTTCTTCTCATTCATACTCAACTCCTGCCTTGCGCCGATTTCGACTACTTCAATCAAGACCTGAGTTTTTTACGTTTTAAAAAAATTAACACTGTGCATATACGTTTTCATTTGTTTCCGGTATTGCGCTTTTTACTATATCTTTTTCTCTTCACAATTGTTTTTTCACGTCAACTGTTCTAAGAATTCTATAGGAGTACAATTACTTATTCAATTATATTGAATTGTATTATATTTATCTATATACTTACTTTCCCGCGACCGAGGAAAATTACTGGACCGTCAAGCTATTCTCCATTTTACTTTGGGCATTTGAAACCACAGTGCCTGATATTGAATGCATCACGCTGATCACCAGGAGCTGGCAAGTTGCTTCAATGGATCTACTCATCTTCAACTCCTGCACGATTATGGATCTTTGTACGTGTTCGATTGTGATGTGACTTTATGCCTGACAGTATTTAAAAACTGGCTCATTTAACAGTCCTCTGCTATTCGTAAACATTGTGGGACTTTGCCTAGTGCTGCGTGTGCTATGCTACCGCTCAGAGAATTGCGCACTGTTTTCTTTTGAGTGATTTGCATTTTACTTCTAAGTTTTACAGTGTCTACCCCCATTTCATTTTTATATCGCCTCTTCTACTGATCCTATGCATTGTTTTTCGTCTTAATTGGCTGATGATGAACTGGACTAGGGTCAAAACCGGTACCATTTCTACCAATTATTAAATGGGAATGTAATTCACTACGTTTCTTATTCTTCTGTATTGAATAGGTTGAATCTCTTTAACAATTATTTCAATTTTAACAGTAATATTCTTCAATACGGAACAATGAAATTTTTAACTTTAAATAGGATCAAGCAGACGACAACCATGAAGTATGCAGGAGTCGAGCGGAGGACCTTCATCTCTGTGCTGTGTGCCGTCGCCATGGGCTAGGCACGCATGACATAGTGGTCATGTGATTCATAGCTGATGGAGAAGTTGCTAAGTCCTTTTGTTCTATAAGCAAGTGAAGTAATATTCTGATGCA